>NC_045765.1:52834228-53536711 GCF_008692025.1 Phocoena sinus | reverse complement strand
TTAGATCCCCCACCCTTGACCTTGGACATCCCAGATCATCCATCTCTGCCAAGTATCAGGGGCAAACTAGGCAGCCCTGCTAGCGAAGCATTGGTGTTGAAGGTGGGGGAGGAGAAGAGGCTTTAAAATTTGCACAATCTTTTAGAAAATCATTATTTAAAACGTTGGCATCCTCCATATTTTTGTTCCTAGGCCCCTGGTGAGTGAGTATACCTTTATTGAGAGTTTGAATGTATGTATGCATCTATATGTGTGTGAATGCTGACTGTACGTGCTTCTGTGTATATAAATAGGTGTTTGGGGACTACAGTGTCAGTTGTGATAACTAAGAGCCCCTGTGAGTTTGGGGCCAGCAGACCTGTTTGTGTGCTCCTCCCCTCCTACTATGCCTGTCTCCACTGATCTCATGAGACGCAGAGGCTGGGATTATCCGCTGGTCAGGGCTGAGTCCCTTCATATTAACAATGGACCAAAAATGTACTGACCACAAGGCAAACAGAAATAATATGCTCACGTTCACCTCCATCCCATAAAGCAAGTGGAACCCGGGCCCGTTGCAGTGAATGAGCTTCAATAATTCATCCCAGCTGCGGGTGTTGTATTGACACAAAGCTAATTTAACACTGTGGGAGCCAGGGGAGGTAAGGAGCAATTATGCCCTCACCTGCAGCATGGTCACTCTGCTAGCTCTCTGATGCTACGTTGGAAAGCAGAATCCCACAGTGGGAAAAAGGTTGGGGAAGTCGCTTGTCCCTTTCCCTCCTTGCAGGCAGTTGACTTTCTGAGGCCGCTAAGATGATGTTCTATTTTCTTCTTGATAATATTCTTGCATAGAGACTTCCCACCCCCATCTCAGGACTTGAACTTCCCAACAGTGACGGAGATGTTTCTTAGGTCAGACCAAGGTCTCTTCTGTATCTCTTTCTGAGGAATCAAAACCACTGGCACTTTCTGTAGGGTGTGATGGGTTTTGGAGGAGCGAGGTTGAGGTTTTTGCTGGAGAGAGAGGGAATCCTTAACATGGTTAATGTCTTAAATGACATCCGACAACCCATCTGATTTTCTTCTTTCTCAATAATAAAAGTCACTCATTCAACCTCCAAAAAATGCCTGTTGAGTTCCTATCTTTCTTCATTTAGTCAATAAATGCTTAATAAGCACCTACAGGTACTAGGTGAACCAAAGAGTCTGGATCCTTGCTTTCATGGGTCAATAGGATAGCAGGAGAGAGAAGCCTTAAACACATGAATAAGTATGTAAGTGCAAATTGTTGCTAGTGCTACTTATTTCTATTCATTCACTCATTCAAACACCAATACAATGAGGGAGAATAATAGTAAGGAACAGCTTTGGAACAGAAAGGTCTCTTTGAGCCCTGAAGGATGAGTAGCCTAGGGAAGAGAGTGGGAAGAGTAAACCAGGGGAGGGAAAAGCATGTGTTCAATGCCTTGCTTCTTACCGCAAGCAGATGATTAAGCTTTCCTGGGGCCTGGTGGGAGAGAAGGAACTGGAAGAGAAAGGTCTGAGTTCAAATTCTGTCTTTGCCACTTTATAGTTGGGTGGCCTTGGGCAAGCTACTTATCTCTTTCCAGTCTCAAGCTACTTATCTCTTTCTCACCTCATCTATAAAATGGAGATGATAACGTTTCCCACTTTATAGGATTGTTGTGAAAAATTAAGTAAAATAATGTTCTAAAGTGCTTACCAGTGCTTGGCATATGGTAAGTGTCAATAAATTACTACTATTGCTATTATGATTATCCTCAAATGCTCCAAGTTATTTATTACCTCCAGGCTTTGGCACAATTTTTTGCCTCTGCCTGGATCACACCCCATTCTCTTTACTCACTTATACTCATCTGTCAAGTAACAGCTGAAATGTATTTCCCTGGAAGGACTTTCCTGACCCCTAGATCTATGGCTCTCAAACTTTAGTGCATGTAAGAGTCACTCTGTGTGTGTGTCAGTGTGTGCTTATTACAAAGCAGATTCCCAGTTTTGACAAAGTACCATGGTAACATAAGATGAAACATTATGGGAAACTGAAACTGAATGGGAGATATACAGGAGCTCTGCTATCTGCAACTCTTCTGTAAATCTAAGATTATTCCAAAATAGAAAGTTTATTTTTTTAAAAAGCAGATTCGTATGCAAGTCATCAACCACAATGAGATATCACCTCATACTATTAAAAAAAAAAACAAGAGAGAGAGAGAGAGAATAACAAGTGTTGGCTAGGTTGTGGAGAAATTGGAACACTTGTGGGCTGTTGGTAGGAATGTAAACTGGTACAGCCACTTTGGAAAATAGTATGACAGCTCCTCAAAAACTTAAAAATAGAATTACCATGTTCCACCAATGGTACTTCTGGGTATAATCCCAAAAGAATTCAAAACAGGGTCTCAAAGATGTATTTATACACCCATGTTCACAGCAGCACTATTCACAATAGCCAAAAGGTGGAAGCAAGCCAAATGTTCGTTGATGGCTGAATGACTAAACAAAATGTGGTATATACATACTATGGAATATTATTCAGCCTTAAAAAGGAAGGAAATTTTGACACATGCTACAACATGGATGAAACTCGGGGACATTATGTTAAGTGAAATAAGTCAGTGACAAAACAATACTGTATGATTCCACTTATATGAGGTATTTAGAACAGTCAAATTTATACAGATGGAAAATATAATAGGGTTTCTAGGGGCTGGGAGGAGAGGAAACAGTGGAGGTTTTTTGTTTGTTTTTTTAATGTGTATAGAGTTTGTTTTGCAAGATGAAAAAATTTTGGAAATTGGTTGCACAACAATGTGAGTATACTCAACACTATCGAACTGTACACTTAAAATGGTTAAGATGATAAATTTTATGTTATGTATGTTTTACCACAATTTTCAAAAATTCAAATAGCAGATTCCCGGGCCCCACCTTCAGAGCTTTTGACTCAGTGAAGAAATGGAAAAGCTGATTGTAAAATTCATATGGAGGGACCTCGAATAGCCAAAACAATCTTGAAAAAGAAGAACAAAGTTGGAAGATTCACATTTCCTGATTTCAAAACTTACTACAAAGCTACAGTAATTAAAATAGTGTGGTACTGGCATAAGGATAGACATATAGATTCACAGAATAGGACTGGGAGTTCAGAAATAAACTCATATATCTATGGTCAGTTGATTTTCAGCAAGGGTGCCAAGACTATTCAATGGTGAAAGAATAGTCTCTTCAACAGTTGGTGCAGGGACAACTGGATATCCACATGCAAAAAGAAGGAGGAGGACGAGGAGGAGGAGGAGGAAGAGAAGTTGGATCCCTACCTTACACTGTACACAAAAGTTAACTCAATATGGTTCAAAAGGCTAAATATAAGAGCTAAAACTATTACACTCTTAGAAGAAAATATAACGGTAAATCTTCATGACCTGGATTTGGCAATGGTCTTAAACATGGCACCAAAAACACAAGTAACAAAAGAAAAAATGGATATATTGCACATCATTAAATAAAAAACGTTTGTGCATCAAAGGACACCATCAAGAAAGTGATAACACATTTTGCAAGTTATATATCCAGTAAGGTTCTGGTGTCCAGAATATATAAGGAACTCATTACAACTCAATGACAAAAAGACAAATAACCCAATGTAAAAATGAGTAAAGGGCTTGAACAGACATTTCTCCAAAGAAGATTATACAAGTGGCCAATAAGTACATGAAAAGATGCTCAACGTCATTAGTCATTGGGGAAATGGAAATCAAAACCACAGTGAGATACGGCTTCATGTCCACTAGGATGGCTATAGTAAAACAAAACAAAACAAAAAATAAAACACCTAAACAAAAACAAGTGTTGGCAAGGATGTGAGGACTTTGGAGCCCTTGTACATTTCTGGTGGGCACGTAAAATGGTACAGCCACTGTGGAAAATGGTTTGGTGGTTCCTTAAAAAGCTAAACATAGGGCTTCCCTGGTGGCGCAGTGGTTGAGTGTCCGCCTGCTGATGCAGGGGACACGGGTTTGTGCCCCGGTCCGGGAATATCCCACATGCCGCGGAGCGCTAGGCCCATGAGCCATGGCCGCTGAGCCTGCGCGTCCTGAGCCTGTGCTCTGCAACGGGAGAGGCCACCACAGTGAGAGGCCTGCGTACCGCAAAAAAAAAAAAAAAAAAAAAGCTAAACATAGAACTAGCATGTAACCCAGCAATGTCACTCCTAGGTATATACCCAAGAAAATTGAAAACAGGTACTCAGACAAATACTTATACGTGAATGTTCATAGCAGCAACATTCACAATAGCCAAAAGGTGGAAACAACCAAAATGTCCATCGATGGATGAATGGATAAACAAAATCTGGTATATTCATATAATGGAATGTTATTCAGCAATAAGAGGAAATGAAGTACTGACATATGATATAACATGGATGAACCTCAGAAACATTATGACAAGTGAAAGAAATCAGACACAAAATGTCACATAGAGTATCATTTCATTCATTTAAAATATGCAAGATAGGTAAATCCATTGAAAGTGGGTTAGTGGTTGCAAAGAGATGGGGAGGGGAGCATGGGAAGTGACTGCTTGATGGGTGATGAAAATATTTTAGAGCTAGATAGAGGTTATGATTGCACAACATTGTGAATGCACTAAATGTCACAAAAATGTATGCTTTTAAGGCTATTTGTATGTTACGTAAATTTTACTTCGATTAAAAAAGAAAAGCAGATTCCTGGCCCCACCTTCAGAGCCTTAGACTCAGTGCATCTGCCATGAGGCCCAGGAATCTGAATTTTCTGCAAGTACCTTAGATACCTGACGCAGGTACAGGTACCGATTTTGAGAAATATCACTATACTGTCTTAAACCTCCTGTTGATCCTCTCTCATAGGACCCGAGCTTCTCCTTTCGTAATACACCTCATAACTGGAATTACTTTTCCCGCAGCTCTTCCTGCACCGCCCCCGGCCCCCACCCCGCGAGTCTGCAAACTCCCTGAGGGCAGAACCCATGTCTTCCTTATTTATCATAATACTCCCAGCATTTAGAAAAATCACCTGGACATTACATGTGCTTAATTGATATCAGGTGAATGGAATTACTGAACTGGATTAACTAGAAGGGGTCAGAATAAAAGGGGGAAATCCTGAGGAGTCTCTAGCGCAAGAAGCCACCGTCTAGGTAATGCATCCAAGGTTTAAACTCACTTCTCTCCATGAGTTCCACCGCATGATGCAGTGTATCCATCCCTGGTGTGGAAATCAGCACACTCTGGTTGGGAACGGCCTTCTCTAGGATCCCAGACTGGGCTCCCCATGGGGAGGCACAGCTAGGGAGCTCCTGGCCAAGCCTGGGCACAGCAGTTTCCGTTCTTGGACCCTCAGACGTGGCATCTAGAGGTGTACACCTCTGTTGGCATCTCCTGGCTGGAAGACTCTGCCAGGTTTTCCCAGCCTCCTGGCTGATCCCAGCACCTTTTGGCTGGGCGACTGCTCTTGCCTTGGCTGCTTGCACATTGCCTTAGAGAACACAGTCAGCAGAATGGCTTCCCTCATTGTCACTGAGCTGGGCCTGAGCCATCCTACTGTCGCCCGTGCTGATTTCTGAGGCCTCAACCACACTGCAGGAAGCACAATGCAGCCGAGAGGGTGTAGGTGAGACATCCCGGGGACTGGCTGGACCTCTCATATGAGGCTTGCAAAATGCAGTTTTCGCCTCACTGCTGTTACCCCTCCCGTCCAGGCTCCCTAGAGGCACCCTCGCCTCTGTGTCTTCTCTGAGGAGGAGAGTGAAGTTTTCCAGCTCCGCACTAAGCTTACGATGGTCAATTAACCCTAAATCACCAACCACCGCCCCCCCCCCGCCCCCACAGACTTATGCTTACATACCAGATACCACCAAAATAGGAAGACAGTGTGTCTCAAAGGAAAAACCAGGGCCTTTTAGAATTTTTATTACTGGCTAATTATGTGGCATTTCTCCAAGGCCCCCAATATTTCCCTCAACATGAAAAAAGTCACTTCCGTTGAGCACATACTATGCAACAGGCAATGGAACTTAATGCTTTCATCATGTATTACCTCATTCAATTCTCACAGGACCCTAGTAGGTATGTGATGCTTTAGAAATTTAATTGTGAATACAACATATACAGAAGATGTCTAAAACATGTATACGAACCATTTAACCCATACTGGTCCCCTATATTAACATACTTATAATTAATATTATAATATCAATAGATTATGTGTTGTTATTACATATATCTGTGATAAACATCCCCTTGTTTTTCTTTATAGTTTTATTGCCCATGTATGCATTCCTAAATCATATAGTTTTGTTTATTTTTAAACTATATATGAATGGAATAATACAATATATATTCTTTTGAGTTTTTTTCTTATCATGAATCTATGTGGAATTCATTTATGTTGTTTCATGTATCTGAAGTTAATTGATATTCATTGCTGTATATTCCACTGTATGAAATACAACAATTTATATTTCCATTCATTATAGCTGGGTATTGGGGTTGTTTCTCCTTTCTGGACCTCACAAACTTTTCTCTTTTTTTTAAAATTTATTTTATTTTTGGCTGCATTGGGTCTTCGTTGCTGTGCGTGGGCTTTCTCTAGTTGCAGCGAGCAGGGGCTACTCTTCGTTGCAGTGCGCAGGCTTCTCATTGCGGTGGCTTCTCTTGTTGCAGAGCACAGGCTCCAGGAGCTCAGGCTTCAGTAGTTGTGGCATGCAGGCTCGGTAGTTGTGGCTCACGGGCTTAGTTGCTCCGCGGCATGTGGGATCTTCCCAGACCAGGACTCGAACCCGTGTCCCATGCATTGGCAGGCAGATTCTTAACCACCGCGCCACCAGGGAAGCCCCCGGTTCTCTTTAATAATCATATTTTGAGGCTTACTTCCTGTAAGGCACTGAGCACATACAGAGACATCATAAATGTCGGTTTACCATATATGGGAGTTCCAGAAAACAGCGTGTGTGGTTGAAGAGTTAAGGACATGTGCTCCTATAGAGTGAGCTTAGAACCAAATCATAGGGTCCCAGATATGTAGCCATGTCCTGCCCTGCAGGGAGAGCCCCACGTAGCACATGCAGAGGAGCTTGGACTGGATGGGATACACGTAAGGAGGGAGTGTGCTTCACAAAGGATGTACTATGGAATAATCTCACACTTTGAGTAATCCCTCCCCTCTACTCAGGACTGAAGATACAGCCTTGGGCCTTAGCAACAAGGGGTCTTAAGGGGCTTGGTCTGTGGAAATCATGTTTCTTACATTCAAATGGTCCCATTCAAGGGTCTGTGGGTCTCCTGATACCTAGAGGCACCCTCAGATAGGAGGGGCTGTAAGGACGTTAGTTTTCTGTACCTGTCGGGGAAGTCTGCATGGATTAGGTAGGAGACCCGATGAGATGACCTGTAGGTCCTTCCCAAATCTGGGCCTACGTTCTAAGGTTAGATGGATATTGTTCTAAGGTGTCAGACTTCCTGAACCATAACTTCTAGTTTTTTCTTCTGCCTCATGGAAAAGAGGGTACCCCCTTTCTGCCACAGATGGCCTATTCTGGGAAACCTGGAGGAGCAGCTGGGCAAGATTGGGGGTGAATAAATAGGGTGAGGATCAGAAAGACATAGGAGTATGTCCTGGCTCTGTCCTAGTTGGGAAAATCTCTAAACTACCTTCAGCCTCAGTGTCTCATTTGTAAAATGTAACTGTATCTGAGAAAGAAAGAATAATCATCCCCATTTTACAGATGAGGAATCTGAGGTTCAGAGAAGTTAAGGTGTTCAGGAATTCACTATACAGAGTAGAGTCAGGATTCAGACTCAGGCTGTCTGACTCTAGAGGTGAAGCTCTTATTAATTACTAAGAATCACTCCTGGGGTGGGCAGAGGAGCAGGGGAAGGAAGAGATACTCTTTAATACATTTGATGCGGACATCCACTGTCAGACGTAGAGTGTTTTGGCTTGAAGGCGGCGTGGTACTGTGGGTGGGCTGGAAGGAGAAGGAACAGAGACTCCGTGTGACTCCTGCCGTTTCTTTGTCCGGTTTACAGCCTCTGGCAAGCACCAAGCAGGGGAACAGCCACGTTAACGGGCGCCTAGGGCACCTGCTCCCCAAGCGGAGGACATGCAGCAGCCTTATCCGCAGGGTGCCACTCACTCCCTTCCCCCAGCAGCCAAGGTTTGGAGGAGCGGGGAAGGGTACAGCGGTTGCCACCGTTTATGCTCCTCCAGAGCTTCGGAGCAAGATTCCCCCCAAAAGCCGTATTAAATAAATAAAAGGAAATTCAGCAGATGGAAACATGAATCAATGAAAAGACTCCCATATGAGTGCAAAGATTTATGTCAAAGAACAAAACATCAACATCTGGGAGCTGCCGTGTCTCCTCTTGGCTGCTCGTTTGGAATGGATTCTCCGTGTCGCTTTCTGCCTCTTTCTGGCCCTGGGAGAGGCCAGAGAGAAAGAATGAAGCCTATTTTAAAAACAGTCATTTTTTAAATCGGAAACGAACGCTCTTTTCCCCCTCAAGGCTGGAGGGAACTTGATCCGGGCTGCCGGGGCCCCGAGATCTCCGGGAGAGAGAGCCCCCTGCCGGACGCGGAGCGGCGCCCCTCGTTCCCCACACCCCCACGGCTCTCTGGGGGTCCGGTACTCCAGATTTCACAGCTGCCGCGGCAGCGCGAGCGCGTTACCCCAGCGCCCACCACACTGCGGCCGCGTTCCGCGCTCCCAGCGCCGGCGCCCAGACCCGTCACGTGGTTGGAGGCCTGCGTTGAGGAGGTTCGGTGCTCGCCACCACCCGCAGTACGGCCGGCCGCCAGGGAGCTCATCTCACCAGAGCGGGCCTCTGCGTGGGTTCCCCCAGTTCCGAGGGAAAGGATCGGGGACGTATGGTGAAATTAGAACGCAGGCTTTGAGGATGATGCAGCACGGAGATCGCACTTAGTTCGTAGGCTGGGCCACGCTGGAGTTAAGAGGGCAGGCGTTGGGATCCTGATGTTTGGGTTCAAATCCCAGATCTGCCACAGCCAACTGGGTGACCTTGAACACGTTACCCTCCCTGAGCCAGGGTTTCGTCATCTGTAAAATGGGAATAATAGCACCAGCCTCCTGGGGGATTGTGCAAAGAGAATGAGAAAACACATATAAAGTACTCAGCTCAGTACAAATATACATGAAATTGAATAAATGTTAGCTATTGTCATCAGGATAAAGGCTCAGATTCTCATCATAACCTACAAGGCTCTGCATAACCTATGCTTCCAGCTCTGTGGCCTTGGAGAAGCCACTGACCCCCCTCCATCACTAGGCTCCAGTCATTAACCTTGTCTTCCACCCAGCAGCCTAGCTCCCTTCCACCTC
Organism: Phocoena sinus; assembly: GCF_008692025.1. Taxonomy (NCBI): domain Eukaryota; kingdom Metazoa; phylum Chordata; class Mammalia; order Artiodactyla; family Phocoenidae; genus Phocoena; species Phocoena sinus. The sequence continues at coordinate 53,527,330 of NC_045765.1, read as the reverse complement.
AGGACCTTTGCACATGCTGTTTCCTCTGCTTGGAAGTCTATTTTACACCTTCCACTTCGCTCCAGGCTGCCCGTTCTTGGGGCCTCAGTTTACTTGCCTCCAGGAAATTTCCTGATTCTCCCCTCCCCCAAACATAGTCTCTGCTCTATACTTTCATAGCAGCCTTGGCTTCTTACTAGCAATGCTCCCAGTTGTAATGTATCTTCAGTTTTGTTATATGTTTGATGTCCATCACTCCCTAGACAGTTCACTTCTTGAGGCCAGGAGCCCATCCTATTGCATTCACTGTGGTATCCCCAGCCCCCAGGACAGTGACCGACCTAGGCCCACTATTTGTGGTGAAATGGCGGGACTCTGAGGCCAGAGGGAATCTTGAATCTTCTATATTGTTTTACCAGTTCCTTCCAACAATAAATGTATTTATTAAGCTGGGCACCAAGGACACAGAACTGTATAATTCTATCGCTGACCTACTGGAGCTCATAGTCCAATGGCAGAGACAGGCATGTAAATAGAGGACAACACAACACACAGATGGGGTGGAGACAGCAGACAGGGTGTGTGTGGGGTGGTCCACGTGGACTAAGCTTCGTGCTTTTCCTGCATTGTCTTACTAAAACTCACAACTGTCAGATAGGCCTATTACTATCCCCATTGTATAGATGAAGCATAGAGGTTAAACAACTTGCCTAGGATCACAAAGATAGCCATGGCAGAAGTGGCATTCAAAGAGGGCACATTCTGCTTCAACTACCTGGCCACTCTGCCTCAGAGCAAAGGGCTCTCAGTGAGGTTACCCTCCCTGCCCACGACCCCAGTTCTGGTTCTGCACTGAGAGTGGGGCACTGCCCCTCACCATGTTCTTGCCAGTAGAAATCCCACCACCCAGCGGCAGAGAGGGAGGTGGGTGCGCAGGGCTGAGGGGCAGGTGAAAGCCCTACGCCCTGCTCCACACAAGAGCTTAATGAGGAATGTTCACAGGGCAGCAAGGGGGACCTGCGACAGCTCAGCTGAAAACAGGAGCACCTCTGGCTTCTGTGCTGCCAAACCCCAGCACTGGAGGGATGCCCTAGCCTAAGCCGGCTCAGCACCCTGAGAGTGTTGCTCTCACCTTTCACACCCACCTCCAAGCTCCATTGATCCTGCTACCACACCCCCGGGGGCTTTTTTTAAAAGGTTGGATTCACATCCTTCATTTGCTCTCTTAACAGCAGCCCTGCCTGCTCTCCCAGATTCCAAGAATCAGCCAGCAAACCTTTTGGAGGCTTACAGGGGAACTGCTCTTCAGAGTCTTCTCTGCTGGGGCGTGGCTGAGGTTAGGTCAGGGTTCCTTCGAGGATTTGATGAGACCACCCCTCTTTTTCAGCACCCACCCCCCCTCCAGTTCTCAGAAAGCTGCATCTTCCAGCAGTGGCTGGAGTATTCCGACGGGTGGATCTGAGGTCACAGCAGGACATCTAATGGAAGAGACTAGCAGGTGATGTTAGAACTCAGGAAAGAGAACAAGGGTAAGGCTGTTAAGTGCTGCCATTTATCGAGTCCTTTCTGTGTGCAGGGAGCTGTGCTAAGCACCTCACGTGTGGTTGCCCAGTGAATGCTCACATCAACCCTGTCAGGAAGGGACCAGTATTATCCCCATTTCACAGATGAGGAATTGAGGCTCAAAAAATTCAGGTAACTTTCCCAAGTTCACTCAGCTAGAAAGTGGTGGTAGGGACTTCCCTGGCAGACCAGTGGTTAAGACTCTGTGCTCCCACTGCAGGGGGCAAGGGTTCGATCCCTGGTCAGGGAATTAAGATCCCACATGCTGCACGGCGCGGCCAAAAACAAAAAGAAAGTGGTGGGGGATTCAAACCCAGGCCATTAGGACTCCAGAATTCAAGCTCTTAACCACTCTACTCTGTTTAGGAGTCAGCCGCCCAGAAGGAAGGTCAAGAAAAGAGTGATGGACAGAGAACTGAAATGTGGGCAATGCTGTACTCAGCATCAGGAGGAAGAGGCAATGGCAGAAACAGTGATCAGGAGGTAAACAGACATGGGAGAGGCAGTACAAGGGAAGCTGGAGAGGAGACAGATTCAAGGGGCTGACACAAAAGATGGTGATTTTTACAGGACCTGGTGACTAGCTGGGTGTGGGAGTGTCTGACACCTTTGGGGTGCCGATCACGAGAAATCCAGGAGGCAAGCTAGAGAAAGAGGACTCACATCATTGGCTTTGAGTCTGCAGTCCTGGGCTTTCCTGGGTTCCAGATGCATTCTACCTTTGGGGTCCATTAGCTGTCCCCCACTCCTCCATATCCTGATAAAAACTTTTCTAAAAATCTATCTTCAATGAGTTTCTCACATTTGCAGTAAGAGTCAAAAGTAATATGGGGGTGGGCAGAGAAAGGAGTTGAGCCAACTCTGAGTTTAAGGTTTATTCCTGAACGGTCTGGGGAAATGATACAATTGACCCGTAAGGAAGGGTTGGGTGACGAGGTGGTTTGGTATGTGAGAGTTAAGGAGTGGATGGTCAACTGAGTCAAGGGCTCGGGGTCAAGACTGATTGAGCGAAGGCCCACTGGTGGTTAATGAGGAGGTCTTTGATGACCTTGGTGACAGCTGTGTCAGAAGAGTAGCGATGGAGGCTGGGAGCCGGCAGAAAAGTGAGGGAGTCATGAAGGAATGGGAGGCAGTGTGTGTGTTACTTAAGAAATCCAGCAGTAGGGAGAATGAAACAGAATGGTAGCTGTAAAGGGCAGGAGGATGAAATAAAGGATTTTCCCCCCAAGATAGGAAAGGCCTGTGTATATTTCATAGAAAGAAAAAAACTAATAGATGTATGCTTGTCTTGAGGGTCAGGATAATTATAGAGACAAGGTTCTAGAAGAGACAGGAAGGGAATGGGACTAGGAGCAAATACCGAGTTTGGCCTTAGAACAAAGGAAAGAGACAGACCTCTTCTGTGTTTTTGTCATTTCCTCCAACTCACATTCATGGCTTACATTTATTTGTACAGTGTGCAGCTAAACATCCACAGCTGTGCTCACAGCTGCTTTCAAGTTAGATCCTTCTTCACATTACTGTTTGTTGACCACGTGCCAGGCAATTATGTGTTATCGCATGAGATGTGTACAATTATCATTCCCATCTTACAGATGTGGAAACCAAGGTAAAAGATAACTCACTTGACCAAGGTCACCCAGCCGGTAAGTGGGAGAGCTGGGTTGGATGCCAGATAGTCCCATTCCAGTGCTCTTCTGTGCTGCTTCTAGAAATTTTAGAGTTGAAAATTGTTGCCTCTAGAGAGTAGGACTAGAGGGTAGAGAGCTGTGTGTGGGGTCTGCTGGGCTTTGTTATAAGCCGTTTAGTGACATTTTTACTAGAGTAGGCTCTCCTTTAACAGACCTTTTTTTATTTTTATTTTTTTTACTTATTTATTTTTGGCCGTGTTGGGTCTTCGTTGCTGTGTGCGGGCTTCTCACTGCGGTGGCTTCTCTTGTTGCAGAGCACGGGCTCTGGGCACGTGGGCTTCAGTAGTTGTGGCACATAGGCTCAGTAGTTGTGGCTCACGGGCTTAGTTGCTCTGTGGCATATGGGATCTTCCCGGACCAGGGATCGAACCCGTGTCCCCTGCATTGGCAGGCGGATTCTTAATCACTGCGCCACCAGGGAAGTCCCGGCAGGCAGCCCATTTTTTAAGTGAGGGGTAGAATCCACTGAGCCTGGCGCGATCCCTGCTTTTTGCAGGCAGGCTCTTCCTTAACACGGTTCACACTTAAGTATAAACTGTTTAACCACCTGGCCAGCCTCATGTCTAGATGCTACCAGAAATAGCAGGCTTTCTATGACATGTTTTTGGTTTTTTTCTCTAATACAAAACAAAAAAAAAAATCAAAAACTTGCACAAAGGAGTCTGCATTTTTTAATGATACAAATTCCCACTAACAAAAAGCAAAAGGAACTGGTATCAGTGCTGTGATAATGACTCAGCCTTCTCAGCGATGAAGGTGAGGTCACTGGCTAGAAGGGACAGGGTGAAAATGAGGGCGTGACCCTCTCCAAACCATCCCTCACACAGCAGCCAAGAGCCTTTTAGCATCCCTTGGGCCTGATCATGCCCCTCCTTCCTTCTTTGATGTTTCACGCCCTCAGGACAGAGTCCAAGACGTGGGGTGGGAGTGGGGGGTGGGCGGTGGGCGGTGGGCGCTATATAAGACTATGAACCAACAAGGACCTACTGTAGAGCACAGGGAACTCTACTCAATAATACGTAACAACCTAAGTGGGAAAAGAGTTGGAAAAAGAATAGATACATTTATATATATATATATATATATATATATAACTGAATCACTTTGCTGCACACCTGAAACTATCACAACATTATTAATCAACTATACTCCAATATAAAATAAAAAGTTAAAAAAAAAAAGACTTCATGATCTGGCCCCATTTACCTCTCCAGACTAAAGGGCTATTGCTATCCTATACCACCCCCTCCACCATCCCCTACCCTAGCTACAGTTGCACTGATCTTAAATTGTGCTCTTTGCCTCCCTGGGACTTTGTACCAGCTGTTTCCCCTGCCTGAATTGTTTTTCCCTTCCCTTCGTCATCTGGCTAGTTCCCAGGCCTCCTCGTTCAGGTTCATCTGTTTAGAAGTCACTGCCTCCAGGAAGTCTTCCTGACTTCCATACCTAGGTTATGAGCTTCCCCTGGGTGTTCCAATAGCACCCTGTTCTTTCCCCACAAAAAAAACCACATTCTCCTGTATTCGTGCCTGTGTGTCTTCCCCTCCCACACACTGATGCTGGGATGGCCCTGTGAAGTGCTTTAACCAACAGAGTGTGGGAGAAGTGACCCTGAGCAGGTTCCAGGCCTAAGGCTGAAGAAGCCTGGCAGTTTCAGCTTTTGTACTTTTAGAAGCTCTGAGCCACTATTTAAGAAGTTCAGCTACCCAGATGGAGAGGCCCTGGGACTACACGGAGAAAGAAAGAGGCCTCGTTGAGCCTTCATATGACTCCAGCCCCAGCTGCCATCTGACTGCCACCTCATGACAGACCCCAAGTGAGACCAGCAGAATTGCCCAGCTGAGCCCAGTCAGTTCACAGAACTGCAAGAGATAATAAAATGATTGTTTTAAGCCACTAAATTTTGGAGAGTTTGCTATGCTGCAATACATAACTAAAGGACCATTCTGGATTTCAATCGTCTACTGAATGTTTGTCCTGCTAGACTATTTTCTCCATGAAGGCAGGGACCATTCCATTCTTAAAAATTGTTATACACGCAGGACATTCTCCAGCACAGAATAAGCTCTCATATATTTGATGAATGCAAATTAAGAATGTCTACAAGGTGAAGCCAACAACAAATGTCTAGACCACTCACCGTGTTGAGTATACAATGGCATCAACGAAAGGTGATTCACTGGACATCTGGGCAGTAAGTTCCCGATGTAAGACAGCTTACCTTTGTAGAGGGACTGAGTCAGATTGACTTTGGGCCGCAAGCCAACAACACAGAACAACGTTGGGAGCAGAAGAGAATGGCTAATGGTTCGGGCCTGCAAGTTCAGAAGCTAAAGGCAAGGGAACAAAGTTGTTATCCCCCATGGTACTCCTCTGGGCAGCACTGAACAGGTGATCTGGTGTGTCAGTCAGTGAGGACTCCAGCTGCCCTAGCCAAGTACCCCTCACTCAAATGGTCTGTTAGCATTCACAGGCTTCTAGGGACAAGAGACATCAAAATGCCATTTTACACATAGGAACAGACATCATCGTCAAAAAATTTTAACTCGCTTTAAACATGGAGGGCCTTCAATGTATGCGGAATGAATACATTTCTGCTCAAATCGGTAAATCCCAGGATTGAGGTCTGGTGGTCTTGTCTGTAATAACCATCAGCACAAAGTGTCCAGTCAAGTCAACGTGTATTGTTTGAATATCTTCTGTGTCAAGCCTTATGTGGGATGCAAAATGGGAAAATGCCATCCCTGCCCTGAGGGAGAGAACTGGGGAGACTAGACTTACACAAATGAGATAATTAAATAACAGGACAACATATAATTACTGCTAAATTGTGTGGTAAGAAATTAAGTGCTACAGGAATTGGGAAACGTGGAGCGCAGTAAGGGCTCGAACAGTTGGGAAGTGCTGGGAGGAGGAAGAGAGCTGAACCAGCATGCTTGTTATTTTATTTTGACACAATAACACAAGGAATGTGAAAGGTGGCTGCCCCAAATCCCAAAGCCAAGGGTATTTCTGAAGTTTCCCAATATTCACATTTCTGGGCCTTTGTTTATTGCTTCTTCTGCTTGCAATACCTTTCTCCCTTCTCCACCTGGTAAATTCTTACTCAAATTTAAAGGTCCAACTCAAATGCAACTACTTTTCTGAATCCTTCCATGATATCCCATAACCCAGTGCTCTTGCTTCTACTGGAACATATCTATGCCTTTTGCATACTCACCTCCTCTACCACTGCCATTAATAGCAACTCACATTCATTAGGCTCTTATGATGTGCCGGGAACTATGCTAAACAGTTTAAATGTGTTGTTTAAGCCTCACAACAATTGCATGAGGTATCCGTTTTCCTATTTTATAGATCAAGAACCTGAGGCTTAAAGTGGTTAAGTAAACTGACCAAGAATACATAACAGGAAGTAAGAAACCATTCAAACCATTTGTGGGACTCCAGAGGCCACTCTTAAAACACTGGACCATGTCTTCCTGGAGGCTGCAAATGCTGGGATTCAAACCGTTTGTGGGACTCCAGAGGCCACTCTTAAAACACTGGATCATGTCTTCCTGGAGGCCACAAACGCTCTTTACTCCTCGGTCTTCTCAGATTCTAGGATGCTGGCTGACATATGGCTCAAAAGTTGCTGAACAACTTAATACCACTGTCATACACATGCCTGGGTCTAAAAGTAGGTACCTCCAGTACTCTTTTACCCCAGATAGAGACTTCCATCAAACCAGAAGTCACTACCTGGGAGAAAGGAGGAGGGAGAAAGTGTAAGCAACTTATATTTGATTTTGAGCTCCTTTATTTCACGGATTCAGGTGTGGGGAAAGAGGACCGAGTCTTTGCCCAACAAAAGAATACACAGATAACTCTGGCTGGGTCTGAAGATGAGAGCTCTGATTAACAGGCGTGGGGGCGGGGAAGGGGACAGTATCCTCTTTGGTATTTTGAAAGCAGCAATTCAAGTTGTTCTTGTTAAATCAGGAAGGACCAGCCGAGCTCACTCCATCTGACCCTATTACTGGGCAGACGGAGGCCCAGACAAGGGAAGGGCTCGGCCCGAGGCTACATGGTGAGACAAAGCTGGAGCCAGAGCTGAATGCCCCCGAATCGGAACCCCACTCGCAGTTTTCATCGCCTACCCAGTCGGGCAACTCCAAGCAGATGGCCTTGGGCGGAAAGCTCGTACTACTGGTTTCCTCCGTCGGACCCTAAGGTTCCTCTCCTCCACCCACTGGGCCTGGTGTCTCCCACCTCCTCTAGCATCGGGGCCTGGGGAAGATTGTTCCCCCTCGCGTCTCCACGGTGTCTGCAAGGTCGTCTGGCACCACCGAGGCCGCTCTCGCCCCGCTTCTCAATGGTCCTTCTTCTGAGGCGGTTCAGCTTCGCCCCCTGCGACCCTCCTCCTCTGCACGCCGCCCCCCCCCCCCCCCATTCTTATGCGGGCAGCAAATGACACCTCTTCCACCGGAGGCCGGGCCCACATCCCCTTGCCCTTGCTGAAGTTCACCTCCCCGCTAGCCCCAGTACGCCTACACCTCCCACTTCCTTTCGCTGAGCGCCGTCCTTCCGGCTGGGCCCCCTTCTAATTGGCTGGCGGTGAGCTTCCTTGGGGACTCGGCCACTCCGAGGGCGCCACAGAGGCCACTCTAGCCGCCGTCCCGGGGTTTGGCCGCGCTCTTTCGGCTGCGAGCTCTATGGTGTTGGCGACGACATGTGGCGGCTCCCGGGACTCCTGGGCCGAGGTAAGGGCCTTCGGCCGCGGGTCTTGCGGCAGCTGAGACTTGGAATTGAGGAGGGGGCGGGCCGGAGGACTGAGCCAAAGCAATAGTGGGCGGTGTTAGAGCGGAAGAGAGGCGGGGTCGTTAGGGGCCGCGCTGCATTCCCAGTCAAGGGGCCGTTCGAATTTGAGGTGTGGGCGCGGCTAGTAGGAAGAGGGTGGAACTTAGAGCCAAGGAGATGGGTGGAGCCATTGGAAGGGGAAGGAGCCAAGTACCCGGAGATGGTGGGCGGAGTTCATGAAAGAGGAGTAGAGGCCAGTGCAGTGGGCGGGGCCAATGGGGTAGGCGGAGCCAATGAAAAGAGGCGCGATTTAGAGACAAAGAGCTACAAACATTGAGCGAGAGTTTGTGTATGAATGTCTGGTCATTTTAGAACAGTGGTTGTCAGCCCTAGGAGGGCGTCAGAATCACCCGGGGAGCTTTTTCAAAATATTTATGCTCAACCCTGAATGATCCTAGTTTATTTGGTTCTGGGGTGGCACGCTGGATTCTGTACTAAGCAAAAGATCCCCACGTGTATGCATCCTTGTTTAAGAACCTCTGCAGAAGCAGGTGCCAGTGTTTCCTGGGTTCCTGGCGTGGGGCTCTGTCAAGGGTCAGAGGGAAGATTGGTGGGGCCACTGTTGCCTCAGTCCTGCTCATATCAAAGTGACTGATCCTTGCTCTGCACAGCTCTTCCCCGTCTGCTGGGACCTGGCCTCCGTGGGGTGACCTCCAAGTCCACCAGCCCAGATGGGCCTCAGGCTACCTCCTCCAACCTGCTGGTCCCTGTGCCCAGTTTCGACAGGTGAAAGACTGCCATTCCGTCACCCATGTGCTCCCCTAGCCTCCCTCTACTCCCACTTAGGACAGAACTTGATAGCCTCTGTTACATCTTACATCTTCTAGGTCTGGCCACCATGGCCCAGGCACAAGCAAGGGCCCAAGGTCCCATGGATGGAAGGCTGCCTTCCAGTGGATGTCTGCCCGTGACTCCCGGAACACATTGTGGGATGCCATATCATGGGTAAGGTTTCCCCAGTCCTGTCCTTGTCCTTCAGTGTGGATGAGAATGATCCTGTATGGAAGTATAGCCTAGAAACAAGAGCTAGGGCATCATTGTGGCCACACTCAAAATGTGAGTAACTCATGGCATTGGAGCATATTTGGGGAGATATTGCTACTCCCTTTCCCCCTGCTCCCCATGTATATATTCCTCCTTTCATTCAGTAAACATTTATTTAACACTTTCTTTGAGCCAGGCATTTTTTGCTAAGTACTAGGGACACAGCGGAGAACAAGGTAGATATGATTCTTGCCTTCCTGAATCTTATAATTAAATAATACTAAATAGCTAACTTTTAATTTATTAATGTATCTATATATATCATCTTATTTAATCCTTACAAAATCTTGCAGAGGAAATATAATCTCTATTTTATAGATGAGAAAACTCAGGCTCTGAAACTTTAGGTAACACTCTTAAGGTCACACAGCTATTCAGTAGAGGAACCAGATTTTACTCTGGAGCTCGTGCTCTTAGCTACTATGCTCTACAGCTTGGTTGCTATACCTAGTATGGCTTGTAAAAGCACATAGTACATATCCTGACCCATGATCGTCGCTCAGTAAATATTTGTTAAATCTGATCTATAAAGGCAGAGGCTCAGTAACACGAGGTCTAACAAGGCAGAATCTTTGCCTCTTAGGTTCTGCTTATAAGATATTCTAAATGAAGTTGGCACTCACGTCACACTTGTCTCCATCACTTCTCATCCCTCTCACTTTCCTGCTGCGTACTTTGGGCAAGTGGCTTGACCTCTCTGAGCCTCAGTTGTCTCATCTGTAACTTGGTGTCATCAGCAGAGCTGAGACTGGAATGTCTCCATGCCAGGGACACTTCTCTCTGGGGAGCTATGGCCTAGGGGCATAACACACCCTGGAGAGGGATGTGTTTTTCCATTTTGTCAAAGATATGAACCCTAGGGCAATCCTATAGTGAGTCCTTCTAAAACTGGGTCTGCATCTCAGGGGTCCTGATGCCATCCCTCAGCTCTCTCACTACTGCCTATGTGAAAGGGCCTGAGCACAAGCTTATCTCCAGTGATATGGATACACATCCCTGTTATTGACATTGCTGGGACCTTCTCTTCCTTCAGGTCTCAGCACACACATCACTTCTACAGACAGGCTTTCCTCTACTCCTGTCTTGTCAGGAGTCCCTTTTATGCCCTGTGTAAACTCTTGATTTGTTTCCTTAGCGGCATTTAGCATAATTTGTAGTTATATTATTTCTCTGTGTACTTGGATGTCGTCTTTCTCCCTCAGTGAAGGTATGAACTCCATGAGGGCAGAGACTGGGTCTGTCTTGTTTGCCATTGTAGACAGTGCCTGTTGCAACAAATAAGTATTTGGGTGTCTTTTCTCGTGCATAACACAGGAAGGGACAGGGAAAACCAAGCAGTCACTGGGCTAGGAGCTAGCTTAGGTCTTCTGCAGACCTGTTGGAGAAGAGACACCCACGACAAGCCTGTAGCTGTGAATGTGTGTGGTGGGGTGGCTTTGGGATGGGGGAGGAGTTGTGCCAGGCTAGAGAAGGAGGGAGGCTGATGGGGAACTCTGACCCGTCTGCATTTGGCTGCACGTGTGCCCAAGCCCAAACTTGCCATGTTATCTTTTTGCCTGCTTAGATTTTGTTTATTCAGTCACTCGCTCAGGCGTTTATTCAGCATGTATTTATTCGTGCTGTATCTTAGTGCTCTGCTAGGCGCTGGGGATACCTAGGTGAGCAAAACAGACATGGTTCCTCCCTCGTGGTGCTTAGAGACTAAGAGGAGAGACAGACCTTGATGAGTAATTGTAGAGATGGCTGCTTGAGTACCAGTGTGATCAGGGCTCCATGGGGGAAGTTCCGGGTGCTTACGAGAGTGCGCAGTGGGGGAGCGGCTACAGCCAGGAGTCAGGAAGGATTTCTCGAGGAAGTGATGTTGGAGATGTAGGCGGAGACTGAAGGAGTTGACTGGTGGAGAGCTGTGTCCCCTGAAGTGCTGTCTTCCTCAGGGCACCCTGGCCGTGCTGGCCCTGCAGCTGGCAAGGCAGATCCACTTCCAGGCGTCCGTGCCAGCAGGACCTCGGCAAGCGAAGCGCTGCTTTTGGCGCAGTCCTCTGGACCGTTTCCTCTCATCTCCCTTGAGGCACCCGCGCTCCTGTGAGTTCTCAGTCCCGGGGACAGGAGAGCTGGGCTGGGAGTTTCTCTGGGCCAGGAAGCATCTCTGGACACACCTCAGGAAAAGAGCCGTCAGCAGCTCCTTGCCTCTCCTATCTGCAGTCAGAGGAAGAGGAATGGGAGGAAGGTCTGTCCACCCGGTGTGTGGGCCACGCCTGTCCTCCAGGCCCCTCCCATGTCCTCCCCTCCCCTTCCATTGACAGAGCCCCGCAGGTGTCCAGGTTATTTTAGATCCTAGGAGTGGCTTCCTGCCCACTCCTCAGCCAGTTAGGTCATTCTCTGGTCAGTCATTCATCAACGAGTGAATCTTTATCGAATGGCTATCATGTGCCATGGTACAGAGGCAATGCAGCATGGTGATTAAGGCTCTGGAGTCACGTTGTCACGGTTCAAGCCCAGAACTGCTGATACTAGTTTGGTGTCCCTGGATGAGTCGCTTTTAACTTCCCTGTGCCTCAGTTTCTTCACCTATAGAATGGGGAAATAATAAAACCCACCCCCACAGGTTTCTTGGAAGGACTAAATGAGTTAATACACGTCGAGGACTTAGAACAGTGCCTGGCATGTAGTATGTGCTCAGTAAGTAGCGGTTTAAGTTCTTGCCCTTAGTATTATGATTATAATCATAATCAATATTAACCATCAAACTAAGTGCTAAGTGCTGGGGCTAGAACAGTGAATAAAGTAGATCCCTCCCTGCGACTGGAAGAATTCAAGCCAAGGAGCGATTTATGCTTGGGGTGTGGGGATCAGCATAAATGTGGGCCCCTCTCCACCCCTGCGGAGGGAAGCCAGCCAAGGAAATGGAGGAGGAGGCATGTGAAGGACATGTCTCAGGAGTTTCTAGATTCTTCCTTTGGTCCGCGAAGCCTCAGGGAGGGCTCAGTCAGCCCCAGCAGGCTGAACCTATCCCCTTCTGATGTGACCGCTCTCACTGGCTCTTTCCAGCACTGCGGAGACACATTCTGCCCAGCCCTGATAGCCCGGCTCCCAGGCACACTGGCCTCAGGGAACTCAGGCTGGGCCAGGAAGAACCCTCCACTCGGCCTGAGAGCCTCTCTTCACCCAGCTCCTTGAGAACAACTGGTCTTCAGGGTGCCTCTGAGGAAGGTATGGTCCCACCTCCTAAAATCAGCAGAAGGCGGGGGTGGGGTGGGGAGTTGGGCAGGTGGACATTTGTTGTCGCATATGCCACATTGGGGAATTGTCATTCCTGTGAGCCCCCATGCTTTCTGGGGCAAGTTGGAATGATTTTGGCTCCTGGCAGTGGTGCTGGATGGAGGGCTCTGTGGACTGGGGGAGTGAGAGAAAAGGAGAACTAACACCTTCCTCCTTTGCCTTTTCCCTTGCAGATCCCAGTGACGCCGGCTTCCTGCATGCCAGCAGTAGCTTCAAGTCCAAGGCAAAGCCAGCCCAGCCTCAGCCCACTGGCGAAAAGCAGGTATTGTCCAGATTTGGCCACCTGGATCCCCGTAACATTCCCCTAGACAGGTGGCAATCCCAGTGAACTGTCCCATGATGAGTCTTTATATTTCTTGCCCAGGAACAAGATAAATCAAAAAGTCTTTCCCTCGAGGAGGCCATGACTTCCATTCAGCAGCTCTTCCAGCTCAGTGTTTCCATCGCTTTCAACTTCCTGGGTAACTGGGTGGACCCTGTCTCAAGGAGGGTGGATGGGAAAATGGAAAGGGTATGCGGTAGGTCAAGTAGAGTCAGGGCAGGGAGTGGTTTACATAAGAGAGAGTTTATTTTCTCCCAGGTAGGTCGACCAAGTCTGGCATGGTGGCACAGTGGTGTCAGGGACCTATTCTCAGTCAAATGGTTCTGCCCTTCTTAAAATGGGCTCCCATCTCAAGGTTCAGTTTGCCTCATATCCAAATTCTAGCTAGCTAGAAGGGAAAGGTGGGAAAACTAAAGGACCACTCCTCCCCAACCTAAAAGTTACACAAATCATTGTCCAGAATGAAGGCTCACGGCCTTACCTAGTCACAGAGGAGCCTGGAAAATAGAGTCCTTAGCTGAATGACCATGTGCTTACCTGAAAATTCGGTTACTGTGTAAGAAGGAGAAAATAAATCTTGAATGACACCTTGAATTTTCTGCCGCACTTAGGCAAGAACAGGCTCCTGAGATTTGGAGCAGGCCCTCAAGTGCCCTTCCTTACCCACATCTGGAGACTCCAGATTCCTCTCCACCATTTGTCCTATTCTCTGCAGTGACTTGGCTTCTTTCAGGCTTTCTCATGTGGAGACCCAGACTGCCAGCAGCATCTCCTGGACTCTAGTGGGCAAGTGAGTGAGAGGCTAGGATTCATTCAGTACAAATGCATTAAGCATTCACCTTTGGTTAGGGCTTAGTTTAGGTGTTGGGGGTACAGTGATTCACAAGACAAAGTCCTTACTCTCATGGAGCTTCCATGTGAGTTGAGGGAGAGAAAAACAACAAACTGGTAAACAAATAAAAAAGGGAATTTCAGGGCTTCCCTGATGGCACAGTGGTTGAGAGTCCGCCTGCTGATGCAGGGGACAGGGGTTCGTGCCCTGGTCCGGGAAGATCCCACATGCTGCGGAGCCATGGCCGCTGAGCCTGCGCGTCCGGAGCCTGTGCTCTGCAACGGGAGAGGCCACAACAGTGAGAGGCCCGCATACCGCAAAAAAAAAAAAAAAAAAAAAAACAGAGAATTTCAGATAGTGATAAATGTTATGGAGAAAATTAAACAGGGGTATGCATTAGTGACTTGGTCAAGGAGCAGCTTTGATTTGGAAGGCCTCGTGGATGGAAAGATCCTTGACCGGACTGACAAAAACAAGCCAGTCTTGTTTCCATCTGGAGAAAGCTTTCCAAGTAAAGGGAACAGCAAGTGCAAAGGTCCTGAGGTAGGATTGAGTTTTGTTTGTTAAAGGAACAAAGAAAAGGGTGAGCGTGGTTGTAGTTTAGCGATCACCAGGAGAGTAGAAAGAGATGAAGTCAGAGAAGCAGGCAGGGGCCAGATCAGATCAGGCCTTCTGAGCCGTGGTGGCGTGTGGTGCTTCTAAGCGAGCCAGGAAGCCATTGGAGTGTTTTACGCTGGAGCAGGAAGTGGGGGTAGTCATGTGATCTGATTTACTTTTCCGAAGATCTCTCTGCCTGCTGTGTGGACAGAGGCAGGTCATAGGAATGCCAGAGGGGAAACAGGCGACTAGATTGGAGCTGTTACTGATGGCTAAGCAAAACATGGTGGTGACTTGGTTTAGGTTAGAGGCAGAGGATCCGGTGTGGGGGATGGGGACAGGGTGGGATCCTGTGCCCTCTCGAGTCTTCTCCTCAAGGACAGAGGGCTCTGTGAACCCTTGACAGTGAGTTTTCAGGCAGCCAGGAGGTGACTCATTCACTGCTGGCCGAATGGAACCCGGCTTCTGCCTCATTGGCTTTTTGTGATGTTTCATGGGCAGACAGTCTTCTGCGAATTTTCTTGCCCATTCCTTCCTTCATATGCATATTCATTTATTCAGCAAGTGCTAAGCACTGTGGCAGAACACAAAGGGAGCATAAGCCATAATCATATTTTGCATTTGTATAGAGCTTTCACCCTATGCAAAGTTATTTCTTCTACATTCTTTTTCTGCTTCTGCCTCCAGGATTTTACAGTCTAATTGAGGAGACAGGGCTTGTACTCTTGAAACAGTTCAGTTCCTAGAAAAAGGCTTGTGTGTGAAGTAAGTGCCGAAAGAGTGTTTAAAGCCTGAGTGTGGTCTGAAGATTCTAGAACAGAAACAGGTTGGGAAGGTCTGATGATAGAGGCAGAAAAAGGTATCCCAGGCAGGAGAAACAGCTTGAGCAAAGGCTTAGAGTTGAGAGTAGGCGGTGCTCAGCCCCTTCCCTGTTTTCCTTTTCGTTTGGATGATAAAGAGAACATGGGCTTTGGAGCTGGGCTCTCTTTCTTATATTCTCTCACAGTGTCCTCATAAAGCAAGATTGACAGTGTCAGCTGAATCAGTTATGTTATGTTGGTTACAAGCAGCCTAAAACCACTTTGGCTAACCTAAGCACAAAAGGAATCTGTTGGGATCTATTGACTTGCCAAGCCTCAGAAAGAACAGGAATCAGAGAGACTCCAGGGATGCATGCAGCAGTAACTGAGAAACAGCGTCTTCAGAGTGCTGCCATCAGAATAAACCTGCGGAAGCTGTTTTCTTTCCTGTTGCAGCCAGATCAAGATTCAGATTCCTGAGAGAGGGTCTCATTGGTTGGGAAGAGGGCAGGCACACTGATTGGCAGCACTGGGGGGAAGGGCTGTTCCCAAAGGGAAATTAGGATGTTGTTACCAAGAGGAGGATGGTGTACAGGAGGGCAGAACCCACTGATACCTATGGCAAACCAGTGAAATATTCAGAGGATGGAAGTGCATGCGAAGTGTCTAAAAAGAAAGGAAAAGAAAGGAAGGAGCATGTGGGTATCTGACTAAGAATGTGGGGAAGTTCACAGAGGAAGCTATGTTTACGCCTAGTGCTTTCTTACAGGGACAGAGAACATGAGGGATGGAGACTACATGGCAGCCTTTTCTTACTTCCAGAAAGCAGCAGACCGTGGCTACAGCAAAGCGCAGTACAATGTGGGCTTGTGTCACGAGCACGGCAGAGGCACCCCCAGGGACCTCGGCAAGGTACTACACTTCCTCCCTGCCCCCAGGCCCATGGCCTGTGCTGCACCACCCGGAGTGACCTCCAGAAATGAGCAGTGGGCAGGGCTTGGGAAAGTCCAGCTTCTCTCTTCCAGCCCGGAGGGAAAACTAAGAAAGAAGTCTCCAGCTTCTTGGAATTTAGACTCAAAACACAGGAAGGCCGGGGACCTTGTCTTTCTTCTTTGCAGCTGTATCCTCACGACCTAGAACGTTACCTTGATGAATGGATCAATTAATTCTAAAAAGTAGGATAAGTACGCATAGATGTTATATATAAGAATTTATATATAACAGTTTCTTAGAATTGTCTACGATGGCCAATAAATGGGAAGAAACTTGAAGTTCCTTCAACAGAGAATTGGTTAATAACATCTATGTGGGCCTTAAAAATGATATGCTAGATCTGTATTTATTTGCAGGGAAAGATATTCATGGTGTATTGTTAAATGAAAAAGAATAGGTTACAAAATAGGTTACAAAAAACAGTGAGTGTAGTTTTCTCTCTCTCCCTTTCTTCCTACACACACACACACATACACACACACATTTATATATGTGTGTGAGTGTATATTAACATATTTGTGTATATATGTTAATACATACAGTACCGGGGGGGGGAAGAAATTTGCAAGATTGTACGCTAAAATGTTAACAGAGAATGATCTTTAGGAGGCAGGATTTCTTGGAATTTTGTTTCTATTTTTGGCTTCTCTGTATTTTCTGACTAATCTATAATGATTATGTGTTATTTAATTAAACACTTCACTCCATAAAAAGGCAGCGTACAGAGTTACCAGTTGACTGGATGTTTCTCCCTTTGCCCCAGGCAGCCTTTTACTACCAGCTGGCTGCCAGCCAGGGCCACAACCTGGCTCAGTACCGCTATGCCAGGTGCCTGCTGCAGGATCCAGCCTCCTCATGGGACCCTGAGCAGCAGAGGGCAGTGTCCCTGCTGAAGCATGCTGCAGACTCAGGCTTGAGAGAGGTGAGTGCCATTGGTAGGGTCACTCCTGGGCACTTGGGGCAGGTGGGGCCTGGCAGTGACCAAGATACCTTTTTCCTTCCTCCTTGACCACAGGCCCAAGCTTTTCTCGGGGTGCTCTTCACCAAGGAGGCATACCTGGACGAGCAGAGAGCCGTGAAATATCTTTGGCTTGCAGCCAACAATGGGGTATGAGGTGTCCATATCCAGGCATGATGGGGATCAAGTCTGATAAAGGAAGGGATTTTGGAACTGGTACCGTGCCTAGGAGACAGTTGATAAGAGCATTGGGCTGGCTTCAGGCCTTAACTCTTGCTGACTTACTGTGTGCCCCTTGGACAGGTCCAGTGGTGTGCTGGCACTGGCTTGTACCAGCCTGCGAGAATTGTTGTTAGCTTGAAATCAGCTATGGGGAGAGCATTAGCACCACAGAATTGCCAAATGCTACAAAACAGGGCTTTTTCCCTTGGAGAGCTGGTTGTTAAACATTTACTGGCATACTACTGGGCTGGTCACTTCTTGTTTTCCTCATCTCTAAGATTGGGATACTAGTGCCTGCCTGACCTGTCTACCACTTCACGGGGTTGTCGTGAGGATCAAAATCTGAGATAATAAGTGTGAAAGTGCTTTGTAAAGTGTACACGTGGAAGGTGCGCCATCACAAGTGGCTTAGTCCAGGGAAGTCAGAAGACGCGTGAGGTGAAGACATTGAGCAGTCTCGGGGGGGTAGAGGATGTCTGGTCGTCTGTCACCTAGGGGTTGGCATCCAGGCAGCATGGAGTTTGCTCCACAGAGCATTAGTTCCATGGAACGTTTATAAATCATACGAGGGAAAAATGGTCAGATGGGTTTGGGAAATACTTTGTTAAACAGGTATCTTTAATGCAGGAAATCTCAGAGGTTTATGTCACTGTGAATTACTGAAAAGGCATCTGTGGGTTTGCTGTATCCTCAAGTGTCTTTGACCAGTATATTTTTTGAGTTGTATCTTTTTTTTTTTTTTTTTTTTTTTTTTTTTTTTGCGGTAGGCGGGGCTCTCACTGTTGTGGAGCACAGGCTCCGGACGCGCAGGCCCAGCGGCCATGGCTCACGGACCCAGCCGCTCCGCGGCATGTGGGATCCTCCCAGACCGGGGCACGAACCCGCGTCCCCTGCATTGGCAGGCAGACTCTCAACCACTGCGCCACCAGGGAAGCCCTTGAGTTGTATCTTAAAGGACCAGGAGCCCTGGGTTAAAGCCAGCAGTGGCCATGTACTAGAATTTCCCAGCATAGGGGCTGCTGCTTCTCTTTACTTCCTGGCCAACACAGTGATAGTGTTATTGAATTCTTGGGCATCAGAATACTTCTCCTTTTTCACTTGGTGTTGTCCAAAGTATCTGCAGTAGCCGTCAAAAGGGGACCAATGTCATCAAACTGTACCTGCCTCTGTGCCTGTCTTTCTATGAAAGAGCCCCAGAGTCTTCCTTGCGCTCAGTGGGTTGTGTGACCATGTGTGGGACAAGCCTGGGGGCACCCTGGCTGGCATTAGTCACCCAGCACGCCAGGAGAAGTGCACAGAGGGATGTTGTGTAACACACACATAACAGCATGGGTGTTTTGGCCTAACTGTCCTACGCTGGCCTGTAGCCACGAGTCCACCATATTTATTACATAGACTTTGACCTACATGTTACAGAAACTCTTTAGAGCGTAGACGAGAAATAGAACCATGGTTGGGAGATTGAATATAATGAAAATGTTCATTACAGAGAGGGAGAGATGAATGATGTGGGCAACTAAAGGTGTGAAAATAATAACACTAATCTAAGCACTTTCCACATATTGACACATTTAATCCTCATGACAGAGTAATAAGGTAGGTGCTCTTATTATGCCTACTTTACAGATGAGGAAACTGAGGCACAGAGACACAGAATATGATGCCCGAGGTTACACAGCTGGTAAGTGGTGGAGCCAAGATTGGAACCCAGGCGTCTGGCTGTAGAGATTGGGCTTCTGCTCCCTACCTGATACTGCCTCTCCCAGGAGCCTAATTCTCAGTGAGAGGGGAGAGAGGATCCAGAGCCAGGGACAAAGAGATTAGCCTTTTAATGTTTCAAAGGAGGAGAAACATGTTCTCTGTAATGTATGCTTTGTAGCTCTCTGGGTAGAGATCAGGAAGGCATTCAGGGCCTTCGGAAGCCCAGCCTCCACCCTTGCTCCTGGCTCTTTCAGGATAACATAGGAGCCCGACTCCCTGGGCTCCCAGAGCAGGGCCAAGTGCTTTCCGCAGCCTTCACTTCTGCACACTTTCAGCACGAGAGGCCTCCACGCTGCTCTGGCCGGAAGCTCCCTGGGTGGAGGGATCCCTGTGTCCTCTGTTCTGGGCCTCTGGCTCTTCACAGTTGAGATCCCTTGGTCCAGGGAGGGTTGCAGCTGGGCCTGACCCTGCAGGGGTGAAGCACCGGCCTGCTGACTGCTGCACCTTCCTCCTGCCCCAGCGTTTCAGTTCTTCAGTCCTGCATGCATGGGCATTCGTGTGTCTGTCCGTCTTCTCCTTTAGGATTCACAGAGCAGGTACCACTTGGGAATTTGCTATGAGAAGGGCCTTGGTGTGCAGAGGAATCTGGGAGAGGCTGTGAGATGCTACCAGCAGTCAGCAGCTCTGGGGAATGCGCCTGCCCAGGAGAGGCTGCGGACCCTCTTTTCCATGGAGGCAGCAGGTACAGATGAGAGTCAAAGCCAACAGGTGCCTCCCCGAGCTCAGTACCCTGTGACAGAGAAGGGGGTGGCAGTAGCCTTTGGTCTCTTTGTTACCTCTGCTCCATTGGTGGGAACGAGCACAGCTTTTTGAGTCAGACAAATCAAACCTGAGTTTTAACCCCTGCTCTATTCCTGAACTTGGCCTGTATGTCTTTGCACCTCTGTTTCTTCACCCCTGAAAACTCATTAGATTGTAAAGATTAAATGAGATGGGACTTCCGTGGTGGCGCAGTGGTTAAGCATCTGCCTGCCAATGCAGGGGACACGGGTTTGAGCCCTGGTCCGGGAAGATCCCACATGCTGCGGAGCAACAAAGCCCGTGCGCCACAACTACCGAGCCTGCGCTCTAGAGCCCACAAGCCACAACTACTGAGCCCATGTGCCTAGAGCCCGTGCTCCACAACAAGAGAAGCCACCGCACTGAGATTAAATGAGATGACAGCAAAGGGCTTAGCACAGCCTGGCACACAGTAGGTGTTGAATAAATGGTAGTCACTCCAATGACTTGTCAGGAGAGACACCATCCCAAGGCTGTCTCCGTGCCCTGACTTACCATCTAGGGCTCTGGGAGCCCTGTTCACTCCTGACTCTTTCGGGCTGACCTGGGTTAGTAGTGCCAGGGGAACCAAGTCCTTTAAGAAGCCCCTGCTCCAAAGGAGGAGTCTAAGAACACAGCCTGAGTTAAGAGTTGCTCTCGCCTCTCCTTGCAGCCCCGGGGCCCAGCGACCTGGCAGTGAGAGGATTGAAGTCGTTTTCCAGCCCCTCCCTCTGCAGCCTGAACACCTTGCTGGCAGGAGCCTCGTGCCTGCCACATGCCTCGAGCACAGGGAACCTTGGCCTCCTCTATAGAAGCGCTCGTCTCAGAGCCAGCCCCGGATCCCCCAGCAGGGCTGTTCTCCCACACCCCTACCCCTTGGAAAGGAGTCTCGTCAGACTGGGTTTTGGCTAAGGTGAGATAAAATGCAGTCACCGGTACCTCTCACTGGTGCTGGGGGGAGGGGCGGGCAGGGAGGAGATGGGATGGCAGCAAAAAAGACAGGGTGTCAGTATCCCTTTACAGGGTAGAAATTCCATGGGGGCTCAGGTTCCCAAGCAATTTCAAGTGCATGGCTAATAAATGACTTTGACCATTTCCCCTAGTTGGTAGCCTCAGCCTCACAAATGGGCAGTGGACACATTCATTTTTTGGCCACGCCACACGGCTTGTGAGGATCTTAGTTCCCCAACCAGGGATTGAACCAGCGGCCTCAGTAGTGAAAGCGCCGAGCCCTAACCACTGGACTGCCAGGGAATTGCCCATTCACAGTCATTTCTGTTCTGTGCATAAAAAAGATTCGTTCAGTGACCTGTGAAAAACTTTACTGAAGGGTCCAGGGACCCTGGTCCTCGCCTTAGCCTTTGCCTTGGAGCAAATCCCTTCCCGTCCCCCTTGCCAGTCTTCGATTTCCTCAGGCTTAGACCACATCATTTTTTTTTTTTTTTTTTTTTTTTTTTTTTTTTGCTGTACGCGGGCCTCTCACTGTTGTGGCCTCTCCCATTGCGGAGCACAGGCTCCGGACGCGCAGGCTCAGCGGCCATGGCTCACGGGCCCAGTCGCTCCGCGGCATGACCACATCATTTTTTGCCAGCGTCTGATGTGTGTGCCTCCAGTGCTTCACCAGAGGATTTTAGGTAGTATTCAAACTAATATTTTTTAATTTTAGCGTTTGTATATTAATATATATTATAAAAATGCGATTAGCATGTCATAGTGTCACAGATATTAAAAATAATGAGTCAAGTAGAGAAAAAACGTTGTGACATTGCGTAAAGGGGAGCACAGATCCAGAGAGGTGGCAGAAGTCATGGGGTGGTTTCATGAATGCCTAAAACTCAGGAAACGCTGAATGACGTCCGCTTTTGTTCATCCCCAATGGATTCCCGACTGTCTCCATTTCACCTTTGATTTGGAAGGAAGGAGTTTGGTGTCTAAATGCCTGATGCAGCTGCTTGACTTTTTCAGACCTTCGCACTTCACTCAGCCCTAGAGATGGAGCCTGCGAGTTCTCAGAGAGATACCACAACTTGAATCCCAGAAAAGAGGCCAGATGTTCACCCGCCTTCCCAAAGAACCTTAAGTACCTGCCCAGCACAGTACAGAAGAAGAAAGTGTGTAAAGATCCAGGTTCTGGCCACGTCACCTTGAAGCAGTGGCCTGACTTGCTGTGTTGTTTCCTCAATTGTAGACCAAGGGCAGCAGTGTCTGCCCTCCTACCCTCCAGGGCTGATGTAGGGCATTTCACTGCAGAAAGGACGTTGGTGCTCACTTAGGCCTGAGGAGGCAGAGTGATGCCCATGGTTACCTGGCTTTATGAGTCACCAGCCCAGGACAAGGACCCCAGCCTCCCAACTCCTGGCCCAGGGCTCTTTTGCACAGTTCTCACTGTAATTTTAGGTGAAAGCGTTACTATCATCCTGCCGATACGAGGGGGTAAATGGCAATTGGGCCCTTGGAGTCTTGGAGCAGGAGAGTGTAGATTTTGAGATCCTCTTTTGTGAAAGGTTTGTGCCGGAAATGGATGGGAGTTTAATAAAACTGATACTGGATTATCTCACCACTCTTGCCCTTGAGTATGTTGGGGAAAGCCAGGGAGACGGGCAGGGGAAGCAGAAAGCCGAGGCTCCATCCTCATCTCTAAACTCTCCATTAACCAATTTAAAGGGTCTTAAAAGCTTCTCCAAGAGAGAGACATAGCAAAAAATGATTTCTGAGTCAACGCTAATGATTCCAATTACTGAATTTGTGCATAGCTGTTCCCCGGCTTCTGGATGTTAGCCCAAGTTCAATAGCAGAGATGTGGTTGAGGACGGGGGTGGGGGGGTGGGAGGGACTGAGGCCCAAGCCCCCTAGGAACTGTCCAAATGCGAAAGACCACCCAGCATGGCCAGCTCAAAGCGGGGAGGATTTGAGGAGGGGAGTTGTCCACATTTCCCTGTCTGCTGCCCGCCCCCCTCCCCAGCCTCTAGTGGTCTCATCACACTTTTCCCAGCAACTTCCTCTCACTGCTGGAGCCCTAAGCTTCCTCCAGCTCGGGCGCCTCTCCTGTCCTCTGCTCCCTTTCCAGGGCTGCCCTGCACACTGGCCTCACCCCCACTGGTCCCTTCATGTGGTTTTCTTCCACAGATGGCTCCTTGGAAGCAGGGACTTTGTCTTTGGATTCCAGTATCCTCAGCACTTAGCACAAGGTCCCGTCGTGCAGGTAAGGGCTCAATACACACATTGGTTAAAGCTCCGGTTTTTAAGCTGTGCAGTGCACTAATCTCTCTGCAAAAAAAAAAAAAAAAAAAGATTTCTGTGGTCAAATAAGTTTGGGAAACAGTGTACTAGACGTCCCCTTTTTATAGATGCACGATGCACGTCAGCATATTCAACGTTCCAAGAAGTCCTGCAGCAAAGAACTTGGTTAACCCAATGCTTCCCTCATAGAGTCCGGTGCAGAGCGTGGCTCCCTGCAGATCACCGATGAACCTTCCCGGGGGCACCCTCTGTGTAAAGTGTCACTTCCTGCCTTCCCATGGAGCTCCACTTGCCAGCCTCTTCCCCTCCTATTGTCACTCGGGGTTCTCCGATTATGGGCTCCTCTGGCCATGCCTGGGGCAGAAGGGCAGTTCACACAGTCCGGGGACCCAGGGCCTTCTGTGTTGATGGCCAAATAGGGTTCTCCCTCCCTCTCCGTCGTTATAAGTTAAGTGCTGATCCAATTTAGGGTACCAAATGTGGAGGGAGGATATTTTTAAGCTCTCCTTGTGGAGCAGGAAGGATGGAAGAGTCGTGAGAGAAATGCTGTCAAGGGGCCAAGAATCCTCGCGGTTCAGTCCCTACGGTCTCTGTACAGCCCAGGGGATGGGCTTCCTCGCAGACCCTGGAACTGCTGTGCTTTTGCCATTAAAATTCCGTTATTAACGACTCATTGTTAGTGCCCTGAAAGGAAATGTGAGGGGAGGCTAGGGAGGTGGCCTTTGTTAGCAGGGCCAGCCTGGGTCAGGATGACCCGAGGTTCGAGCCCCGATGCCCTCAGCAATGAGCCCTTTGCGCAAGGCTCTGCTGCCTCAGTTTCCTCATCCGGAGATGCTGTATTCAGGGAGCCCCGATACTGTGGAGGGAATGAGGCTGTTTGGTTCATTATATCTTCAGTGCTAATACAGGGCAGGGCACTTAGTAAATGTTCAGTAAATATTCATTCAGTGAATGAGGGATTCTATGCAGTGTCTTTTCTCCACCGGACACCAGCACCAAACCTACCCAGCAACATAGGAGGTGCTTTAAAATATCTGTTGAATGAATGATTCTGTATACCCGTCCCCTGACTGCCATTCCTAGTGCTACTTCTGACCTGTAGTAATTGCTCAGCAAATATAAAATGTTTGTTGAATGAGCGTTTCTGATCGTGCCCCCCACCCCAGACCCATTATATTGTGCCCAGTACTCAGTAGGGACTGGAAAACACTGACCTATTTTCTAGGTACACACTATGTGCCAGGCTGAGCCTGTGCTAAAACTCCTCCCTCCCCTCCCCTGTCCTCTCTTCTCGTGTTGGAGATTTGGTTCTCTCCAGAGTCCCAAGGGTGGTAGTTGCCATCTCACTCATTTCAGTCAGCGGAGAGGTAGGGATCAGTGAACTGCCAAGCTGAAGTTGGGTAACAGACAAGGAGGCTTCCTGTCAATCTCAGGACGGCCCCCAGGCTCCGAGTGAGCACTGCATTGCCCTCCTGGTGCTGGAGGACGGCTGACTATTGATAAAAAATGTCCCTCTGCGCTTTCCAAATTAAGACGACATTTAACTGAGTGCTCGCTGGCTCGCCAGCTCCTTCAGTCTCCCGGGGGACAGAGCCCATCTTGGTGGAAACGGTTTTGAGCACGTCCAAGGTCTCAGCTCTGACATCTCGGCTTATGTCAAGAAGTTTCTGTAACCTTTCTGTTCAGCACACTCAGTTCTGTCAGCATACACACTGTCTCACTCTCAGTCGGTTATTGGGTATAAGGGCTGGCATCAGCCTACTTGGAGGGGTTGCAACGTTCGGGTGAGAGCACTAACCCTCACGTACATACAACCCCGCCCTGATCAAAGGTCGGTTGCCTCAGAACAGCAACAGCTCTACCCATGAGTTCTCCAGGTTCGGCGGGGAATAGAGGATCACAGTGGGCCTCAATCTTATTTCGGTCACAGACCCCTTTGAGAATCAGATGAAAGCACTGACTCCTTCCCATAGAAAAATGCACATCTTCCCAATTTTGCATGCATTTCAGCAGGTTCTTAGATCCCGAAGCCCAACCAAGAACCCCAGGTTAAGAACCCTTGATGTATTAGAAAGAACATCATCCTGCACCTCAGATGCAGATGTCACAAGCCTGCCGTGTGGCTCTGGGCCAGTCGGTTCTTTCTGTCTTGCCATTTCCTTGGCTATAAAATGTTCAGACTCCTTGTGACTAAAATTGCCCACG
The DNA here is from genome assembly GCF_008692025.1 of Phocoena sinus. NCBI lineage: Eukaryota > Metazoa > Chordata > Mammalia > Artiodactyla > Phocoenidae > Phocoena > Phocoena sinus. Next base: position 53,502,243 of record NC_045765.1, on the reverse strand, counting down.
TCTGTGGAGGTTTAGATAGTGACTGAGAGCAGTGCTGCTTATCTTTTTATAGGTCACATGTTCCTTTGAAAATCTGATAACTCCGTATCTTCTGCCTAGAAAAACACCTGTATACAAAGTCTCGCCTGGCATTCAGGGGGTCCAAGATTTAGGACTTTTGAACTAGAGTGAGGCAGTGATCCAGTTGCGAGCCCTGGTTCCAGTTTCCCTAGGTCACCTCCTCTTCCCATCTCTTCTCTCCACCTCCCAACATCAGCTCTGCACTGAAAATCCACTAGTAATTGGGGGTCAGCACTGTCTACTCCAGTGCTGTGGTTTTCAGACTTTGTCTTCACATAATGGATGATTTTTTTTTTCCTTTTCTAAGAAAGTCTTACCTGGAGCTCCAATATAGAGAAAAGGGACTCCTTGTAGCATCTATTTACCCATTTATTCATTTATTCTTCCATTCAACAAGTATTCATCAAGTGTTGCCTTGTGCCAGGTACCTGGCTGGTCAGGTTGGAGACCCTACCTGCTTGGTGTCCCCCAGCCTCTTTCATTGACTTGGGGAACCCAGCAGCTTGCAAATCACAGACCTTGTAAAGAGTTTACTCTGCCTCGGAGTGATCAGAGACCTAGAGACCCTGCTCCAGAAGCATTCCTGAAGCTCCTGAAGCACTTATGAGGGCCTCATTTTCCTCATCTGTAAAACAGGATAATGGAATAATGATGCCTCATTGCATTCCAAGTGTGGGTGGTTTTCATTATCCCTAGTTGGGAGTATGATTGGCCCATTTCTGTGGACAGTGAACATGTGTACTGAGCTCCAGAAAAAGGGCAAAAGGAGAGGCACATAAAGGAATTTTTCCCTTTAGTATCCAAGAAAGCCCCACATTACCGAGAAGCTGAATAGACTGCTTGGAAATTTCCAGGGAAATTATAAGGCTGAGCCTTGGGAAAATATTTGCTATTTTTTTCACTCCTTCCTCTCCTGGAAGGTTTGCTGCTGTCAGTGTCAATTTCATAGACCCGGTTCACACACTGTCCTCTAGGGCCTGAATTCACTGCTGTGACAGAGGAAGATTTACTCACGATTGGTGGGTCTGGAAAGATGACTTCTGTACCTGAAGGGCTACTTGCTGGGAAAGGACAGGAGTCTGCAGACACCCACCCTGCATCAGGTCAGTTCCAAGTCCCTCTCGCTATGTGCTTGGAAGAGCAGAGATGTGAAGGCCTGAGTGGCTTTGGAAATGTTCAACAGTGTTTCTTGAGGGGATCTCAGGCAAGTCTGCTACTGGCAAAAGCTCACGTATGGGGGCTCTTCCTTTCCTTTCCTTGGCTGGCAGTCTAGTGTCAAGGTCGAGGGCATGGGTTTTGGTGTTGGACAAGCCTAGTTCCAATTCCTGGCTCTGCCTCCTCTCTCTGCTTGATCTTGGGCAAGACCCTCAGCCTCTCCAAGTCTCATGCCTTTGTCTGTGAAATGGGGCTAATAACACCTCCCCTCCTAGGGCTGTGGAGAAATGAAATTAAATCCGATTGTAAAGACTTGTGTCTGGCTCGTGTTAATGCTCTATAGTCATGCTTTTCTTAGCCTTAATTTTCCAGCTGAGAATCGGATTATTTGATAATGTAGCAGCAGCAGAGGAGCAGGGGTCAAGAGTACCCATGTCCATCATTGCCTACCTAACACTGTGCACCCTCCTGTCCAGGCCCCGCATGACCCTCTGGCCAGGGACTGGATGACAAAGAACCTTCACTCTATTCTTCCATCCTCCCTCTCGACAGGTGCAAACAGGATAACGAGCCACTGCTTTTCCTTTATTAGTAGGTCAGAGAGCTTTGCCTGGTGCCCCAGGATCCAGCCCCCAACACCCTCCAGTGTGCACCCAGGCCATCCTTTCCTGCTTGTGACACTCCTTGGCATCTGCTCTGCAGGAGGATGAACCCTCTGTGCTCTTACATGTGTTTTGCCAGCAAACACTTATCTCAGCGGCCAACTGTCTTCCTCCAAAAAATCCACAGGCAGAGAGCCAGACCCTAACAAGGGGTTGCTTTGGTCAGCCCGCTGTTTGTCCTGGGGCTCCTGCCTCCTCTGTGGGGCAGCACTGGTCACCTTAAGTTCTCAGGCCACCTCTGGTCAGTGAGTTCAAAGATTAGAGAAACCACCTCCTGTCCCAGAATCCTCAGGGCCTGGGCTTCCTAACATCTCCCGGGGCCCCTGGTTCCTGGATCCACAGGTCCCTGCTGCTGCTGCCGCTGCTGGTCCTGCCCTCGGCCCCCTTCTTTCCAGATCGGCCCCCAGGGCCTTCCGAGCCCGAGGCCCCGCTGGTGGCTAGGTCTAGACTCAGGGTCCTTCCGCAGACTGAGAGCCGCCGCAGCACCTCGGAGGCGGCCTCCACCGGCACGGCGGGGCGCTGCTCCAGCAGCATCTCCAACAGTGAGCTCATCTCCGACAGGAAGGTGCTGGCCAGCCGCGTGCCCGTCGGGCTCAGCTCGGGCCCCGGCGCCTTGCCGAACGTCTGGAAGGTCCTGGGCTCCTCCGAGGTCGCAGCGTCCGGGGAGAACACGTTGTCACGGTAGTTGGTGGCGAGGGGCAAAGAGAGTCTTGCCATCCAGGCTGGATCGGGGACGCTCAGCCGGTCCAGGGCGAGGCCTGCAAGGGGCGGAAGGGACGCGGTGAGGGCGGAGCCCATGGCGGGCGGGGGTGGGGTCGTGGGCAGGGCGGGGCGCCGGACAAAGGAGGAAAGGGAAATGGAGGGGACCGATGGGGCGGCCGGAGGTGGGCGGGAAGGAAGAGTCCCTGACAGGGAAGCGCTCCGGGCAGGAAGGCAGCGACTGATGTCCGCGCGTGAGCTGAGTGAGGACGCGGCAGGGGGAGGAGGAAGGCCTAGAATTAGAAATGGCCCGTTTCTAAAGCATCTCCCGGTCCGTGGGGCTGTTTCAGGTTTAGGTGTCCTTCATCCATCCCTGTACAGCCAGGATTTTCACTCCCTCAGGACACCACTAGCTGAGGATGCCGGGGGTGGGGGTGGGGGAATCCCCGTTTTTTAGCCATTGCTGGAGTTCCTGGCCTGGTGCTGCCTTCGGTTCCTATTCATAATAATAGTGACCACTTATTAAGTACTTCTGTGCTAGGCAATTTACATAATTATCTCATTTAACCTACACACAAACCTTTGAAGTCAAGAGTATTTTATGGATGAGGAAACTGAAGTTCCAAGAAGTTGTCACACAGCTACTAGGCAACCAAGCCCCGATTTGACCCCCAGGTCTGATGACTTGGAAGCCCCCTGTCACTACACAACTGCACCCACTCTCTGAAGAGCTGGCCCTTCCTCCCCCTGGAGGCTAGGTGGCTCTGGTTTCCCAGGCCTACTAAGGTCTGTACTGTTGCCTCCTGGCCCCATGCTCTCAACTCCTCAACCTTCCCCTCTCAAACTGCAGGAAACGGTGTGAAGGGGCTGGCTGCCTAAGAGCTGTCCCAGGGAAGGGCCGGGGCGGTGAAAAAGTGTCCCCCAGGCCCCAAATCCCATCATCACACTTCTCCTTTTCCCATCTCTTCAACAGAAAATCCTGTCTCAGAAAACTAGTTCCAGGCCCAATGATAGAGGCCAAGCCAGAGGGAAGAAATTATAGGCTTTGTGGTTAAGGATGTGTGTCTTTAAAAAAAAAAAAAAAGGCACAACATCTGCTTTAACATGTATTTAATATTTGCTTAAGGTAACCTGCTTTAAAATCTGTGCATAGAATGAAAGACTGGAAGGGGACGCGTCATAGTGTCAACTGAAATTACCCCTGGGCAGAAATGATTTATTCTCTTTTTGTTTATCTACATTTATCTATATTAACCAAATATTACTTTTGTGATTTTGAAAAGTTATTGCAAAATACAGTAAATGCTGTTTCTATTGATAAATGAGTCTCGGTCTTGCCTTCACAGTGTGGGGCTGTGCAGGCTGTGAGGCAGGGTCACGCCCCTTCCCGACTAGTCCAGCCCACGCCTGGGGCTTAGTGAACGTTTATTGAATGATTGAATGGACATAAATATTAACCCTGGACATTTGGGAAATGTAAACCTAAGTTCCCTGAGACTCTGGGGTAATAAGGTTAGAACTCTTCTGGTGTTACAGAATCAGGCTTTTCCTTGCACAAGGGTCAGAGAGCTTTGGAAGGAATGAAGCTTGGAATGAGAAAATCAGTGGAGTGTAGGAGAATGGCTGAAATGTGATGATGAATTCACTCCGCGGCAGGTGGGCACTGGGCAGACCTGGATTTGGTTTCCTAAATTTGCAGCTTATGAGCATTGTGACCTTGAAAAACTTGCTTAACCTCTCTGAGCCTCCTTTTTCGCTCACTAAGTGGTGAAATAGTAGCACTTATCTTGTCAGGTGGCTGTAAGCATTCAGTGAGCTCATGCAACGGTAAGATATGGTTATCGTCACATCCTCAGGTGGGGCTTTTATCTGATGCAGCCAAGACCCCAGTGTCAGGCACATTCACCAGTAGCCTCATCACAGTCCAGCCCTGTGAGCAGCGCAGGCACTTCTACCCCTGCTGCGCTCTTCGTCACACCACTTGTTACCATCTCCCTGTGTTCTTTGCCCTCTGTGCTGTGGGGAAGCAGGACCACATGGGAACTGAGCCCACAGGTTCCAGCGCAGAGCTGGTGCACACAGATATAATGCAAGGCACTGAGGTCGTCTGAAATTTTCTAGTAGCCACATTTAAAAAGTAGAAAGAGAAGGTGAAATTAATTAAAAGTTTTTTTTATATTTAATATCATTTTATCACATAATCAATATTTTTAAAATTATTAATGAGATATTTTACATTCTTTTTTCATACTAAGTCTTCAAAATCTGGAGTGTGTTTTATACTTCTATCACATCTCAATTTGTACTAGCCATTTTCACATGTGGCCAGTGGCTACTCTATTGGACCTCACAGCTCTGCATTCTAGACAATGCTGTCCTGTAAAACTCTGTAGATTTGTGCTGTCCCAGGCAATATCCATTAGCCACACGTAGCTACTGAGCTCCGGAAATGTGGCTGATACGACTGAGGAGCTGAATTTTTCATTTTACTTGATTTTAATTAGATTTCATTTTACTTAATTTTAATTTAGAGCCACACTGCCTGGGTTAATAACCATTGGCTGCACAACCTTGGGAAAATTACTAAACACCCTCTCCCCTCAGTTTTTTTCCTTTATGAAATGGGGATAACGAATAGTCCCTATCTCAGAAGATTTTCTCATGAGGCGATTAGAACAGGGACTAGCACATAGAAAGCACTCAATAAAAGTTAGCTATATATTTTTTTAACCAAGGAAAGGGAAGTCCCTGTCATGCCTTCAGCGCACAGAATATGTCCAGATGAAGAGCGGATTATTAACTACAGAAACAGAAAGTCAGCGTAGGTTGGACTTACTCTGCGTTACCTGAAGGGGGCTGACTGATGCGGGGGGGGGGGGGGGGGGGGGGGAGGCGGAGGGGGCTGGCAGATTCTTGAATTCTCAGGGTAAAAGCGTATTTAAAGACATCAAAGAAATGCAGATGAGTGGTTTAGGAGGTAGAGAGAGGTCCCGTGATGGTAGGTGGGCTCAGGATGGCTTCCCTTCAATCATTGAAGTGACTCTGGGCAGGCTGTATTACCTCTCTGAGCCTCAGTTTGCTGATCTCTAAATTGGAGCTCATAATATCTACCTGAAAAGACTGTTTGGAAGCTTAACTGAGATAATGTATATAAGATGCTTCCTTGGTACCTGGCACACACCAAGAGCTCAGTAACTGTTCACTATTCTTATGATGATTTTTTTAAATGAATGATCAGAGTAGAATCTGATCTTTAAACAAATGAAGATCTGAAGCTCCAGGGGAAGTGAAAAACTTTTGCTGATAGTCTTCTCCAGAAATAGAAAGGCTGTTTTCCTGCAGTGGATTGGAGCAGAACTCTGAAGCCTGGGCACAGGAGGGTACCATGGGGGCAGAAGCGGGGTCGGGGTGACCCTGGGGAGTCCCTACCTGTGTAGGGGTCCAGCAGGTTCGACAGCTCTTCTTCTAGCAGCTGCTTCACAGAGAGGTCCTCCTCAGGGTCCAAGGGCCCTTCCTCCTGATCTGGTTCTGCCTGGCCACCAGCCCTGGCACCTGGGCCATCTGTGTCTGGGATTGCACTCCTGCAAAGGGAGCCAACACAGTCCGCGAGTGAGGAAATTCACACATAGATTCATTCATTCCTGCTCATGAATAGTCTTCTATTCATGCCAGCATTCGTTCATCCACAGAGGGAAGTGGGTCCACAGCCCAGCCTTCAGAGTCAGACCAATCTGGGTTACTTGATCCCAGCCCTCCTGCCTACTCTGAGTCTGCTTCCTCATCTGTAAAATGGGAGTAATAAATAACACCCACCTCATGGGGCGTTATGGGGGTAAAATGAGGTGTTGCATGTAAAGAGCTTAGCACAGTGTTGTAAGCAGTCAGCAAACAGAAGTGACTATGAATGCCCTGATATTACTCACCATTGTCCCTCCATTGCTTCTCATTACCTGGCATGGAATAGGAGTTTAGTAAACTTTGGGTGATCTAATGCAGTCATCCTTCCACCCCTCTATCCCTCTATCTGAGTATGAGCTCCAGTGAGGGCAGGGATATTTGTCTGTCTCATCCGCTGCTTTCTCGCCAGTGCTCAGAATAGGACTTGGCACATAGTAGGTGCTTAATAAATACTTCGTGGACTGAGTGACTGAATGTTCCTTCCTCCCTATTTGAGGCTAAATCCCAGACCAGAAGAGCAGGTCAATAGAGGATGCAGCAGAGGTGAGGCATCCGAAAGCTACTCAGAATCTACTATGGAGTCTCTTGCTGTCTCCCTGACCCCTCCCTGCCAAAGACCCTCTCTATCACCTGGGGGAGGCCAGTTCCTGGGACTACCTTAGCATGGTGGGGACAGGCCTGGCGTCTCATCCCAGCATCTGGAAAAGTTCCCTTTAAGGCCTGGGGGTCCTTGCTGCTTTTTTCTGTGGCCATTTCTGCTCCTATGCAGGGGTAGCAAGTTTGCAAGTAATGGCAACAACTAATGTTTATTGAGCAATTACTCTGAGTCAGACATATGCTTTGCAAGGTATATTTACCTTCTCATCAAACCTTTCACGTCTGTAAGGGGTTCTCTTGTTGTCCTCATTTTACAAATGAGAAAACCAAGATTTGTAAAGATTAGGTAGCTTGCCCCAGGTCCCCACAAATTAAGTAAGAATTCAAATCCGGGCTGATATGACTCTGGAATGTGTGTGCTCACCGCTACTCTACACTATTTCTAGCTATCTTTGCAAAAAAAAAAAAAACAACAAAAAAAAGACTGTAAGTTGTCACAGCAAGAGCACTGAACCGGAAGTCAGTGTCCTGAGAGCTGGTCCCAGCTTTGCCACTCACTGGCTATTTGACCTTGAGCAAAGTCACTTTACGGGGAAAGGACTTAGCATTGTTTGTGTACCTCCCATGTGCCAGGCACTGGGCCGTGGGCTTAGAACGCATGTGATCATTAAATCCTTACCCCATCACTACAAGGAAGTGTGGTGACCTCTGTTTCATGGATGAGAAACTGCATCCCTGAGGCTTGATTTGCTCAAGTTTACATAGCTGGTTTGGATCAAACTACTTAGAGCCTCAGTTTCTCCATCTGTAGCAAGAGGGAGTTAGATTAGATGTCCTCTTGAGGTCTCTTTAATTCTAGGACGGCCCAAAGGAACACACCCACACACCCACATCCTTAGCCAGGAGCCTTCATATTATGTTTAAGGGTCAAGAGAAAGAGCTAAACGTTACAGATTTAAAGTTCATAGCCCAGCACCTCTGCAATCAGGGAACAGATAGATAATCAGAGCCTCAGGGATGAAGTCACTTCCTTAGTGACTCGGGTCCTGTAGATACTATTAATACAGTTGCTCCAGGACCAGGATGCCTGGGTGGGGGAATGGATGCTGTTCGCTGCAGTCTCCCAGGGGAGCAGCGTCTGGGATGTGCTCACCCTTCCTCAAGGCACAGAGGCTGCAAGCGTGAGGGCAGGCTGGTGGGGGGCTTGAGAAGCCAGTGGGGGCTACGTGCAGCTTACCTGCTGCCGCCGGGCTTGGCCAAGTACTTATTTCCCCGGTGGTTTGGTTTGGGCTGGAATTGGCCCTGATGCAGCAAGGACAGCAGCTGGGAGATTTGCTACAAGACAGGAAAAATCTGTTGACTCCACACAATTCCGACCCAGCACACTTCCTCACCGGATGTTTCCCTCAATGCCGGTGCTTTCTTTTTATAGTCTTTCCTCCAGCTTCAGATGTTTGTGGATCGGATGGGGGATGGTGAACGGTGATGGTGACGGAGGCAGGGATGTGTGCAGACAGGTTCCCTGCTTGGCCATGTGTCAACTACAAATTCCCAGGACCTGGGAGTCTGAGAGAGAGAATGAGAACCCTCTGGGCCTGTCCCCCAACTCTCATTCCCCCAGGAGACCTGCTCCCGGTGGAAGCTGTGGGACGGGGGTGAAAAGGGCATGTCCTGACTATAAATGTGTTATAACCTCGATAAGGATTATTGTAAAGTGTTATTTCCCCCGCTTCAGTGATGTTCAAAGACTGAGCCATTGTTGGCGGGCCAGATGTAAGACTATGTTGTACAGAAGGCAGAAGGGTGTCTTTGAATCATTCGTTTATTCTTCCTTTCATTCACTCGACAAGTATTTAATGAGAGCTTGTTTGTGCCACGCCGAGTGCTTGCTGGGGGGAGGGGGGGTAAGAATGAGAACAAGACCCAGTCTCCGTCCTCAGGGAGTTCCCAGTCTGCCAGGGAGGACAGTCAGGGGAGACAGGACACAGCAGTTGCTATGGGGGGTTGCACCAGGGATGAGAAACGATGGAGGTCAAGTGGAGCAGAGGAAGGCCCCTCACCCAGCTTGCAGCAAGGAGGGAGTTACGGGGTGGGGCTGTGGATACAGGGGGAAGTAATTCACTTATTTCAACATACGTTTTCTGAGTTCATACTACATGCCAGGCGCCTCTGCTGAGACCCGGAGGTTCCACAGGGGTTTGGCAAGTGGAGAGAGGGTGAGGGCCAGGGTGAGGGAGGAAGGGAGTTTTGGTCAGAAGGTGCTCAAGCTGAAAGGCCAGAGGAGACGGAGGCGTTTCAGAAAGGCTGGTGAGTGGGGCAGGGGTGGGTGAGATGTCAGGGTGAGGCCCCACAGGCCCTTGTGAGGGAGAAGGCAACAGACCAAGTCAAGGTCGTTTCTAGCTTGTTGTGTGATGTCAGGCAGGTTTTTAGACACACTCAGACCTCAGTTTCCTCATCTCTAAGGTGGATCTAAAAATACCACCCAGACTTCTTTACAGGGTTGTCAGGATTAATTAGCTGGTTTGAAAGTTTGAAATGCTCTGCAGAGTCAAGGGGTTTGGGTTGTTCCTCCTAGAAATGCTGCCTCTGCCTCCCAACTGGGCCCAGCCCCCCTCTTCCCTGAGAGGGTCCCTCTGCCCTCTGGGCAGCTCAAGACAGAAAATGCCAACCTCAGAGGAGAGTTGGAAGGGGAGGTGGCCAGGACTGGGGTTTCACTGTGATGTGGGAGGGTCAGGGTCCCATTGCCTGCCTCAGGGCAGTTCCCACCTCCTGGCTCAGGCCCAGAAACCCTCCTACAAGCACCTGCCACCCTGTTTTCGAGTGACAGCTGCTACTTCAGGGAAACTCCCTGAGTGCCAAACCCTAAGTTGTATGCTGTCATTCAGGCTGTCATTTCACAGTTAGAGTCCAGACTCTGGAGTCAGACTTGGGTTCAAGTCCTAAATCTGCCCCTGTTCCACTTCCCATCTGTGTGGCCTTGAGGAATTACTTAAGCATTCTGACCCTCAGTTTCCTCAGCAGTTAAAAAAAAAAAAAAAAAAAAGGAATAAAAATGAGACTCAGGTCATGTGTTAGTTGTGGCTATGAGGATTAAATGAGTGAAAGTCTATAAATTACTTAGGAATAGATCTTATGATAAGCACTTAATAACTGTCCCGTGGTGTATAATCTCATGTCATTCTTCAGTAACCCAAGGAAAGAGATACCATTATATCCACTTTACAGATGTGGCACCTGAGGCTCACAGGGGCTACACAGCAATTAGAGGCAGGGTTGGACTTTGAACTGGGATCTGACTCCACTGTGGCACTGTGCTACCGGAAAGACAAGCATTAGGCAAGCTGCCTCTTACCCTCAACTTGATCCCAACTTGGTACCCTCCTCTCTTTCACCCCAGTGGGGTCACCCACAGGGCTTGCTATCTGCTCTCTCTGTTTGCCAACCACCAGCACAGTGTTTGGCACAAAGAGCTCATTCAATAAGCATTTGATGAATGAATGGGTGAATGAATGAATGAACAAATGAATGAATGCATGTCTCTGGGCAACTTCTGGGGCTGCACAGAGCCCAGGGCAGGGCTCCTGAGAGAGCAGCTGGGCTCTCTCGAGGTGGCTTCCTGGGGAAGGGGTGGGGGAAGGAAGCTGTGTCCTTGCTCCGCAGGAAACATGAGCTGATAGCCTGGCTTATGACAGAAGTGTGCCTTGGGCGGGCAGCCTGGCACAGGGAAAATGATCTGGGGTTCAGAGGAGTTGATACGGGTGTGAGATCAGACACCGTCCCGGAAAAAGCTTTCCCAGGTGTGTCCAGTAAATCCTAGGTCACTGGACACAGCCATTCATCATCCCGTTTAATTCTCAACCCCCTGGGAGGTAGATACAGCTAAGTTTGGCATCACAATCCCCATTTTATAGATGAAGAAAATAAGGCTCAGATGTTAATGTTGCCCAGCTCCTAAAGTGGCTGTGCTGAAACTGGAAGCTAGATCTGCCTAACTCCCAAGTTCCAAGGTTGTTTCCACTGTCCTATCCCATAGGCCTAGCTGGCAAGCTCTGGGGTCTCAGGCAGGTCAAATGCAGCCCCTGAGCCTGGGGGCAATGATGCCTATGCCGGCTTGCTTCACCCGGAGGCTGCCCAGACGAGATGAGGGCAGGTGAAATGGAGAAGAGCTTTGCAGAAATCATCATAATCATTTTCTGAGTGCTGACTACACGCCAGACACTATTCTAGAGGCTTTAAGCCCGTTCACTTTATTACCTTCAAGCAAACTTGGGAGATGGGTGCTGTTAACTTGGGCAACTTCAACAGAGAAGCTGAGTAACTTCCCTGTGGTTCACAGCTTGGAAGAGGTGGAGCCAGAATTTGAACCTGGGCAGCCTTGCTCCAAAGCTTGTACTCTTAATCACTACCTTTGCTATGTGTCTACTTGCACAAGGCACTCTAAGTGAGTGCTCATATAGGAATTAACTGACCAAATCCTTAGGACAGTTCTGCAAGGCAGATGCTCTTACTGTCATCCCTATTTTATAGATAAGGAAACTAAGGCTCAGAGACAGTAAGTCATTTGTCCAGGATCACACAGCTAAATTCTGTTGACCCCAGAGCTGTGCCCTGAACAACTGCACCCAATGCATCCTAAAGTGCGTGGTGAGGCTGAGGAATGAATGTGAAGAATGTGAGGGTAATGGGGTCTGATGCTGTTGTGGGCGGGTGAGGGGGGCTGACAAGAGAGGGAGCTGCCCACACCGAGTTACCTGAACAGGAGGCGAATCCACAGTGAGCTCCTCTACGGGGTTCCGCTCCGCAAAGGCAGCCACAGACAGCCGGACCAGGCTCCGCAGGATCTGACGGGGGCCTGACTCTTTCTCAGGGGCTACTTTGCCATGGAGATTCCGCTGCCGCCTCAGGGTTGCAGAGGAGGCCGGCGGGCTCAGCGGGGCCTCCTTACGGCCCTGGTCCCCAGGCACCCTCCCTGTGGGGCTGCCCGCAACCTTCAGGGGCCTTGAGCGGGGCTGGCCCGTCGCAGGTTGGGGCTCGGGAAGGTTCAGGTTCTCCCGGGAGGCATTCCTCTGCCTGGGATGGTTGAAAAGGAGGTTGACAGTGTCCCGCAGCACCTCTCGGCTCTCGGCCAGCGTTCCCTGGTTACCTTGGTTACGCAGAGTCCTGTACAGGGTCGGTGTGAGATGAAAGGGGGCCTGCAGGCAGGGGTCCCAGCCTGCTTCCATCATCGCTTCCTTGCCCACGTGCTTGGGGGGCTGCCCAGCTTCGCCAGGCTCATCCACCTGGCCCCTGAGCACAGGCACGAGGTGGATGTCCGCCTTCTGGATGTGTTTCTGGGGCCTCTTGGGCTGGTGACGGTAGGTGGACTCGGCCTCCCGACAGTTGTAGGCCCTGTTGTCCTTCTTCTCTGTCCGGCAAATGGACATAATCAGAGCCAAGATCAACCCGGAGATGGCCAGCAATACGACCAGGCAAATCACCGTGAGCACCGATGTGCTCAGAGCCCCAGGCTCACGGGCTGAGTCCCTCAAGTGGTCCACACTGGTGACGAAGAAGACCCTCAACAGGGCCCGGGTCTGTAAGGAGGGGCTGCCCCGGTCTTCCACCACGATCTCCAGCTCCCACTCACTCCCAGTGAGGCTGCTGGCATTGGTGATGTTGATGAACAGCTGCCCCAGGTGGGGACTGAGGACAAAGAGACCGGCTTCGTTCCCGCTCTGAATGCTGTAGAGGAGCTCTCCATTTGCCCCCGAGTCTGCATCTCTTGCTACAATGGTCACCAAAAGGAATGGCCGGGAGCTGGGGGTGGCCTGTGGTGGCATGTCAGTGCCTGCTGGACCCACGCCATTGGGAGTTTCAATGGGCACCAGCAGGTGACCTGTGGAGGCATTTACAAGCACCGAGAGACTGGCTTTCCCATCGCTGAGTATGGGGTGAATCACCTCTGGGACATTATCATTGGCATCCAGCAGGCTGACCCACACAGAGACACTGGATGCAAGCTGGGGCTGCCCCCTGTCCTCTGCGATCACCAGGAACTCAAAGCCGGCCATCTGTTCATAGTCCAGTGACCTCTGAGCGGTGACCTCGCCTGTGTCTGAGTCAATAGCTACCAAGTGAGAAACTGGAGAGTCCTGGATGTGGTATGAGATTTTCCCATTAACGCCCAGATCTGCATCATGGGCCTTGATGGTAATGAGGTGAAGAGAGGGCAGGTTGTTTTCCCGAGTGGAGACCTGGTACCTGCTTTTCTCAAACACAGGTGCGTTGTCGTTGGCATCACTGATCTGAATGCTGAGCTGTTTCTTGACTGATAAGGGCTGGGGTCCTTGGTCTTGGGCCAAAAGAGTGAGGGTATATTGCGGCCACTGCTCTCTGTCCAGCGTGGCGTTGGTTAGCAGCATGTATGTGTTGCCATTGGTCCTCTTCAGCCTGAAGTGGCCCAGCTCTTGGCTCAGCCAACAGTGGACCAGGCCATTGTTTCCTGAGTCTAGGTCATTTGCCATGATGAGAGCAATGAAACTGTCCTTGGGAAGAGCTTCGGACACCAGGGATGGTTGGGAGGCCCACGTGATGTGGATGTTTGGGGTGTTGTCATTGACGTCCAGAACCTTGATGAGAATTTTGCAGTGGGCTGGGATGGGATTGGGACCCAGGTCCCTCGCCTGGACATCCACCTCATAGGCAGGATTCTTCTCATAGTCTAGGGGTTGACGCAGAATCACCTGGCCTGTCTTGGCGTCAATACTGAAGGTGTCCAGCACCTCTGGAGGCACATGCTTACTGAGGAAGTATTCCACCTCCCCGTTGGGGCCTTGATCAGGGTCTGTGGCAGTCAAGTTTATGAGGAGAGTACCAGGGGCAGCGTCTTCTTGGATTTCCAGTGCCAGCGAGCTCTCAGCGAACACAGGGCTATTGTCATTGGAGTCCAGGACATTGACCTTGACCAAGCTGGTGCCTGACTTGGGGGGGTTCCCACTGTCATAGGCAGTTAACACCAGATCAAAAAATGAATGGATTTCCCGGTCCAGCTCCTTCACCACCACGAGTTCCGCGTGTTTGGTCTCATCGGGCCCCACAATGACATCCAGGGCAAAATGCTCGCTGGGAGACAGGGTGTAGGAGTGCAGAGTGTTGGGGCCAGTGTCTGGGTCCAGAGCTCTGTCCAGGGGGATCCGGGTGCGCAGGGAGGCGCTCTCAGAGATTTCCAGCTCCTGCTCACCTTTGGGAAACTGAGGCTGGTGGTCGTTGATGTCCAGCACGTGGATCTCCACGTGGATGAGAGCCAAATCCCCTGTGGCAAGCACGTCAAAGGAAACCAGGCAGGGATCCTGCTGCCGGCAAAGCTGCTCCCGGTCCAGCCGCCTCCCTGTGCTGAGCAGGCCGTCCTTGGAGTCCACCTGGATGGGGAGCGCCTGAGGCAGCTGCAAGACCTGGAAGGCAGCCCCTGCTCGCCCAGACCTCTCCTCCCGGCCCAGTTCCTGAGACAGCTTCCCTATCACTGTGCCGGATGGTACTTCCTCTGACACTTGATATTTCACAGTGAGAGTGGCGACCTCCTGACAATCCCCTGAAAGGAACAAGTAGCCACCTGGCCCCCAAAGTCCCAGCAGAAGTGGCAGAAGTCGCATCATGCTTACCGCCAGAGTGGGCTAGATCCAGAAACCGCTAGAGTTCTTCAAAGGCTGGGCAAGTCCTCCAGTGTTTCCTGGGGGGCTTGATTAGCCCTGTTCTCCTGCCCCCAGACCTGCTGGCACAGCCTCGTCCCATAATTAGTTGATGGAGCCAGCAGAATTCCCAGGCAAGGCCATCTTCATCAGAAGAGATTTGAGGGGTCCAAGGACCAATGAAGTAAAATTGTTCAGGGGCACTGTTGGTCCCCGTTAGCAAATGATGGACAAGAGCCGGTCCAGGAGGGACTTGACCCAGTAGAGCAGGATGTGGGGATCTGACTTCCAAACAGTTGCTAGGCTGGGGAAACAGAGAAGCAGCTTTTTCCTATGGAAACCCCACCTACAGGAAAAGGGAGGGCTGTGAGCTTCTATGCCAATTAGAGAAAGAGAGTTTCCGTGAAGCTGAGTGGCCCGCCGCTGAGGAGGATGCGGCTGGGGACAGGCCGGATGGGAAGGTGCTGTCCATGTGGCAAGGCAGCCACTGAGGGGAGGGGAGCCCCTGCTGTGGCCAAGTGAGCAGAGAGCCTGAGCCCCTCCCGGGCAAGTCACACCCTGGCCTCTCTTCCCTTCCTTGTCTCTCTTTGTTTCCGTCATCTCCTGTCATTCTTCTCCCATTCCCCTTTTTCCCACACTTGTCTACCTCTCAGTCTTGACTTCGCCCTCATCACCCGTTTTTGTCTCATGGGAAGCAGCGCTGATTAAGAGAGTGGCCATCAGAGCCAAAATGCCTGGGTTCAAATCCTGACTCCACAACTTCCCAGCTGGGTCATGTAGGACAAGTCACTCAACCTCTCTGGGCCTCATCTTAAGAGCGCAGATGGGAATAACAACAGTAGCCCACTCAGCAGGAAATCGTGGGGATGAAATGAAACGTTGGCCCGGAGTCGTAGGCAATGACATTGTTATTAGTGGTGGGTGGCGTGATCTGCCAGCTTGGCCTACCTTGTGGCTGCCTCTGGCTCTTGCACTGGCCCTGGGTCAGTCCCTGCCCACATACTTCAGGAGCCAAAGGTGCCCGTGTCCTTGGCTTCTGAAGTACAATGACCTTTCTGACCCGACGGTGTGGCCTCCCTCCCCCCTTCCCTTCCGGCTCCCTAGCCTCCTGGCCCATTGTCCTCCACATCTGGTCCAGCCTGAGCCCCTGTCCGGGGGAATCCCCCAGCTCCTGCTCCTTGGTCTTGGAGGTTTTTATACCTTTCCCTCTCCCACACCTTCCTCTCCCTTTCCCTCCCTTCCTCCAATTCTTCTCCTCCCACTGCTGTTCATGTCCAAGAGTCCCGTCACAGAGGTGAGGCCAGGAGGGGGGCGAGTGGGCAGTTGGCTTGGGTGGCCTTGAGGTGGCTTGCTGCTTCTCATTTCCTCCTCCATCCACTGCCCCCACCATTGTCCAGTCTCGCACTTTACCTTGAGGTTGAGTCCAGAGGTTTGTAAACCTTTTGAAGTGATGGGAGTTAAGGGCCAGCTTCCCCTCGATGGGTGTTGGCAGCTCAGTCCTTGGGGCTGGAGGTGCCTGTTGGGACACAAGTGACTCCAATCAGGCCCATTGGCCAGGGGGCTTGTGGCCATTAGGATGGGGCGACTGAGGACCTCCCTGGCCTAAGCCTCACCTTGCACCCCCCTTCCCCTCTGTATTCTCTTTCCCACACCCTATCCTTTCATATTCTACCCCTGGAGGTTTCCCAATAGCAAGGGGCCTGAATCCAATGGGGTGTTTCCTACAGTCTGGCTCCGAAGACAGAACACTCAATAGCTCGGAGACATGGCACAAGTCACATAACCTCTTTGGGCCTCAGTTTCCTTCTCTGTAGAGCGTGGCTGTCACCCATCTCCCGAGTTTGTGGTAAGGATTTGATGAGATAATGCAAGTGAGGGCTTGGTGCAATGCCTGGTACAGAGAAAGCACTCATTACATGGGACTAGTTTACCTTGTACTATTTGCCAGGCTTTATACCTCGAATGCAAATGGTAAAAATGGTCTTGCATTTGTCCCTTCACGTTTTTTCCTCCGCCTTCTTGGCCAGGAAGGCTCATTTCCCAGGGCTTCTTCAGCTCGGACGAGGGCCCAGTGCTACCTGCCCTGCAAGGGGAACCAGCGTGGGCCCCAGGTCCTCTGGTGACAGTCAGCCTGCATGGCGGCCTCACTGTCTGGCCCTCACTCACCCTACTATGTGCAAGGCAGTGAGCAAGACAAAGTGACCCCCAAGGGGCTTGTAGTCTCAAGCCAGGGTGGGGAAAATGAAAGAAGTGGGCCCAGTGGATGGCTCCAGAGTCAGGCTTAGGGGTCAGGGGAGGCTCCTCCTGGAGGACGCTCCGACACACCCTGAAGGACGGGGAAGAGTGAGCAGGGGTGGGGGTGGGGCAGGTGTGAGCAGGTGGAGGGAGCAGAATGGAAGAGGCTGGAGGTGGGCGAGCTTGCTTCTCGCAGTCCCACACGAGGGCCTGTGCGAGTGGGGAGGAGGACGGTGGGCTGGGGGTGTCAGCAGGGGCCGCCAGATGATGGAAGGCCTGGGACCCCGTGCTCAGGATTTGGACCTTGTCCTGAAGGCCATGCAGAGCTTTGGAAGGGGTCTGAGCAGACTGATGAGATGCCAAGCCTTGTCCCGAGTGTTTTACCTGCATCGTCCCATGCCACCCTCACAACCAGGCCATAGGGTTGAAGAAGCTGAGCATGGAGGGTTGGTTAGCTTGCCCAAGATCACGGACATTTGCCCTCCACAAAGCCCCTTCAACTGTACTCTGGGACGTCGACTGAAAGGGAACAGAGAAGAGGGAAGAAGGCCAGCTGGGAGTAATGCAGGGGAGCTTTGGTGCAGGAGACTCTGGTGCTGAGAACGTTTCTAGAGTGCCATCTGGTGGCCAAAGGCAGGAAAGCCACAGAGGCAGGGAGGTGGGTGGCTGGAGTTCTCAAACGTCCACAGCTCCAGACCCGTGTTCCTGTGCTGCGTACAACACGATGGAAGGAGCTATACGCAGGTGACAATCATTTCACTTAGTGGGAAACCTAATGTGACCCAACGCCCACAGGAGGAATTATGGAATTCATGATTTTACATGTGTTAACATTTATATTCTGGAAAGGGCATTGATGTGTGTGTGTGTGTGTGTGTGTGTGTGTGTGTGTGTTGCCTTGACTGGGATTCGTGGATGTAAAAAATGGACTCACAGGCCAAGAAAAGTTTTGAATTTGGATTTCGTAGGTGGCTTTTTTCTTGTTCTCTGTTTTACTCACGTTGGGGGCAGGAAGCTAAGACAACCCTTAAGAGTCCAAAGTCAGCAAACCAGACCTTTTAAAGGCTATTACCTCTGGGAATGAGGTCCCCTTTTAGTAATATTTCCTCCTCCTTTCTGGCTACAGGGTCAGTTGATCTTTAGCCGCCACATATCAGGGGGTGAAACTGGAGTTTATCTGGAGAGCCTTCATCATCCTGAGTTTTGAAAATAGGTTTGAAGGAGCAGAAGTCCTCTGAAATAGGTCCGAAATACTGAGGACAGCCTCCCTCTTTTTGAAAAGAGGGCAGGCTTGGGCTTGGTGCTTGGAGGCCTTGTTCGCCACCAGCCTTGGGGTTGTTCACACTTGGGTCCATTGTTTGGGAGGGGTCGGGGAGTGAAGTGAGAAGGGTGGGGGGCCAGAGGATCCCTGGTGTCCTGAGGAACCTTGAGGGGTCAGACCAGCAGGGTGGGACTCTGACCCTTGGGGGACTTGAAGACCAGCTGGAGGAAGGCTAAGATCATGCCCCACCTATGAATGTCCTGCGGGGTTGGCTGCTCACGCCCAGGGCTCCCTGTGAATCTGCCCAGTCGCTGGCCGTAGTCATCACCACCCACCAAGGCAGTGTTGATGAAACTGGGAAGCTTCATCCTCAGGATCATTCTGGTTGGGGAGGTGACTGGACCACCTAAGGTCTGCCTCTTTTTTTCAGCAAGCCCTTGTTGAAATTGGAGGCAGTCTAGCCAGGGCCATTGACTGGGAGACTCAAGTAGCTGTTCTGGGTCACCTGGTCCTGGCCCGCACTCTGTGATCTCTGTTGGGACAGACCACAGATGTCCATTCCCACACAATGGCACCTCTTTCTGGGCAAAGAGCAGAGAGAAGAATGCACTTTGCAGGGGGAAATTTGCCAAGAAATAAGACTTTTCAAGAAATGAAAAGGCTTTGTGCCTTGATTAAGAGTGGTATCTCTCAGAAGCGTCCACATATCACGATCACTTGACAAGCTTTTCAAAATACCAGGAACAGGGCAAGAAAATTCATACTTTTCTCTTTCGCAGCCTGCCAAAGAGAATTTTATAATTTCCAGCTCTATTACCCCCTCTCTGAAAATGCTTCATCTTTCAGATCATTTGGGACCGGATTGAGAAAGTTGATTGGACCTTTTTTGCTGGCAAGAGAGGCCTAATTGATCTACATAATAAAAGGAAAAATAGATGAGGGGGTGGGGGATTGCTGAAGCTTGAGGATATTGTGGAAGGGGGTACCCTACAGAACAGGCAGAGGCTGTGAAGGAAGTAGATTGAAGATAAGGACTTTCCAACAGATAGTTGTAAACTATGGATCACCTTCGTGGTTTTCAAGATAAATGCAAGAAAAGATTTATAATTTATTTTGTGCTTTAGTAACCACAACACGGCCCCCCCGAACAGACCACATAAATTCTGAGTCGATAAGGGTAACACTTATGTCTCTCTCCCCAATCCTCAGAGGGGGAGAGGGCTACTTCCAGCATGTAGATTTCGGTTCTGATATACTGTAGGTCATTCTGCCATGCACCCCTTCTCCACCCCACCCTCACTGAGAACCACTGACATAGAACTTCTTAGAAGCACCAACAACCTTGTAAGGGCCAAACTCTACAGCCATCAGGCCTTTCTCACTGAGCATCCTCCTGGTCCCCACCTCCGCCCTGTGCTTGTGTCAATGCTCAGCAGAAGCTCTGCGCACAGCTGGTTCTTCTTCTGTGTTTCTGCAGGCTCTTCTATCTGCTTCTCTGAATCCTCCTTTGGTTTGCCTTCCTTCTGACTCCCAGGTGTGGGCATGTCCACCAGATAACTCTTCAGCCCTCTCTTCTACATAGGGTTATTAGCCCAGAAATAGTTTGCCAGATTTAACAAATAAAAATATACTGTGCCCTGTTAAATTTGAATTTCAGATAAACAATGAAAAATTTTTAGTAGAAGTATTTTTATCTGGCAATCCTATCCAGAAGTAATGTATGATCTTACCACAAGTTCTTTTCTGTTTTCATTTTTCCTCTTCTTCTTTTTATTTTTAGAACTTTGGTTTACACAGTGGATTTGAAAATCTATCAGTAAACACAAAAATCAAACATATTGACTGGGAGCATCATCTGTGCATGAATATTCAGAGGCTGACTCTGTTGATTGGCCTTGTTATGTATTCAGCATTTCTCGGTGACTCTAGGATGGAACTGTTCTCACACTGGAAGAACCACCCCAGAGAAAGCCTGGATCACACTCATTCATTAATTTATTCGGTCATCCAACCACTCATTTTTTTTTTTTTTTCAGTACGCGGGCCTCTCACTGTTGTGGTCTTTCCCGTTGCGGAGCACAGGCTCCAGACGCGCAGGCTCAGCGGCCATGGCTCACGGGCCCAGCCGCTCCGCGGCATGTGGGATCTTCCCGGACCGGGGCACGAACCCGTGTCCCCTGCATCGGCAGGCGGACTCTCAACCACTGCGCCACCAGGGAAGCCCCAAGCCACTCATTTATTTGGTGGAATTCAGCATGTTCTTCTCCATTTACAAGGTCAGGGTTTTTTTGGGAAGGGGAGTGGTAAATAGCTAAAGCTGACCCACATTTCCCCTTTCCGTTGGTTTGGTTTTCTTTCTTCACATAGAATCTAATCCGCCTAATTCTCACCTTGCTTCAGAAAGATTCTTGCAGGAAGGAAAATGAGTCCTGCCATCATTACATAAATTCTCATGAGGCTCCCCTTTATAAGTTTATGACAGCCAGGAGTTGAGCCTGGAGCTCCGAGAGAAACAGCCATACACTGATTTATGATGGCAGCTGCTGCTAAATCCCACCCCTCTTTCTTTCTTACAGTGCCATGTTACCTCGGGGTTACAAAACTCTTTTCACTGTTATTCAGGGGAATAATAATGAAGTCCCAGTTTGCAAGTATAAACATGATCATTCTTTGCCTATTATTGTAAATCAAATTTTACCTTTTGCATCAGAAGCACAGAAAACATTTTTATACTGTTATCCACCGCAAGCCTCTCTAGGAGTCTGTTTTTATATAACCCTGGGATGACCTGAGGTATTGTTTGAGCTACGCTGACCAGGGAAGCTGGCCACACAGGTAGTCTGGCTATTTCTACTTACAGACCTGAGCACTTTGCATGAGCAAAGTGTAAACTTGATCTAAGCATAGCATTAGGGTTCGTAATGTGGGCTCAGGACTCCAATTGCCTGGGCTCAAAACCTGGCTTTGTAATTTCCTATCTGTGTGACAGTGGCAAGCCACTTAACTTCTCTGTGATCAGTCTCTTTAGCCTTAAAATAGGGATGACGATGATGGTAATATGTTACAGGGTTACTGTCAGGTTTAGGCTAGTCAATACAGAACATTTAGAGTGGGGCATGGGACACGAGTAGCGCTCTAGTTGTTAATTATTTATCATTGCTTTTAGTGTAGTAGCTCTCAATTTTTGTTTTGAGGATGAAGCTCCCGTTTTAAAGAAACACCAATTTTTCAGATTCCCAGGCGATAATGGTAAATTTTTTGAGATCTACAGAGTGAGCAAATATATAACGACAGGAGACCAGCAGTGATACTTCTGTAATGAGGTGGGGCTCACCACCGTCCAGTCCTGTCCCAGAGTTGGGGCAGGGCTTTCCCTTCCTGTACACTGCTGCCCCTCTCTACGTCAAGGCTTGTTTCAGGGGTGCTTGTGAGTGGTGGCCATTGAAAAGGAGGCCGTCCCCTCTGGGCAGGTGGGATGAGCTCAGCAAAGTCTCTGGACACCATTTGGATACCAGTGATGGACGGGAACCAGTGCAGGTCCTGATGGAAGCCCTGCTGGTCCCTACAACAGACATATTTTTTGACTTACTCCTGCATCTCTACCCAATGGCCTGGGTCTTGACCTCTGGCCTAGGTCACGCATCCCATCCTCTCCTAGCCCTAGACTCCATCATCATCTAGTGTCCCTGGGAACGGGGGATGGAGTTGGGTCTCTTTCTCTCTCTCTTTGTATCTTCATTCTCACCTATCATGATGTCATAAACTGTAATCCTGACTTTCCTAGGGCCTTCCCTTTTAATTCTTAAAGCCAGAATGATTTTATTCTGTATTTCTGTTTCAACAAACCCTAGTTCTTTCACAGGCTCTAGGAGAGGGTCAGACTGATGCAGAATTGGTCCTGATACTATATGTCACCACTGAATGACACCGGTAAAATCACTTCACCCCTTAGTGCCTCAAGTTCCTGATTTGTGAAATGGGGAGATAAAATTACCTTGGTCATGGGGTCCTGGGTGTTTAAATGGGACAATGCGTGTAAAATGCTTAGCACAGTGAAGGGCTGGGCACGTGGGGATAGCTCAATTTAAAACCAAACGACATAAAGCCAGTCACATAACACCAAAGATACAAAAATGTTATTTTTATGGAGTCTAAAAAGAAAATTAAGTAGAAAACTCTCTTTATCCAATCCTGACCTCCAAACTGGACTCTGAATGCTTAGTCCACTTTAAACATTCATCCAAATTATTAACACTGCTTTGAAATCCTCCCTTCTATTCCCTCCATCCTGTGACCTCTGACATGAAGTCATGATGTGATGTCACAATTCACCTCCTACTCTGACTTTGTGAGAATTTCCCGACCTGGTTCTTCGGCTCCCTCACTTTTTGCATCTGGGAGGTCTCTGTCTGTGTTTGTGGTCTCACCTCCAAGCACTCTGCGGTACGGTTGCCATGCATTTCTCTCTTGATTTTATTTCCTTTGGCTAAACATGAACAGTGATATTAGTGAATGGCTTCAGAGAGTCTTCTTCCTTCCTTTACGTTTTTAAGGAGTATATTTCTGGTTTTGGTGTCCATTACAGGGGTAGTTAGGTTTCTGTTCTGTAATGGTCAAGATTTACAGTACAGAAAATTAGGGCTGATTATTTGCATTTCAAAAATTTCCCTTCTGTGGCAGTCAGGTAAGCCCTTCCAGTGCCCGATTTTTTTTTCCCACTTGGCTTTTCCTTTCTCCTGGGTGCAGGACCAGCATCGTAATTTGTGAAGCCCAGCACAAAATGAAAATGCAGACCCTCTGTTTTCCAGAGTGGCTACACCATTTTACATTCCCAAAAGCAACATATGAGGGTTCCAATTTCTCCACATTCCCACCAACACTTGTTATTATCTGTCTTCTTTTAAAAAATTGTTATTGAGGTGTAATTTACATAAAATGTTATGTTAGTTTCAGGTATATAACAGTGATTCAATATGTGTATGCATTGAGAAATGATTTCCACAATAAGTCTAGTTAACATCTGTCACCATACATACAGATTTTTTTCTTGTGAGGAAAACTTTTAAGATTTATTCTCTTCGCAACTTTCAAATACCATGTACAATACAGTATTATGTACTATAGTCACCACGGTGCACATAACATCCCAATGACCTATTTATTTTATAATTGGAAGCTGTATCTTCACCCAATTTGCCCACCCCCTACCTCTGGCAACCACCAAATGGTTCTCTGTATCTATGGGCTTGTTTTTTTTGTTTTTTTTCTTTTTATTATAGCAGTCCTAGTGAGTATGAAGTAGCTTCTCATTAGGGTTTTGATTTCCCTGGTGACTAATGATGTTGAGTATTTTTCACATGCTTGCTGACCACTTGTATATCTTCTTTCGAGAAATGTCTATTCAGATCCTTTGCCCATTTTTAAATTGAGTTACTGGTCTTTCTGTTGTCAAGTTGTAGGAGTTCTTTATATGTTCTGGTTATTAAACCTTTATCAGATATATGATTTTCAGATATGTTCTCCTATTCTGTGGGTTGTCTTTTCACTTTCTTGATAATGTCCTTTGAAGCACAAAAGTTTTTAATTTCTTTTTAAACTGTTCTTTTTAAAAATAATTAATTAAGTAATTAATATTTTTGGCTGTGTTGGGTCTTCGTTTCTGTGCGAGGGCTTTCTCTAGTTGCGGCAAGCAGGGGCCACTCTTCATTGCGGTGTGCGGGCCTCTCACTGTCGTGGCCTCTCTTGTTGTGGAGCACAGGCTCCAGACACGCAGGCTCAGTAGTTGTGGCTCACGGGCCCAGTTGCCCCGTGGCATGTGGGATCTTCCCAGTCCAGGGCTCGAACCCTTGTCCCCTGCATTGGCAGGCAGATTCTCAACCACTGCGCCACCAGGGAAGCCAAAAAAGTTTTTAATTTTGATGAACCCAATTTATCTACTTTTTCTTTCGTTTCTTGCGCTTTTTTTCGTATCTAAGAACCTACTGCATAATCCAAGTTCGTGATTTATTCCAACATTTTCTTTTAAGAGTTTTTTAGTTTCACCTTTTACATTTAGGTCTTTGATCCATTTTGAGTTAATTTTTGCATATGGCATGAGGTAGGGGACATGTAATTTTAACTCCCACTCAGCCTGTTAATAATCGTGTACCCTTTGGTAAATTCTTGAACCTCTCTAAGTTTCAGTTTTCTCACTCGTAAAGTGGGAATAACAGATGGTACCGAAATCATAAGGCTATAGTGAAGATAAAGAGAAAATTTACATAAAGCACGTAGCACAGGGCCTGAAGCATCCTATGTTTAATAAACATGGTAGTTATTACTGTTATGAACAATGAGTGAATGCCTTCATAGTGGAGGTGTCAGAAAGATGGGCAGCATTTCTGAGACCGGGATCCGAGGAGGGAGAAGAGGCTTGCGTAGTCTATCTGGGGGAGCAGGTCTGGGATTGTTATAGGAACGTCTGCCCCCGGTAGATCGCTGCCTCATGATCACCTGTAGGGATTGGTAAAAATTCTAATTTCCGGACACTGTCACAGAAGTACTAAAAGGACCCCCCTGGGTAGGGGGCCCCAGAATCTGCATTTGTGTCAAGTTCTCCAGAGGCATACTTATTAAGTGTGCAGGGCTGCGGTACGGGTGACGATGGTCGCTCCTGCAGCGCCGCCTTTGACCTGCGGGGGGCGGCCGAGGGGCCGGGGCGGTCAAGGCGGCTGCGCAGAGCCCTTCTCACGCGGAGGACTCCCAGCCAGATCCGCGCCGCTCAGCTGACAGCTCCGAAGACTGAAGAGGCGGTACGCTGGTTGAGCCGGGCGTCTCCAGGCGGAGCCGGCGAGTGGAGGTGAGGGGACCCGGAGCTAGGGTGGAGGGCGGAACTGTCGGGCCCGGCACGGCGGGGCAGCCGGAAGGTACGGTGGGGACTGCGCTCCGGGCGCGCGAGGCAGAGAAGGGCGGCCGGGCCGGGACTGCTCAGCGGACTTCAGCTCCCCAGACCCGGGACTGGGCGCCCACAGCCCGGCCCGGCTAAGACCCACGGGGCGCTTAGAGGAGGAAGGGGAAGGACCAGGCCCTGCTCCTTTGGGACGCCCCGGGACGGCCCACACCCGTGCAGCGCCCTCCGTGTCCAAGCGCCGGGGCAGGTAGCAGGGCTCGGGCCTGCCCCCAAGTTGTAGGTGAGTCTCACAAACAAGGACTCCACACCCCGCGGTGAGCGGTGGAGACACCGGCAGCGGCGTGCTGAGCCCGGAGCCAGGGCAGACCCCAGGGCTGCAGCCCGCACGGTGTGGCCTGGGAGTATGAGTAGGATTTTCCCAGGCCCAAGGGAAACCCGGAGGAGGAGGGGCCTTCCCTCACTGATGTAGCGGTTTCCGGTTTGCCAAAAGTAATATTAAACTTGAATTCTCTCTTGTGTCGTGGCACCGGGGTTTATTCTCGTTCCCGTGTTACGGCTGAGGAAACAGGGTGGTCCGAATCCAGGTTTAGTTATGTATTAGCTGTGTGACTTTGGGCCAGCAAGGACTTAAAATGTCATTTTTCTCTGTATAATGGAAGTAGGGCCAGGACTTGCTCCATGGGGCTGTGGGAATGTAACGAGCTAATGCATTTAAAGGGCTTAGTACAATGCCTGACACACGGTAAGAGCTCCCTAAGTGACTGTTCTTACGGTTATTGTGACGACCGACCCAACCTGCTCCTAGTGGGATGTGGCAACGCTGTCACTGAACCTTGATTCTGGTCCCCCATAAGAGCACACTGCGTCTCACCCCAATTCAGTTCTCACTTTTTCCAGTGTCTAATGTAAGGCACTGGTAGATGCTGAGAACAATATACGCAGATGCAAAAGACTTGATCCGCACCCTTAAGGCGCTAATGCGGTCTGGTAGGAGAGGAAGCGCGAGTTCGGAGGAAGAACTGTAGTGCAAGGTGGGTTGTGACAATATCACAGGAAAGTTGCAGTAGAAAAGTTTGCTGGATTTTTAAAGAAAGACATGATATCTAATTGGAAAATTTTACGTGGAATAGGGGCTTTGGATATGGGTCTTGAAAGCTGAATGGATAGAATCAGAAGGAAATCTAGGTCAGCGATCTGAATTAAGGGACTGGGACCCAGTGGCAGCTTCAGAAGCTGGGGTCTGGGGGGGTAGGTCATGAGGAGCTGCCGATGGGAAACAGCTTGGAGTAGAGCTTAAGCCTGGCTGCTCATTAGAATCACGTGGAGAGCTTGGATAGCTACGGATGCCTGATTGAATTGCACTGGGGTATCGCCTGGGTATTGGGATTTTAAAAGTAGCTTCTCAGGTGATTCTACCATGCAGACAAGGTAGAGAACACTAATCTAAAACCAGAAACTATAAATTCATCTCACCCCATTTATAATGTTTGAACAGGAAGAAACAAAAAGCTTAATTACATTATCACCATGTACTACACCTGGTAAAATTGTTTACAATTAAGTAATGTGAAAAGACGGTATAGTACATAGTAATACTACTCAGTAAATGTAAATTAATCCTGAATTTCATTCTTAGCTTATTTGGGAGTCACACATCTGAGAATCTGGTTTTAAAATTATGGTTTTATATCATATTTTTTGCATATAATATTAGGATGTTCATAGGATTCTCTAAAACCCATCTATAGACCACTCTCCCCTTCTCCTTAATTCCCAGTTAAGAAGCCTGGTAAAGCATTTAGAATAGGACTTAAAAGTGTGTGTGTGTGCGCTTTTATTGTTTTGTTTTTAAATATCCTACTGTCTTGCTTAAATTAACCTAATGTTGAGTGTCCCTGGCAGGATTAATTCATTAGCAGGCAAGAGGACAAACTGGAGGGGGATAGGAAGTGAAGGAATAGAGGAAGCAGAAGAGGAAAGGAAAAACAAAATCAAGAAAACCGCAGGAAGTCGTTTGTTATGGGAGCATGCTGTACTGTCCTCTCCTATGACCTCGGTGTTTCTCCTCAGCTCCTCCTGGGGCTGAAGGCAGTCAGATAAGAAGGGTGCTCTTATTACTGGGGACATGCACATGTCCGTTCAACCACGTGCCTCAGTTAGGCTGACCTAGGAGAGTAATATGCAGCTGTAGATTAGGATTGACTGTGTGTTAGGATGTGTTTGATTTAAGGGATGGTAACGGAAATTCAGAATTTAAATTTGGAGAGGGTCCTAACACCATCTTTTGTATTTTTTTTCTGCAATTGGCAGGATTTCTGTAGTATACCTAGTATGAGTTCCACATCTTGGCCTCTTATCCAGCTTCAGCAGTCTCATCTCCATCATCTGGAGAATAAATGAGATTTGCTTGAGTTCCAAACTGAGCTGAAATACGGACTGCAATGCTAATATCCTTTTCTTCTGGTTGTTATTAACAGGTACTGACTGACCTCGAATAGAATACGTCACTGTGTCTTAGGGACACAGCTCAAGCAGAACTGTTATCATCTGCTGGAAAAACGTACTTTTTGAAAATGGAATCATTTTAAATGAATTTGTCTAAGTTTTGTAGTATCACCTTTTATAATGTGAAAAACCATGTCCTAACTTTTCAATTCTGTGCCTTTCAGTTTAGAAAAATATTTCAGCCAAGAGGGAGCATATTTGCAAATGCAGTTATAGTCCAATATTTTAATTGATAGAATGGTAATTTTTGGTGGTTGTTTTATTAAAGTAATTTTTGTAGATTCTCACTACATATTTTTTGCACATTTAAATTATCTGATAGTAGTGTGGTGCATCTTTCAGTTGCTGTGATTAAAAAGCATTGTACAGTTTAAAAAAAAAAAAAAAGAAATATTGTCTGGAAAGCATAAAAAAAAAAAAAGCATTGTACAGTTTAATTGTAGCATATTTTCACTGTTGGTGTTACCTTAAAAAATGATAAATGTTACAATTGATTTGACAAAATTCATTATTGTTTCAAAAATATAATGTTATTTTGCTACTTCCTCAGTTATCTGTCTTACATAGTATCTGTCCCTGTAACATTCTCTAGAGTAGGGTGGTCTCAACTGGGAGCAATTTTCTTCCGCCTTCCCTATGCAAGGGGGGGGATATTTGGCTGTGTCTGGCGATATTTGTGACTGTCACAACTCTTGAGGAAAAGGGATGCTATTGGTATCTAGTAGGTTGAAGCCAGGGATGCTGATATACATCCTCTAATGCACAGGATAACCTCCCACAACAATTGTTTGTTCCAAAATGTCAGTAGCGCGGAGTTTGAGAAAACCTGTCCTAGAGATTGCTGTGGATTTTAAAAATTCATTTATTTTTAAGCATACCAAGTATACTTTGACTACTTTTATGAGCAAGGCATTTTCGGAAGTTCAGTGGGCAAGTCAAACTAATTTGTGATATTTTTGATTGTGCTTTTTTTCTTAAATCATACCTAACTGATAAAGTCAGCAATTAAAAGAACCACAACTCTCCTTTTTGGAAAAGGCTGTTACTGTTGCAGAGCTACTGGAATATTAGATATGCCTGTCATTTTTAGTTTGACAGAAAAGTGAGAATATTGATTTAATTCTTTGCAGTTGTTTTTTTTTTTTTTTTTTTTTTTTTTTTTTTTGCAGTTGTTTTTGAGGAACTTTCTTTTTGGGGGGTGTGCGGGGGGGCCGTGGACAGTGCCGCTAGACTTTTCCAAACTCTGTGCCTTTTCTGTTCTTAACTGACTTGAATGATTGTCTTCAGCTCCTCAGAAAATTAAATGTCGTCAGAAGACCGAGAAGCTCAGGAGGATGAATTGCTGGCCCTGGCGAGTATTTATGATGGAGATGAATTTAGAAAAGCAGAGTCTGTCCAAGGTGGAGAAACCAGGATCTATTTGGACTTACCACAAAATTTCAAGATATTTGTGAGCGGTTAGTTAATATTCTCTTAAACAGATTTTTCTAAATAAAGGTTATTCTCAGTTTCTTAGTGTACCCTAAATTATTTATTATCTTGTATTTATAGGCATTAGTGATATATGGTAGTATTACAGATTTAATGCCTGTTTCTCTTTTAATTGAAAATTGAGCTGGGGCTGAACAATTTTCAATTTGATCCTGCCTTTTTGATCACTGAATTAGGATATTATCCTGCATATTTCATGCATCCTAATCGTCTTAACTAGCAGTTCATTAGCCATGAGTCATTGGCTGTTAAATAGGGATAATAAAAGAGAAAATGAAATAATATATGTGAAAACACTTGGAAAGATTTAAAGTACCATGGCGGTTGTTAATACTATTTGGTTTCCAGAATCTTTTCAACCACCATAAACACATGACACTTGCTGCTACTCTGTGACCTTCTGCTTCAGAAAAGAGTTGAAAACTGGTACTTTTGATACCAATGTACCAGATGTCATCTGTGAACACTTTCTTAAAATGTTTCTACTATAAAGGCTTTGAGCAAACAAATTAAGTGTGATAACTGAAAATGAAGCTTCGATTGTGAGAGTGTTGTGTGTTGTATCTTGCCCTCAAGAGATCCTTGTACTGGCACAAATTCTCCCAACTATGATTCATGGGTAGTTGGCACATGCTGGTCTAAGTAGGTCGTGGCTCTTTGATAGAAATGAACGTCCTTTTCTCTAGATTGTGTCTTTAATCATCTACTGTAAAACAACAACAAAAGAAAACATTGTGTTATTACTTGTCATTAGTGTTAGGAATTA
This sequence comes from Phocoena sinus, assembly GCF_008692025.1. Taxonomy (NCBI): domain Eukaryota; kingdom Metazoa; phylum Chordata; class Mammalia; order Artiodactyla; family Phocoenidae; genus Phocoena; species Phocoena sinus. The sequence goes on along the minus strand of NC_045765.1, from coordinate 53,472,581 downwards.
TACTCAAAAGTGTATACAAGAATAAGTTGTGTATCTTCATTTTAAATTTCATGATGCTTAGTAGATTTTTTTAAGGGCTTACAAGACTTTTTTTTTTAAGGTGGCGGCTACGAAGTAACCTTAGGGAATAGAAGGTGCTTTGGGGCAGGGTTTTTATCCCCTGAACCAAAGCATTACGTTTTTCTTGAGCATTGCTCAGCAGTAACGGACACTCAAGTGTTGACCAACTGATCCTTTCTAATCTTTGTTTTTGGTTCAGGCAATTCAAATGAGTGTCTCCAGAATAGTGGCTTTGAATACACCATTTGCTTTCTGCCTCCACTTGTGCTGAACTTTGAACTGCCACCAGATTATCCATCCTCCGCCCCACCTTCATTCACACTTAGTGGCAAATGGCTGTCACCAACTCAGGTTAGACCCGAAACTTAATTTCTCCTATCCATCTTTAGAAACTTAAAAATCATCTTTAATTGAACACTACCTTGATGATCTTGAATTCAGTGCATGAAGAACAAATGGGTTTGATTTTGTAATTTCTTTTTCCCTTGCCTTCATGAATTGTAATGTTAATAAATTGAAAATGTTTGGTGTTTTAGAAAAGAATGGTGTAATTAGAACGATTAATCATTTTGAATTGCAGTAGGAGTAATTTTTAATCAAGTATATTGTTTCTCTCTTTGTCTTGTTATTTTCCTATTTAATCTGTATTGTAATGGATACTATAAGGTCCTCCTCATTTTCCTTAGATGTTGGTATTGCTTTTTTTTGTTTTTGTTTTTTGTTTTTTTTTTTGCTGTACGTGGGCCTCTCACTGTTGTGGCCTGTCCTGCTGCGGAGCACAGGCTCCGGACGCGCAGGCTCAGCAGCCATGGCTCATGGGCCCAGCCGCTCCGCAGCATGTGGGATCTTCCCAGACCGGGGCACGAACCCGTGTCCCCTGCATTGGCAGGCGGACTCTCAACCACTGCGCCACCAGGGAAGCCCTCGTATTGCTTTTTATTTTTTTTTAGTTTCTTATCCATTCCTTAAATGAAAGATTTAATTGTAGTTAGGAGGACTAAAATTGAGCTAATGTAGTTATAATAAATATTTCCTAAGAAAACGTAAGAGTGCTTTTATTTTTAAAAGTCTGTATATTAATAACAGAGTTGTTGACTACTCTCACATAGGTGTGAATGCACACAAATAGAAATGTGTATGATTCCTGTAGATATCTCATTAAGGCTTGAGATCTTATATTATGATCTTCATTTCCTCTGGGTTGTATATCTTTTTCTAGTAACAACCTCAACTCTTGATTGAGACATAAATATGGCTTGAAGCTAATATAATGTATTCTGGGGTAGATAATGGATCAGTAGCAGTTATTTTTCTAGAAGTCATGATGAAGATTGATAGGCTGATGTATTAAGACAAAAGCTGTCAGAGTTACTTGACCTCAAGGAACAGCTGTCAGTTTTTCCTTTTTGATCATGTAATTTTCATTCCCACCCCTGCTCATCGCCAGTCTAATCTTTAGATGAGAGTGCTTTTGTAAAGTTGAACTTACAGTTTAAAAACAAAATTAAACTTTAAGAAAGAATAATACATGTAGAATAAAAAGGAATTTTACCTTACATTTTAATATCTGTGTCAGAGGCAACACATGCAAGACAGTGGATGATTTGCCCAAGAATATCAAAGATGTTTGACATTTAGATCACTGAGAGTTGACTGAATTATCTAGAGGTTTATAGTCCCATTTCTCTAGAGAGCTCTTGATACTTTATGTCCATGCATGTTTGCACATATACAGTTTCAGATTCCAGCCAAATAGCATCTACTTAATGCTGGCTTTTAGGGTGTGGGGAGAAGAGGGTTATTCATTATTTTATGTTACACAGCTAAAATTACAGTAGGGTTCTCTATCAAAGTTTTGTCCTTCTTCAGTTCTTGTTTGTTACTGGGCCCTGATTCCTTGGCATCATGAATTTCACCTGTTGATAGTGAAGTTGATTCATGGACCTGTCCCTCACTGAATTTGGTTGGTAGATAGAAGTGGGTTTAGTTTTCTAGTATTTTCCATTATTCCTCTTCCAATATATATACACAGTCTCTCTTATGCTCTTCTCTTTCTTCCTCCCTTATTCCTCACATTTATATACATCTCAGATGCCTCTTTTGAGAAGGGACTAGAGAAGAAAAGAGGATGGAGGGGAATGGCTTCTCCACTGGACTTGGTAGCCCAAACAATACTCACGAACAAGGCTTCCCTTTTAGTATTTATTACATTTTAAAGATTTCATCAGGTTTCTGGTTGATCATATAAGCATATTCATGCAAATGTATAAAAGCATTAGTTGTCCAATCTTGAAGTAGTCAGTAAGTGTTTCATTTTGTGCCTGTATAGGGTTTAGTGAATAGCACTACGCAGCGTAAGGAAGAGAGAATGTGGTCCTTTTTCACCTGGTATTCAAATTTACAAAATTCATTTATATCTGGAAGGCTTATTTTTTAATGTTTACCTTAAAAAGAAAAGCTGCTTATGATTCCTGAGCTCTACTTTAAAATATTTTACATTTCTAATGGAAAATCTTCTTATATTTGCCTTTCAAATTGAACAGACCAGTTTTTTGGGTTTTTTTTGTTTTGCGGTACGCGGGCCTCTCACTGTTGTGGCCTCTCCCGTTGCAGAGCACAGGCTCCGGACGCGCAGGCTCAGCGGCCATGGCTCACAGGCCTAGCCGCTCCGCGGCATGTGGGATCTTCCCAGACCGGGGCACGAACCTGTGTCCCCTGCATCGGCAGGCGGACTCTCAACCACTGCGCCACCAGGGAAGCCCATGAACAGACCCGTTTTAAGGAGGAAAAGTGAAAATAGTTTAAACTTTGGTTGCTTAGGCTAGGAAATGTGAGCTTTGCCTATGACAGCCAAACCATGTTAAGGGCTTATAATCATGTCTGGATTCAATATCAGCCTGCCTCCCTCTATTAGCCAGGATCTGGTGTAAGCCCAGGTTGCTTAGTTGAAATCAGCTTGTAAATCTGAATACCAAGGACTCTGAGGTTAGATTCTGTTAGTGATTCTTTCGCACGAGGTGGCTTCTTGATACGACTGAAAGAATTAATTTTAAGGTTTGGATGGTATTTTTAAACTGTTCTTTTCCTAATCATTGTTGTAGGGTACCTACAGGGCTAGGACTCCAAGGAATAGAAATAGTTCATTTTAGAACTAGATCTCTTCTCCTACACGAGGTAGCAATACTAACGTGAAGAAAAATAAAGAACAGAAAAAGTCCCCCATTGCAGTGGCTCGTATGTAAGCCTACTTCTGCATTTGGTAGAGTCTTGCTGTTTCTCTTGTTTTAATGATACTTCTTTTAGCTTCTGACCTTGTGTTCTACTGTGGCTCGTGTTGCCGAATAGTTTAAGAAGTGCTTCGATAAGAACACTGATGCTGTTGTGCAGCACAGTTCATCACAGAAGTGAAAAATCACGTTAGGAGGTGGAAAACCCTGACCGCAAAAGATTTCAAGGGAAATCAGGAGTTGACAGCATCGTCATCTTCCCAAACTTACCAGCATCCTCATGTGTTTTCCCCTAGCTGTCTGCTCTCTGCAAGCACTTAGACAACCTGTGGGAAGAACACCGCGGCAGCGTGGTCCTGTTTGCCTGGATGCAGTTTCTTAAAGAAGAGACCTTAGCGTATCTGAATATTGTCTCTCCTTTTGAACTCAAGATGGGTTCTCAGAAAAAAGTTCAGAGGAGGATGGCTCAAGCTTCTTCCAACACAGAGCTAGATTTTGGAGGAGCTGCTGGATCTGATGTAGACCAAGCGGAAGTTGTGGACGAGAGAGCCGTGCAGGATGTGGAATCGTTGTCCAGTCTGATCCAGGAAATCTTGGACTTCGATCAGGCTCAACAGATAAAATGCTTTAATAGTAAATTGTTCCTGTGCAGTATCTGCTTCTGTGAGAAGCTGGGTAGTGAGTGCATGTACTTCTTGGAGTGCAGGCATGTGTACTGCAAAGCCTGTCTCAAGGACTACTTTGAAATCCAGATCAGAGATGGCCAAGTTCAGTGCCTCAACTGCCCAGAACCCAAGTGCCCTTCAGTGGCCACTCCTGGTCAGGTAAACTCTTTTACTCTGCTGACAGCTGCCCCCTAATTCTCTCTCACAAAGGGAGACATTTTCTCAGGAACTTCTTGATAGGGCTCATCAGGGCAGTCTGAGGCCTGGGAGCCAGCCCACAAGTTGTTTCATTGTATCCATCAAGAATGCCACGATTTTAGTTTAAGCAAATGTAAATGCTTCCTTTGCTGGCTTTGGAATGTGTGGTCGTCCGCAGGGATGAGCAGTTAAAAAAGTAAAGTAATTCTGGTGATTTACTCTGTATATCTGCTAGGTGGGGGAAGTTCTACCCTGTCTTTATGTGACGTTGGGATCTGGAGGGGTTATGTCTTAGAATAGTTAACCAAATGTTTTACAGACTTTTAAAGACAGCCTGCTTGGTTTCCTTTTTTTTTTCAGTCAACTCCATTAATGCATAAATGTACTCATTTAAAGTGTACTGTCGCTTAGTTTTTTGTTTTTTTTTTAAACATCTTTATTGGGGTATAATTGCTTTACAATGGTGTGTTAGTTTCTACTTTATAACAAAGTGAATCAGTTATACATATACATATGTTCCCATATCTCTTCCCTCTTGCGTCTCCCTCCCTCCCACCCTCCCTATCCCACCCCTCCAGGAGGTCACAAAACACCGAGCCATATCCCTGTGCCATGCGGCTGCTTCCCACTAGCTATCTACCTTACGTTTGTTAGTGTGTATATGTCCATGACTCTCTCTCACCCTGTCACAGCTCACCCTTCCCCCTGTCTGCTTAGTTTTTACACATGTGTAGACCCATGTAACCACCATCTCAGTCAAGATGTAGACCTCCCATAACTTGGTTTGATTTTGAAGGTAGAGTTTTAGTTTATGTGCCTCTGGTTTACACTAGCTTCCTAAGGATCTCCTCAGGATCAGAACTGGTTGGGAAATCATCAAACCTATGATGTTTTATATTTCCCTCCAGGTCAAAGAGCTAGTGGAAGCGGAGTTATTTGCCCGTTATGACCGCCTTCTCCTCCAGTCTACCTTGGACCTGATGGCAGATGTGGTGTACTGCCCCCGCCCATCCTGCCAGCTGCCTGTGATGCAGGAGCCTGGCTGCACGATGGGCATCTGTTCCAGCTGCAATTTTGCCTTCTGTACTTTATGCAGATTGACCTACCATGGGGTTTCTCCATGTAAGGTGACTGCAGGTAGGTTGTAACTGTGTGAACTCAGTCTCCCAGCGCTCCACCCGCCTCCCCCCACTCACCGGAAATAAAAAGAGACATCACTTCAATTCTTCAGTTTGGAAGAATTGTGTTCTTCTGTGTTTGTTCAACACATACTTTTGAGTCAGTTACTGTCCTAGGTTCTGGGGATACAGCAGTGACCAAATGCCCTCATGGAACTTACATTCTAATGGGGGAGATAGGCAAACAAAATAAATAAGAATATTCGATGGTGGTAAATGCTGAAGAGGGAAAAAAAAAATAAAGCAGGGACAGGCTATGAAGTGTTTTGAAGGGGAAGGGGCTTTGGATTTTATTTAGAAAAACCAGGGGAGGCCTCGCTGGCAAAGTGGTTTGAGTAAAGACTTGAAGGAAGTAAGGAAACAAGCCACGCAGATATCGGGGGGAGCATTCCAGGGAAGGAATGACAGGGTAATTTCTGTCTATGAATATGGAATAATGTAGATCCTGGTCGGCAGATGCAGAGCATCTAAGCCATCACTCTTGTTTCCACTGTACACATGTTTGATCAGTCATCAAGTGCTTTCTCAGTGAGCCCAGGGAGGCCTCAGAATCTTCCTCAGCACAGTGCTTCAGAAGGCCACCCTCTATTGAGGTAGTCACAGGAGGTAAAACCTGTTAACCATTTCTGATCTAGATTAAGGTTTGAGGAATCAGGCCCTGGACATCAGTTTGGCTAGACTTTGGTGACTTAGTCTTTCTCAAACTAAAAGGGCTGATGATAATAGCTACTTCATAAGGTTCTTGTAAGTTTGAAATGACCTATTGTAGTGCTACTTAAAGTTGTAATAGTTGTTATACTGGTCTGTGACAAGGTAAATACAGAAATTGAGAGTCAGTGTTTGAAACTATAATAACGATTTTGCTATCGCTATTCACTGACTAAATTTTATGGCAGTCAGACCTAATAAAAATTTAGGCTTATATTTTTTGTCTTTTTACCCTCATTTTTCTAATAATTCATTTGATTATATTTTGCAAAAGTACTGGTCCTTGACAGAGTGAGGGAAAAAAACTGGTACTTAACCATAGTTTGAGAATGGGCTAATGTATGGAAAATGCAAAATGATAACTATTTCTTTTTTAGTTTGTGTATTTATTTATTTATTTAAATTATTGAAATATAGTTGATTTAAAATGTGTTAATTTCTGCTGCGCAGCAAAGTGATTAAGTTATACATATGTATACATTCTTTTTCATATTCTTTTCCATTGTGGTTTATCACAGGATATTGAATATAGTTCCCTGTGCTATACAGTAGGACCTTGTCGTTTATCCATTCTATATAAATACCATAGTTTGCATCTGGTAACCCCAATCTCCCAATCTCCCCAGGCCCCCTCCCCCTTGGCAACCACAAGTCTGTTTTGTATGTCTGTGAGTCTGTTTTTGTTTTGTAGATAGGTTCATTTGTGTCATATTTTAGATTCCACATGTAAGTGATATTATATGGTATTGGTCTTTATGACTTAGTTCACTTAGTATGATAATCTCAAAGTCCATCCATGTTGCTGCAAATGGCCTTATTTCATTCTTTTTTATGGCTGAGTAATATTCTGTTGTATCTATATACATACCACATCTTCTTTATCCATTCCTCTGGCGATGGACATTTAGGTTGTTTCCATGTCTTGGCTATTGTAAATAGTGCTGCTGTGAACATAGGTATCTTTTTGAATTATAGTTTTGTCTGGATACATGCCCAGGAGTGGGATTGCTAGATCATATGGCAACTCTTATTTTTAGTTTTTTGAGGAATCTCCATACAGTTTTCCATAGTGGCTACACCAATTTACATTCCCACCAACAATGTAGGAAGGTTCCCTTTTCTCCACACCCCCTCCAGCATTTGTTATTTGTAGACTTGTGTGTTATTCTGTTGGGGTTTTTTTGGCCTTGATGTGTGGCATGTGGGATCTTGGTTCCCTGGCCAGGGATTGATCCCGTGCCCCCTGCATTGGGAGCATGGAACCTTAACCACTGGACTGCCAGGGAACTCCCCTGTAGACTCTTTTTTTCTTTTAAAGTTTAGTTTTTATTTTTATTTATTTATTTATTTGTATAAATTTATTTATTTTTGGCTATGTTGGGTCTTTGTTGCTGCACGTGGGCTTTCTCTAGTTGTGGCGAGCGGGGGCTACTCTTCGTTGCGGTACACGGGCTTCTCATTGCGGTGGCTTCTCTTGCTGCAGAGCACGGCCTCTAGGGTGTGCGGGCTTCGGTAGTTGTGGCTCGCGGGCTCTAGAGCGAGGGCTCAGTAGTTGTGGCACGTGGGCTTAGTTGCTCTGCGTCATGTGGGATCTTCCCAGACCAGGGCTTGAACCCGTGTCCCCTGCATTGGCAGGCGGATTCTTAACTACTGTGCCACCAGGGAAGTCCTCCCCTGTAGACTTTTTAGTGATGGCCATTCTGACTGGTGTGAGGTGGTACCTCATCGTAGTTTTGATTTGCATTTCTCTAATAGTTAGCAGTGATGAGCCTCTTTTTATATGTCTTTCGGTTATCTGGATGTCTTCTTTGAAGAAATGTCTATTTAGTTGTTTTGCCCATTTTTCCATTGAGTTGTTTGTTTGTTTTTTGTTGAGTTGTATGAGCTGTTTGTATATTTTGGAAATTTAGACCTTGTCGGTTACATCATTTGCAAATGTTTTCTCCCAGCCTATAGGTTGTCTTTTCATTTTGTTTACGGTTTCCTTTGCTGTACAGAAGCTTGTAAGTTAGATTAGGTCACATTTGTTTATTTTTGCTTTTATTTCCATTGCCTTGGTCAGGAAATGTTTTGCCTGTGTTCTCTTCTAGAGGTTTTATGGTGTTATGTCTTATATTTAAGTCTTAAACCACAAAATGGTAACTAGTAATGCCAGTATTACTATAGTTATTAATTGTTATTAATTAATTCGTTATTACTTAATTAATTATCAGTGTCATTATCTCTAAGAAAGGACTCCAAGCGGAGAATGAGTAAATACAGTACTTCCAGTTGCCTATTGCAGAGTTTTGTAGTGTTTATAGGCAGATGGGATGGAGAACTCACCAGAATATAATGTTAGCCTTTACTTTAGACTTCTGCATCCTTATCATTGAGAGGCTGAAGTACATTTCGGGTGTTTCACAGTGTTTGGGGAAGAAATCAAAGATAGGCTTGGGGGCTTCAGCAAAATTAGGAATCTCTTTCTCAGTCTCTATATCTATATATTTGATGTTACCATACAAAATATATGATATACTAATAATTTTATTATTTTGAGAACATCAGGGCAGTAACCTTTGTCCTTAAGATGTCTAGGAACACAAAAACGTTTTGAATTAGTAGAGGAGATAAAAGTGACAGGATAAAAAAATACATGTCTGCTACATCTAAGTAGAAGTGACGGAGTCATGGGAATGAACAACACGGAGAAAGGATTCACAAGTGAAGCAAAAGTGCAGATAGAATTCTGCCCCTGAAGATGTCCACTGCATTTAGAGGGAAGATGTCCACCTCTAAATAATGTGAGGAAAGTAAATTAATAACATAGCTAGAACATTGTTGAGAGAGGTCTTTAATTAATTGTGTTGAAAAATTAAGGTAATAGAATTGTGAGCAAAAGCCTTGTCTACAACTAAAGCCTTTGGGAATGGCTGCCCATTCCATCTGAGTTAAGTGATAAAGCAGTAGAGACCAGACTGAAGAGTATTAAGGGGAAAAGTTGACAGGAGGGACTTTTCATTTCCTGTGGGTGGTAAACTTTATTCACTGGCTTCTTTTTATATACAGAATTGAATAGCTGGTCTTTGCCATGGTGCTCTTGTTTAATTTGGTAGGCCTGTTGTTATCAAATGGTGAATGATGCTGATTTAGTAGAAAATCAGCATCTGTTTCAACCTTTGTGTCATTTAGATAAGTCAGTCTTAAACTGTACTACTAGTTGTACTAGTTGCACAAAAATGTCAACATTAATAACTTAAAAGCAAAGGAAAAAGATAAGCTGTTATTCTGTCACCTTTAACAAGTCCAGCTTTTCTACTTGGAGGATTCCTGTCTGTTCTTTGTCTTTCATGCACGTGTAATTTTTACCTAGTTACAACCTAAATATGCTTTTTTCTGAATTCCATAATGAGTATTTTAACTGAGTTGTAGCCATCCTAATTATAAGTTTTAATAACTAAATATTATATCTTAAGTGGCTCCACACATAATTATTCCCTTGGACATTTAATTCGTTTGCCATTTTTATATGTAACTTTACTTTGGATTAATTCCTTATGATAAAATCCCAGGAATAGCATTATTGAGTAGTCAAAGGTTATGGCCAATTTTAATGGTTTTTAATCAGCATTACAAGTTGTATAAAAGTTAATTTTCCATTTCACTTTCTAGAGAAATTAATGGACTTACGAAATGAGTACCTGCAAGCAGATGAGGCCAATAAAAGATTTTTGGAACAGAGGTATGGTAAGAGGGTGATTCAGAAGGCACTGGAAGAGATGGAAAGTAAGGAGTGGCTAGAAAAGAACTCAAAGAGCTGCCCATGTTGTGGGACTCCCATTGAGGTAAAGGTTTGGGGACAGACATGGCGGCAAACCTAATTGCAAGCATGTTACGATTTCCTCAAGAAGCCTTTTAATTTTGTGCCTAATTAAGAAAACACATTTTGGTATTTATTAAACTTTCTTAACTTGGAAGATGTAAATTTACTACTAAATATTGTTATTGACCTAAAATGTATGTAGGCTTCCCATTTCAAAGTGCTTTCATACGGTGACAGTTGTTCTCACATTATATCCACCTCAAAATTGAGTGGGTTATAAAGAGGCCATACTCGAGCTACAGTCAACTCTTAACTCATCTACGTGACTAAAAAAGAATCAAGCCTGACTTCTCCTCCGAACTATATACCCTGGAATTTAATAGCTGTTTTACAAGTGCCTGCTTATGAAATGGAGACATCTGAGTCAAGATAGATAGATACATCTACTGCTTCTTGACAAAATCTTAATATGTTTCAAAATTGAAATATGTCTTTGCATTTGATTCTGTTGTTCCAGTCCATCATATCTGAGCTGACCCTTGTGGTGATGCCCCAGTTACTCCATTAAGGAAACTGGCCTTCTATTTAACCACTTCTGACATGCCTCAGCTCTTATAGAATGGGGGACTTGGTACCAAATGTTTACTTAGATTTATGTAAAAAGTTTAAATCCCACATATTAAATCCAAACATTTTTTTTTTTTTGCGGTATGCGGGCCTCTCACTGTTGTGGCCTCTCCCGTTGCGGGGCACAGGCTCCGGACGCGCAGGCCCAGCGGCCATGGCTCACGGGCCCAGCCGCTCCGCGGCATGTGGGATCCTCCCGGTCCGGGGCACGAACCCGCGTCCCCTGCATCAGCAGGCGGACTCCCAACCACTGCGCCACCAGGGAAGCCCAAATCCAAACATTTTAATATTAATCTAACTGTATGTTTCACTTATATATGTTTGGTTTGTATTTACTGTTTATCAGAAGAGGTTTTGCTAAGTATCTAATTGTAGGAACACCTGCTAAGTGTTTTCTGTATTTTACTTGTAATGCAAGCGAGTTAGGCATTCATAGTTATCATTGTGTGTTACCTGTATATCTCCACCCTGCATTAGAAAAGGGAGAAGACAAGGAGAATGTTGTACCAAATCATTTTGTCATGTGCATTTCTCTTTTGCTTTTGTAGCCTTGATATTTTTCTCTGTCTTTCCCACCAGAAATTAGATGGATGTAACAAGATGACATGTACCGGCTGTATGCAGTATTTCTGCTGGATTTGCATGGGTTCTCTCTCCAGAGCAAACCCTTATAAACATTTCACTGATCCTGTTTCCCCATGTTTTAACCGGTACGTACACACAGACTCCTAGTCTCAGCAGTTTTGGGTACTTGGTTTGCGGACCATAATCCCAGAAAGTTTTACTTCAGTACTTTGCTTATTTAGAGAATTCTCATATATTTTCCCCCATGTATGAATTTTCTTGAAAATGAGTTTTATGATGAAAATATACTATCTGGGGATTTTCTTTTATTTATTATCCTCCTCAATTTTTTAGTGAAAATTTTCAAACATACAGAAAAGATAGGACTATGATTAATAGGAAGGATACCTTCCACCAAAATGAACAATTGGTAATATTTTGCCATATTTGTTTTCTAAATTTATTGCTGAACTACTTGACCCTAAGTTGGAAGTATGATGCTTCATGTCTATATGCTTTTTTTTCTTTAATTAATTAATTTATTTATCTTTGGCTGCGTTGGGTCTTCATTTCTGCGCGCAGGCTTTCTGTAGTTGCAGTGAGCGGGGACTACTCTTGGTCGCGGTGCGTGGGCTTCTCATTGCGGTGGCTTCTCTTGTTGCGGAGTATAGGCTCTAGGCACATATGCTTCAGTAGTTGTGGTGCGTGGGCTCAGTAGTTGTGGCTCACGGGCTCTAGAGCTCAGGCCCAGTAGATGTGGCACACAGACTTAGTTGCTCCGCGGCATGTGGGATCTTCCTGGACCAAGGCTCAAACCCGTGTCCCCTGCATCGGCAGGTGGATTCTTAACCACCGTGCCACCAGGGAAGTCCCTCTATATGCTTTCACATGTCTTTCCTACGATAAGAAAAGTCTTCTATATGACGACAGTACTGCAGAAAATTTAACGACAATGGCCTACTATCATATAATAAAATATTTAAGACTTATCAACTATCCCTAAAAATATCTCTTGAAGCTGTTTTATTATACCAGGATCTAATCAAGTTCAATCACTTTATTTGGTTCTGTCTCTTTAGTTTCTTAATGGAGAAAAGTTTTGCCCACCTTCTTTTTGTTTGTTTGTTTGTGTTGAGGGGAGCATTGACTTTTTGAGGAGTCCAGGCTGTTGTCCTGTATAACTTCTTACCTTCTGGAGTTTTGTTTCTCCATGGTACCTTTGAGTTTGTTTCTCTATCCTCTCTATTGCCTGTAAAGTGGAAGTTAGCTCTAGACTGGAGTTTGACTAGATTTAGAGTAACATTTTTGACAAGAATACTTAATAAGGGGTGATGTACTTCACGTTGTACCACATCAGATCCATAAAGTCAGGCTGTCTCACTGTTAGTATGATGCTCAGTTCTATCATTTGTTCCACTGTAAAGGTAAGGTTTCTCTTTTTGTTATTAGTAAGTGATCTGTGGGGTGATTCCTTGGCACAATGTGAATATCTTGTTCTCCACCAGCTCCAATTTCAGCATCAGCTGATAATCTTTGTTAATAGACATTTGTGGAATACCTACAATCAATCATTGGTGTTATGAAACTATAAGATAAGTTGAAGAAACAGTCTCTTCCCATGAACCATTGGAAATATAGTGTTGAAAATTGCATAAATTTTAAGTAGCATAAGGGGAGGAAGAGAAATTGGCAACTGAAAAATACTCTATAGATGGAGAGTGCAAGGACAGTGAAGATGGAGAGGATGGAGTGATTAGCGTGTAATAAAGTTATAGTGTTTTGAATGAGTTCAGCTTCTAGACTACCTGAATTTTCCAGTCTTGGCTTATTCCACATATTGTACACATTTAGTATCAGTTTTGTGATACCCATCTCCCATTATTGTTTATGCTTGGTCCTAGAGAGTTGTCTGGATCCTTAAAAGGCCTGTTCCTATAAACTTTAAGGGACCCATATTTCAGCCCTCGCCAGTGGAATGATTAAAGGAGAGGAAAAGATATACAAAGATGTTATCAGAAGAGTACAGAAAGTATATTTGAGAAAAGGAAAGAAATTATATTCAGTTTCTATCAGGTGTATTAAAATGTACCTTATTTTATGCTTCCAGGTTGTTCCATGCTGTGGATGCTAATGGAGATATTTGGGAAGATGAGTTTGAAGACTAGTTAACTTCTGCTGCTCAAGATATGGAAGTGGAATGGTTTGCCCTAATCTTTTGTCAAGTATACAGAGTAACTTCGCAGGATATTTAGGGTACCATTGATTCCCTCTTCCTATGTAGAAGATATGGAAGAACAAGTTTGATATTTTCATGTGGTACTACTGATTAAGGCACATTCAGACATTTTTCATTGCAACATGATTGAGGAAATATTAAGCCAAAGGTTCCGAAAATGAAAACTAGAAAATATTAGTATTACAATGTGCCCAAAGCTTTGAGTAGTTAAAAATTAAATATTTATTTTCTTCTCCAAGCTTTAGGTAAGGAGAGAGGGAGGGGTCAAGAGTTAAGCTTACAGTCCTTTTTATCTCTGAGAAACATCCCTCTAAGACATTCTGTGGGAGCTCCCTCAGTAGTACTGCTTACAACTGGGGCGGGTAGAAGCCTTATTAAAATTGTACCGAGAGCCTGATGTTATTTACTCCATGTTACATTCTTTCCAACCTGAATTTCTGCTAAATTTTCTTTGGAGGAAGCCCTTTACTCTATAACTGATTGGATGGCCCAGTGTCATTTTGATCTGATTTTCAGAATAGAAATTTATAGATAATTTAAAAAATATTTTTTGATACCACAAACACTGTGGGTCACCTGATATATTTATTAGTGGTCTATAGTCCACTGGTTTTGAGCCAAGTCTAGAATTTATTGATACTGGCTCAGAAGAATTTCAGCCCTATTCAACTTTCCAGTTTCTTCTAGGCAGTAGAGCCTAGATTCAGAACGACTTGTCTTCTGTTCTGCATTCTTTCTGTTGACTCTTGCCCTGCTTTTCATTGGTAAGGACAATTTTAATATTAGCTCCAGCAGCTCATATTTCTGTTTTCTCTGCTGGGATAGGAAAAAGCCTAATATGTTCCCAAGACGAACAAGCTGAACTTTTTTTTTTTTTTTTTTTTGCGGTATACGGGCCTCTCACTGTTGTGGCCTCTCCCATTGCGGAGCACAGGCTCCGGAAGCGCAGGCTCAGCAGCCATGGCTCACGGGCCCAGCCGCTCCGAGGCATGTGGGATCTTCCCAGACCGGGGCACGAACCCCTGTCTTCTGCATCGGCAGGTGGACTATCAACCACTGCGCTACCAGGGAAGCCCACAAGCTGAACTTTAATTATCTGCGTTTTGAACACTGTACCACCATAGTTCCAGCCCTAACTTTCTGAATTCTTTTTAAAGGGCTTCTCTAATGAGCTATGGAAATTTGTCTTCCTATCCTTTTTTTTTTTTTTTTTTTTTTTTTTTGGCAACAGCGCTGTTTCAGGGGATAATTTTGGCTTGATACCTAGATCCTTGTTTCTGGGTTTTGCTGGCTTTTTGAAAAATTGTCTTTCCTTGTGGTTTGGTGAGTGGCTTGGTAGCAAAATAAGATTTTTGGAAAAAAAGGACAGAGGAATTCTTCTGCAGCTGTGAACATGTTCTTTTTTCATACCTTGTCATTGAAAATTGGTGAATCACTTTTAACCATTTTAAGTGTGTGTATCCAAAGAGCACGGACTGTTTCTGGATTGTCGATGAGGATGCTTAATCTTAAAAATAAAAATTATTTAAAAATTGTCTTATAATTAAAGCAGAGTTGCTGCTCTGTGTTCTGTCACCAAGGCAACTGGTCACATTTAAAAACTATATGGTATATAACACATATTCTTAAAATGAGCAGAAGAAAGTCATAGTACAGCACCTCCGCTTGTGACTGAACTTAGATTTTAGAACCCATATTTTGTTTGAACTACATGGACTTCGATTCAGCACATTTAATATAAGAACGAAAGTTAACTTAAAGAATAAGTTGAAGATAAGAAATGGAAATTAAAACAACTAATTATACAATACATACTTGAGAAGAGTGCTTCTTCTCAGTGACTGGATAGGAGTTCAATTCATCTTTCACTACTAGCCACTCAGAAGCTCTTTATTAGTTCATGGGCTAGTTGATGTTGCTAGAGATTATTTTATTTTAGGCTGTTGTACATTATGTTGATGATGTATTGGAAGTAGGAAAGAAGCCTTAGTTTCGTGAAACAAATGGCGTGGTTTTTCTCCATGATTTTAAAAAACACGTGGGCTTCGCTGGTGGCACAGTGGTTAAGAATCCGCCTGCCAGTGCAGGGGATATGGGTTTGAGCCTTGGTCCGGGAAGATCCCACATGCCACGGAGCAACTAAGCCCATGAGCCACAACTACTGAGCCTGCAGCCTAGAGCCCACGAGCCACAACTACTGAGCCCACTCACCACAACTACTGAAGCCCGTGCACCTAGAGCCCATGCTCTGCAACAAGAGAAGCCACCGCAATGAGAAGCCCGCGCACCGCAACGAAGAGTAGCCCCCGCTGGCTGCAACTAGAGAAAGATTACGCGCAGCAACGAAGACCCAACCCAGCCAAAAATAAATAAATAAAATAAATAAATAAATAACACAACAGGTCGTTAGTCTTAAAGATTTGTTTGTTCAACTGAGTGTTTCTTCCTTAGGTACAAAATCTTCACCCCTTAATTTTCACAAAGACAATAGGGCTTATTTTTGAGGCATGAGCTAAGAGCTAATTTTAAGATGGTATAGTTTTGGGTAGAGTACTTCTGTCTCTGAGTAAAATGGAAGATTGAGGTAACCCCTTATATGACCTGTGAAATAAATAGGTTTGTGGAATGTTGGTATTATCAAGAAAATATATGAGAGAACAAAGAGTTTTGTGTATCTAGCTTCATTTCATGAAGGCCTTTTTTTCCTCCCAGCATTTAAAATTATTGTTTTATTTTAAAATTAACTTATTTTTGCCAATCTGATAGGGCAAAATGGCACACAATTAAATTTTTTGCACACATTAATCACTAATGAGTATAATTTTTGGAAATTTGAAATTTCATTCTATGAATTGCTGTTAATTTCCTTTGAATTTTTTAAAAGTTATTTATTTATTTATTTTTGGCTGCGTTGGGTCTTCGTTGCTGCGCGTGGGCTTTCTCTAGTTGTGGCGAGCGGGGGCTACTCTTCGTTGCGGTGTGTGGGCTTCTCATTGCAGCGACTTCTCTTGTTGCGGAGCACAGGCTCTAGGCGCGCGGGCTTCGGTAGTTGTGGCACGTAGGCTCAGTAGTTGTGACTTGCGGGCTCTAGAGTGCAGGCTTAGTAGTTGTGGCACACGAGCTTAGCTGTTATGCGGCATGTGAGATCTTCCTGCGCCAGGGCTCGAACCCATGTCCCCTGCATTGGCAGTTGGATTCTTAAGCACTGTGCCACCAGGGAAGTCCCTGAGATTCTTTTTTGATTGAGGTCTTTTTGTAGCTTTGAATCAGGCTTTTTTGAGAACACTGGCTGTCTCTGGAGTTTTAGGCTGTGTGCCTGTTATGGTCATTTTTCTGCTCAGCTTCATGAGGAAATCATTAAACACTGGACAAGTTGATCAGACTTGTGGGTCATCTGGACTCACGGAGGCTCTGCACTAGTGTGAGAGGATTAGCCTGCCACCTCAGCTCAATACTGAATCCAACGAGTGAGCATCTAGTGGCTACATCCCTTCCTGTTGAGGAGATGGGTAAGGGAGGAGAACACACTTGGCAGCTGTACTCCCAGACCTGTAGCATTGTCAGCAAAGTCAATTTTTAGTAGTAGAGGGTTCTCGTTTACATTAGAATTTCATTAATATACTTACTACTTTTTTGTTCAGAGAAAAAAAATTGGAGTTAATCAAATATGATAATCATAAAGCCATTCATGTGGTTGCCTGCTTTAGAAGGGGATTTTAAAATTTTGACTGGAATTTTGGAGAGCCCACCAAGTATTAATTTTATCATAAGCACCACCAGCAGGTGGCAACAGTTCCCATGTTATAAATGCAATAACTGGTTATGACAGGAGTGTACTTTGTTATAGAAGCAGGTTTATTTCTGGGATTTTAATTTTCCTCGTTGTGTTTCATTATAGTCTGTTACACACCTTGGTAGGTAGAATAGCATCAAATGAGACAAGCAAGGCAGGAATAGCAGTATTACCAAAAACTGTAAGGCCGCTTAAAACTACTTGAACCATAGTTGACATCCAATTGTGATGTGACATTAAAGTGTCACTCCTGATAGTAGCACTTGCCTGCAACCACTGAAGTAAAGAAATTAAGTTATAGCTGAAGCTGCTAAGTAAGACAAGGAATTGTAACACTGTGGTGCCCTCTCATACTGGTAAGAGTAGCCAAATTGTCCGTTCCCTGAACTTTGGCTCATTAAAAAAAACATCGGCCCGCAGGCCAGGTTGAGAGTTTGTGGTCAGAAAGCTGTTTATGGTAATATCAACTTTCAGCACCCATAGTCTATTCTTTGCACAATTATTCAGGTAGCCCAAAGATTTACCACTCCAAGTAGTCCCACATTTCTCAGAGCCAGGGGTTGCTTTGGAGAATACTGTGCACATTGAAAATTTAGTGAGATTCTGATGCCACCGTTGGTAAGTATAAAGTCAGCACAGTTATTTCTTTTCCTTGGCTCTTTTTAACTTTTTTCATTGAATCAACAAACTAAACTAATATTAATATAACCTAAATGCATATAAATTTAAAAGGTGATCGTGTATCTTATTTTCGATCCCGTTCCACTTCTTGTAACCTGTTGTGTTTCCTAGTATTCATTTACTCATTTAACGAATATTTATTGAACACCTCACAGTGGGCCTTACTATGTTTCTAGGTGCTGAGAATGTAACAGTGATTAAAGCAGGTATAAATCTCCCTGCCCTTGTAGAACTTAAGTTCTGGTGGAAGGAGACAGACGCTAAGCAAACCATATGGTTTATCAGAAAATAAGCACCACAGAGAGAAGTTGGGAGAAGGAATAAGGTGTTAGGGGAAGCAGAGTGATGTTGGAATCTTAGAGAGGAGTTCATCAACATAGCACTTGAACAAAGGCTTGGCAGTGTGGGAGTGAACCTTGTGGACACCTGTGAGAAGAGAGTCGAGGCAGAGGGAACAGCAGGGGCAAAGGCCCTTGGGATAGGAGCATGTTAGAGGGCTCCAGGCACAGTGTGGTAGCCAGTAAGGACTTAAGCAGGCTGAGGAAGGGAGAATTTTAAGAGGTGGGATGGGAGTGGGTGGTGCTACAGACTGCATAGGGCCTTGGGTGAACTTTGGCTTCTACTCTGCGATGGGAGCCGTTGGAGGACTTTGAGCAAAGTGTGATAGGGTCTGACTTAACGTTTCAGGGGAGTAGGGTGAGCAGGGACAGAAACAGACCAATTAGGAGACTACTGCAGTGACTCAGGTGAGAAGTACAGATGGCTTGGACAAGTGTACCAGCACTTGGGAGTCTTGACAAATGTTCAGATTCTGTACTTCCTTGAAGGTAAAACTAATAGGATTTGCTGATAGATTGGATATACAATGTGAGAAGGTGAGGCATCAGAGTCGCTTTCTAGGTCTTTTTGAATAGTTGAGATGGAGAAACCTATAGGTAGCAGAGGTCTGCCAGTGAAGATCAGGACTTGAGTCGTGGACAGATGAGTTTGAGATGTCTGATAGTTATTTCAGTGGAGATGTTCGGTAGGCAGTTGGATGTTCTAGTCCAGGGTTCAAGGGAGAGATTCGGGCTGGAGATATAAATATGGGAGTCAATGTATAGATTGTATTTAAAGCCATGAGACTGGATGAAATTACCAAGAGAGTGAGTTTTAAGAGAGAAGAGGTCCAAAGACTGAGCCCTGGGACACTGCAAATGCTAAGAATTCAGGGTGATGAGGAGGAACCAGCAAAGGAGACTGAGAGTGGCCAGTAAGGTAAGAAAACCAGCACAGTGTGATGTCCTGGAAGCCATGTCAAATTTGAAGGAAGGAGGGGTCGGCTTTGTCAGGTACTGCAAATGGATCAAATAATACGAGCTCTGAGCACTGACTTGGCAATCAGTGTAGAGGTTATTGGTGGCCTTGACGAGTGCTGTTTCACTGGAGGGGAGGTGAAAATCTGGAGTGTGTTTGAGAAAGAATGGGGTATCTTCACAATAAAATAAGCTGAACAAACTGAAAATCAGCTTTTCTTCGATCCATCAGAGAACTGAGGTCACAGGGCAAACTTCCACAAAAACTAGAAAGACAGGAAAATGCAGAAAATACAGATCAGCTCACCCAAAGTCGAAGTTGCTTGAGGCAAAAATTAGGATTTAAATGAATTGCTAGGGCACTGAGTGTGGATTCGTTTGAGAGTTTAAAACTCTGGGGAGCAATTTGTAACAAGTATCAAATTATTACAACTTGAAACAGGAGCAAGACAACTCCTGGGAGTTTTCCTTAGGGGACCCCCCACGCTTCTGTGGGTTTTACCTCCAGGAGCTGGATCATGTTCCCACTGTGAAGATGGCAGAGGAATCCCCTCTTGTTGGGGGAACGGGGCGGCCTCGGGGGATGGGGGTCGGGTGGGAGGAGTAACCATTTGGAAATACACCCAGAGCTTTGCTTCCATGGCAGAAGCCTGCCCTCAAGGAAAATTACTTTGCTGGAGTCTTCTGTGATCTAGGGGAAGGGCATTTGGATGGTGTGAGCCCTCTCTAGCCTTCCTTGCTCACGTAAGTGGGGAGGAAAAAAAGGCTAAGGAACTTCTGTAGGTCTCAGCCCAGAGATTCTAGCCCAGTAAAATAAAGCAGATTTAACCATAAGATTATAGAATGCTTCTCCCTAATACTATATCATCTATAGGGCTCCAGTGTTATAACAGTGGATTACAGCTCTTGAAAGAGTTGCAAGACTCAGCCTCTATTTTAAGGAGTTTCTAGGGAAACCCAAAGACAACAGGGGAGACAAAAACAAAAGACGCTGAAGAAAAGTGAAGCATCTGACACCTACAGGAGACATTAAAACACAGCCTAGCTGCTAGCCAGATAAACATAAAACCTCACATTAATGGCCCATTTATCTCAGTTTCTATTACCCAGTACCTCGTGTCCAACTTTCAATAAAAAATTACAAGGATGCTAAGAGGCGGAAAAAAATAATCTGAGGAGATAAAGCAAGCATCAGAACCAAACTCAGACATGGCAGAGATTTTCGAGTTATCATAATGGGAATTTAAAATAACCCAGATTAATATAAGGTCTCAGGAAAAGTGGACAACATGCAAGAACAGATGAGTAAGCAAAAGAAACTCTAAGAATTGAAAGAAATGCTAGAAATAAAAACATTGTAACAGAAATGAATGCTTCTGATGGGCTCATCAGTAGACTGAACACAGCTGAGAAAAGAATCTTGCACTTGAAGGTATGTCAATATCTTGAAATGTCCCAAACTGAAATTTAAAGAGAAAAAGGAATGAAAGAAAAATAGGTACAGAATATCTAAGAACTGTGAGAATTGCAAAAGGTGTGTAACGTGCATAATGGGAATACCAGAATAAAGAGAGAACTGGGGGAGAGAGATTGGAGCCGGAGTACAGGTAATTCCAGAAATTTTGCTTATTGAAAAGCGTATCAGAGAATGAAGCTATTATAGGAGGGAACAAACAGGGTAAAGAGTTTTGTTTTTAAAGCTTCCTTTGTATTCTGATAGGGGTGATCCAGGAAAGAAGGAGTTTGATGCTGTAGGTGCGAGAGGAGAGTCTTGCTGGAGCAATGCCCTCAAGGAGGCAAGGGAAGATGGGATCTAGTGCACAGAGGGTGACAAGAAAAGGGCAAACAATGAGGGCAGGGCTGGCAGGCGGGTGTATGTGATGGTGGGAACTTGTGGAAGTTCTTTCCAATTGCTTCTATTTTCAAGGTCATCAGCTCAGAGAAGAACTGGAGGAAAAGGGATTAGAGTCTTGAGACATTATGAATTAGGTCTCTCTAAGTAGACCGAATGGACTAGGGGAAAATCGTGGGTGTTAAGGGCACCCTTGAGATCCAAATTACTATGTTGTTTTATTTACCCATTATTTCATAACCCAGGATTCTATCACAATATGTCTTACTGGAAACTTATGCATGCTTCACTAGCATCTCATCACAGTAGGGATTTTAGTTCCCAGGAAGGAGGCATCAGAAACTATCCCAGAGAGGGATAGAGAATCAGGATTGCTACTTTATATTGGAGGGTCAGGGAAGATCTCTCTGATAAATGACATTTGAGCAAAGACCTGAGGAAGTAAGGGAGTAAGCCATAGATAGGGGCGGGTAGATAGTGGGCTAGACTCTTGTATCCATCTGTTCTTTATAAACAGACGTATTTAATAGGAGAGGTGACACCCATTTATGTCAACATGCTGCTTGTTTTTATTAAATGTAATGAAAATTTAAGCACATTCCATCCACCCTTCCTGAAATACAACTCCATGTATACTTAATGTTACCATTTCCTTTTTGAGTGTCACACTTGGGGTTTTACAGATAGATTCAATTTGTTCCACTTAGCTGTATTTATTTATTTTTTTTAAATTTTGTTGGAGTATAGTTGATTTATTTACAATGTTGTGTTAGTTTCAGGTGTGTAGCGATGTGATTCAGTTTTATCAATACATATACATATATTCGTTCTTCTTCAGATGCTTTTCCCATATAGGTTATTATAGAATATTGAGTAGAGTTCCCTGTGCTATGTAGTAGGTCCTTTGTTAGTTATCTATTTTATATATAGTACTGTGTGTATGTTAATCCCAAGCTCCTAATTTATCCCTCCCCCCAACATTTCTCCTTTGATAATAATGTTTGGTTTTGAAATCTGTGAGTCTGTTTCTGTTTTGTAAATAAGTTCATTTATATCATTTTTAAAAATTAGATTCCACATATGAGTGATATCTTGATATTTGTCTTTCTCTGTCTGACTTACTTCACTTGGTATGATAATCTCTAGGTCCATCCATGTTGCTGCAAAATGGCATTATTTTGTTCTTTTATGGCTGAGTAATATTCCACTGTATATATGTAACACATCTTCTTTGTCCATTCCTGTCGATGGACATTTAGGTTGCTTCCATGTCTTGGCCATTGGAAATAGTGCTGCAATGAACACTGGGGAGCATGTATCTTTTCGAATTATGGTTTTCTCCAGATATTATGCCCAGGAGTGGGACTGCTGGATCATACAGAAGTTCTATTTTTAGTTTAAGGAACCTCCATACTGTTCTTTATAGTGGTTGTACCAATTGACATTCCCACCAACAGTGTAGGAGGGTTCTCTTTTCTCCACACCATCTCCAGCATTTATTGTTTGTACTTTTTTTTAAAAATTAGTTTTATTTATTTTTGGCTGCGTTGGGTCTTTGTTGCTGTGCGTGGGCTTTCTCTAGTTGCAGTGAGCAGGGGCTACTCTTCGTTGTGGTGTGCGGGCTTCTCATTGTGGTGGCTTCTCTTGTTGCGGAGCACGGGCTCTAGGGTCGCGGGCTTCAGTAGTTGTGGCTTGTGGGCTCAGTAGTTGTGGCTCACAGGCTCTAGAGCTCAGGCTCAGTAGTTGTGGTGCACGGGCTTAGTTGCTCCACGGCACGTGGGATCTTCCCAGACGAGAGCTCGAACCCGTGCCCCCTGCATTGGCAGGCAGATTCTTAACCACTGCGCCACCAGGGAAGTCCTGTTTGTAGACTTCTTGATGATGACCATTCTGACTGGTGTGAGGTGATATTGTAGTTTTGATTTGCATTTCTCTGATAATTAGTGGTGGTGAGCATCTTTACATGTGCTTTTTGGCCATCCGTATGTCTTCTTTCATTTAGCTGTATTTAATATTTCTTTATTGATCAAACTGTCACAACCTGGCCAATAGGAGTCTCATTAAACAGGCTGCTTTGTCCTCTCAGTACTGCCTCGGACATTTTTGAAAGCATCCTTGTTTTCTGGGAACAAGATATTCCAGGCCCACTGTGATCCCTGCCCCCAAAACATATAATTTCTCCTCTCCAAGAAGCCCTGAGTGGTATCAGAGGCCCAGTCTGGCCCAGGAGTATACATCCCACTTGATCTGCATAAGAGCTGGTTGTAGCAGGACGACACAGCTGTTGGGCCACCAGGGAAACTGGCCTGGGAAAGACAGATTTTTTTTTTAATCATTATTATTATTTTAATTTTTATTGGCGTATAGGTGATTTTATGTTGTTACTTTCTGCTGTACAGTGAAGTGAATCAGTTATATACATATATCCACTCTTTTTAAGGTTCTTTTCCCATGACAGATCTTTTTAAGGTCCTGAGTTCATACAGACATCTCCAGCTTAGCTGTCATCAGTAAATCCTTTCTCATTTCGTTCTAATATGATTTTTTTCCTATTAACATATGTACTTAAAATGTAATCCCTTCTTTACCGGATAAACAAAATGTGGTATATCCATACAATGGAATATTCTTCAGCAATAAGAAGGAATGGATGCTTGCTACATGTCATATGGGTAAGCCTCAAAAACATTATGCTTAGTGAAAGAAGCCAGAGAAGATCCAAAAGATGTCTGCTGTATGATTCCATTTATATATGAAATGTCCAGCAAAGGTAAATCTATAGGGACAAAGTAGATGAGTGGTCACCTGGGCTGGGGTAGGAGTAGGGAGCTTTGGGGATGATAGAGAGGGACTGTGGT
This sequence comes from Phocoena sinus, assembly GCF_008692025.1. Lineage (NCBI taxonomy): Eukaryota > Metazoa > Chordata > Mammalia > Artiodactyla > Phocoenidae > Phocoena > Phocoena sinus. Next base: position 53,448,837 of record NC_045765.1, on the reverse strand, counting down.
GAGGAATTGTACAACTCCATAAACTTAATAACAATCATTGAATGTATATTTAAAACAGGTGAATTCTGTGGGAATGTAAATTATCTTAATACAGTTCTTAAAAAAGTAAACCCTTCTTTCAACTTCTACTTATACCTCAGTTGGTTACGTTGACCCAAGATGTTCCATTATATTGACTTTTTTAACTAAAAAAAAAAAACCTTAAACCTGCCTTCCATACCTTGCAGTTGATACATCCCTCCTGGTCACACATCTACCTTATTCTAGTTAACAGTCATATCTTCATGTGGACGCCAAGTAGAGCCAGAATCGGACACTTTATTGCTTATCTGTTCATTCCTACCATTTTTTCACACAGGCACTTCATTTTTATGAAATATTTTGATTATTTTCCCCTCGGGTGATTGAAGAAGATCAACAGTTGCTATGACTGTGGCTTCCTGCCGAGCTGCTGTGAGGAGTGAGTATGAAGCTTTGCTCGCTAGCTATTCTCAAAATATATAAATATCAACCCAAACCAGCTTCTGACCTTTGGGGGTGGAAGTCCACAAACAAGACATTTTACTTGAAAATACTGGATTTAATAGAAAATATTGTAAACAAGTCCACTGATCCATTAGCTTAAGACAGAATGACAGCACAATCACGTATAAAAGCTAAAGATGAAATGCTGGTACCAAACACAGCACTTAAAGAGAGGCCTGAGCCAGGCTCCGAAAGGTCTTTCCCAGAAATAGAGGCAGCAGCAGCTTCACATGGGCACAGAAATAGGGAGGAGGAGGCAGCATCCAAACCATCAAGGCAGAGGAGTAAAAGAAGGCAGAGCAGTGGACAGCTTGTGAACAAGGGGTGAAGGATAAAGGAGCAAAAGCACTCTATTTCCTGATGTTCTGGGAACATCAGACCATGCCACACGAACCTGGGAGGGTTAGAAGGGCAGGGTATTTTCAGTGGGGAAAGGACATTAGGCAACTTTAGAAACAGTTGGTATGTTTCTTGGCACTCAGCTCTTAGGGATGTAGAACATGTCACTCGTGTGTTGTTTCTAACTCAACTAAGCTGCTTGCCCTGGCTCCATCACCTTGACTGAACACAACGCTGAACTTGACAGTATCTGCTGGCCCTGTGGACTTATGAAAGAGCACGTATGAGAGGTGCCACAGTGAGACCTTGGAACAAAACACAGGGCTCTGGTGGGAAAAGCGTTTCCGCCTTCCTCCTGCTGCTGGAAGGTCCCTGATGGAGGGGAGTTTGACGTGGCTGGGCCCCTTGAGCCTCTGAGTTTATCAGCAAAAGCCTTCTTCTTAGTCCTACCCACCCAAATCCTCCCTCAAGGAGTCCTCTGAGTTCACAGAAAGGCCAACTGAAAGAGCAGTAAAAACTGGGGAAAGAAAGTAAGGGATAGTTTCCTTCCCATGGCACTTGTTACTGACCGGAGGGACCGCTTCCTTATACTGATTCTAGACATTGAGAGTGTTTGTTCCTTAATCTAAAACAGTGATTCCCAAATAAGGGGCAGGCCTGCTCAAGAGGGGCTCTCAGGACTCTCCAAAGAGGTTTTGTCCCATATACATAAGCCCCTAACTCCCTCCCAATTGAGAATCAGTGCACATAATGATAGAACTTACTAGCAGGAGTGTATTGTACACGTAAACAGTGTCAGAGACAGAACAAAAAGTTAAAAACCCCTAGTCGGGCCAACATGAAAATTATGAAGTGATTTTTTTTTTTTTTTCTGATTAACAGTAAGTTACAACCAAGTAGCTAAACTCCATGACTGGACTCCACGCTGCATAGCCAAGAATAATAAGTTCACCCAGTTATCTGGAGTAACCGTACTAGATTAAAGAAATACAATTCTGTCCTCCTAAAGACAATTTCCAGAAAGACCTGCCTGTCCCAATGAGGTACTTGACACTAGGATTAGCACAGGCTAATCACTGTATGGTTTCTTAGAAGACTGGCTTTTCTCTGTTTCTTTCTCTTTGATACTGTACAAGGGATCCACCAACTTGTTATGAACAAGCATTAAACCTACAAAAAATTAAAAACAAAAGTCATTAATGCAGGTAGAGGCAGAGTTCCATGATTATCAACAGTAACATCCAGGAGCTCTCAAATTTTGTCCTAGAACCAATACTCATCATCTTTCGTCTGTGGGCCCGAACGATAAACACCCTAAGAATAGGAAAAGAATTTGTTATTCCTAATGAATGCTAGAATCCATGGGACTGTTATAAATTCAGTCTCTAGGAGAGTTGGCCATTGTGAGGTTAATCTTGGGCTTCCCTGGTGGCGCAGTGGTTGAGAGTCCGCTTGCCAATGCAGGGGACACGGGTTTGTGCCCCGGTCCGGGAGGATCCCACATACCACGGAGCGGCTGGGCCCGTGAGCCATGGCCCCTGAGCCTGTGCGTCCGGAGCCTGTGCTCCGCAACGGGAGAGGCCACAACAGTGAGAGGCCCGCGTACCGCAAAAAAAAAAAAAAAAGAAAAAAAAAAAGTTAATCTTTTCATCAAAGAACAAATTCCTAATTTGCCTGCTCAGTAAATGAGGATTTTCCCATAAGTTTATTTAAAGCAGTGAGTGTCCGCTTTAAGTAGAAGAAAAAAAGATGTGCATGGCAGTTCAGTGCCTTGACTACAAGGAAAAGGCCTGTACAAGATCCGGAAAGATAAAAAACCTAAGGCTCAATATCGCTGCAAGGAGATTACCAAACTGCCCTTGAACTACCACTTTCATTTCATTTTCTTTCCTCCTCCTCAGAGCAAACAGGTCTCTAGAAATGGACCCTTAAATAGTCATGGATGGAAGAGAAAACTGTATTCTGAGAGGAGGGTTTGATTTTATTAAAATCATAGTTGTCAAAGTGGCCAGAGCATGCAAGCTAGATCCACTCCTCACTCCTGGCACACCTGAACTTGGCAACCTACTCCCTGACCCACCCCACCCTCACCTTTGAAATACTTGACGGTCTTCACTTTCAACTCCAGGGTGGCATCCTCGTCGCACACAAACACCGTGCGGGGATGCTGCTGGAAGGCAGACACGGTCCACATGTGGTTCACTCCCTCCTCGATGGCCTTGTATAGAGCAAACGCCTTGTGAGCACCCGTGATGAGGATCATCACCTGGGGATCAGAAAACGAGCCTGTGATGGAGGAGAAGGAGCAGCAGAACGGGGAGTCTAGACACCTGAATCCTAGTGGCCACCCAGGACAATCGTAAGGACTGTTGTTGTTATGTGTCATTGTACGTCGTTAGCACGTGGCACACTGCTCCACGCTCTGTGTGCTCTGTCACACAAGTAGCCTGAGATGGGGAGCACTGTTATCCCTACATTCTAGGATAAGGGAGTGGACTCTGTGATGGGGGTTTCAGTAACTTGCCGCAGGTCATTTCTAACCCAGAGTCCATGCTCTTGACCACCACACGATGGTGCCTCCTGGCACCTTTGATGATGACCGTGAAAGTGCCCTGGGAACAGGTGTGCCATACATACAGAGGCCCACGCCTTATCCCGACAGTTCTGACACTGGGTCCCGGGGCCGCTAGGTTGGGTGAGTTTCCACGGTGACAAACTGGAAAAAGACGCGTCCTGATTTGCGCCTCCAGGGAGGCCTTGGAAGCAATGGTGAGAGTTATCTGTGTGGCTGCTAAGGTTGAATCCCAATAAAGCTGCCCCTTAATCTGGTCACTTTCAGTTCAGAGTATTAGACCTGCTCACGTGACTTGGAGTAATGCTTTTTGTTTAAGTAAAAGAGGCACAGACTCCCCACAACACTTAAAATACCGAGAATGTTAAGTGTGGGAATTCCCTGGCAATCTAGTGGTCAGGACTCCTTGCTTTCACTGCCGAGGGCCTGGGTTCAATCCCTGGTCAGGGTACTAAGATCCTGCAAGCCGTGAGGCACAGCCAAAAGTAAATAAATAAAATAATTTTTTTAATTAAAAAAAAAAAAAAAGAATGTTAAGTGCCAGAAAGTGATTATAAAGAACTCAGCATTCCAGATATCCTTTCATTGTAATTCACTTCTGCCATGGAGTTGTGAGCAGGATTTACCGTTCCTTTCTTGAAATGAGAAAACAGAGGCATAGAAAGAATGTGACTCTTTGTTCAGGACCCCAGAACTCGTTTTAAAAAAAAGAATTTCCAGATTTCCATCCCCAGGTCCTTTCTGCACACCACAGGAAGAGCCCTCAAACTGTAGTGTTTATAAGCTGCAAGGCCAAAAACAGCAGAATGACCTCCCTAGGTACTGATTCAAGGTTACCCAACAGAAATCTGCTGCCATCGCTCATTTCACAAAAAATCACTTTAGACAGGGAAACTTTTTCAGTGATTTACATGTTTGTTTACAGACTTGGGCAAAGAAACTTAAAGCTAAAATGTCTGTAGCTGCTTCCCACTGAATATATCAGAAAGGAAGAGAAAATGCTTCTAATGAAAGTAAGGAAATTGGAACTACAAAAAATTCAAATGATACCCAAATTTCTATAGAAAGACTCAATTCAGTTCAAGACACTATTTCAATCACACTTCTCCACATTTATGAATCCCTGAGCCACAGGGCTATAACCACAAGCACCCTGCGGTTGCAGGGGGAGCTCCCTTCAAGCATTGGCCTCCACCAACTGCAGGGAACCAGAGGGCCCCTCTCAGTACCTGGACAGATACAAATTCATATTCTGATATTAGTGGCGCTGGGTAGGCAGAGACCAGGAGCCTGGGGCCTCCTGGGCAGTCAGTGCTGAAAAGGTTTCACCTCACACTGGGAAGAATGGTTACTTCCAGAGAGGAAGGACAGCAGTGATAGGGTCAGCTGGGATTTTAGCCTTATTTACAATGTCTTCATTTTTAATACAATGGATTCAGGTGGTACCTGTATGGTTGAAATTAACAGCAAAAAGCCAAGGCCAGCCCCCCTTGTGCCCTTACCTCTCTAGCATCCATGACAGTGCCCACACCCACCGTCAGGGCCATGGTGGGCACCTTGGCGAGATCTCCATCAAAGAACCTAGCATTGGCCAGGATGGTGTCCATGGCCAGCGTCTTCACACGGGTCCTGGACACCAGACTGGATCCCGGCTCGTTGAAGGCGATGTGTCCGTCAGGGCCAATGCCTGCCCAGAAGAGACAAGGCAGCCCTGTCAGTCCCAGGGATCCAAGATTTCAAGAACGGACAATCTCTCCTTCCCCACCTGGGGTCTGAAAAAAATCCTGGAAAACCATGTCTCTCACCTCATTCATTTAAAGGTACACTTTAAGCATATGATCTTCCCCTCTCATTTCTAGCTGAGGCACACACAGACATTGTTAACTTGCTGCCACCCTCAGAAAGCTAAGTAGGGAGCAATCCCAAAAGCTTCTGCCCCCCAGATCATCCAAGTGTAACTTCTCTCTCTCCTGCCACTTCTCTATCCCTGCTGGGATGGAGTCACACCGAAGAAAACATACACAGGGCCTGGAAAGGGGCTGCCAAGTTTATAAGATCTCAGAACATGAGCACTCCTAGCCATTCCCTCCCCACCTTGAAGTAAAGAAGGGTTAAATCTGGAGCAGTCAAAGACTGTTCAACTTCAGCCTCCCACCCCCACCCCCCATGGGGGACTCCAGAGGCCTTGACAGATGGAAGTGTAAGAGGGCAACTCAGGGCAGGGACAGGCATAAACCTGAGAGCAGGATACCCTAGGTCCCCACCCTCTCTCCACTGCTCTGGCTGGCTGACCCTGGGCAAGTCACAAAACTTCTCTGGGGTTCAATTGCTATTTTTAGCATGCAGGGGCTGATGGTGGAATCTTCTGGAACTACATGAGTCTGTGATTATGTTTAAGTCCCATGACTGATCCATAAAACCTTGTCTGAGGAATAGAGAGAATCTTGGAGTCCAAATCCAAATACCTCAATTTACAGACAAGGCATCAAATTGCAGAAAGAGGAGATGCCCCAGATCACAAAGTTTCTGAGCGGCAGAGGCAGGGCAGGGCACCAGGGCTCCCACTCTGTGCCTTCCCTGCTGCCTTGGGCTAATGAGTGACCCCACTGTCACTGGTGCAGAGAGAGGGAGCTGTTTGCAGACAGGCATGGGTCTTGTCCCCTTCTCATATGTTCCAGCCACCCTGCGTTTGCCCTGGACACCTGCTGTGGTGTCGAGCTCACCTCCGACAAACAGCTCGATCCCACCCGCAGCCTTGATCTTCTCCTCAAAGGCATCACACTCAGCCTGCAGGTCAGCTGCATTCCCATCCAGAATGTGGGTGTTTTCTGGGTGGATGTCAATGTGCTTGAAGAAGTTGTTCCACATGAAGGAGTGGTAGCTCTCCGGGTGGTCTCGACGAAGGCCTGTGGGGCCATGGCTGCACTCAGTCATGCCAGGCTGAGCAAGGGCGCCCTCCCAAGGATGGCAGGATACTCCCAGACCCCAGAGACACTTTCAGGGAAGAGCCCATCGGGGAGCCTTGGGCAGTAGCCCTCTCACCCCCAGCCACTCGGAGTAAGCTGAGCTGGTGTCCTTGTGCCCATGACCATGACCATGGGCCTGGGCCCTCATTCTGATCTCCTTTTCACAAGAGAATGGCTGGGGGCCAGCCAGGATCAGTCTGGACCTCTGGAGGTGGGCTAGCCTCTGCGGGGGAGGGCTGGGCCCATCAGGAAGGGAAGCAAGAACACCCCTTACCCTGTGCCTCCCACCTCACCATTCACACACCCCCATTACACCCTGCTCAGCCTGAACCCCAAGTGGAACACCAAGTGGTTGGAGAGAATTATCTCAGAGCTTCCCAAAAAAGATTTTTTTCAGTTAAGAAGAAAAGCAGTGTTTAAAGTGCATGTTTCAGGGGCCTGAGGAGCGGGGAAGCGGGCGGGTGACTTTTAATGGATAGCTCCAGTTTTGCAAGACGAGAAGAGTTCTGGAGATTGGTTGCACAACAGTGTGAATCCACGCAACACTGAACTGTACACATAAAAATGGTTAAAATGGTAAATTCTACGTTACATGTAGTTTACCACAATTAAAACAAAAAAGAACCTTTAAGGCGAAACCATTACAAAATGGTGGTGGAGGTGGAGAGGGTGACAGAAGCCCAAGGTGCCACTTTTCATCAGTGGAAAGGACACCAGTCTCAGCTCCCTTCCCAGTATACTTGGCAGGAAGGGGACTGGAAGATGAACAGTAGAGAGAAAGTCCAGACACAGACACTGGTGTGAAGGGGGGCACACACCCCAGCCATGGGACCCCAGATCCCCTTTGCAGCCATTTGTTCCAGAAAGAAACGGCATGGAGTTGGGGAGGAGGCAGGGGAGGAGATATGCTGGAATTCATTAAGCGCTTGCTCTGATCAAGAAGCTTCCACACCTGTTATATCACTTAATGCTTTCAGCCCATGAGGTCAGCTTTATTAGCCTCATGTCATAGCTGAGTGAACCAAGGCCTGGAAGATACAGTATCACCAATTGAGCCTACCCCCAAATGCCACTGGTTCCCTGAGACCTCCCCCGGCCTCTCCTGGGCCGATCCTGTGAGGGGAGGAGTACGATTCTCCCAAGACTCACCCACATACTCGTCCATGTTGAAAGTCTTCACATATTTGAAGGACAGGTCTCCATTCTTGTAGTATTCAATCAGCTTCTTGTAGCAGCCGAGTGGGGTGCTCCCTGCAAGAGAGGCCACAGCCATGAACCCCCTTCAGCCCCCAGCTCCTGGAAGCCCAGAGGGCGCCCGGGAATGAATCAGGGATGCTCCACCAGGAGAACCTGTCAGACCTGACAGAAACAAATCAGATCTGAAGTCCTACCCAATGCTCAATCCCAACTGCCATCCGTTAAGTGCTGGTTTAATGCCTATTTCCCCCCTAGACTATAAGCTCCAGGAGGGAAGGGCTGTGTCTTGTCTTGTTCATGGCTGAATCCCTAGCATTCAGCACACTGATGATTGAAATGACTGTGATTAGCACCTAAGTGAATGTCAGACTTAATTACTGACATGACATTCCCTGAACAACCAGTATGTGAGAAGTACATGATGGGGATGCAGAGAAGTGAGAGACACAGCAGCCACCTTGGAAGAGCTCACTGTTTAGGAGTGGGGACACGAAGCAGTAATGTCGGCTGTGGTACAGGCTAGCCTGTGGGTTTGGGGAAGACTTCCCCTCGGAGCAGCAAACCCGAGCTGAGTCTCATTAAAAAGTCAGTCATAAAACCCATCAAAAGGCAAGAGGACTGCTGTCGATTAAGAAACTAAATATGCATGAAGCCTGACTGGACACTGGGATTAATTTTTTTTAAAAAACTCTAAAAAATAAATGTGGACCATTAGGGGAAAAAATTTAATATAGTCTATATATTAGATGATATTATGAAATGATTTTTAATTTTCGTAGGTATTACAATAGTATTGTGGTTATATAAGAGAATGTCCTTATTCTGAGGAGATATGTACTAAAGGATTTAGAGGTAAAGTGTCAGGATCTCTGGACCTTGCTTTCCAGTGGCTTATAAGAAATGTGTGCGTGTATGTGTGTGTGTTCAGACAGAACATGAGCCACAAGAGATGAAAGCAAATGTGGCAAAAGGTTGACAATTGGTGAATCTAGGTAGATGGTACTGTACTATTCTTTCAGCTTTTCTGAATGCATGAAACTTTTAAAAATAAAAAGATGGAAAGAAAAAAGCCCCACCCAAATCAGATTATTCTTTTCATAACCCACTAATAGCTTTTCATTTCACTCTGAGTTATAATCAGTCCTAACAAAGGCTCTATATAAACTGGCCCCTGGCTAACTCTCTCCCCAGCTAGGAATCCTGCTTCAAGCAATTCTACCTCAGGGCCTTTGCACATGGTGTTTGTTCCCTTTGCCAGCAATGCTCTCCTTCAGGTATCTGCATAGCTAACTCACCTCTTTAGGCCTTTACTCAAATGTCACTTTCTCAGAGAGACCTTCCCTGCCCCCATATCCAACACTGTAACTCCCACCTCTGCCTAAACACTCTCTAGCCCCTTTCCCTGCTTCTTTTTTCTCCTTCCCTCTTATCACCATCTAACATACTCTATATTTTGCTAATTCACTTGTTTATTATCTGTCTCTCCCACCATAATTCAAGCTTTAGGAAGGCAGGAATTTGTGTTCTTTTTATTCACTGCTGTATCCCTGGCACCTAGAACAGCTTGGCATACAGCAGGTATTCAATAAGTATCTGCTGAATGAATGACAGTGGCAGCCCCATCCACACAAAATAATCAGCCTATCCCTGTGACATGGTCTTAGCCATGGCTGAGCCACACAGCTTCCCTGTCCTCCCCCTGAGCTTCATCATGTCCATTTTCCACACTTGTAGCCTTCCCATCAATTCTGTGAGCTTCCACTATCTAGCCAATAAATTCCTTTTCTGCTTAAGTTAGCCAGAGTCGGCTTCTGTGGCTTCCACCCAGAACCCTGAGGGTGCTTCAACTAACAGTAGGAATGTTCCAAGGAACCCATATGGAAATGCTGTGCTGGTTCAAGTGTGATAGTCAGGAAGGGGCCAGGTCTTGGAGGGCCCTGAACACCACTCTGAGGGGCTTGGATCTAATTTTGCAGACGATGGGGAAATGGGGAGGAGTTTCAGCAGAAGCCCAGACTCTGACCCAGGGGGGCTCCACAGTTAGAAAACAGGATGTTAGCACAGCCCTGACACAGTCTGAGACGCTGGTGGTTTCACAGATACCTACCTGAATATACTGTTCCCACAAACCTCTAGAGCAGAGGTCGGAAGACTTCAGCCCACAGGCCAGATCTGGCCTGCTGCCTGTTTTTGTAGAGCTCATAAATTAAGAGTAGCTTTTACACTTTAAAAGTTTTTAAAAACCAAAAGAATATTATGATATATGAAAATTATATAAACTCAAATGTCAGTGCTGGCGGACATCCATGCTCATTTCTGGATTGTCTATGGCTCCTTTTGAGCTACAAGGGCAGCGTTAAGTAGCTGCAACAGAAAGTGTATGGCCAGTGAAGTGTAAAATATTTATTATTTGGCCGTATACAGAAAAAGCTTGAAGACTCCTGCAATAGTGGATTGGTCACTGAGGCAAATCCACCCCACTTCTGAAAGAAATAATCAGAACATTTGCCTTGAAAAAATATCCCCTTGAAAAAATATGCCTTTAAAATATCCTCCCATAAAGGCAACATTCTGATTTTTTTCCCCAAAGAAACTAGGACTGTTTTTCACTTAGGTCCTGTGTTTAATTAAGCCTTACAGAAAATGCGTTGAGTGACTATCTTCTCAATTCTCCCAAGGATGGCGCTTAGTTAGTAGCACTCTAGATGCAGAGAAGTGAAGTTAATTCATTACATAAAACGTATGCCTTAAGGTATTAGGACTTAATTCTGTTAAGGAGACTTGACTGACAGGGCTGGCTTAGGATATAGCCTAAAAATCAAAGTTTTTCCTGCCTAACCAAGATCCCTTCTACTCCAGGACTCTTCAGGAGCAGGCAGCAACAAACCAGCCCAGAGGAAGCTGGGTCCTCTCTTTCGTATGTCCGGGGTCAGGGGAGTCGTTCACTCATAGGGCCAGTACCTCAGAGCCCTCCTTGCAGTCCCTTGGCTGAATGGGCCTACCTACCTGGCCCCTTAGAAGCCCATAATGCCCTCGCCCACCCTCCCCATCCCACAACGCACCAGTAGGGAGCCCCAGGGTGAAGTACTTGTCTGGCCCTGGGTTAAACTGGATGATGCGGTTCCTGATGTATTTGGCTGCCCACTCACTGGCCTGAGAATAGTGGTCCAGGATGATGAGCTTCATCTTGTCCTGCGGGGGTAGGTGACAAAAGGAATCAGTGGTAAGGGGTAAGGAGAAAGGGGTGGAGGGGAGAAGCCCTTCTCTCCATGCTGTCTGAGCCCAGAAGGGGAAGTACACAGAGCATTGACAGGTTGGGCCAAGTGCCTCCACTACCCACCGGGAGGCGCTGCTGTGGGACAGACCTGGGTTCCAATTTCGGTTCCTCCATTGATCAACTAACTGCAGGACCTTGGTTAAGGACCCAAGTTTTTTGAGCTTGTTTTCTCTTACGGGAAAATGGGGACAACAGCACCTACCTGACAAATTTCATGATGGTGAATGTGAAATGAGAAGATGCATGTAAACCACATAGTATTCAATATAACATGTTGGCTATCATCTTGCAGCTCGACCCAGGCCCCCCTTCCCCACCCCTCGACAACCCCCACCTGGCTAGATACTCTACTGTTGAACTCTTCCTCAGTAAATAGAGAGGTCATGGGATCATCTTGGCTCACTAGAGCAGGTGGAGGCCTGGAGAGGTGTGTTCTTTCAGTACCAGAGAGGGGCACTCCCAGCGGCCTGCCTTGCTTTGCAGATCCTGTTTCCCCCAAAGAACACGCGGCAAAGGTAATCGCTCTGGAAGGAGAGCGTTTAGTCCTCCCCGCCGCACTGCGGTCAAATCAGAGTGGGAAGGCCAAGGCTGAGGTGGCCGGATCCGCGGTCCGTGGGGTACAGGAGTTTTTCCCCCACCCCAATGGCGATCCCATCGCCCCTCCCGGGGAGGGACCCGAACGGATCGCTAGGGGTCCCGGCCCCAGGTTGCCGGAGGCTGGGCAGCGCCCGGACCCCCGCCCGCGAGGAGGGTCCCCGCGGTCCCCGCGGACCCCGCTCCCCACTTACGCGGACGCTTCCCGCGGCTGATGCAGCGACTGCGCTGGCGGCCCCGCCCCGCGTGGGTCATGTGGCTGCAGGTCACGCGGTGCCGCGCTCTGCCCGCGGGGCTGACTTCTAGGGGCTGCGGCTCCAGGGAGGGCTCTGCCCGGCGGGCCAGGGGCTCCCATTTTCCTAGCACAGGGGCTGTGTAGGCCCCGGAAAAGCCGTGGGGGGCGGGGCTTGGAGACTGGTTTGGTGGAGGAGGGAGACTTGGGGGGTCCCAGGTCCCTCCCAGGGATGCAGTCCCCAAGGCCGGGGGCTGGGGCAGGGTTTTCAGTGCTGGGGGTGGGGCGCGGAAGGAAGAGCAGAATCGCTTCCTCTAGGGCTGGGCTTGGCTCTGCCTTCAGTTTATTTTTTTAGATATCATTTATTTACCTAGTTATTACTGCTTTTTTGTTTTAAATATAATTGGATTTTTTCTACCTTAAAAAAAAAAATCCATCTTTGCAGCAGTATGAACTAGAGAAAAATGTAGGTCCCTGGTCTCCTCTACTTCCCACCCTAAGGTAATCATTGCTAACAGGTTAGACTACATCCTCAGTGATTTTTCGTGAATATCCTTACATTGTATTTTACAGAAATGAGAACACACCACACGTGTGGTCCACAGTCAGCTGGGCGATCACATCCTGCAGTTCCCGTGACTTGGTTCGCCTCTTCCTTGGGCCTCGCTGCGACTCCGGAGCAGCTTGAGAGAGTGGGCTTCTAATGGTGAGGCCCTGATGAGCCTGGGCGGTGGAGCTAACACAGTTAGAGGGACTTGTTCTTTGGCCTCAGTGTTGGTGTAGGTGTCTTTTGTTTTTCTGTTTTTTAAAATTCAGTTAGAAATCTCATCTTAGCCTGAGGATTGCAGATGTTTCACAGTGAGGTTCCCATCCCAATCTCCAAACACTTCAGATGATACCTCCAGGTCTGCAGCACTTGCCCTCAGATGGTACAGGAAGTGACTTCATGGGACCTAATTGGGTCTGTTTCCCCAGAGTTACCCTTTCAGTAGGGAACCAATGCAGGTGTCTGTTAAGCCTGGAGGCTCTTGATTTTGCATGCCAACTAATCAGGAAGGCCTGGGTTTAAATTCTGATCTTGCCAATATCCATTTCTTGAGTGAGTGACTCAAGCCAATGACTCAGCTTCTCCAGCTCTTCATTTTCTTATCTGGAACTTGGGAATTGAGTGGAAATTACGTAATAGTGACCTCATGTAGCTGTTGTAAGCATTAAATGAAAACCAGTGGGCCTTCCATATCTGTGGTTCCAAATGCACCGATTCAACCAACTTCAGATGGAAAATATTCAAAAAATAATTCCTGAAAGTTCTCAAAAAGCAAAACTTGAATTTGCTCTGTGCCTGGCAACTGTTTACATAGCATTTACGTTGTATTAGGTGTTATAAGTAGTCTAGAGGTGATTTAAAGTATATGGGAAGATGTATGTAGATTATATGCAAATACTGTGTCATTTTATGTAAGAGATTTGAGCATGCATGGATTTTGGTATTTGTGGGGGTCCTGGAACCAATTTCCTGGGGAAACTGATGGCTGACTGTGTTAGCATATCATAGCATGGCTAGCCATGTTACCAATACCCCTTATTTCCTCCTACCCTCCTTACAGCTCTCTCTCTCTAACCCTGAAATACTCTCTACCCTAACCTTCTGCCCTCCTCAGGCTCCTCCCACTCCATGCCTGGGTTTAAACTGTTACCCATACCCATCCTTCCATCCTCTTGTTTTGGAACTAAAGTTGGCTAACTAAAAGAACTGTGAGTCCCTCCCCACCCCAGGTTTTTTGCTTGTGAGTTCATCTATGCAGTCTCTGTTCCTTTTCCTTCCTTCCTGTGGTGAAGGCAGATGTGATGCCTGGAGCTGGGGAAGCCATATTATAACTATGAGGCAATAAGCATGAAGGTAGAGTGGAGGATAGAAGGAACTTAAGTCCTTGATGTTTGACAAGTGCTAGGCCTCTACTTCTGGACTTCCTCTAAGGAAATAACAAATATCCGTGTGGTATTTATTTAAGCCACTGCTGGTAGAGTTTTCTGTGTCTTGAGATTAAAAACATGACTCACTGTTACAGCAGATGACTCAGGTCTTCCTTGGGGTTTATGTTGGTATTGTGGGGAGATACCTTTCTTCTACAGGAATTTTGAGCTGTGAAATCCAGGAAAGCTTAGAGCTGCCAGTGAGGAAAGTAGAAACAATAGAAAAGAGATACAAAGCCCTGTGACATCATTTGAGCTGCCTAGATCTAGCCATGTCCAAAGCCAAATATACTCTGTTGGGTTTAAGTTGGGTGAATGAATGAGGGAGTATAAAAATAATATCTTTTCTTCCCTGAGGCTAGTGAGGGGAAACTCTGGGAGAATATTGAGTTATCTATTGCTGCATAACAGATCACCCCAAAACTTAATGGCTGAAAGCAATAATTACAATAAGGGCTAAAAAGAAATGCGCTGTCAAGCCATGAAAAGACCTGGAGGAAACATAAATGTGTGTTACTGAAAAGGCTACATACTGTAATATTCCAACCCTATGACATTCTGGAAAAGGCAGAACTATGGAGACAATAAAAAGATGGTTGCCAGGAGTTAGCAGGGAGGGTGGGATGAATAGGTAGAGCACAGAGGTTATAGGGTAGTGAAACTATCCTGTATGACACTGTAATGGTGGATACATGTGGTTATACTTTTGTCTGAACCCTGGAACGTACAAGCGTGAACTCTGATGTAAACTATGGACTTTGGGTGATTATAATGTATAGGTTTGTCACTTGCAACAAGTGTGCCACTCTGATCAGTATATTGAGTGAAATCTCATGAGAGACCCTGACCCAGAATCACTCAGCTAAGTCAGTCCTGAATTCCTGACCCACAGAAGCTGTGAGATAATAAACATTTGTTGTTTTAAGCTGCTAAATAATAAAGTCATTTGTTATGCTGCAGTAGATAACTCAACACACTCAGGAAAATTCCACAGGTGGGGTAGGTGTTAAGCAGGGGATTCAACCCCTGTCTCTCTCCCCTGTGCATGGAGGTGTGTTATCTGACCCACCAGAGACTCCATTCCTCGGACCACACATTCCCGCGTTGTGCTGCCCTCTGCCATGTTTGTGGAATCCCCGGCCAAGGCTTCTGCTGAGCCTTTCTTCCTGTTTACTTGCTGTTTTCTAATTATCTGAGGCCATGTCTTACCTTCATTCCCTGTAGCTGTTTCTCACTGACCTTTGCATTTCCCATACCACCTAGCTCACTACCTTGCACATAAAAGCCAAAGCCCCACATGTTTCAGAGCATTGGCTCTGGAGCCCATTGGGTTCAGATGCTAGATCAACCACTTATTAGCTGGGGTACTTTCTTAATCTCTGTGCCTCAGTTTCCTCAACTGTAAAATAGGGAGAGTAATGGTAGCTACTTCATAGGGTTGTTTTGAGCATTAAAATACATTGTCACGTGGAAAGCATTTGAAACTATGCCTGACACGTGGCAGCTGCTCCATAAATATCACCTATTAGATTGAATCATACAAAAATTGTCATTGTTCTGGGTCAAAAAACGAAATATTGGCAATTTCACATAGTTTAATCTCATATTATTATTTCTATCCTTTCACCAGAGTTATATTCCAAGAAGCAGTCCGGCAACCCAAAACAATTACAATTGTTGGTAATGTCTCTAGAAGAATGTTAAAGACAATCCAAATCAGAACTCAGAGCACCTCTTAAAATTCTCCTTGCCTCATTCTTTTTACTGTTACCAGGAAACCTTTTCCACTGCTCATTCTAAACTCCTAACTAAAAAAATCTCTGCCCCAACACCCCATCCCACATAACCAGCCAAAGTAGGTGACTACCTTGCCCATCCTTCAACTTACCTCCATTCTTTTCCTCACAGTAAATTTCTCTTTTTTGATGCAGACACCTGGGTTTGGCTTCCCAGGTGTCTCTCTTTTCCTCTCTCTCATTGCAAAAACCTAGACATGATACTGCCCAAAACTGGCTTCCTAGAGAGCAGAAGAGAGGGGAGAGGCTGAGAAGGCAAAGGTGAAATTCCTTCTTTCTTTTAAAAAAATTTTAATTATGGTAAAAACATACAAAGTTTACCATCTTAACCATTTTTAAGCATCCAGCTCAATAGTGTTAAGTACATTCATGTTGTACAACCAATCTCCACGACTCTTTCCTCTTGGCAAACTGAAACTCTAAACCCATTAGACAACAACTTCCCCATTTCCTCCTGCCCCGAGTCCCTGCAGCCACTGTTCTACTTTCTGTCTCTATGAATTCGATTACTCTAGTTCCCTCATACATGTGGAATCATGTGGTATTTGACTTTTGCAACTGACTTACTTCAGTTAGCACAGTGTTCTCACATACATACATAGATACATACACACACATACATACGTACATACTATATTATTTTATCCATTCATCTGTCCATGGATACTAAGGTTGCTTCTACCTCTTGGCTATTGCAGAACTCCTTTTAAATGGGGAAATATGAACAAATTTAGTAATTTCAGGCTCCTTCACAAGGGGAAGACAATGTAATAAACTGCATGATTGTGTTGTTCAAGTGTTAAATGGGGAAGCAGGTCACGGCCCCAAGAAAGCCACATCGGTCAGAGCCGGACAGACTTGGGTGGCATATCCAGGAATGGATGCCAGAGCCACACTGGCTTTGAATTCCAGCTCTACCACTTACCGATTGGTTAACTTCTGGGAAGTCAATTTCTCTCTGACTAATTGCTTCGTCCGTGAAATAGGAAAAATAACACCTACCTTATTGTATGGACTATTATTGCCAAGAGTAGTTACCTCAGGGGAGGAATAAATGATTTAATACATGTAAGGCACTTAGAACAGTGCCTGGCATTGAGTTAGCTGTCACTAAGGGATCATTATTATTACTAGGGTTTTGAGATGGTCCTTGAAAGAGAATCAGGGTTTGGTCGCTGAAGAGGAGGAGGGTGGCATTACAGACAGGGATGATCAGAGGCAGGAATGGACTGAGGCTGGGGGAATACTGTTTCCAGAGTTAAGAAACAAAAACACAGGATACCCAGTTAAATTTGAATTATGGCTACTTGCCTGTGCATATGTACTTTGAGATAAAAGAAAAATATCGCATGACATACTTATTCTGAAAGCAAATTTTGGGGATTTACCTGGTGGCGCAGTGGTTAAGAATCTGCCTGCCAGTGTAGGGGACATGGATTCGATCCCTGGTCCAAGAAGATCCCACATGCCGCAGAGCAACTAAGCCCATGCGCCACAACTACTGAGCCTGTGCCCTAGAGCCCGCGAGCCACTAAAGAGCCTGCGTGCCACAACTACTGAAGCTCTTAATCTTTGTTTTGCAGGATTTGCTTATAAAATTCCTCAAAGTTACAATCTGTGTTTCATTTACATTTTGATATGATTTCTTTAGTGGTCACATCTAACTTATTGTGTCCTTGGCCGTTGAACATTCACTAATGAGAAATCGTGCTCAGCGTTAGCATTATGAGCCAGTATATAGAACTGGCTGGTCATAAAGTTAACAACTTGTCATAAAGTTAACAACTCTGAGAATTACTCTTCACATTTCATTGGTTGAAGCCCATAATACAGTCTTTCACAGCATAACTTGCTTTTCCACTCTTCAGGATTACATTGTACCTTTTGATCAACAACTTTTTAAAATGTGCACAAACAAAAAGGAGCATTGTCATCAGTGTTTATTCTTTTTTGCTTCAACACTGCACCTGATGATTCCACCTGTTTCCACACTAAAAGCGTATTTAGTAACATCCATGTAAAAGAATTGAATTTGTCAATGGATGAAATCCATTTCAAAAGATAATCATAACAAGTGCTGCAATAATTATCCACTTTGGGCTGAAATTTGTTTTCCTGCTCACATAATGTTGTCCCTTTTAAAAACAGCTTTGGTAATAAAAGGGATACCTTTTCCATCAATTCTTCTTTAACACATTCAACAAGTTCCTTTAAGCAGTGGAGTACTGCAGTAACACTGTTGGTTCTTCTTTCAGTTTGCATAATCCTATCGCTAAATTGATACTGAAAACTAGGAACAAACTTCATTCAGTGCATTATTTAAAAAGCCAACAAGAATTTTGGGCTCCTTTTCTTCAGAATTGAAGCATAATGTCAGTGCTTCAAATAAATGGAGGATTCTCTCAACTGCAGTTGTTAGAGAGCCAGTGGTTTTTGAATGTGGAGAAGTAAAGAATACTGAATGCCAAAAAAAATCACAAAAAGCTTTAAATCGCTTAGTTAGAATAGTGTAAATGCTGAAGTAGGAGAACATTGCATGACAGTTACTTCAATCGCAAAAGAAAAGACATCAGGTACTCTTTTTTTTTTTTTTAATAAATAAATAAATAACTTATTTATTTGACTGCACCGGGTCTTATTTGCAGCGCGCGGGATCTTCGTTGCGGACTGCAGGATCTTTGTTGCGGCATGCGGAATCTAGTTCCCTGACCAGGGATCAAACCCAGGCTCCCTGCATTAGGAACACAGAGTCTTAACCACTGGCCCACCAGGGAAGTCCCAACATCAGGTACTCTTGAGCACATTATGCAGAGCACAGGCAGGACCACCAACGCCTTCCATAGAATTATTCATGCTTTGTTTCAATTTTGAATAAACGTTGTTTGTACCTTTATGGAAACATCCACCAAAAGTTGTATTTGTATTACCTCCAACAAAAATAGTAAAAATTTCTCATTAACTCTTTATTTTTAAAATAAAATTTCGACTTTATTCTGATATCCAAGAAGTTCATTCTGTGATTGTAGTATTGCGTTTTGACCTTGACTTTGGCCAAATACTGATATAAACGTTGTTATTCAGCCAAAATGTGTATTTGGTGCACTTATTTGGGAAAGATTTTTCCTTCCAGTTTGATTAAGATATAATTGGCATACAGCACTGTATAAGTTTAAGGCGTACAGCATAATGATCTGACTTACATTCATCATGAAATGATTACCACAATAAGTTTAGTGAACATCCTTCATCTCATAGATACAAAATAAAAGAAAAAAATGTTTTTACCTATGATAAGCACTCTTAGGATTTACTCAACATCTTTCATTCATAATGTACAGCAGTGTTAATTATATTAATCATGTTGTACACTACATCCCTAGTACTTATTTATCTTTTAAAAGGAAGTTTGTACCTTTTGACCACCTTCAGCCAACTCCCCCTGGCTCCACCCCGTGCCTCTGGTAACTGCAAATCTCATCTCTTTTTCTGTGAGTTTGTTTTAATCTTGTTCATTTTTTATTCCAAGTTTCCTTGTACATATCCAAAGAGAAGTGATAACTGTTAATGTGTGGGCTCCATGGGCAAAAGAACAACCTTACAAACAGCTAAATAATGCCAGTTTGATATCAATGTCATCCAGTGTTTTAAGTATGTCAGTTAACTCCAGTGGGGATTTGATTTTTTTTCAACCAATTCATGGAATCAAAATAAAGCTTTAGGGCTTCCCTGGTGGCGCAGTGGTTGGGAGTCCGCCTGCCGATGCGGGGGGCACGGGTTCGTGCCCCGGTCTGGGAGGATCCCACGTGCCGCGGAGCGGCTGGGCCCGTGGGCCATGGCTGCTGGGCCTGCGCGTCCGGGGCCTGTGCTCCGCAGCGGGAGAGGCCACCACAGTGAGAGGCCCGCATACCTCAAAAAAAAAAAAAAAAAAAAAAAAAAAAAGTAAAAAATAAAGCTTTAAGAAGTTCATTCTGCCAAAGGTAAAACATCCAAAATTAATGTAAACACAATTATAAATTTAGTTAAAATATCCAGCATTCAAGATAAAATTGTTTCTGTGGTCTCAATACAAATATATATTTTGGTGAATCACAGCTTCATGATAAAAATGTTTTTACCATATTAGGATATCAGCAATGACCTTAGAATTGGTTGTGATGCACATGTAATTTCTTTTTTTTTTTTTTTTAGGAGGGAAGATATTTTGTATTTTTAAACTTTTTTTAAATTTTATTTTTATTCTATTTATTTATTTTTTGGCTGCACTGCATGTGGGATCTTAGTTCCCTGACCAGGGACCGAACCCACACCCCTGCAGTAGAAGTGTGGGTCTTAACCACTGGACTGCCAGGGAAGTCCCTACATATATTTATTCTTTTTCAGATTCTTTTCCCATGTAGGTTATCACAGAATATTGAGTAGAGTTCCCTGTGCTATACAGTAGGTCCTTGTTGATTATCTATTTTATACATAGTAGTGTGTATATGTTGAGTTTGTTTGGTTTTGAAGTATAATTGACCTACAACACTGTGTTAGCTCCTGGTATACAACATAGTGATTCGATATTTCTATACGTTACGAAATGATCACCACAATAAATCTAGTTACCGTCTGCCACCATATAAAAATATTACATTATTATTGACTGTATTCCTCACACTATACATTTCAGACCCATGACTCTTATTTTGTAACTGGACGTTTATACCTCCTAATCTCCCTCGCCTATTTCTTTCATTCCCACACCCCTCTCGCCTCTGGCAACCACCTGTTGTTCTCGGTGTTTGTTTTGTTGTGTTTGTTCATTTGTTTTGCTTTTAGATTCCACATATAAGCGAAATCATACAGTATTTGTTTCTGTCCATCTGACTTAGCATAATGCCCTCCAGGTCCATCCATGTTGTCACCAATGGCAAGATTTCATTCTTTTCTTACGGCTGAATAATATCCCATTATAGGTACCACATCTTCTTTATCCATTCGTCTATCAGTGGGCACTTAGGTTCCTTCATATCTTGGAAATAATGCTGCAATGAACGTAGGGGTGCATCTTATTTTTTATTATTTGTTTATTTATTTATTTTTGGCTGTGTTGGGTCTTCGTTGCTGTGTGCGGGCTTTCTCTAGTTGCGGCGAGCGGGGGCCACTCTTCGTTGCGGTGCACGGGCTTCTCACTGCGGTGGCTTCTCTTGTTGTGGAGCACGGGCTCTAGGCACGCAGGCTCAGTAGTTGTGGCTTGTGGGCTCTAGAGCGCAGGCTCAGTAGTTGTGGCTCACGGGCCTAGTTGCTCCACGGCATGTGGGATCTTCCCGGACCAGGCCTCAAACCCATGTCCCCTGCATTGGCAGGCAGATTCTTAACCACTGCACCACCAGGGAAGCCCGGGGTGCATCTTTTTGAATTAGTGTTTTTCTTTTTTTTTTTTTTTTTTTCTTCAGATAAATACCTAGGAGTGGAATTGCTGGATCGTATGGTAGTTCTGTTTTTAATTTTTTGAGCCACTATTTTCCATAGTGGCTGCACTAATTTACATTCCCACCAACAGTGCACGAGGGTTCCCTTTTCTCCACATTCTCGCCAACACTTGTTATTTGTTGTCTTTTTGGTAATAGCCATTCTGACAGGTGTGAAGTGATATCTCATTGTGGTGGGGAGTTTTTAATTAATTTATTTATTTGGCTGCATTGGGTCTTAGTTGCGGCACATGGGATCTTTCGTAGCGGCACTCGGGCTCTTTGTTGTGGCGCATGGTCTTCTCTCCAGTTGCAGCGCAGGCTCCAGAGTGTGCGGGCTCAGTGGTTGTGGCGCACGGGCTTAGTTACCCCATGGCTTGTGGGATTTTAGTTCCCTGATCAGGGATCGAACCTGTGTCCCCTGCATTGGAAGGTGGATTCTTAACCACTGGACCACCAGGGAAGTCCCTCATTGTGGCTTTGATTTGCACTACTAACTTTTTAAAATATATACAAAATACTACATATATTTAATGTGTATAATTTGATGAGTATGGGCATAAGCATTCCCTGGGGAACAATCGCCATAATCAAGGTAATAGATTTATCCATCACCTCCAAAAGTTTCCCACGTCCCTTTGTTTTTGGTTTTCGTGTGTGTGTGTGTGTGTGTGTGTGTGTGTGAGATTAACTCTTTTTTTTTTTTTTTGTGGTACACGGGCCTCTCACTGTTGTGGCCTCTCCAGTTGTGGAGCACAGGCTCTGGACGTGCAGGCTCAGCGGCCATGGCTCACGGGCCCAGCCGCTCCGAGGCATGTGGGATCTTCCCGGACTGGGGCACGAACCCGTGTCCCCTGCATCGGCAGGCGGACTCTCAACCACTGCGCCACCAGGGAAGCCTGAGATTAACTCTTAGCTCAATAAGAGAGTGTCTGCAAAAATTTTTACTGTTTCTGAAATCTCATCTGAAAGGCATTCTACTTGCAATAGCCTTATATGAAAGACTTTTTCACAAGAAAAATATTGCACAAAGGAAAATTTGTTTCTGCACTGTGATTATTTGCATTTTGGCTATGCCATAAAAGGGTGAGACATTTAGATCTTTGATAATCTCTGTAGTAATAAATGGAACTATTATATTATTATTATGGCAGTAGATTTCATCCTAGCATTTGAAAATTTGTTTGCAATTTTGGAACCTGAAAACACTTCTGGTGGTAGTACATCCAAACACTTACTTGAGCTGAAAGACTGATGATGATATACAGGTGTGGAAGTCCATTACATTTCTGCTGTGATTGTATTATCTGCTTAATCTGAATTTTTCCTAAAAAAAATTGTTTATCACTTTCCTTAGTGTTAGTTAAGGAAGTCATACATCTCTTATGGTTAGTTGTTAATATATGCTGGCTTATGTCTGATTTTTCATCTTTTATTAAATGAACAACTGCATACTGCAGAAACTTTCAGAAGGGATTTCTGTCTTGTTTAATAAATGTTCACTGCTCAGAAAGTTCAGCACAAGTTATGCTTGCTCTTTTATATTTGGGGGTTCATATATACAGAAAAATAGATTTCTGGTAAAGTGTTAATATCCAAAATATATAAGGAACTCATACAACTGAATAGCAAAAAAACAAACAATCCCAATTAAAAATAGGTAGAGGATCTGAATAGACATTTCCCAAGGAAGATATACAGATGGCCAATAGGTACATGAAAAGATACTCGACATCACTAATCATGAGGAAATGCAAATCAAAACCACAATGAGGTATCATCTCATACTTGTCAGGATGGCTATTACCAAAATGACAACAAATAACAAGTGTGGACGAGAATGTGGAGAAAAGGGAACCCTTGTGCACTGTTGGTGGGAATGTAAATTGGTGCAGCCACTATAGAAAACAGTATGGAAGTTCCTAGAAAATTAAAAACAGAACTACCACATGATACGGCAATTCCACTCCTAGGTGTTTATCTGAAGAAAATGAAAACACTAATTCGTAAAGATATATGTTAGGACTTCCCTGGTGGTCCGGTGGCTAAGACTCTGAGCTCCCAAAGCAGGGGCCCCGGGTTCGATCCCTGGTCAGGGAACTAGATCCCACATGCATGCTGCAACTAAGAGTTCACATGCTGCAACTAAAAGATTCCCACATGCCACAACGAAGATCCCACGTGCAGCAACTAAGACCTGGAGCAGCCAAATAAAGAAATTTTTTTTAAAAAGATATATGCAACACTGTGTTCACTGCAGCATTACTTACAACAGCCAAGATATGGAAACAACCCATGTGTCCATCAATGGATGAATAGATAAAGAAGATGCAGTATAGGGACTTCCCTGGTGGCACAGTGGATAGGACCTCATGTTCCCAATGCAGGGGGCCCCGGTTCGATCCCTGATCAGGGAACTAGATCCCACATGCATGCCACAACTAAGAGTTTGCATGCCACAACTAAGGAGTCCGCCTACCACAACTAAGATGAGGTGCAGCCAAGTAAGAAAATAAATAAATAAATATTTTTTAAAAAAGAAGATGCAGTATATATTACACAATGGAATACTATTCGGCCATCAAAAAGAATGAAATCTTGCCATTGGCAACAAAATGGATGGGCCTTGAGGGCATTATGCTAAGCAAAATAAGACAAAGGCAGAATAGCCTATGATTACACTTATATGTGAAATTTAAAACAACATCAAAAAACCAAGCTCACAGATACAGAGAACAGACTGGTGGTTGCCACAGGTGAGGGGGTAAGGAGTGGGAGAAATTGGTGAAAAGGACCAAAAGGTACAAGCTTCCAGCAATAAAGTAAATAAATCATGGGGATGTAATGTGACTGTAATGTAATGGTATAATGTAATGGTGACTACAGTTCAACTTTACTGCAGATTCGAAAGCTGCTAGGAGAGTAGATCTGAAAAGTCCTCATCACAAAAAAAATATTTTTGTAACTGTATGGTGTCGTGTTAACTAGGCTTATTGTGGTGATCATTTTGCAATATTTACAAATATCAAATCTTTTCTTCACCTGAAACTAATACAGTGTTGTGTCTGTTACACCTCAATAAAAAAAAATATTGCAGGAAGGTTTAAAAAAAAGTAATAGAAACCTAGGCTTATTGTGGTGACCATTTTGCAATATTTACAAATATCAAATCTTTTCTTCACCTGAAACTAATACAGTGTTGTGTCTGTTACACCTCAATAAAAAAAAATATTGCAGGAAGGTTTAAAAAAAAGTAATAGAAACCACTTCAAGAATCAAAGAGATTGAATTTGATAATCTCACAGCTGTGAGAGTGCATTTGTCATTTACAGGTTCAAACTCTTGACTTACTATAAACTGGGTCCAACTTGACCCAGTTTGAAAGGGCTGCAAAACTGCAAGCTAACATAAATTGAGTTTAACATCTGATTTAAAAAAAAAAAAGGTGAACTTCCTGTTTGCCTGAAAGTGAGACTGCACTTTTAAGGCAGTCTCCCCAGCAAAGCCAGAGCTGATTTTATGGAAGGTTTTGGGAAGCCTGGGCGCAGGGGCTGGTGGACTTTCAGAAGAGAAAGGCGTTAAGGATGTAAGGACTTTCAGCTGCTCCCTGGAGCAAGGTTGTCTTTGACTGGCTGGCTTTCGAGCACGGTCCTGGGAATGAGACGCTTGCTGATTGGCTGTCGTCTAGGAGCGTGGGGACTGTCACTGACTGGCTGGCTTTCAGAGGCTTGGTCGTGGATTTGTTCACATCCAGAAGCATAGTTACTGAAGTGAGAGTATCGCTGATTGGCTGATTATCAGAACAAAAATCGTAAGTGATTTCTCATCATCGCAGTTAGTGGTCACAGCTTGGGACTTTGGCCAAAGAACAGTGTTCTCCTTTCCTGAATATGAAAATAAGTACCTTTAATTCTCAGTCTCCCCTTTTATTTCCCTCAGCTAAACCTGCAGGAGATCATAAGAGTCTGAATTTTTATTTGTGGAGATACGCTTTTCAGCTGGTGTTGCCATTTAAGTGATTTAAGCACCAGTTACTGTGGAGGAAAAATAGCTCTGACGCATTTTAGTAATTTATTGAAAAAAGCTGAATGCAAGACATTCATGGTGTCCTGACAGTCAATACAGGACGCAGGACAAAATATAGGACATGTCCTGTATGTACAGGCAACTCTATGAGCAAAGTGCTAAGGGAAGAGAAGGAAGCCTCACCTCAACAGAAGGAAATTGAATTCTCATTTCCTTCTAGAAGGGCATTCATTGTAGCCTGCTTGTTAAAGGCAAATACTGGAAACAACCTAAATGTCCGTCAGTTGGGAACTGGTTGGATAGAGCTTTGGGTACCTGTAAAATGGAATACAGTGTGCATCCATTAAAAATGAGATGGAGTTCTGTGAACTAATATGAATACTACCATGATAGTTAATTTTAAAAAAAGCAAGATGCAAATTCCATGTATGGTATCAGTTGTGCTAGAATATGTGTGGGGGTCATGGAGAGAGGAATACATATATGTTCCTATATGTGTCGACTGTCTGTGGAAGGATATTCAAGAAACAGTCATGATGATCTTGGGGAAGGGGAACTGAAAGGCTGGGAGGCTGAAGGGCAGGGAGCAGAAGAGGCTTCCTTTTCAGGGCATATCCTTTTGCAAACGGAACACTTTTAATTATTTTTAAAACAATGATTTTTTAAAAAATCGAATGTATGACCTGGGCTTGGGTGAGAGGCACAGGTTTGATAGGCTAAGGGTGTGGACAGGATGTTTTTTGAGCCTAGTGACCCGTCTGCACAAGGGTGGACCTCTGAGGCTGGCTAACCAGCTGTGTGGGATGTTTCCCACATCTCCGAGTCTCCACACCACAGAGCGCGGGAACTAGCCTGGGGCTGGGAGGGGAACAATGCCATCCCACGCAGCAAATGACCAAGAAACAGTGTTCACAATAAGTGCACTAGATTGCACGGGCAGCCAAAGGGAACAGGGGTCGCTCTAATGATCCTGTGTCGAGTTCACTTCCTGGGAGCTCTCCACTGCTGATGGAGATAAAAACCAGGAAGGGTCCCTCCAAACGTCCTTGGAATTTCATCGCTGGAGGGCTCCTCATTGGGGAGTCAGTCTGCTTTGAGGAGAACAGCTCCTTTCCTGGCAGAAACAGATCTCTGCAGCGTAAAATGTATAACAGAGAGAGTATGACAAGAACTTTTGAAAATGGAGGAGTTGGAAACAGTGAACCCACTATAGGGGATCATCATCACAATTATAGCAGCTCATATTAACTGAGCATTTATCGTGTCCTAGGGACTGTTCCAAGTGCTTTGCATCATTATACTCTCACTTAGTCCTTAAAACAACCCTATGAGGTAGATACCCTTATTCCAGTTTCACTGATGAGAAAACTGGTAACCAGAGGTTTAGAAATTCACCCAAGGTCACGTATGTAGTTGATCTGGGGTTTGAACCAAGGCTGTCTGTACTCCAGCCATTTGACCATACTGCCTCCAAAATAGGGCTTCTCTGGCACAACCTAAAAACCAATTAACAGCATTAAGCATAGGTGCCATGGGAAACATTTGGTGTTCCTGAGTGCCAGCACAGCTCCTGGAATGTGGTTTTTTAAAAATTGAGGTGAGGGACTTCCCTGGCCGTCCAGTGGTTAAGACTTCACGCTTCCACTGTAGGGGGCATGGGTTCAATCCCTGGTCGGGGAACTGAGATCCCGCATGCCGGGTGCAGCAAAAAAAAAAAAAAAAAAAAATTTGAGGTGAAATTCACCTAACATAAAATTAACCTTGTTAACGTGAACAATTCAGGGGCATTTCGTGCACTCACAGTGTTTTATAATCATCACCTCTATTTAGTTCCAAAACATTTTCATCACCCCAAAAGGAAACCCTCTACCCATTAAGCAGTTTCTCTCCATTTCCCCCTCCCCCCAACCTCTGATAACCACCAAATATGTGTTCTGTCTCTGTGGATTTATGTATTCTGGATATTTCATATAAATCGAATCATACTATATGTGACCTTTTGTGTCTGGCTTCTTTCCCATAGCATGTGTGTTTGAGGTTTATCTACAGTATAACATGCATCAGTGCTTCGTTTCTTGTTATGGCTGAATAACATTCCATTGTATGCGTCTGCCACAATTTGTTTATCCATCCATTCATTGATGGGCTTTGGGGCTGTTTCCACCTTGTGGCTGTAGTACAGCTGTGAACATTTGTGTATGTGTGCTTGTTTGAGTACCTGTTTTCAGTTTTTTGGGTGTATACCTAGGAATGGATTGCTGGGTCATGTGGGAATTCTGTTTAACTTTTAGAGGATCTGCCAAATCAGAATGTGATGTTTTGATATTAGAATCCCTCCTTGGTACCTTGGCTTTCTCCTATCCAAGAAAAGGAGAGCTCATTTTTCAGGTGAATAAGAGAAACACAGTGTGTTGTAGTGCAGGGAAGACACAAGCTGACCTGGTTTTGAATCTCTGCTCTACCACTTATTGAAAGCATCTGCTAATAAGTTATCAGCAGAAATGGAGATGATCACACCATCCATCCATTCATTCATTCAATGAATCCGCTGAGGGCTTGTTGCAGGTCTGGCACTGGGGATAGAGTAAGCCATCGTGAAGTTTACAAAATGAAGGGTGGGAGGAGGAAGAGAGGACCCAGGAGTGAATTACTTTACAAAAGGAAGAGTCTTTTTGTCATGAAAATAATCACTCCCTTTAGTCACAAGTAGTCAGTGAGCACATCCAGGTGGGCCTGCATCTTATTCCTCTATCCCCAGCAGCCAACACAGGGCTTACAGAGATAGGTCATTTAGGATTCTGGAGTGGCAAGCAATAGAAACTCAGTGGCTTGG
Source organism: Phocoena sinus (assembly GCF_008692025.1). Classification (NCBI taxonomy): domain Eukaryota; kingdom Metazoa; phylum Chordata; class Mammalia; order Artiodactyla; family Phocoenidae; genus Phocoena; species Phocoena sinus. The sequence goes on along the minus strand of NC_045765.1, from coordinate 53,421,056 downwards.
TTTAACAAGGATTACTGGATAAAGATTGGGATAGCTCCCAGAATGGAAAGAATAGCTAAACAATCAGTCCTCTGGGAGGCTGGAAAGAGGCCAGGAAGTGATGGGCATCTCAGCACCAGAGGCTTGTAGCTCGGCCTCCCCCTGGGGCTCTGTCTTGAATGACCCAGCTCCAGCCTCTGCTGGTGTGGCAGGGTTCTGCCTATCACAGCAGTTTGGGCTTTGCACACTCCAGGGGGTTCCTTCATGTCACAGTCGTCAGAGGATTGAATTCTCATTAGGACAATTTTCTAGCATATGACAGTCAGTCAAGTGTCTTGAGGAAGGGTGTCTTTGTACAAAGTCTCAGTTGGCGCTGAAAGTGAAAATCAGCTTGGACTGAAAAAGAAAAAAAGCCGGCTGGGAGGACAGAGGAGATAAAGCCGGCTGCAAAGCCACAGCTTTGTGTTTCTCCCACAGTCAGGCAGCAGCTGTGAAATGCCACAAGGACCTCTCTTTGGGTGACTGCTGCTTTCTGACTTTTGCCAAAAGACAAAAGCAAAAGCCTCGTTTGCTATTCTCATCTCTTACTGCAGATAACCAGCTGCTCTGTGGCCTCACCTCATGACAGCACTTCATCCCTAGTTAATCTCTACTTTTCTCAATCCTGAGTCCAAAACAGCAACCAGTCCAGAACTGATTCCCGCTTCCCTTTGACCCTCCTTGGAATCCTTGAGCTGGAACCCAAAACTTACAAAAGAGCTGCCATCCTTCTGTGGGTCCTCTGGAGTGCCCCACCTCACTGCTTGGAGCCAAGAAATCTGATTCCAGCAGACCACAGGCTTGTTCTTGGTCACCTCTGGCTGGTTAGGCTGGAACGATTTATTACTGACTGTCAGGAATAGAGGACTGAGATGGAGGGAGGAAGGTCCCCAGAGGTAAATGAGATGCTGTCATCAGGAAAAGGTGAAGGCATTGAGCATGCAGACCCACGAGATGGCTCTTGGAGTAGTACTCAATTAATGTGAATTATTATTAATGAAGTCATGTTTTTAGAGACACTCTAGCAGATATCTTACAAAATGATAGATAATAACAGTGCCTAATAATGATGGAATATTTGCTGTGTGCTAGGCTCTCTACTACCTCATTTAATTCTTAGAGTGGCCTCCCATCTATCTTACAGGTCTCTGCAGTTTCTAGGACCTACTGTCTGTGCAGGAGGAGTTATCCAGCATGAATGCTGGTGGCAGGTTGTTTCTGGCTCTGGTACCACCTAGGCAACTGCACTAGCCTGAAAGCATCCCCTGGATTTCCTCTGTATCCTGGTGGGAGTGTGTGAAGTCAGAAGTGGCTTTAGACCCAACTCTTGCCCTGCTTTAGGATGGGGGACTCAAACTCTACTCTGGCAGCAACAATGATAATAACAACCATTAGAAACACTCATAAGCTGTTTTACCGCATGCCGGGGACGGTGCTAAGAGCTTTGCATGTACCATCTCCTTGAATCAGATCAACAGTCCTGTGGGGTACGTGCTGCCTTATTTCTCAGATGAGCACACTGAGGTCTGGATATCCTTCTTGCTAAGGCCACACAGTTAATGAAGGTCAGAGCCAGGACTTGAACCTGAGGCTGTCTAGAACTCAGGTGCTAAAACAGAAGGCTATACTGCCTGACTGACTTGCAACCATCTGTAAATACAGCCTCTGTTTATATTTTTGTACATGTTTACTTATGTAAATATATTTTAAAATGAATTAATGAATAAAACACTTAGCACAGGGCCTGGCTCATGAGCCATTATTATTATGGTTACAAATGGGTGTGTTCTTGACAAGTATAAAAACCAGATCCTATCTCTCTGTAACTTTAGCTTGTGATTCTCATTTTATCTTCGTTGCTCAGTGATGTTCAGTTTGCCATGGATCTTAAATGCTCTCCACCTCTCCCCTGAATGCCATCTGCCAAACTTCTCAAACTCTTAATCTGGCAAACAAACACCTAAGAGCAAGCACCTGAAAAGTGAAAGCATCCCTTAGCAAATTCTTTTGGGGAGGGAAGAATCCTGTTGTCTTGGGGTAATAAGTCATTGACCCCTAATTTTTCTGTTTATCATCTCAGGAATCATTCCCAGTATTGGGGAAGGGAAAAGGGGAATAGAGACTATGGTGGCTGTCTCACAGACTGGGGACAGCCCAGGGGAGACTCTGCCACTGAGAGTAGCCAGCGGGGTTCAAGGTATGGGCTCTAGCCATTAGCATTGCCATCATCGTGGGCAGCGGGGCCAAAATTCAGGTTCCCAGGCCCTGCCCCAGACCCACTGAGGGCACATCTCCAGAGATGGCGCCTGGGAACCTGCATGTAGTGTTTCCTGGTGAAGAGCTATAGTCTTATTCTAATGTCTAGGGGAAGGAACCTGGGATGGGGCTGGGGTCACTGTCAGAGGAGCAAGTATGCTTAAAAAGTGGCTCATGGATGGCTGCCATTTTAGGAGGTCTCCTGATTTTGCTTCTCACGTGTCTTCCCTACACAACTTTTCATCATGGCTGCAATTGCCTTTTTAACATCAACTTACTTATTACACTATTGTTCTAAAATTCCACCTCTGGAGAATGTGCTGGGGGAGCAATCACTCTTCCTGCTTCTTCCCCCAGACACGTTTCTGCTCCCCAAAGGCTGCTTGCACAGGACCTACAATCCTTCCAGGCCCCTCTTTTTCTTATGTCTTCTGGTCCTTGCTGCTGCCGTTCCATTGTGAGGGGATGCAGGGAGGATGCTCCTAGAATGTGCAAAGACACATTCCCTTTGTGAAGTTCAAAGGTGAAATTCATATGAATCACTTCACATTTGGATTTGAGGCACTGAAATTTTGTGCCCAACTTAGTAAGGACCGGATTGAGAGAATTGGAGGCTATTTGTTTATCCTCTTAGTTGGCCTTCCCCTCCCTCCTTTCTGCATTTGGTTATTTCTTGTCTAGCTGCTGTTGCAGGTTTCATTTATCAGGCTGAGGTGCCTTGGGAGGCCAGCAGAGGAGGCGGGGCCTGAGTCTATGCCTGGCGGGGGCATTAAGAGGAGGCTCTGGGGCTTCCCTGGTGGCGCAGTGGTTGAGAATCTGCCTGCCAATGCAGGGGACACGGGTTCGAGCCCTGGTCCGGGAAGATCCCACATGCCACAGAGCAACTGGGCCCATGAGCCACAATTACTGAGCCTGCGCGTCTGGAGCCTGTGCACCGCAACAAGTGAGGCCGCGATAGCGAGAGGCCCGCGCACCGCGATGAAGAGTGACCCCCGCTTGCCACAACTACAGAAAGCCCTCGCACAGAAACGAAGACGCAACACAGCCATAAATAACTAAATAAATAAAGAGGAGGCTCTGGTAGCATTGTGGGAAGAAAGGACTAAACTCGTGTAAAACACCTTGCTGTACTCAACAACAGCACAAACAGCTCAAATTCAAAGATGACTTAGATACACATTTCTCCAAGGAAGGTATGCAAATAGCCAAGAAGCACCTGAAAAGATGTTCAACATCACTGACCAGTAGGAAAATGCAAATCAAAACCACAATGAGGGGACTTCTCTGGTGGTCCAGTGGTTAAGACTCTGTGCTCCCAATGCAGGGGCCCCAGCTTCAATCCCTGGTCAGGAAACTAGATCCTGGGTGCCACAACTAAGAGCCCGCATGCTGCAACTAAAGAGCCTACATGCCACAATGAAGACCCTGCGTGCTGCAACTAAGACCCAGTGCAGCTAAATAAATAAGTAAGTAAGTAAATAAATAAATACTACAATGAGATACCACTTCACACCCATTAGGATGGCTATTATAAAAAAAAGAAAACTGATAATAAGTGTTGGTGAGGATGTGGAGAAATTAGAACTCTTGTGGTGGGAATGTGAAATGGTGCATTGCTGTGGAAATGCAGTATGGCAGTTCCTCAAAAAATAAAAAATGGAATTACTGTATGAACTAGCAATTCCACTTCTGGGTGTATATCCAAACGCAAGGATTCGAAATGATAGTTGTTCACCCATGTTCATAGCAGCATTATTCACAATGGTCAAAAGGTAGAAACTACCCAAGTGTCCATGGATAAACAAAATATGGTATATACATATAATGGCATATTATTCAACCTTAAAAAGGAAGGAGGAAGAGGACATTCAAGATGGCAGAGGAGTAAGATGTGGAGATAACCTTCCTCCCCACAAATACATCAAAAATACATCTACATGTGGAACAGCTCCTACAGAACACCTACTGAACATTGGCAGAAGACCTCAGACTTCCCAATAGGCAAGAAACTCCCCACGTACCTGGCTGTGTGGCTGACAGGGTCTTGGTGCTCCGGCCAGGTGTCAGGCCTGAGCCTCTGAGGTGGGAGAGCTGAGTTCAGGACATTGGGCCACCAGAGACCTCCTGACCCAGTGTAATGTCAATCGATGAGAGCTCTGCCACAGATCTCTGTCTCAACGCTAAGACCCAGCTGCACTCAACGACCAGCAAGCTCCAGTGCTGGGCACCCCATGCCAAACAACTAGCAAGACAGGAACACAACCCCACCCGTTAGCAGAGAAGCTGCCTAAAATCATAATAAGTTCACAGACATCCCAAAATACACCACTGGACACAGTCCTGCCCACCAGAAAGACAAGATCCAGCTTCATCCACCAGAACACAGGCACCAGTCCCCTCTACCAGTAAGCCTACACGACCCACTGAACCAACCTTACCCACTGGGGGCAGACACCAAAAACAGCGGGAACTATGAACCTGCAACCTGTGAAAAGGAGACCCCAAACACAATAAGTTAAGCAAAAGGAGAAGACAGAGAAATACGTAGCAGATGAAGGAGCAAGGTAAAAACCCACCAGACCAAACAAATGAAGAGGAAACAGGCAGTCTACCTGAAAAAGAATTCAGAGTTATGATAGTAAAGATGATCCAAAATCTTGGAAATAGAATGGAAAAAATACAAGAAACGTTGAACAAGGACCTCGAAGAACTAAAGAGCAAACAAACAATGATGAACAGCACAATAAATGAAATTTAAAATTCTCTAGACAGAATCAATAGTAGAATAACTGAGGCAGAAGAACGGATAAGCGACCTGGAAGATAAAATAGTGGAAAAAACTACTGCAGAGCAGAGTAAAGAGAAAAGAATGAAAAGAATTGAGGACAGTCTCAGAGACCTCTGGGACAACATTAAGCGCAACAATATTCAAATGATAGGGATCCTAGAAGAAGAAGAGAAAAAAAAAAAAGAAGGGACTGAGAAAATATTTGAAGAGATTATAGTTGAAAACTTCCCTAATATGGGAAAGGAAATAGTCAATCAAGTCCAGGAAGCTCAGAGAGTCCCATACAGGATAAACCCAAGGAGAAACACGCCAAAACATATTAATCAAACAATCAAAAATTAAATATAAAGAAAAAATATTAAAAGCAGCAAGGGAAAAGCAACAAATAACATACAAGGTAAAAAAAACAACAACAAGGGAATCCCCATAAGGTTAACAGCTGATCTTTCAGCAGAAACTCTGCAAGCCAGAAGGGAGTGGTAGGACATATTTAAAGTGATGAAAGGGAAAAACCTACAACCAAGATTACTCTACCCAGCAAGGATTTCATTCAGGTTCGACAGAGAAATTAAAACCTTTACAGACAAGCAAAAGCTAAGAGAATTCATCACCACCAAACCAGCTTTACAACAAATGCTAAAGGAACTTCTCTAGGCAGGAAACACAAGAGAAGGAAAAGGCCTACAATAACAAACCCAAAACAATTAAGAAAATGATAACAGGAATATACATATTGATAATAACCTTAAATGTAAATGGATTAAGTGCTCCAACCAAAAGACAAAGACTGGCTGAATGGATACAAAAACAAAACCTGTACATATGCTGTCTACAAGAGGTGCATTTCAGACCTAGGGACACATACAGACTGGAAGTGAGGGGATGGAAAAAGATATTCCATGCAAATGGAAATCGAAAGAAAGCTGGAGTAGCAATTCTCATATCAGACAAAATACACTTTAAAGACTATTACAAGAGACAAAGAAGGACACTACATAATGATCAAGGGATCAATCCAAGAAGAAGATATAACAATTGTAAACATTTATGACCCCAACATAGGAGCACCTCAATACATAAGGCAAATGCTAACAGCCATAAAAGGGAAAATCGACAGTAACACAATCATAATAGGAGACTTTAACACCCCGCTTTCACCAATGGACAGATCAACCAAAATGAAAATAAATAAGGAAACACAAGCTTTAAATGGCACATTAAACAAGATGGACTTGATTGATATTTATAGGACATTCCATCCAAAAACAACAGAATACACTTTCTTCTCAAGTGCTCGTGGAACATTCTCCAGGATAGATCATACCTTGGGTCACAAATCAAGCCTTGGTAAATTTAAGAAAATTGAAATCGTATCAAGTATCTTTTCCTACCCCAATGCCATGAGACTAGATATCAATTACAGGAAAAAAACTGTAAAAATTACCAACACGTGGAGGCTAAACAATACACTACTAAATAACCAAGAGATCATGGAAGAAATCAAAGAGGAAATCAAAGAATACCTGGAAACAAATGACAATGAAAACACGACAACCCAAAACCTATGGGATGCAGCAAAAGCAGTTCTAAGAGGGAAGTTTATAGCAATACAATCCTACCTCAAGAAACAAGAAAAATCTCAAATAAACTACCTAACCTTACACCTAAAGCAATTAGAGAAAGAAGAACAAAAAAACCCCAAAGTTAGCAGAAGGAAAGAAATCATAAAGATCATATCAGAAATAAAAAGAAATGAAAGAAACGATAGCAAAGATCAATAAAACTAAAAGCTGGTTCTTTGAGAAGATAAAATTGATAAACCATTAGCCAGACTCATCAAGAAAAAAAGGGAGAAGACTCAAATCAATAGAATTAGGAATGAAAAAGGAGAGGTAACAACTGACCCTGCAGAAATACAAAGGATCGTGAGAGATTACTACAAGCACTATATGCCAATAAAATGGACAATCTGGAAGAAATGGACAAATGCTTAGAAAAGCACAGCCTTCCAAGACTGAATCAGGAAGAAACAGAAAATATGAACAGACCAATCACAAGCACTGAAATTGAAACTGTGATTAAAAATCTTCCAACAAACAAAAGCCCAGGACCAAATGGCTTCACAGGTGAATTCTATCAAACATTTAGAGAAGAGCTAACACCTATGCTTCTCAAACTCTTCCAAAATATAGCAGAGGGAGGAACACTCCCAAATTCATTCTACGAGGCCACCATCACCCTGATAACAAAACCAGACAAAGATGTCATACACACAAAAAACTACAGGCCAATATCACTGATGAACATAGATGCAAAAATCCTCAACAAAATACTAGTGAACAGAATCCAACAGCACATTAAAAGGATCATACACCATGATCAAGTGGAGTTTATCCCAGGAATGCAAGGACTCTTCAATATATGCAAATCAATCAATGTGATAAACCGCATTAACAAGTTGAAGGAGAAAAACCATATGATCATCTCAATAGATGCAGAGAAAGCTTTTGACAAAATTCAACACCTATTTATGATAAAAAAAAACCCTCCAGAAAGTGTGCATAGAGGGAACTTACCTCAACATAATAAAGGCCATATATGACAAACCCACAGCCAACATCATTCTCAATGGTGAAAAACTGAAATCATTTCCACTAAGATCAGGAACAAGACAAGGTTGCCCACTCACACCACTCTTATTCAACATAGTTTTGGAAGTTTTAGCCACAGCAATCAGAGACAAAAAAGAAATAAAAGGAATCCAAATTAGAAAAGAAGAAATAAAATTGTCAGTGTTTGCAGATGACATGATGCTATACATAGAAAATCCTAAAGATACTACCGGAAAAGTACTAGAGCTAATCAATGAATTTGGTAAAGTAGCAGGATACAAAATTAATGCACAGAAATCTCTTGCATTTCTGTACACTAATGATGAAAAATCTGAAAAAGAAATTAAGGAAACACTCCCATTTACCATTGCAACAAGAAGAATAAAACATCTAGGAATAAACCTACCTAAGGAGAAAAAGACCTGTATGCAGAAAACTATAGGACACTGATGAAAGAAATTAAAGATAATAGAAACACATGGAGAGATATACCATGTTCTTGGATTGGAAGAATCAGCATTGTGAAAATGACTGTACTACCCAAAGCAGTCAGCACAATCCCTATCAAACTACCAATGGCATTTTCCACAGAACTAGAACAAAAAAATTTCACAATTTGTATGGAAACACAAAAGACCCTGAATAGCCAAAGCAATCTTGAGAAAGAAACACGGAGCTGGAGGAATCAGTCTCCCTGACTTTATACTACAAAGCTACAGTAATCAATACAGTATGGTACTGGCACAAAAACAGAAATATAGATCAATGGAACAGGATAGAAAGCCAAGAGATAAACCCATGCACATATGGCCACCTTATCTTTGATAAAGGTGGCAAGAGTATACAATGGAGAAAAGATAGCCTCTTCAATAAGTGGTGCTGGGAAAACTGGACAGCTACATGTAAAAGAATGAAATTAGAACACTCCCTAACACCATACACAAAAATAAGCTCAAAATGGATTAAAGACCTAAATGTAAGGCCAGACACCATAAAGGTCTTAGAGGAAAATATAGGCAGAACACTCTATGACATAAATCACAGCAAGATCCTTTTTGACCAACCTCCTAGAGAATTGGAAATAACAAAAATAAATAAATGGGACATAATGAAACTTAAAAGCTTTTACACAGCAAAGGAAACCATAAGCAAGATGAAAAGACAACCCTCAGAATGGGAGAAAATATTTGCAAATGAAGCAACTGACAAAGGATTAATCTTCGAAATATACAAGCAACTCATGCAGCTCAATATCAAAAAAACAAACAACCCAATCCAAAAATGGGCAGAAGACCTAAATAGACATTTCTCCAAAGAAGATATACAGGTTGCCAACAAACACATGAAAGGATGCTCAACATCACTAATCATTAGAGAAATGCAAATCAAAACTACAATGAGGTATCACCTCACACCAGTCAGAATGGCCATCATCAAAACATCTACAAACAATAAATGCTGGAGAGGGTGTGGAGAAAAGGGAACCCTCTTGCACTGTTGGTGGGAATGTAAATTGATACAGCCACTATGGAGAACAGTATGGAGGTTCCTTAAGAAACTAAAAATAGAGCTACCATATGACCCAGCAATCCCACTACTGGGCATATACCCTGAGAAAACCATAATTCAAAAAGAGTCACGTACCACAATGTTCATTGCAGCTCTATTTACAATAACCAGGACATGGAAGCAACCTAAGTGTCCACTGACAGATGAATGGATAAAGAAGATGTGGCACATATATACAATGGAATATTACTCAGCCATAAAAGGAAATGAAATTGAGTTATTTGTAGTGAGGTGGATGGACCTAGAGTCTGTCATACAGAGTGAAGTAAGTCAGAAAGAGAAAGATAAATACCGTATGCTAACACATATATATGGAATCAAAAAAAAAAAAAAGTCATGAAGAACCTGGGAGCAGGACAGGAATAAAGATGCAGACAATGGGCTTGAGGACTCGCTGAGGGGGAAGGGTAAGCTGGGACGAAGTGAGAGAGTAGCATTGACATACATACGCTACCAAGTGTAAAATAGCTAGTGGGAAGCAACTACATAGCACAGGGAGATCAGCTCAGTGCTTTGTGACCACCTAGAGGGGTGGGATAGGGAGGGTGGGAGGGAGAGGCAAGAGGGAGGGGATATGGGGGTATGTGTATATGTATAGGTGATCCACTTTGTTATACAGCAGAAACTAGCACAACAATGTAAAGCAATTATACTCCAATAAAGATGTTTAAAAAAATAGAAATAGAAAAAAACAAAAGGAAGGAAATTCTGACACATGCTACAACATGGATGATCCTTGAGGATATTATGCTAAGTGAAATAAGCCAGCCACAAAAGGATAAATATTGTATGATTCCATTTATATTAGGTACTTAACAGTAGTTAAATTCATAGAAAGTAGTATGGTGGTTGCCAGGGACCAGAGGAAGGGAGAAATGGGGAGTTATTTTTAATGGGTATGAAATTTCAGTTTGGGAAGGTAGAAAAAATTCTGGATATGGATGGTGGTGATGGTTGCCCACCAACGTGAATGTACTTAATGCCATTGAACTATATACTCTAAAATGGTAAAAATGATAAATTTTATGTTATGTATATTTTACCACCACAGCAAAAAAAAAAAGAATGGGGACAATAAGGGTACCTACCTGAAGGATTACAAATAACAGCCAGTATTTACTGAGCCTTTACTGGGTCCTGTGCACTGCTCTAAGAACTTGACACGTTTTGTTTCATTTAATCCTCACACAAACCTTTAAGGTAAATTCTTTTTAAATTTCGTAGCTGCAGAAACTAAGGCCCACAGGGACTACTGGTCGATCATCTAGTGAAAGGTAGGTTTAAAACCCACATCTGGTCCAAGTGAAGCCTCTGGCTTAGGTAACTTCTTAGAGTAGGGACTTGGACTTGGCACTGCTGTTTCTCCAGTACCTAGAACAGCACCTGGCACATAGTAGGCTCTTAATAAAATGTGCTGACTGAATAACTCCAAAGCCTGTGCTGTCAGCCACTCTGCTAAGTGGGGTAACACATGGAGAGAGCTCAGCACAGTCCTGGCACGTTGTCAGCTGTCCATAAATAGAAACAATTACCATCATGGGCCCATCCATATGGCTGGGAGCTCTGAGGAGGGTTATAATTCACCCCCCACCCCGCTCTGTGAGCCTGGCTTGTTTCTTCCTCAGTGCACTCCTAGGCATCCCTCCTTCTTGGCTTCCTTCTACCTTTTTAATGCTTTTGCTCCTCTCTACTCCCAGATGGACGGAGTACATTAAGAACAAGATGGTGAAATCTTTGTGTCCGCTCCACAGGTGCCACACACAGGCTTTAGGCTCAAAGGACCCAAAAGAAATAGTGGGAAACCCACATGCTTGCTGAATGGGTGTGTGTGTGTGGCTTCTCTTCAGTGGGCCCTGTGGCCCCCAGGAACTCAAGGGCAGACAAAGCCCTTACTTCCTGCTCTGCTGGCAGGACCCTGACCCTTAGCTCTGGCGTCCAAAGGTAGTTCTATCCAAGTTGGGAAGCATTCTGGTCAGAAACAGGTAAAAAGGAAAGAAAGAAAGGACTTTGGGGATATTGATAGGAAAGACAAATTCCCAAAACAGATCTACTCATAGACCTAAGAAAGAGAGCGCCACCCAGAGTTAGGGGACTGGTCCATTATCTTTTTTTGTTCAACAAATTCAGTATTCACGGATGTGCACTTCCCCACAGCTTTCCTCTCTGTCAGTCCTTCATCCTGGCAGCTGTCCCGGCCCTTGGTCAGCCCTGCAGGCAGCCACTTGCCTGTGAACCCCACAGACAGGAAGTGCCCCCTTGGGAGATCTGCTGACCCAGGAGTGCATGGCTCTGGGATGCCACATGGGTGAGGAATGGGGGCCTTTCCCCTTTGCCCCAGGGGAACAAAGAAGAAGAATCTCTACTGTGGCCGCAATATAAGTCCCTTTGGAGAAACCTGCACTGTTTCCTTCAAGGTCTTGCTTTTTCTAGCAAATGGTCTCTTGACTTCCAACCAGCCAATTTCTGATGCCTCTTGAAGAGATTCTGAACTAACTGTTGCTCTTCTTTTCCTCCTGATTCACCTGCATAGACCAGTCCCTTAAGTACCTCCCCCTGCCCCACCCCAAAAAGCCTGGGTCTCCAGGATCATTTCATGGAGGGCAGACAAAGCCCTTACTTCCTGCTCATGGAGGGACAGTGGTTTATCAAAAATTCAAAGATTTGCCTACCACTTTATAATTTGTTGCTGTTGCTGCTATATCCATGTACCATCTGTGTTGTTACATACTTAATATTTTTATTTACAGTCACCTTTTATTTTATTCATTTATTTTATTTTATTTTATTATTTTATTTCTTGGCTGCTCTATGCAGCTTGTGGGATCTCAGTTCCCTGACCAGGGATCGAACCCGGGCCCCCTGCAGTGGAAGCACAGAGTCCTAACCGCTGGACCACCAGGGGACTCCCTATGGTCATTTTTTTAACTTTAGCATTACCCTAACCAATTGTTATCTATGAAGTTATGGATTTTATGTTCCATTATACACGCATGTACTTAAACACACACACACAATTTAAAATACATAACAATTAAAAAAATTTTCCGACATACCACTAAAATTATCAGGTGCATGTACCCTACCTCAGGAGCACTGACCTAACCTGCAGTGCTCAGAGCAGAATGGAGGTAGATTCTCTCAGGCTTGCATGGAGCACGGGTCAGCTGTGGCCGTGGGAGCCTTCCTGGCCAGTGGGTTGGGATCTCACCCGCCTCTTCTCTACATGAGTCCCAGAACATTCTCTTCATCTCTGGGGGGCAAAGGCAGCTAGAAGGTGCTGTGTGTAAACCTTTAGAATCACTCCACACTCCTACTAGCATTAGGGCATTCTCCCCAAGTTTCTGTTCTTCCTTCTCTTAGTGGAGCTGATTTGCCCTGTTTTGCCTGGCCCTGGGCTGAGCCTCTGTTGTGTAGGCAAATCAGCTGACTTGAGGGGGCTGACCCTGGAACTCTGAATGGTGTCCTCGGTCCCAGAGAGGGATGCTCAGTTCTGCTGAGTCTCCAGAGGCTGCTTTTCTTTGCTTGATATGTCTCCTAACCCTCTTTTTTACAGGTTCATTTAAATTTTTAAAAATTTATTTTATTGAAGTATTGATACAACGCTTATACCTTTTTAAATTTTTTATTTATTTATTTTTGGCTGTGTTGGGTCTTCGTTTCTGTGCGAGGGTTTTCTCTAGTCGCGGCCAGCGGGGGCCACTCTTCATCGCGGTGCGCAGGCCTCTCACTGTCACGGCCTCTCTTGTTGCGGAGCACAGGCTCCAGACGCGCAGGCTCAGTAGTTGTGGCTCACGGGCCCAGCTGTTCCGTGGCATGTGGGATCTTCCCAGATCAGAGCTCGAACCCGTGTGCCCTGCATTGGCAGGCAGATTCTCAACCACTGCGCCACCAGGGAAGCCCTATACCTTTTTTTTTAAGATTTTTTTTTTAAAGGTCAAGTCTTTATTTTATTTATTTTTGGCTGCGTTGGCTCTTTGTTGCTGCGCGTGGGCTTTCTCTAGTTGTGGCGAGGGGGGCTACTCTTCGTTGCGGTGCGCAGGCTTCTCATTGCGGTGGCTTTTCTTGTTGCGGAGCACGGGCTCTAGGCGTGCGGGCTTCAGCAGTCGTGGTTTGCGGGCTCTAGAGCGCAGGCTCAGTAGTTGTGGCGCACGGGCTTAGTTGCTCCGCGGCATGTGGGATCTTCCCGTTCCAGGGCTGGAACCCGGCTCCCCTGCATTGGCAGGCAGATTCTTAACCACTGCACCACCGGGGAAGTCCCCAACGCTTATATCTTAAATGTACAGCATGATGAATTTTTATATAAATATCCATGAAGCCACCACTCAAATCAAGATACAGGCTTGCACTATTCGATACAGTAACTACTAGCCACTCTGTCTACTAAGCAGTTCAAGTCTGGCTAGTTGGAATTGAGATGTGCTGTGAGTGTAAGATACACTTCCAACAACTTAGTACAATAAAAGGGAACATATGTCATTGGTGGTTTGTTTATAGTAATTAAATACCCAAATGACAATATTTTGGATATATTATATTAAATACAAATATATCCTTAAAATTAATTTCACCTGTAAATTTTAATTTACATATGCAGCTTACATTATATTTCTTTTGGATAGCACTGATTTAGAACATTCCCAGCATGCCAGAAATCTTCCTCATGTTCCTTTTTCTTCAATACCACCTCTAAAGGTGACCCCTAGAAGATATGTAGAACCTACACTTAGGCAAAATGAAGATAATAAACATACCCACCATTTCAAGTCAACTGCTGTTAACACTTGAAATACGTATATCCATCTGTATATTTATCTGTATGTATACCGGCAAAAATGGCATCATACTACAATTATACTTTTTTCTAACAGTTTATTGTACTGTACCCATCTGTCCATGTCTATGAGTATTCATCTACAGCAGCACAGTTTTACAAGGTAAATAATGTTCTATTTTATGGATGTGCCATAATTTAATAAATCCCCATATTCTTTTTTTTTTAAAAAAAATTGAGGTATAGCTGATTTACAATGTTGTATTCGTTTCTGCTGTACAGCAAAGTGCTTCAGTTATACATATATGTGTATTCTATTTCATATTCTTTTCCATTATGGTTTATCACAGGATATTGAATATAGTCCCCTGTGCTATACAGTAGGACTTTATCGTTTATCCATCCTATATATAATAGTTTGCATCTGCTAATCCCAAGCTCCCAATCCTTCTCTTCCCCAGCCTCCCCCTCCACCACCACCTTGGCAACCACAAGTCTGTTCTCTATTTCTGTGAGTCTGTTTCTGTTTCATAGATATGTTCATTTGTGTTGTATTTTAGATTCCACATATAAGTAATATCCTATGGATTTGTCTTTCTCTTTCTGACTTACTTCACTTAGTATGATAATCTCTAGTTGCATCTATGTTGCTGCAAATGGCATTACTTTGTTCTTTTAATGGCTGAGTAGTATTCCATTGTATATATGTGCCACATCTTCTTTATCCATTCCTCTGGCGATGGACATTTAGGTTGTTTCCTTGTCTTGGCTATTGTAAATAGTGCTGCTATGAACACAGGGGTGCATGTATATTTTCTCCGGATGTATGTCCAGGAATGGGATTGCTGGATCATATGGCAGCTCTGTTTTTAGTTTTTTGAGGAACCACCGTACTGTTTTCCATAGTGACTGCACCAACTTACATTCCCACCAACAGGGTAGGAGGGTTCCCTTTTCTCCACACCCTCTCCAGCATTTGTTATTTGTAGACTTTTTAATGATGGCCGTTCTGACCGGTGTGAGGTGGTAACTCATTGTAGTTTTAATTTGCATTTCTCTAATAATTAGCAATGATGAACATCTTTTCATATGTCTATTGGCCATCTGTATGTCTTTGCAGAAATGTCTGTTTAGGTCTTCTGCCCATTTTTCGATTGGGTTGTTTGTTTTTTTGTCATTGAGTGTATGAGCTGTTTGTATATTTTGGAAATTAAACCCTTGTCGGTCTCATCGTTTGCAAGTATTTTCTCCCATTCTATGGGTTGTCTTTTCACTTTATTTATGGTTTCCTTTGCTATGCAAAAGCTTATAAAGTTTTATTAGGTCCCATTTGTTTTTTTTTTTTTTGCTTTTATTTCTATTGCCTTGGGAGACTGACCTAAGAAAACATTGGTACGATTTATGTCAGAGAATGTTTTGCCTATGTTCTTTTCTAGGAGTTTTATGTTGTTATGTCTTATAGTTAAGTCTTTAAGCCATTTTGAGTTTATTTTTGTGTACGGTGTGAGGGTGTGTTCTAACTTCATTGATTTGCATGCAGCTGTTCAGCTTTCCCAACACCACTTGCTGAGAAGACTGTCTTTTCCCCATTGTCTCGTTCCTCTGGGGCAGAGGGAGAGCTGTTGGGTTCCCAAGGAGGAGATATTTGGAACAAGGATGGGAAAGCTATATCTGTGAGAAGGCACGTGCTAACTAGGTGAGTTAGAGAGACCAGACATGCTCTCAGGTTAGGTCTAGAAAAAGGGATGGGGCTAGCAGAGCATTGTTCATGCTGATAATCCACATCCCCAGTCACCCCCCATCGGTCCCCATCCATTTATGTGGGATATTTGCTCTGTGAAGGGAGAAGAAGAGTAGCCCCCCCTCACCGCAACTAGAGGAAGCCTGTGTGCAGCCACAAAGACCCAACACAGCCAAAATTAAAAATAAATAAATAAATTTATTTTAAAAAAATTAGAAGAAAACTGAAGTAGAGCAGGATACTGAGTCATGACACAAAAGTTTAGGCAACACAAAAGAAATGATTGATGGATATGATCGTGTATGAAAATGAAATACTTCAGAAGAGAAAAACAAGTTAAAGGACAAATGAAAGCAGGAGAGAAATATTTGCAACTTCTGAGACAGACAGGAACTAAGAGCTCTTACAAATTCATGTGCGTGAGAGCGCGCACACACACACACACACACACACACACTCCAAAACACGTCCCAGAAGCATGTCTTCTCTCCTGGGAGACTGGACTGTAAATGTGCAAGGAGAGAATTGTGTCTGAAATGTCTTTGTTCTGCCCACGGGACATTATACATGGTAAGTACTCAGGTGGAGTCTGTTGATTTCAGCTGTTTATTGCAGTTTCAAAACTGTCTGCACCTCTTTCCCTTCCTCACATGTAAAGACTCTCCTCTCTCACTCAGAAAAATCTCATTAAAATGCTTCCTCTGCAGTTTGTGGCTCACAGCTGGATTATGGTACCCGCAGTGCTGATTTCAGCAAGAAATCCTCCCCCAGGCATAGGTTGGGTTCCTGCAATGCCCAAAGAGTGAATTAAACTGGAAAGTCTTTGCAACCATTCAGCCCCTCTTTCTTATGCCCTTACTATGTATCTGGAGCCGTATTTACTTTTTTTTTTTTTAATTTAAGTTTGTGCTCATAAGGGAGAGTACAGACAAGAAGAGGCCTGGTCAAGAAGAATGGGCATGATGGACTGGGAAGTCTGGATTTAGTAGCTCTGCCACTTCTTATTTGCGTGACCAGACAGGCCTCTTCCATCCCTGGGGCTCAATTGCTCCCTGTGTAAAACGAGTGGGGGGACTAGGTGGTCCCCACAGGGTCTTCCAATTCTAACATCTAAGGATTCAGCTCATTTTGTCTAGCCATTTAACCTTATTTGAGAAGTTTTGGAAGTCCCTTGAGAGTCCTTTTCAGATTTTGGAACCCACCGAGAGTAAAGTAGAAAATGCTTTCAATTACTGAAGTTGTTCCTCCATTTTCTAAGAAAGATTCCGTTCCACTCATTTGGAAAAAGTAAAACTGCAACAGAATTAAATAACTAAGGAGGCAGTAATCAAGTTAGGTGGTGGGTCTGCTCCAGTCCCCACGTGCGCTGCAGTGATATGTGTTGCCCTATAATTTGAAAAGTGCCTGTTGGCTTTCCAGGGACTCAGTGTCCTCTGTTACCCCAGGAGACTGTCCAGACCAGGGCTGGCTCCAGACACAGACAGAATAAGCTCTGGGGTTGCTGTCCTGCCCCACAATGGCCTTCTATTTGCCTATGATTTTGGAATGTCCATGATGTCAGAAATTTCTAACACTAGCTCCTCCCCTTTGAATTAAGGTCTTTGGCAGTGATTATTTTTGGCTGTTCAGCATGTCCCTCTCACCATCTATCCTAGTCCATCTATGCCCCTTCTTCTGATCCGGCCACAGATGTAGGTGTGGTAGCTAGTGTAGACCGAACATTAGCCTTCATTTTCCTAGACACATGATTGATCCAGATGGGCATGACACACATTGCTGGGAGAGAGAGGGGCCCTGTCCTCAGATCTAAAACTATCCCTGGGGGCTACTAAGCTGGGAGGATGTAAGTCTGAACTGCTGGCAGCCATCATTCTTGTACATGGAAAGAACCTGTTGTGGAATGAGGCCAAGCTGAGGCTACAGAGATGAGATATGGAGAGAGTATCACGGAAGGAGGGAACCAAAGAAACAAAAGGGAGGTTCAGAAAGGTGGGGGTGATGAAACAGAGAGAGAGAGAGAGAGAGAGAGAGAGAGAGAGAGATTTACTGATTCACCGTGAAGCTGAAGCTTTGGTTCCTGTAACCCCCTTAGAGTCTGTAAGCTGCTCTGCTATCTTCCCAGCTACATAAGCAAATAAATCCTCTTTCTGCTTCAGATGTTTTGAATGTGGACGTGTCCTGAATAATGTATTATTGTATCTCCGGGAAGCTTTTCTTAAACTGTGAATGTGTTGTCCAGAGGGATGACACATGAAGCCAGTAATGTAGATTAGGTTTTCAGATAAGCTGTGACTGGTACATAGAATAGATAACATTTTGACCAGAAAGATAAAGTAAGGGTATTACTAGAGAAAGAAAGGTAGTGCTAGAAAAGGGCAGAACCCTTGTACACTGCTGGGGGGAATAACGTAAAATGGTGCAGCCACAGTGGAAAACAGTTTGACACTTCCTCAAAAAATTGAACATATGTTACCTTATGACCCAGCAATTCTACTCCTACGTATGTACCGAAGAGAATTGAAAACATACGTTCGCACGAAATCCTGTACATGAATGTTCATAGTAGCATTATTCATAATAGCCAAAAAGGAGAAACAAACCAATTTCCATTAAGTGATGAGTGGATAAGCAAAATATAGCATATCTGTACAATGGAATATTATTCAGCAATAAAAAGGAATGAAGTACTGATACATGCTACAACATGGATGAACTTTGGAAATATTACGCTAAGTTAAAGGAACTTGTCACTAAAGGCCACATGTTACGTGATTCCATCTATATGAAATGTCTGGAACAGGCAAATCTATAGAGATAGAAAGTAGATTAATGGCTGCCAGTGTACAGTGACTTGTATACTTTAAAAGGATGAATTACATCTCAATTTTTAAAAAAAGATTACTCTTATTTTTCTGGTCATTCCCATCTTTGCATCATACCATCCAGAGTTCATTTTGTGGTTTGGCTCTGATTCTCCCCAGACCTAGAGCTCCCCATCCCACCCTGAATCCTCCACAATATTTAGAACCCTTGGGACACTGCCTGCCATGAATAGGAGCTGGGGCTGACTTCCCCTTCAAAGAAGCTAGACCCTTTTCTCCTTGCTCGGTTATTTTGCTGGGGTACAAGACCAGTCTTATCAACTCAAAGGGGATAGGCGGCAGTGGACTGAAACTAATTCACAATTTTGTTTAAATGTATTTGTCAAAGGCAGAAATATTCAATTTCATGCATACTCCCAATTCCCTTCACTGGGAGCAGATTTCCAGAAGGCAATTATGTAGAACAAAATGTAATGGGTAACAGGGGGTACCTTGTGAATTATTCATAATCCGATAATGGTTTGAACCCATTTTTATCATGACCCGCTATTGGTGTTAGCTTCTGGAAAGTTCCCAAAGTAAGCAACAGAGAGGCTTCCTTTAGCAATGCTTATATAACCATAAACCTCCTGCCTTTCCCCAAACCACCTGAATAATTAAAATCAAAAGAGGCCTGGGATCCCTTTTCCTCCTCAAGTTCTTCAAAGCAAAGGGAAATGCTGCCTTACAGACTCCATCTCGCTCACGCATTACTCCTCCTTAGAGACTTCTCAGGGAGGTTGGTACAACATAATGCCCAGCAGATGAGCTGGCTCTGGGAAGGTACACAATACTTATTTGTTTTTGATTGTTTGAATGAATGAATGAATGAATGAATGAATGGTGGGAAGAATGAGGTACTTGTAGTAAGGAAGACTCTGGGCTAAGTGGTTTTGCTACTTACCAGCTGTGTGATTTGAACAAGTTTCTTGCTCTCAGTTTTTTTTAATCTGTAAAATGACACCTGCTTTGCTGGGTTATTGGAAGAATTTGAGAACATAATAAGGGCTCCGTGAGCAAGAGCTATTATCATAGCTAGTCTTTCTTTCTAGTAACAGCCCTAGAACTTCCTCAAATCTGGTAAACAATGAGAGAGTCAGCCAAAGCTTCTAGAGCCACAGGTTCCCAAATCTGGCTGTGTAGCAGAATCACCTGGGGAGTTTTTTAAAATATAAATTTCCAGATTCTGCCTCTGGAGATTCTGATTCAGTAGGAATGGGATGGGGTTAGAGGATATATTTTTTAGTTTTGTTTTGAAATTCAGGTAAAAGTTACCTACAGCGAATTACACGGATCTTCAGAGTGTAATTGGATGAGTTTTGACAAATGTATATAGAACATCTCCATGGCCCCAGAAAGTTAAATCAACCCCCACCCTGCATAGACCACCAATGTCCTGATTTCTGCCACCATAGGTGAGTTTTGCCCATTCTTGAATATCAGCAGAATCATACAGGATTCACTTATTTGGATCTGGTTTCTTTTGCTTCTCATAGTGTTTTCCAGATCCATCCATGTTGTTGCATGGATCACATCAACAGTTCATTCCTTTTCGTTGCTGAGTAGTATCCACCATATGGTTGTACCTCAATTTGTTTCTCTCTTCATCTACTGAGAGGACTTTTAGGATTGTTTTTGGCCATTATGTATAAAGCTGCTATAAATATGTTTTCATTTATCATAGGTAAATACCTAGGGGTATAATTGCTGTGTAAGGGCGTTTAACTTTTTATTTTTAAAAGCGCTTCAGGGCTTCCCTGGTGGCGCAGTGGTTGAGAGTCCGCCTGCCGATGCAGGGGACGTGGGTTCGTGCCCCGGTCCGGGAAGATCCCACATGCCGCGGAGCGGCTGGGCCCGTGAGCCATGGCCGCTGAGCCTGCGCGTCCGGAGCCTGTGCTCCGCAACGGGAGAGGCCACAACAGAGAGAAGCCCGCGTACCACAAAAAAAAAAAAAAATAATAAAATAAAAGCGCTTCAGATGATTCTGATGATCAGCCAGATTTGGGGACCCCTAGGGAAGAGAAAGATCAACCTTGATGATTCGGCTGATGATTTGTTCAGCTTTTGTGTCGCTGTGCAGGTGTCAGGAACAACTTCTTTCACCAGGGAAACATCTTGTGTTGCCCCTCTCTTGGCTACCCAGCTCTTCTTTCCCCCGCTTGCCAATTTCTTACCAGAGAAGAGAGTTCCAAGCCAAGGATCCCCGTGAATCTCTCGAGGTGTCATCCAAAGAGTTCCAGGAAACACTGAGGGTGTGAAGGGCATCAGATGAGGCTGCCAACCCAACAAAGACTTGCTCTAACCTTGGGATCGCTTGCTTAGGATGAAAGGCCAACCCTGCAGTCACTTGGGGTGGGAAAGGAAGGCCATTTCCCTCGGGGCCACAGCAACTCCACCACCTGACACAGGGCCAGGCCTGGGGCAGTTTGGGACTGAGGCCTTCAGTGACCACATGGAACTCTAAGAGAAGTGCAGTGGCCAGGGCCCAGTAGACTCCTCAAAGGCTCAGGAAATTGGAGTCAGTGTTGGGTTCTGTAAACTGTGATGGGAGAGGAAAAGCTGTCGAAACACAGCAATTTTGTTTCAAGGGTCATGCTGGCTGTTGGCTGGGGAATAATTTTTTTTTTTTCTGAAATTGCTTCTCCTTTTTGGGATTATTAGAATTTCACAGTAGGGGTGAAGACATCGGGAGCTAAAGTGGTGCTCTAATCCAGCGTTTCCAAAGGGTGGTCCACATATGTATGGTAGTCAGGATGGTTTCAGGGATTATACAGATGAGTGTGATTAAAAATAAATATTTCTGGGCTTCCCTGGTGGCGCAGTGGTTGAGAGTCCGCCTGCCGATGCAGGGGACGTGGGTTCGTGCCCCGGTCCGGGAAGATCCCACATGCCGTGGAGCGGCTGGGCCCGTGAGCCACGGCCGCTGAGCCTGCGCATCCGGGGCCTATGCTCCGCAACGGGAGAGGCCACAACAGTGAGAGGCCCACGTACCACAAAATAAATAAATAAATAAATATTTGTTTCAGCACATAGTCGAAAAAATAAAACTAGCACCATAAATATGTGATTTCATGGATGTATTGCTTAGCATGGAGCCAAGTTATAAAGATTAATGAATTTTCAGGAAAAGATTAAGTATATAATAAGACAGGTAATACACAGGTGTAACAAAAGATATGAAGGTGGAGATGAGTGACTATGGTTCAGAAAACTATCAAGCCATGCGTTTGACATGAGCAAACCAAGGCGCCAAGATGCAAGTGACCTGCTCGCAGTCAGACTTCCTCAGAGCCAGGACCAGATCACCCAAGTTACCTGGTTCCCGGCCATGTCACTAACGTGCTCTTCCCTCCTGTGAGGAGGGAAAGTGATCTCAAGGCCAGGTAGCGTAGCCCCTAGATTCAAAGTCAAATGCATTTGCAGAAACCACCTGCAGTTTGCTCAGACCATGAAGTCAGGAGGAGTCCATAATAGGACCAGGCTCCAGGAAATCTGAGTTAATGAGAAGGAACCAGCCTTCTAAAGAAGGAGCACCAAGATCTTGGTAACTCTCCTCATATGAACTCTCTCCGGGAGAAGAGGACAGAAGTAGACCGGGCAGCTGGTTTCCCCATCCCTGTCCCTCATCCTTCCAGAAGATTAAAAATAGCCTCTAAGTTAAGGCACGAGAAGGCATGAGTGCCCTTTGTGGGCAGTCTACCTCTGCACAGGTTTTTCTGAGGTCTCAGGGAGGGCTCTGATTGTTCACAGAGATAGCGTCAGGCAGCTGGAAACATGTCAGGGCACAGCTTCCCAGATGACTGTCATCTTTGAATTTTCACAAATCCAATAGGGAGCTGTGGAGGAGACACCCCGTTAGGAGTCTAGCATTTGCTGAGCCCCATGGCATTGAGTGAAAAGAGCAGGCACTGGAAATGCAGGCACGGACTTGAACTTTTTCAGCTGGAAGGTAATGTAACTGAGCATGGGAGAGAGGATCTGTTACTGAATCGGTTGACTGCACTCGTGTTGGGGTCCTAGCCCAGACCAAGACCCCGTCTCTTCTTTTTCCGATCAGATTCGCACAGCCAATACAAAACTGATGCTGAGACTGGAAAAGCACAAGCTTTATTCAACAGCCAAAGAATGGAGAAGCAGGAACCTAGTTCACAAATCAACTTCTCAACACAATTCGGGTGGAGACATCAAATATATAGGAGGGTCGAGGTAAAAGGGAGGAAATTGGAAAGAATGGGAGGAATACTTGTGAGTTATCCAAGAACAGGGGTGTGGTTTGGACCCAGAAATCCAACTCTCCTTTTCAGTCCTTTTCCAGTTGTTGTCATGGCAATTGTCGACTGTCATGGCGCTGGCGGGTGTGTCATTTAGCATGCTGATGTATTAAATGAGACTAAAACGAGGCTCAAGGTCTATTGGAAGTCAGATCTTCCACCATCTTGGGCCTAGTTGGTTCTAACCAGTTGTTTTTTTCTCTTTGTAGCTTCGTCCTGAAACTTAGATAAGAGTAGTTGGTTTCTGTTCGAGGGAGGGACAGAGGTATGATTCTGGGGCAATAGGCTTGGTAACAGAGCCATATTACTATTTCTCTTCCCTGAATGGGATCGTGTGTCCCTTGCTGAAGCATCCCCGACCTCTGCAGTCTGGGAGCCACTTGTTCTTCCTCTGTGTCACCTTCTGGGTGTTGGGTAGTGTGTGACCTGCTAGCCCACCTCTCGGAGGAACTCTCAGGGATCCAAAAACACGAACCCATCTAACCTCAAAGTAGGCATGGTGGAATACACTGTGTGTAAGTTTTCCTGGTCAGCCTTACGAGAGTTCCGCATCGAGGAAGACACCGCTTTATCCTAGGCCCAAATCAGAGTCTGTGCGTGAACTCCTCTGCCCCCACCTCCTGTCCTGGCTCTGGTCCTTGGGAATGGGAGCCCTAAGCATTTGAGAGTGGATAAGTTAAACCAGTGACTATAGTTCCAAAGTTTCTCCTGTCCTTTGTAGGCTCAGCGTGAACATTCTTTAGTTGAGCAAAGCACCTTAATGTGTTTTTAGGATATGCCAGTGTTGGCACGGGAACCTGATGTGAGTGGAGACGGACAGGTGAATACCTCTGCAGTAGAACGTAATAAGGAATTTCCAGGCGCCTGCTGTGAGTTGGGGGTGGGGTGTGAGGTCAGGAGGGAAGGAAACCAGATAAGACCCTCGGGTCTCAGCTCTAAGGATAGAAGATGGTGAGAATCGGACCACATGTTGGTCTTGTTCTGAGCTATGGGGTGTTCGCCCTCTGTCACCTCCAGACCTTCAATAAAACCTGCTGTACCTGCCCAGTGTTGATGGTGACCTGGACTCATGCATGGAGTGGTTAGGATTCCACATGAGGGTGACACAGGTGAGGTGGGCAGAGAAGACCCCAGAGCAGAGGGTGACCTTCAGAACTGGGACTGAACTGGGGTACAGGCCACAAAGCTGCCTCTCTGAAACAGAAGTTAGACCATTAAGGTATGAAAGCAGGAGTAGGGGTGGGGTGGGGTGAGTTGAGGGTGGGGGAGTGGCAGGGGGCACACACCGCGATGGGTCTCACTTTGTAGGGGTGGTCTAGACCCTGGGATGGTCTGCCTTCCCCCAGAGCACAGAGCACTAACCCTTATTAGTACTCTGATCCCATCCTTGGCCTTTACTGGTTAGCCCAGGCCTGGGAACCTCCAGCCTGGGTCAATGAGTCTCTCCCCTTGGTGTTTTGGTCTGGGAATGGGAGAGTGCTTGAGGTCAGGCTGTCTTCCATGACTGAAGCTGTGAAAATTAAAACTCATAGGATCTGTCAGCAGCCACGCTTCCTGTCTTGTGGGAAAAGCCACTGCAAGGGGAAGGAAGGTTGCTGATGTCCTGAGAGGGACAAGAGATGGGGATGGAGTCCTGATGACTTTCAGACCTCAGATCCCCAGCTGCATCACTGCCTAAAGAACACTTCTCCCTAAGTTTGGTCTTTGCCACTTGCATCCAAAAGTGCCCACTGGACATCAAGCACCATCTACTCACCCCTCATCTGGTGTGCCCCTCCCTCTGCAAGTGGGGAACTTAGATGAGGACAGAGGAAAATGTCCAGCCTAGGATCGGAGCCCCTCAGCTCCTTTATCTGCACCACACTTACAGATACCGCAAATTATATTTATTTGTTTGTTTACCTGTTTACTTTATCACCCCTCTCCCCTGGGGAAATATAAAGTTCCGTTCTGTCTTGTTTAACATGGTGTCCCTAGTGCTTGGAACATGAGTCATTGAATGAATACATGAATGAATGAATGAAGAAATCAGGCTTGAAATCAGGCCACTGTAGACGGCATACAAAGTCACGGTTGCAACGGAAAGATCTTGGTGCCAGACACTAAGTCCCAGATGTCTGAAATTTGTGTGTCCAAGCTCTCTGCAAGTCGGTTGAGTACATATGCTGGGGGCAAGGCTGGATAACACAATCACTGCTTCATAAACCTCAGATAAAGAGCCAGAGGCTGGGTATGATAAATGGGCTCTTGGGAGGAGAAGTTCAATGCAGATTACAAAGGTTTTCCAACAGGACTAGGGAACTGAAAGGCAGCTGTAATTAGAAAGCCTAGGCATTCAAAGCTGCCTGGAGGTCAGAGGGGCTGGGCTGGCGGGCTGGGAAGCTTGGGCAGGAAATGGACACGGAGGCACTGCAGTTCTGGGCTGACATAATTGGACAGAGATCAGCAGCCAGTTGCCATGGTAACAGCCAATCCGAGGGGCTGCTTCTGCGGCGTGGAGTGAAGGTTTCTAAAGAAGGGGCTGAAAAAGCTGCCTTTGTTCCCACTCTGAGCGAGTTGCTGTCAGATCCCTGTGGGGGTGATGCCGCTTGGGGCCTGAGCCAACAAGTGCTGGCCGCTGTGGCCAGGATGAGGCCACATGAGGACCCAAGAGGGCTGGCTCAGGCTGGGGAAGCTCACTGTAGTCATGCTCTGTAGCTGCTGGTACTTCCCAGTATAGAGCAGTGGCCAATGGCTTGGGTTTCAGCATCTGAGAGCGCAGTGTTTGGATCGCAGTTTGGCCCCTTAGCAGCTGTGTGACCCCAGGAACGAGGGAGCCTCAGTTTCCTTACATGTAAAGAGGGGCTGTAATACCTTTTCTCCAGGGCAGTTGTGAGGACTGAGAGAAGTGATGCATGTCACACACTCAGTGAGTGGTAGATACTACTGTCATTCTTTTGACAAATGACACAAACTGCTTCTCAGCAGCTTCCCCAAAGGGCACTTAGCTTCTGGGGCGTAAAAGCCAGGTTTTGCTTCTTTAGGGATACCAAAAAGGCAGCCAACAGAGCCTCAAAAACTCCAGGACATGACCAGTTAGACTAACAAAGTGGTATTTAAAAAGAAAACATTCTTAAAAAAAAAAAAAAGAAAGAAAACATTCTTTTTTTATTAATTTAATTTATTTAATTTTTGTCTACGTTGGGTCTTCGTTGCTGCACGCGGGCTTTCTCTAGTTGTGGCAAGTGGGGGTTACCCTTCGTTGTGGTGCCTTCTCATGTTGCAGAGCATGGGCTTTAGGCGTGTGGGCTTCAGTAGTTGTGGCTTGTGGGCTCAGTAGTTGTGGCACACGGGCTTAGTTGTTTCGCAGCATGTGGGATCTTCCCGGACCAGGGCTCAAACCCCTGTCCCCTGCACTGGCAGGCGGATTTTCAACCACTGTGCCACCAGGGAAGCCCCAAAAAGAAAACATTCTTAAGGCCGTCTTGAGAGCTGTGAGCCATCAGAGAGCCCTTGTCCTTTGTTCTTCTGGCCGATTTGCGGGCCTGAACAGGATACAAAGATGAGGCCATCCCTTCCCTTGCCTTCCACAGCAGGAGAGAAAACACAGAGGAGAAGGCTCTGAAGCGAGAACTTCCTCCGATGTTCAAGGATTGTGGGGGTGAGGGGCAGAGGAGGTGCTTTGCTTAGACACCAGGACAGACCAGAGGCAGACAGAGCCAGGGCATGACTGTGGACCGGCCCCCCTCCTTCTCGCCCTCCCCAGAAGATGTGCTGGGAGATGCAGACATCCCTATTTGGACTCTGGCACCATCCTCTGTTGCTACGGCAACTCAGTGGGCTCGCTGGTGGGTGGAGGAAGGCAGCCGCTGTGTGGAAATCAGCACTGGAGGCAGCAGCTCTGCCCTTTTGCTGCAGCAGTCAAGGCGTTTCTGAGTGATGGAGAGCCGTTCCCTCTCCCATCTCAGGAAGCCTCAGGAGGCCCCTGAGACTTCAGGGCTGTCGCTCCTGGCTCCGATCTACACCTGTGTCCCAGTGAGGAAGCAGGCTCCTGTGTTGAGAGAGAGCTCCCTGGGGACCCCTCCCTTGGAGTGTCTCCTCACACCACACGTTCTCCTGGAGGTTTCCTCCTTCATTTTCCTGGTTGATGTATTCATTCATCTGTTTGCTCATTCATTCGATAAGTGCATACTGTGCACCTGCTGTGCCAGGGGCTGGGGGCAAATCAGCAAACAAGACAGACAGAGCACCTGCCCTCAGGGAGCTCTCAGATTTGTGGGGAGAAAACAGTAACAACTGAGTAGAGGGAGACTCGGAGGGTGGTACACAGGGCAGGATGATACAGAGAAATTGGAGTGGGTGGGCCAATCTAGAGTGGGTGGTCAGTGTAGGTCTTTCTGTGCCAAAATTGGCAAGCTGAGAAGGAGCCATGGAGTTGCCCAGGTGTGAGGAGTGTTCCAGGGATGTGGATTTAGAGGAGGAGGAAGGAAGCAAGTTGTGAGGGCAGCGGGGGATGGAGCTGGAGAGGCAGCAGTGGGATCACGGCCTTGGGCCTCGCCGTGGAGCCTGGATTTTGCTCTGAAGGCAACAGGAAGGGCTGATGGGTTTTAAGCAAGAGAGGGAAGTGATCTGATTTATGTTATTATTTTTTACTTTTTAAAAATATATAAATAACTTTATTTATTTATGGCTGTGTTGGGTCTTTGTTGCTGCGCATGGGCTTTCTCTAGATGCGGCCAGCAGGGGCTACTCTTCGTTGCGGTGCACAGGCTTCTCATTGCGGTGGCTTCTCTTGTTGCAGAGCACGGACTCTAGGGCGCGCGAGCTTCAGTAGTCGTGGCGCACAGGCTTCAGTAGTTGTGGCTCACGGGCTCTAGAGCGCAGGCTCAGTAACTGTGGTGCACGGGCTTAGTTGCTCCGCAGCATGTGGGATCTTTCCAGACCAGGGATCGAACCTGTGTCCCCTGCATTGGCAAGTTCTTATCCATTGCACCACCAGGGAAGTCCCTGCCATGTTTCTAAATGGCTCTGCTCTCCTGCTGGACGATGGACTGTAGGAAGGCAAGAGTGGAAGCAGGGATTCCAGCGGGGAGATGGCTACAGTGACCCAGGTGCATGGGCCTGGCTTGTGGGGAGCGGTGTATAGAGAATCTGTAGGTAACCCCAACAAGGGCTTACTGGGGGACTGACAGGCGGAGATAAGGGAAAGGCGGCTTCACAATGGCTCCCAAATGTCTCCCTTGAGCCCCTGGGTGGGTGCAGGTGCCATCCGTGAAGGGAGGGGTAGCAGAGGGCCAAGGGGAGGGGTTGCACTGAATCTCTGCCTTGTGACCTGGAGGAAGGGAGTTTAAGTTGCCCAAGCACCTCTTTTCCCATATTCACCATGAAACCCCTGAGAACTAGTACATTTCACAAGCAACATCTCTAAGGAGCTAGGCTGAAAGGAAGCTTTCCTACAACACACTAACAGGGAAGAAAGTCATATTTAAAAAGCCAACCGCCAGATGTCCTAGGGTGGTGGCAAAACTTAGGGCCATAACAGCCCTTTTGAGCGGTAAGGGACTTGATGGGTCATTTCCTGGCGTGAGAGGTGATATTGTCACGGATGCCTAGCACAAATGTACGAGGGACGGTGCTAACCCCTTTAAAAACATTCTGGTGTTACCCCTGTCGCATATTAAGAAACTGGAGCTGAGAGAGAATGAGTACCATGCCGAAGGCCATGCAGGCAGCAGTAGCAGAGCCCCGATGTGAACAGATGGGGCCTATCGACCACTCCACAAGACCAAGAGAGGTCAACTGCTGGGCTGAATAAGAAGAAAGCAATGGGAACGGAGGAGCTGTTCCCCGGACAGTGAAATTGGAAGAAATCTGGGGAGATGGCAAAGGGCCCCTGAGAGAGAGGAGGTGACCTGGCAAGTTGCCATGAGTCCAGGGCCTGAGAAGCTCAGCCAGTGGCTCCCCCCAGGGTACTGCAGTCAAGGAGTTGTTCAGAAGAGTGATGCCTGGTATTCGTTGTAATGCTTCCTGTTCAGCACCCTCTCCTTTACCCACAAACCACAGAAAGACATTGATGTTTGGGAGAACTAAAGAAGGAATAGCAGCGATGATGAGTGTGGAGAGAGGTGTGAGAACAGAGAGGCCAGCAGCAGATTCAAGAACAGGACAGGGACAGGAAGTGACCAGGGACACATAAGTAACCCTGGAATCCACAGTAATCCTGGGGAGGGAGCTGGCCTTGCCATAGGTTGTGAAATAGGAAAAGCAGCCATTTTATTTTGTTACTGAAGGGAAGGGAACTGTCTGAAGGCTGGAAGACTTGGGGAAATAGGCTGCTCGTGATATTATTACATCACAAGCTGAGGAACAGAGCATCTCCAGAGAGAAGCGCAGTGGAATGCAAACTTCCACTGGGGTCAGTACAATTAGCCATCACTACTTTGTTCATGGGATCTGGTGATGGCAGCCTCCTGAAGTCTGTGTTAGAGCACATACCAATTTTCCTTCTCCATTGCTCCATCTGAAGTCCTCTCTCTGTCCCTTCAGTGCTGCTTTATTCGACCAGAGGATGGGAAGGAAGAGGGGCGGGGCCTGGAGGAGGGAAGGGTGAGGAGGGGGCTGCTCTCCTGAGAAGTCCTCTATGCTCACCATTCTCTCTCTACCCCCAATCCCCGATGACAGTGCAAATGGTGCTTTATTTGTTTTTTAGAGTTTGTATTATCCTATGGATTTGCATGCCTCTTTTTGCTTGTGAACACTATATCAGTTTTAGGCCACAATCTCCAAAGGTACATACATAGCAGTCCTGTACAACCATGTCACTGCTTAGGGGAGATCCCTGAACTTTCTTTTTGGAGGGTAATTCGGGAGTATCTCTTAAAATTTTAAACGTGTATATGCTTTACCTCAAAAATTCCTCTTCTCTATTTTAGAGAAATTATTTTTTGACTGTGCATAGTTTTCACATACAGCATTGGGTGTAATAAGAAAAAGTCAGAAACAACCTACATGTTTATTCAGAGGAAAATCCTTCCATAAACTATGATACACCCATACAGTGGAATTAGAATGTGGTGGTTACAGAGAACAAAGTAGATCTGCATACCCGGAAAGGGAAATAAGGCCAAGACAAAATGTTAAAAGAGAAAAGCATGTTATAGAGTAATACGTAGAATATGATCCTGTGTAGGAAAACAACAAAAACAACCTTCCCCACAAAACAAAAGGCTCAAAATACACAAAATACCAAATCGGCTACAGTGGATACTTCTGAGTAGAAGGTGGATATTGTTTGACATTTTATTTATTTATTTTTTTTGCGGTACGCGGGCCTCTCACTGTTGCGGCCTCTCCCATTGCGGAGCACAGGCTCCGGACGTGCAGGCTCAGCGGCCATGACTCACGGGCCTAGCCGCTCCGCGGCATGTGGGAGCTTCCCGGACCGGGGCACGACCCCGTGTCCCCTGCATCGGCAGGCGGACTCTCAACCATTGTGCCACCCGGGGAGCCCTGTTTGACATTTTTGCAGCCGAAATATATTCATGTTGTGGGGCCCAGAGTCGGCCACCCCCCAATATGCCTCAATGGCATATTGATTCTTTTGAATTAAAGTGACTTAAGAAACAGCCAGGGCTTCCCTGGTGGTGCAGTGGTTAAGAATCCGCCTGCTAATGCAGAGGACACGGGTTCGAGCCCTGGTCCGGGAAGATCCCACATGCCGCGGAGCAACTAAGCCCGTGCGCCACAACTATTGAGCCTGCACTCTAGAACCCGCGAGCCACAACTACTGAGCCCACGTGCCACAACTAGTGAAGCCCGCGTGCCTAGAGCCCATGCTCTGCAACAAGAGAAGCCACCGCAGTGAGAAGCCCACACACCGCAACCAAGAGTAGCCCCCGCTCTCCACAACTAGAGAAAGCCTGCACGCAGCAGCAAAGACCCAATGCAGCCAAAAATAAATAAATAAATAAATAAAATCATTAGAAGAAGCAGCCAAAGCAAGAGGGACACCCTGACTCTCTGTCTCCCTGAAAGCAGGAAATCAGTCTCTCATGTGACAGACGCACCCCCTGCATCTGGAGGTAGAAGGATGCCCTTATCACCAAAGATAGGAAGTGAGGCCAAGAAGCCTATATAAACAAACCTTGTTCCTTCTTTAATGTGCTGCCCCAAGCCCAAACTCTGTTTAGTGTCTTCACTAATCCATCACCCCAAACCTATGTTTCTTTATCCAGTCAATTCCTCACAGATTTATTGCTTCTTGTCTGAAAAGGTAAAAGCTGCCTGCTTTGACCACTTCTTAGGTTCCATTTCTATGGGACCTCCATGCACATGAATTGAAATTTGTTTCTTTTTCTCCTGTCTTGTGTCAATTTTATTATTAGTCCAGCCACAAGAAATCAAGAGGAGTAGAAGAGGAATTTCCCCCTCCCCAACAGTGTAATTCCTGTGTAATTAAAAATGAGGAAAATTTCTAAAACAAGCGTTCCTGAGTGTCATGCAGAGGAGGGCTGGCACCGACTGTCTTAGGTAATGACTCAGTTTCTCCTAGTGCACCTCGGAATGCCCTTTTGTTGATCCAGAAATCACGTGGGGCTGTGATAGAGCACCTCCGCAGCTATGTTGTTTCTTAGTTTCCTATCGGAGTTTTTAGAATAATAAAACACTCATTTATTACTATTTTACACTGCAGTTGGTTTATACCACATGAATGAAGTTTCTAAAACATAGCTGGAAATGCTTCCTGTTGTTGCCTGCCCGGGAAGCACATTGTATACGCAGCCACTCCAATACCTCTGTGGACTGAGGCAGGACCTAAGTAAACGTACATGAATAAGTACACATATCCTGCTGTGTATCAAATGTCCCAGTATCATAAACCACCCTCCCTTGCAAGAGTGTACGTGCGTACATGCACACACACACACGTGCACACACATTCTCTCGCAAGCAAGTGCTCTTCCCACAGGGTACTGAGGACAATGGGAAGCTGTTAAAGGGTTTTGAGCAAAGGAGTGACCCAATCAGATTTGCATTATTAAAAAATCTCTGCCTGCAGTGCAGGAAATGGAAGGGGTTGCGGTGAGACCAGAGTGGGTGAGGGGAGAAGAGGTGGGACGGGAGGCTGCTGCTGTGGTCCAGGCTGGAAGGGATGGTGGTGATGAGCGGGGTGAGCATGGTGAGATAACAAACGTGCTTTGTCGGCTCTCCTTAGGAACAGCCGAGAAGAGAGGAGGAAGGGCATGCTCAGGTTGCCTCAGCTCATGAGGTGAGGGGGAAACTTCAGTCCTGCTGGAGCCCTGAGTGGCTCAGGATTGCAGACCTCTAATGTGTCACTGACACAGGGGCTTGTGGAAGTGCTATGCAGGCGAAGGCAGAGGGAGACAGAATTTCACACAGAGGGGCAGGAGCACCCCCCCTTCTCCTTGCATTTATTTCTATTCAACTCAGCTCTGTTCTCTGGAAGACAAGCTCTGATGAAACTGCAGAGCTAGAGACATGTGAGACCCCAGCCTGAGTAAGAGGGAGGAGCCTGGGGCTTAGCACTTAACCTCTTTGAACCTCAGTTTCTGCATCTGTAAAATGGTGATTATCATCCCTCTTGTGGAATTTAATATGAACAAATTACTAAATGCTGTTCTTGTGACACAGAAATCCACAGTCTCATAAAGTGGTGATGGTTCAGGCTGTGCTCCTGGTGCCCCTCTGATGGCTGAGGAGGGTGAGTGGGTGGGGCTCTAGACCTCTCCCTTCCCTGTTTCGAGGAGGGCAGCCCCACTCTTTAAAATATTGGAATGTTGAGGGCTTCCCTGGTGGTGCAGTGGTTGAGAGTTCGCCTGCCGATGCAGGGGACACGGGGTTCGTGCCCTGGTCCGGGAAGATCCCACATGCCGCGGAGCGGCTGGGCCCGTGAGCCATGGCCGCTGAGCCTGCGTGTCCGGAGCCTGTGCTCCGCAACGGGAGAGGCCACAACAGTGAAAGGCCGGTGTACCGCAAAAAAAAAAAATTGGAATGTTGAGTAAGATTTCATCTGCACAAAAGGTTGTGCTGATAAAACAGTTTCAAAACCTCTATTACAGAGCTTTCCTCACTGGGTAATTCAGGTATGTGACCTGAACCCAGGGACGGCAAACGAATCAACTACCATGTCTGAATCCTGTGCCTGTGGCAGGCATCACTAATCAATCACAGGCCCTTTCCTGCTGAACCTTAATAAAGCCTCAGAATTATTTGTAACATAACTCTTCTAGCAGCCAGTTCCACTGTGGGCATATGAGATGAAATCAATTTTCTACTCTTGTGACTTCACTGTAGGTAGACCTTGCGTGTTCAGTTGAACTGAGGACAACAGCTGCTCCAAAACTTCATTTGGATAAAGAAGTTTAAAACTTCTTTGAAATCTTTGCTTTTGTCTTAGATACTTTGGGCTGCTATATAGCTGCTTAGCCAAACTGACCAAGAGACCATAGGCTGGGTGGCTTAAACAGCAAAGATTTCTCACAGTTCTGGAGGCTACAAGTCTGAGACCAGGGTGCCAGAATGGTTTGGTTCTGGTGAGGGCTCTCGTCTTGGTTTACAGATGACGCCTTCTTGCTATATTCTCATATGGCAGAGAACGATCTCTCTCTCATGATTCTTCTTCTAGGGGGACTAATCCCATCATGAGGGCTCCACCCACATGACCTAATTACTTCCCAAAGTTCCCACCTCCAAATACTATCCCACTGGGGGTTAGAGCTTCAACATGAATTTGGGGGGGACACGAACATTCAGTCTGTAGCAGAATTCAGACCTTGTTTTACCAACATGTATATTAGAAAACAAGATCAGTTATTTTTGGTCAGTGACAGCCTGCCCTTCATCCTAGTATGTCCCACCCTCCTCTCGTTTTACATATGCAAATCATACCCATCCTTTTTTGTGTGTGTGTGATATTTATTTATTTATTTGGCTGCGCTGGGTCTCATTTGCGGCACGTGGGAACTTTGTTGCGGCATGCAGAATTTTTAGCTGCGGCATGCAAAGTCTTAGTTGCAGCATGTGGGATCTAGTTCCCTGACCAGGGATTGAACCCGAACCCGCTGCATTGGGAGCAAGGAGTCTTAGCCACTGGACCACCAGGGAAGTCCCCATACTCATCCTTTAAATCCTAATTCAAATGCCACCTAGTTTCTCCTCCATGAAGCTGAATTTTCTTCTCTGACTATTCCACAAGCATTCTGTCTGCTTGGTTTCATGGGCATTTAATTCCTTGTCGTATTGGTTTTTTCTGTAAATG
Source organism: Phocoena sinus (assembly GCF_008692025.1). Lineage (NCBI taxonomy): Eukaryota > Metazoa > Chordata > Mammalia > Artiodactyla > Phocoenidae > Phocoena > Phocoena sinus. The sequence continues at coordinate 53,386,912 of NC_045765.1, read as the reverse complement.
CTTTATGTTTCCATCTAGACAGTGAGCCCCATCTTCATACCTGTTTGTATTGCTCCAGAGTAGCCCAGTAGTCACTCAGTAAATATTTGCTGAAAGAACGAATCAACGTAAGAAAATCTGAATACTAGCCCAAAAGGCTATTTCGTTTTGTTAAACTACAAGCTGAAGGGTCCTTGGGCTCTGCTAGTGAATTGAAAGTAGTCGCAAAAATGTAAAATCCAGGAAGACAGGTGATCTTTGTTTTGTTCATGCTTCACTGGATGTCTAGAACAGCACCTGGGCCTATAGTAGGCCCTCAATTTATTTTAGTTGAATGAATAAAGGAATGAACGAATGAATACATAAATAATGGTTCCAGAAAATACTGTAGCCTGGCAATGACTTCTCTTGTGTTTATCTCACATTAGGTAAGGTGTTAAATGATTAACAGGATCATTTAAATGTTAAAGTGGATTAACACTTTGAGACCAGCTGGACAATTGTCTGGTTATTTGTATGGAAACTTGCACATTTCACATTTTTTCAAACAGTTAAGAGTTGGGGGGCTGCTCCCTGCATCTGCCTATGGAATGTGTCTCTCTCTAAATAAACTTGCTTTCACTTAAAATAAAAGAGTTGTGGGCGGGAGAGGTGTTATGTGACTGACATGTGACTTCTACCTCTAAGTGGGAATTTACTTACTCTTGCCATGTGGAAATCTGAGTAGGTGTGGACCTTTAAAGGATGAAAATATTCTGTATATTTTTCAATTTATATTTGTTATCAAAATAGCTCCTGAAAATCCTGTTATTTACCCTGTGTTTGGCAAATGAAGATTTCCGTCTTCTAGGGTCAGCCTTCCAAGAGAGCTACTGTTGGATTTTCAATTTCTCTTTGCTCCGAGAAATCGTTTGATAGTTTGCTATCAAGCAAGATTGTTCAATAGTTTGCTGGTTTGCTTGAGTGCTGGTTGTGCGCTTACTGATGGAGAAATCCACATTCAGACCGATGTAGTAACATTCCCAATCGCCGGGCAAAATCTTGACGTCACATAGGTGGCCTTTTAGAGCCCGGTATTTGTAATCCACTGTCCAGCACATAGTAGGTGCCTGAGTGAGCCTCAAATCTGTGCCTTCAGTCTTTTGACAAATGTTGCATCAATGCCTGCCCTCCACCTGAAGTTACCAACATTAAATTCAGGTTCTGAGAACATTACTGGTGCTGTCGCTTAGAGTCGAGTTAGCTAATTAACATCGGCATGCTGTTTTTTGCTTGTCTGGCCTAGTACTGCCAAACGGTTCAATTCAAGCCATAAAACTAAAGAGAGATTAATCTTCCTTTAATATCTGTCATCAACAGGGGCTCAGCACTGTGCTAAAAAGACCTGAGTAGAGATTTTATTGGGCCCTTCGCCTATTCAAACTAGTGTATAACCACTAACTAGTTAATCCAAATCGGCCCTCAGGGAGGCCTGGCAGAGCCATCATCTTTACAGCTCTGGGAGCCAGGTGGCTTTGCTCTAGGCCACACAGAGTAAGGTTAGAGCTGGTTTACAACTGTGGAGGACTGGGGTCCGGCCCTTCTTTGCCAGGACTGGTCAACTGACCTCTCCCCAGGCATTTGCACATCTGTCTTTATTTTTCCCACGGACGAGGAACTTCATTTTGCTACCTTCCAGCCCTGCCAGTTGGTAACGTCATTCCGACTGTCCTCTCTTCTCAGACACCCTGCCTCAAAGATGCCTTTTGGTGAAAGCGCTGGCCCTTGAAAGCGAGACTTGATGGCTTTCTGTTTCAAAAATCATGCCGAATTGCTGTGCAGACATCGATAGCTAAAGCTTTGGAGTCAGGCAACTGGGGTTCAAGTCTTGGCCTTGTTGCTTTGTAGGCGGATGACTTCGGACAAGGTGTTTAACCTTTCGCAAACCTCACTTTCCTCCTCTGTAAAGTGGGGGTGTGTTAACAATAGTACGTGCGTATGGTGACCTTGCAAAAATTAAATGGCATCGTGTCTGTAAGCACTTAGCACCTTGCCTGGTGTATAATAAGTGCTCGATGTATAGTAGCTATCAAATTATTAGGCCACTGTTAGAAATTGCTTCCAGACGGAGAAATAAGACTTCTGAATAAGTCGCATCTGGTCTTTTCAACAAAATGCACCTGAAAAATCTATAGACAGAAGACAAACCAACCTGCCAAAGTGACATGGAGCAGATCTGACCTATATACATATGTGTTGGCTCAAACTTGGGGCAAATATGTATGTAATGAAAAAGGAGTATACCTTATAGTATCTGGATGTAGCAAATTGAAGAGAAAGCAGACACACTTTGGAGAGATGCGTTTATTACCTTTGGGAGGCTGAGCTGAAGTACAGCTGAGCAACCAGTATTTTGAAATTTATCTGTTTTCCCGATGCTTTATGGGCTCTATCTAAAACCAGTCTAATGACCTTCCTACCAAGGCTGAACAATTTGCTGATGGAGCTGCAGGTTGCTGGGGGCCTTTTATGTGTGTGTGTTTGAGTGGCTTTAATTTCATTTCTGGAATAAAGGAAGTGCAAAGACATTAACTCTGAGTCCAGCAAAGAAAGAACTCTGTCATTGCAATTTGGCAGCAAATGTGCTTGTGCTGTGTGTACTCTGAAAGCCCGTGATGATTAATCCTGCACATTTATCTGAGCCCAAGAGCAGACACGCAATCATGACATCCGCAGAAGGCAAGAGTAGGTTGAGCTTGATCACTACAGCCCTGGGCCTGCTGTGATGGACAGAAGTAGCAGCATCCACCAGATCTCAGCCAAGAAATCTAGACCTGTGTGTCCACCTTGGTAGCCATCAGCCAGGTGTGACTATTGAGCACTTGAAATGTGGCTGATCTGAATTGAGATGGGCCAGGAGTGTAAAACAGGCACTGGATTTCGAAGACTTAGTACGTAAAAGAGAATGTAAATATCTTTGTATTGTCTATGTTAAAGTAATCATATTTGGGTTATATCAAATTTATTATTAATCTCATCTGCTTCTTTGTACTTCTTTAATGTGTCCGCTAGAAGTTTTTATTTTTTTAATTTTATTTTTTTAAATTTATTTTTGGCTGCGTTGGGTGTTCGTTGCTGTGCATGGGCTTTCTCTAGTTGCATCGAGCGGGGGCTGCTCTTTGTTGCAGTGCGCAGGCTTCTCATTGCAGGGCATGGGCTCTAGGCGCGCGGGCTTCCGTAGTTGTGGCACGCGAACTCAGTAGTTGTGGCTCGTGGGCTCTAGAGCGCAGGCTCAGTAGTTGTGACACAGGGGCTTAGTTGCTCCACGGCATGTGGGATCTTACCAGACCAGGGCTCGAACCCATGTCCCCTGCATTGGCAGGCGGACTCTTAACCACTGCACCATCAGGGAAGTCCCTGCTAGAAAAATTTAAATGACATGTGTGGTTTACACTTGTGTCTGGCATTATATTTCTCTTGGACAATGCTGCTGTACAGATGAGGCAGACACCTCTTGGGTTTGCCCCCTGGCTCACAATCTTTCCCCTTTTTCAGGTGACTACCTTTGTCTTGATCTCAGGGTTGAGTGGCCTCCAGGAGCCCTGGTGCTGTTTTTTGACCACGGATGGACACCTGACTCAAGTCTATCAGTCAGAGAGCTTCCCTGGGAAGGTGGGCTAGGAGCTAGTGGTTGGAGCTGTATCGTGTAACATGAGTGGTCGTGGTTTTCTGTCCCATGGGTCAGAAAAGCAGATGGAGCTGATCTTTCAAGAGGAAGATAGGAATGAAGCACATGTATAGGTTAGGGAGGTGGATGAAGCACGAGGAGTCCTGCTGGTGTTTGAGTCTCCGGCTGCAGTACAAATTTGGCCCAGCTAGATGCTCATTCTTGGGTCCTGCCATCCTGGATCCTTATCATAAATGTCAACTTTTTTCACTCCATCAAACTCCGTGGGTTTCTGAGTACCAAAAGAGTCTGAATAAGTTGTACTTCAAATCTACTTTTTCTTTTTCTTTTTTTTTTTTTTTTGCGGTACACGGGCCTGTCACTGCTGTGGCCTCTCCCGTTGCGGAGCACAGGCTCCGGACGCGCAGGCTCAGCAGCCATGGCCCACAGGCCCAGCCGCTCCGCGGCATGTGGGATCCTCTCGGACCGGGGCACGAACCCGTGTCCCCTGTATCGGCAGGCGGCCTCCCAACCACTGCACCACCAGGGAAGCCCTCAAATCTACTTTTTCTTAAAATTTAATTTTATTATTTTTTTAATCACATGATGTCATTTCTTTTTTTTTTTATTAGAGAAGTGGTTTTGTTTTTTGGTTTTTTTTTTAAACCCCACATTTGTTTATTTACTTATTTTTGGCCGTGTTGGGTCTTCGTTTCTGTGCGAGGGCTTTCTCTAGTTGTGGCAAGCGGGGGCCACTCTTCGTTGCGGTGCGCGGGCCTCTCACTATCGCGGCCTCTCTTGTGGCGGAGCACAGGCTCCAGACGCGCAGGCTCAGCAGTTGTGGCTCACGGGCCCAGCCGCTCCGCGGCACGTGGGATCCTCCCAGACCAGGGCTCAAACCCATGTCCCCTGCATTAGCAGGCAGATTCTCAACCACTGCGCTACCAGGGAAGCCCTAATTTTATTATTTTTTATTGAAGTATAGTTGATTTACCATGTTGTTGCTCTGCAGCAGTGATCCAGTTATACATACAGACACAGTCTTTTCTTTCATATTCTTCTCCATTATGGTTTATTGCAGGATAGTGAATATAGTTGCCTGTGCTATACAGCAGGACCTTCTTGTCTCTCCATTCTATATACAATAGTTTGTATCTGCTAATACCAACCTCCAACTCCATCCCTCCCCGCCCCCTTCCTTGGCAACCACAGGTCTGTTCTCTGTGTGAGTCCATCTCTGCTTCATAGATAAGTTCATTTGTGTCATATTTTAGATTCCACATATAAGTGATATCATATGGTATTTGTCTTTCTGTCTGACTTACTTCACTTAGCATTGATAATCTCTAGCTCCATCCATGTTGCTGCAAAGGGCATTATTTCATTCTTTTTTATGGCTGAGTAATATTCCATTGTATATATGTACCACATCTTCTTTATCTGTTCATCTGTTGATAGACATTTAGGTTGTTTCCATGTCTTGGCTATTGTGAATAGTGCTGCTATGAATATAGGGGTGCATGTATCTTTTCTAATTAGAGTTTTGTCTGGGTATTTGCCCAGGAGTGGGATTGCTGGATCATCTGGCAACTCTATTTTTAGTTTTCTGAGGAACCTCCATACTGCTTTCCATAGTGGCTGCACCAACTTACATTCACACCAACAGTGTAGGAGGGTTTCCTTTTCTCCACACCCTCTCCAGCATTTATTATTTGTAGGCTTTTTATTCTTCTTTCTTTGGCTGCACGGTGCTGCTTACAGGATCTTAGTTTCCCAACTAGGGATCAAACCCTGGCCATGGCAGTGGAAGCGCCAAGTCCTAACCACTGGACTGCCAGGGAATTCCCTTTGTAGACTTTTTAATGATGGCCATTCTGACTGGTGTGAGGTGGTACCTCATTGTAGTTTTGATTTGCATTTCTCTAATAATTAGCGATCATGAGCATCTTTTCATGTGCCTGTTGGCCATCTGTATGTCTTCTTTGGAGAAATGTCTGTTTATTTAGATCTTCTGCCCATTTTTCAATTGGGTTGTTTGTTTTTTTGTTATTGAGTTGTCTGAGCTATTCGTATATTTTGGAAATTAAACCCTTGTCGGTCACACAATTTGCAAATATTTTCTCCCAGCCCGTAGGTTGTCTTTTCGTTTATGGTTTCCTTTGCCGTGCAAAAGCTTGTAAGTTTGTTTAAGTCCCATTTGTTTATATTTGCTTTTATTTCTATTGCCTTGGGAGACTGACCTAAGAAAACATTGGTACAAAAATCTTTTCTTTACTTTTCTTTATCACGTCAGGTCTAAACAGAAATAGATTTTCCATGAAGCTCAGGAAAGCTTAAGCTTTAGAGCCACTCACTTGCAAAGGCCCCTTCCAAAGCCCTGTTTTGTATCTGTACTTTTGTATTCTTTTTCTTAAAGAGGGGCCCCCCAAGTTGTAAGTTTCAGACTGCATAAAATGTGGATTTGCCCTGCGTTTGCATTCCTCTCTGTGGTTGCAAATGCAAACCTTGGGTGATTACAGGAAGACTCTTCCTTTGTAACTCCAGACTCATAGCTACATTACGGCTTTTGACAAGCCTTTCTCTGCCTACAGTGTTTTTTCCCCAGATCTTTACAGAGTTGGCTCCTTCTTACAGATCAGGTTTTACTTTCAAGGTCACCACCTGCAAGAGGCCTTCCCTGTGTACCCGACCAGAGGAGATCTCGTATCTCTATCACACCATCCTTTAATTTTCATGACAGTTTCTTGTTTATTTGTTTATTTGCTTACTGTGCCTCTCCTGCTGCCCCTTCTAAAATGAAGGTACCACAAGAGCCGGAACACTGTCTGTCTTCTTCATTTCTGTATTTGCAAGCATCTAGAACAGTGCCTGGCACATTGTAGGCATTTAATAAGCATTTGTTAGGATTGTATTTATTTATCGGATATTTCAGAAGTGCTTCTTGTGTGCCAGGCATCATTCTAAGAACTTTACAAATGAACAAATAAAGTTCCTAACTTTCTATTAGGAAATCATGTTCTGTAAAAGATTTCCAATTCCTAATTTCCTCTTACTAGGACAAGATTGGAACTCATCAACAAATATTTATTAAGTTATTCCCATGTTTCAGGCACTGGGCTAAGTACTTGACAAACATTATCTTATTTGACTCCTCATAGAAACCCTGTAATGTAGTGTATTCACTTGGAACTACATTTGGTTGCATGTAACTGAATCCTGCCAGCAGTGGCTTAACCCACTAAATGTTTGTTTTCCTTATGCAACATGAAATCTAGAGTATGTCGTCCAGGATTTGGACAGCATTTTCATGAATTCATCAAGGACCTGGTTTTTTCTGCTTTCCTGCTCTGTCATTCTTAGTGTGTGGCTCCTATAGTTGCAAAGATGGCTACTGCTCCTCTAAATGTCATTTTCCTGCTTCAGGTGGGAACAGGGGGAAGACTTAAGGGCAGAGTATATATATCAGATGAGTATCTCCCTTTTGAGCAGGTGTACGCCAATTTTCTTGTAAGCTCCTTGTGATATATAAGAAACATATGAGTACTGCTTATATCTCATTGGTCAAACTGGGTCACATGGCTACCCCTAACTGCAAGGAAGTCTGGGAGGTAAGCATTTTTAATTGGGCACATTGCTGCCCTGCATAAAATCCAGGTTCTGTTAGTAGAGAGAAAAGGAAGTAGATATTGTGTAGGAAATTAGCAGTGTTGGCATGACTAAGTTCTATTATTGTATCCAGGACCCACTACAAAGTCACAAGTATTCTAGGTGTTCTGTGTGTTCAAGGTAACTGGAAACGCCAAGTGGTCTGAAGGTTATGTAGGATTTTGGGTGATTGGGTAAGGGGAAAAGCATTTTATTTTACAGATGGAGAAATCAAGGCTATAAGTGGTGAAGTGTTTTGCTTAAGATATAGCATCTAAAAAGATTGAGAGGGGAAAAAAGAGATATAGAACTGAGATTTAAACCCAGGACTGTCTGATTCCAAACCCTAATTTCTTAAAAATTGGGCTTTCTTAGACTTAAATATAGTTAAATTGTGATTTTCTGGAATTGAATGAGCCATCTTTTGAAGATAGCTTTTCACAGTAATAACATCTACCATTGGGACTTCCCTGGTGATCCAGTGGGTAAGACTCCATGCTCCCAATGCAGAGGGCCCGGGTTTGATCCCCGGTTGGGGAACTAGATCCTGTATGCTGCAACTAAGAGTTCGCATGCCACAACTAAGACCCCGCTCAGCCTAAATAAAATGAATAAATAAACAAAACAAAACAAAACAAAATCTACCGTTGATTAAGCACTTACTGTATGTGATCTTTTAAATGCATTATCTCATTTTGAAAATGGCTTTATGGTTTTTATAAATATCATTCCTAATCGTTGTAAAAAAACCCCCCCCCACACACAAAAAAAACCCCAAAACTTAAATCCCCAAAACAAAGAAGCTCAAGCAGTATGGAAAAAAATGAAGGAAAAATATCTTAAGAAATCCCACCCCCACAGAAAACCAAGGTTAGCATTTTGGTAAACATCTTCCTAGACATCTCTCTTTGCGAATTGACGTTAGATATGTGTTTAATTACACGAGTGGGCGCACACCATGTGTTTTCCTATAGACATAAATTGTCCCAGCTGATCATCCCAACAACCCTGTGGGGTAGGTATTATCATCTCCATTTTATAGTCTTAGGATGGTTGGGTGACGTGCCCCAGGGCACACAGTTAACAAGTGGTAAACTGAGGCTAGTTTCAATTTTACCTGAACCGATCACCCCAAATCCTTGGCAGAATTAGAATTACAAAGCAAAGGTCTCTTCCCTGGAGAATTAAGAAAAATAAAGATAGGGCTTCCCTGGTGGCGCAGTGGTTGGGAGTCCGCCTGCCGATGCGGGGGACGTGGGTTCGTGCCCCGGTCCGGGAGGATACCACATGCCGCGGAGCAGCTGGGCCCGTGAGCCGTGGCCGCTGAGCCTGCGCGTCCGGAGCCTGTGCTCCACAACGGGAGAGGCCGCAGCGGTGAGCGGCCCGCGTACCGCAAAAAAAAAAAAAAAAAAAGATAGATAGATAGATAAACAGATCGATCGATTGATCGATCAATCGATCTCAAGGCACCTTGGTGATAGGAAAGCACGGCTGGCTCAGTGGACTCAGCAGCTGTAGTAAATAACCCATTATGAATAAAATAAAGCATTTTCAGTGCCGGAAGGCTTCTGAGACATTGTTAATCCGAAGTCTGTGTGAAGCAACGCTGCACTGATGTCACCCAGAGCAATACCACCTGACCCCATCACGTGACTGAGTCTTCTAGGACTGTCGACGTTTACTGCTTATGATCTTTGCAAGTGATCTTCACTCTGGTGCATTACAAACAGCTTTTTTCCTACAACTCCCCCACCCCAGTTCTGCTGATGCTTTGCTTTACAGTCGTATTTGCCAGATGTTCTGGACCAAGCTGAATCATCTTTGGAGCTATAGGAGTTTGAGTAAATGAATGAAATAGGGGTCCCTCCTCTCTTTTGATGAATAGTGTATCAACTGCCAAGGGGCCCAATGAAGTCTTTAAAAGATGTTTTGCCATTAATAGGGTACTGATTAAATTATGACACATCCATATGTTGGAAAACCATATGCTGATAAAATGAATGAGGTGAATCAGGAAAGAATGCCAAGATGTATTATTTAATAAGAAGGAAAAAAAGAACAAGGTACAGAACATAATCTAGAGCATTATCTCTCTCCTGTTTTTGGTAAATTTTTTTTAAAATGTGTATATATATATATATATATACATATACTGTTTCTGGAAGGACTCATAAAAAATTATTAATAAATAATAGTTGTTACCATAAGAAGGACAGGAACAGAGGTTATCACTTGTTATTCTATACTTTATTTTATATTTTCATACTTTTATATTATTTTATACTTTAATGCTTAAAATTTCAAAACTTATACATGTATTACTATTCTAACATTATAATAATTATCTCATATCAACAGGAGTGATCTGGGCAGTGAGAACAGGGACCATTAGATGTTTTCTCCTCTGTACTTCTCCATGCTTAAAAAATATTCAAACTTATTTTTAAAAGAAGTTTTCAGAGAGATTTTCCTTCCTCCTTAAAAGAACAAGGGGCCCTCTCACCTTACGGACTTTGGTGATGGGAAAATTCATGAAACAGTGCAAGAAAACACGATCTGAGCAACAGTGTAACTGAATCCTATTTGGGGGACAGATTTATTTTTTCTTTTCCAATTATTGTAATAAATCAAGCCAAATACTGCCAGTTAAGTTCAGTGGTGGTGGCTGCCTGGAGTGCTGTGCGGAAGAACCCAGAGGCTGTTTCCAGACTTGGCTGTGATTGGTAAGCTGTGGCTGCCCTTGCGGGTTGAGGGTGAGAGTCAGAAGAACAAGTTTCCCATGGGTGGGTGTCGCCGAGAGACAAGTTCTCCTCAAGTTATTTCCAGCCTCTTCCCAACCCCCAGCAAGCCAGCCCATCACAATGTGCTCCCCACAATGTGCCAACATCCCGGGGTGGGGGAGTCTAGGTTTAATGGAAATGCGAGAGAACAGGAAACCTGATGGTGCAGGAAATTAGCAGTGAACACTGGGAAACAAGCATTAAGTCATAGCTCTGTTTGTTCTGGGACGGTGGGGCGGGGGGGAAATCACCATTATTTCATCTGAATAGAAGCTAAAGCCAGAGAAAAACTGAGTACCAACTAATCAAAAGGGCCGCCACCCCCCTTTCAGATGGTGGCCCCGCCACCCCTCACTGTTAGTGAGCTCCTGTGGCCAAGGAGACAGAACTAGGGCACTGTGCGGGCTGAGACGAGAGATTTCATCTCTACAGTCTCAAGGGCTGTGTGAGGCACCAGGGTAGCCCCCCCCCCCCCCCCCCGAGGAGGTGACATCTGAACTGATTGCCAGGTAATACAACGGAACCAGCCACTGGCACATCGAGACTGCTGCTTCAAGCCAAGGCACTGTGGGATTTTTCAGGCGCTTCCAGATAGATATGTCACCTCTGGCCTGGCATGTCTGCCCAGGTTTCCCTAACAAAGGGCAAAGAGGTGTTTTCCCTGAAAGGGACTTTTTGGGCTTCCCTGCAACTTGTCTTCAGTATGTATTGCAGAGTACGTGGCCGTCCGGGCCATGAAGGTGCTTCTTGCACTGTCTGTTGCCAGCATTGACTAACTGGACTTGGTGCTGCTTAAAATAGCAGCATTGAACCATCTGTTTATTCTGTTTCTCCCAGAGCTGCAATTAGCCAGCACTGAGGGGTCAGGGAGCCCTGGGAGGAGGATTGGGGGCTTACAATGCTAGGTCTGTTCACCTCCACGGACACCCTTGGGGTTTGGTCAAGTCGCTTTGATTTAGTATTTAAAGACTTTTTTTGTTTGCTTTTGTTTTCATTTTTGTTTCTCAGTATAAACTGCAAAGGATAAAAAAAAAAAATCACTCTCCTCTCAAAACTGGCAGATGAAGGATTATGACCGAACAGGTTTGTTTGGTTTTCTACTGTGGGTGCCCCCTCCCTTCCCCAAAATGCTAAAGACAGTCTTCCAGCTCCCCTGCCTCACATAGACCATGATTTGTCCCTTAGAACTGGGTGAAACCGGGGTCTCCAGGGGAGCATAAACAACAGGGTGGGAGTAGGTGAGTGGGGCAAAAGCTAGAAATCTGATTCTAGACACGCCTTCCCTCATTCTCTCATTTAACAAATAGAGTACTTTTATGGTGCTCCCACCACAAGATGCCTTGTTTTCAAGAACTTAGAGTCTGGTGGGGGAGTTGGGTCTGTAAAAAAACTGAGTCTGACTTTGTTTTGCTTCTTTAATTTATTTCACTGAACCTTTCTGCGGCAATCCTGTTCACGGCAGGATTAACGGGCAAAACCTATTAAATGTTTAAGCTAGTTTAAAATTTGAACCTCTGGTACATAAATAAATGCATGAAGTTACCTGGATCCTGTTCCCGCAAAGAAAAGGACTTAAAAGGGGTAGCGTTAGTGAGTCTGGACACTATACTTCAGTGTCACACTCATCTTTATCACCAGATCTTTTTGTGCACCCACGTAGCCGTGTCCTTCACCGGACTGCAGTTTTCTTAATTAATTTCTTAATTTACTTTACTTAGTTCAAATTAACATAGAGTGATAGGATCAAGGCTTCCACAAATGAAATTACATTTGGCTTTAAAGAAATAAGGCTCGGGAATTCCCTGGCAGTCTAGTGGTTAGGACTCTGCGCTACCACTGCAGGGGGGCCGTGTTCAGTCCCTGGTCAGGGAACTAAGATCCCGTAAGCCACGCAGCCAAAAAAAAAAAAAAAAAAGAGAGAAAGAAAAAGAAAAGAAACAAAGCTAGGAGCAAATAAACTTTATAAAATATTTATTTAGGTTGTGCCAGCTCTTAGTTGTGGCATGCGGGATCTTCGTTGCTTGCAGCACGCGGACTCTTAGTTGTGGCATGCATGTGGGATCTAGTTCCCCGACCAGGGATCGAACCTGGGCCCCCTGCAGTGGGAGCACGGAGTCTTACCCACTGGACCACCAGGGAAGTCCCGAAATAAACTTTTTGATATCCTGAAAAGATGACTCACAGGATTGGTATTACAAAGAATTATATGACTTTATGCAAAAGATAACGCCCCTTTTAAAGGAAGTGCAGAGTTCACCCGAAAACACGTACACGAATGTTCATAGCAACATTATGCATAATAGCCCAAAAGTGGAGATGACAAAAATGTCCATCAACTGATGAATGGATAAACCAAGTGTGGTATATTCAACAATAGCAATAAAAGAAGTATGGATACACATGCTATAATATGGATGAACTTTAAAAACATTATGCTGAGTGAAAGAAGCCAGTCACAAAATGTCACGTGTTGTATGATTCTATTTATATGAAATGTCCAGACTAGGCAAATCCATAGAGACAGAAAGTTGATCAGTGGTTGCCAGAGGCTGTCAGGGGAGGGGGACAAGTGAGGAGCGACTGCTTAATGAGCTCAGGGTTTCCTTTTGGGGTCATGAAAATGTTTTGGAACTAGATAGAGGTGATGATTGCACAACATAATGAGGGTGCTAGATGTACATTTTAGAAGAGTTAATTGCATGTTATATAAATCATATCTCAATTTAAAAAATAGAAATTAAGTACAGATACATGCTGAAATATGGATGAACTTTGAAAACATCATGCTAAGTGAAAGATGCCAGACACAAAGGGCCACATATTATATGATTCCATTGGTAACGAAATACCCAGAACAGGCAAATCCATAGAGACAGAAAATATATAATGGTTGCACAGGACTGGAGATCTGGGCGGAATGGGAATGTTCTAAAATTGTTCCACACTGCAAATATCCTTAAAACCATTGAATTGTACATATTAAATGGAAGAAGTGTATGGTATGAGAGTTGTATGTCAATAAAGCTGTTACATAATAAAAGAGATGTATACATTTAAGCTTTTGAAAAATTGAATCATTTCATGGGTGGTTAGGGTAGCTTACGACCTGCAGCCTGAAGAATCCTATCTCCTTAGTTTATCTAATTTGTATGTTGAGTTTGTGAATTGAGTTTTCTAAAATTCAGGACTCACAATAAACTTACGAACAGACGACTGAAAAAAGAATCCGGGGTTCAGAAATAAGCACATGTATATAAGGATATTTTGTATATGATAAAGGAGACTTTTTAAATGATTGTTCAACAAATGGTAGGAGAGCTAGCTAGCCATTAAAAAAAATGGATTCCTATCATATTCCTTGTCCCCAAATAAATTGAACTGGATCAAATATGTCCACGTAAAAAAGAAAACCGTAAAAGTATTGGAAGAAAATATAGGTGAATGTTTTCATGATCTTGGGGATGAGAAAGATCTTCCTAAATTAAAGCAAGAAGTTAAAAAAAAAGGAGACATAGATTTGACTACCTTTTTAAAAAAATGCAAGAAACTTCAGTAACGCAAATAGCCTTCCTCTCTCCTCTTTTCTAGTTACTCACTCTGCTCAAATTTGATCGGTCCTTCAGGGTAGAGCTAAAATTGCTCTCCCCTGTGGCATCTTCCCCAGCCACTGTAGCACATATGATCATTTCTTCCTTTCCTGAACTTCTGTTGAACTTGGTCAAAAATATAGGGATGGAAAGAGGAGATGGATGGATTGTATTTTACCTGCCAACTCCAGACAACTGGCAGTGGTGATTCAGAGCACTGTGTTGAGAAGGATTCTGAGCTGCATTGACCTCGGTGGGAGTGTTGTGATCAATTATTGGTATCTATCTGGGGCCTGGGATAGGTGGCATGAGTCACATGCGTTTCCTCTGCCTTTGGGCATCCCATTCTAAGTACCTAAAGCCCAGGGACCACATCTGACACTTCTTGTTCTTAATGATATATCTTTGTGTTGCTACTGTTGTTATTGCTTTTTATATTCCCTCAGAATCTCTCGTGGAGCTATGTACAAGAGTGCCCAATAAATACTGTAATAATGCTATAAAAAATACTCTGAAAAGAGTACCTGGCATTCTGAAACTTGTGCTTTCCAGGAGCCGAATGGTTCCCACACCCAGAAAATATCCCCAAAGTGACCTCTAGTTTATGGTGTGGAGGCAGGAGGGTGGCAGGGGCTGGGTGCACTAGAAGGAGGCACATCTTTACTTTTTTATTCAAACAAAACCTGTTTACCTTCAAACTATACTCACTGCATGTGGGCTTTGTATGTGGGCAGAAAATGGAAGGGTTTGTTGAAACAGAGAAAGCTGCCCATGGAGTAAGAATTAACAATCTATTTAATGAATGAATGAATACATGAATAAAATAAAAGAACTGAAAACAGCTCTGACATGACAAGGTGTTCCACGGAGCTCAAGCATCGCATGCCCCTGGCAAGAAGCTAGCAAACAGGTCTCTGTATTAAGACCAACTCCAGGTTAACACAGCAGAAGAGACTCAATTGGAAGGTCCGCCCACGGCTGAACAATGCTCTCTCCCAGTCTCCTCAATTCTGCTGTCTGGTTGAATTCATTTGTGCTCATTCTAGCGCCCTGCACCCCGTTTTAGCCAGCATCAGTCCAGCCTCAGGACTCCTTTTTGCAGTGGTCCTAATCTCATCTCAGCAAGTAAGGAGTTACCCACAGAAAGCCCAGGCCACGAAAACTCCCTGGGTCTCTGCGGCTGGAAAATCTGTGTCACCAGAGGTATCGCTAGAGAAGTCATCCCTTCCACTCACTGCAATTTTGGAGATGCAGGGACCACAGGCAGAAACACGTGATAGTTCTTGATATTTGCAGTTTACAAAGTACTTTTACATACAGTATCCATTTTAGTTGATCTTCAGGAGGTAAAAGACTAAGTCAGAGACCCACACCTTTTTCCTTGAAATCTATCTGCTTTAGAAGAGCAATTTTTGCCAAAACTCATATGAAAGGTGGTTTTTTCCTGCTGGCAAGAGACACTTTTCTACCTTCCCCAATAAAAGAAGTCTAGACTCCAGGTGGGAGGAAGGCTTATCTTTAGACACCTGCTGGGTTAGTAAGGAAGGGCTACGCCCTGGGCAGTGATGTCTGTGTTTTGGAAGGGAGAAGGGAGTGACATTTTTAGGCTGCAAGCCTCTTCTGACAGTGCTGAGGACAGATCTATTTTTGGAAGCGTTCTCTGCCACCCACGAAGACCTCAAAAGGTAACCAAGCACCTGGCACAAGGTTTCCTGTGGGGAAAGTTGTTAAGGGCTGGAGAGCTTCTGCGTATTCTGAGTCATGAAGTTTGACTTCATCATCAATCTGTTGCAGAGAGAGCACAAAACGCCCCCACGCACCCCGCCCCGGCCTTGTTTTGAATCACATTTGGTTGCGTGATGACAGCACACTTGGGGATGGCACAAATTCTCAAATCATAAAAGATTGGGCCTCAGACTCACAGAGAGGAGGCCAGGGTGATGTGTGTTAACCTAAAATGGTAGATGGTATAGTTCCGAGGTGGAAGGAGCCTTGTGCTGGGGATCAGCTCTGCCACTTCCTGGCTGTGTGATCATGGGCACGTGACTTAACCTCTCTGAGCTCACTTTCCTCATCTGTAAAGTGAAGGATCAAATCAAATGATTTCTAAGGTCCTTTTAGCCCCAGTCTTCGATGATACACACACACACACACACACACACACACACACACACACACACACACACGCAAGATAATTAACTTTCATGCAACTTGTTCCCTCATCCATAGAACAGAGATAGAAACAGACTCTACCCCATGTATTTACTATGAGTGGTAAAAAGATAAATGTAAACTGCTTGGCACAGTCCCCAGTGTAGAGTAAGTGCTCAATACATGTGAGTTATTAAAGCACTGTTCATGTGGCCAGTGACATCAGAGGCGGCTTTGTTAGGGCGGTGGACAATAAAAAGCGTGACAAACATCAGTGGGAATTAAGCTGGTATTCTGGACGACCTACAGATGAGTATACTGACCATGTTTGCCACTGGAATGACACTGGCTTAACAGGTAAAGGAAAGACAAGGAAAGAGGATGTTTGGTGTTTCAAGAGCTAACAGCTTCCATCCCCGCCACCAAGAGGGTAGCCAATTATACCACTTAAAATTGAAATGTGAGATTTTGTGACCTGTTTTGTTGCAATCAATTCTGGAAAGGCTGCGTTGCCAGGGTGCCATCCCACCTTGTACCACTACCCTAGTAGAGCACTGCTGACTCAAGGAGAGGAATTTGGCATACAAGGGGGCTTCTCTTTGTTCCATCTACGGGCTTTAGTTACTGAAGATGTGGTGAGGATGGCGAGACCCACACAGGAATAATGTTAGAGAGGAGTTCCTGAATAATTTGGCCGGGATGTCAACACTGCTTAAAAACTAAGGTGTAATTTCCAGGTCCGTATGTAGTTTCATTTAGAACTCGAGATTCTCTCTTGTACTTTGCCTGAGGCCTGCTCTAAGTCACCTGGGAAGAGCTCCCTGAAGACTTGTAGGAACCAGCATGCATGCCCACAAGCTGCCGCTCAGTTTAAGCCAACCTCAGCTTCTTCCAGTGGGGGCCCCCTGCGGGTCGCTTCTCTTCTGTGTCATAATTAGTGCACATCTTTTCTCCCGACACACCACAGGAATAAATATGAGCTTTAGTATTTCCCTTCTGTAATTGTGTTACTTATTATACTCCCTAAACACAGTAAGAAAACTACTAGCCTGGGAAATGTGACAAACCCTTTTCTTACCCTTCCAGTCAGCCTGAGGGTTGGAGATTTAAGCATTTCCCTAATCACCTTGTTCTTTGTTTCAAAGAACTATTTAAGGGATTCCCTGGTGGTGCAGTGGTTGAGAGTCCGCCTGCCGGTGCAGGGGACACGGGTTCGTGCCCTGGTCCGGGAAGATCCCACATGCCGCGGAGCGGCTGGGCCCGTGAGCCATGGCCGCTGAGCCTGCGCGTCCGGAGCCTGTGCTCCGCAACGGGAGAGGCCACAACAGTGAGAGGCCTGCGTACTGCAAAAAAAAAAAAAAAAGATCAGCAAAGAACTATTTAATACAATTGGTTGGTATGTTTTGTCCAAAGCTGAGGATCACTCACTTGATTTCTTTGTGGACGCTTTGCTGTTCCTCATTCCTTTGCCACCCACAATGCCCCTAAATAAACTGGGAGCCATTTGTCAGGGGAGGGATCACTCAAAGATGTTGTGGGTTCACCTCCTATGGTTGCACAGATTGTATATTGCCCAAATTCAGGGTGGTGGGTGTCATTTGCATAGACTGCAATGGGATGGCCATTCCTGCAGTGGGGCAGTGCACAATCGTATATGGCAGTAAATACGTGGACAAGCTGTAGCATCATTCCTGGCAGGGAGGATTCCCAAAACTTAAAGCATATGTTCTGTTCAGGACAGAGGGGTCAGTTTAGCATCTTTATAATTAAATGTTAGTGAAGACTCTTGGAAGAAATTTCTCCATTGTTTTCGGTATCTTCTCGTTTTATTTATTTATTTATTATTATTTTTTAGTAAATTTATTTATTTAATTATCTTTTTATTTTTTGGCTGCATTGGGTCTTTGTTGCTGCTCACAGGCTTTCTCTAGTTGCGGCGGGCGGGGCTACTCTTCGTTGCGGTGCGCAGGCTTCTCATTGCGGTGGCTTCTCTTGTTGCGGAGCACGGGCTCTAGGCCTGTGGGCTTCAGTAGTTGTGGCATGCAGGCTCATTAGTTGTGGCTCCCAGGCTCTAGAGCGCAGGCTCAGTAGTTGTGGCGCACAGGCTTAGTTGCTCCGTGGCACGTAGGATCTTCCCGGACCAGGGCTCGCACTCGTGTCCCCTGCATTAGCAGGTGGATTCTTAACCACTGTGCCACCAGGGAAGTCCTTCTCGTTTTATTTAGCTCAGGTTCACTATCAATTGTATAACCAATGAAGTCTTCACTATGATTGGATGCCAAATTTATGGTGTGCCTGTAATATGTATTACTTCATTTTTGTGTTAACCTCATTCCTGATGTTATTTCAATCCTACAGGGGCCTACTATGTGTCAGGCTCTGTTCATATAGAGACAACAGTGAACAAGAAGGCAAAGTCTATTTCATGTTGCTACTCTTGTTTTGCTTTTTCTTTCTCATCTACTCTAATCTATGATTTCTTGCTATACTGTAAGCACTTATATCCTTTTTGGATCAAGAAAGTGTAAAAAATAAGTAAATGCTGTAAATATATATGTACCTAACAATAAAGCACTAAAATATATGAAGCAAAACTGACACAACTGAAAAGAGAAATAGACAATTCAGCAATAATAGTTGGAGACTTCAACAATCCACTTTCAGGGCTTCCCTGGTGGCGCGGTGGTTGAGAGTCCGCCTGCCGATGCAGGGGACACAGGTTCATGTCCCGGTCCGGGAGGATCCCACATGCTGCGGAGCGGCTGGGACCGTGGGCCATGGCCGCTGGGCCTGCACGTCCGGAGCCTGTGCTCCGCAATGGGAGAGGCCACAGCAGTGAGAGGCCCGCGTACAGCAAAACAAAACAAAACAAAACATCCACTTTCAATAATAGCTAGAACAACTAGGCTGAAGATTAACAAGAAAATAGAGGATCTGAGTTAACTATAAGCCAGCTAGACCTCATAGACACCTGTAGAACACTCTACCCAACAGCAGCAGAATATATATTCTTTTCAAGTAAACATGGAACATTCTCCAGGATAGACCATATGCTATAGCAAAAAGCAAACCTCAATAAATTTAAAAGGATTGAAATAATGCAAAGTATGTTCTTCAACTACAATGGAATGAAATTAGCAGTCGATAATAGAAAGAAATTTGCGAAATGCACAAATATAAGGAAAGTAAACCACACACTGCTACATAATCAACAAGTTCAAGAAATCACAAGGGAAATTAGAAAATCCTTAGAGATGAATGAAAATAAAGTCATAACATACCAAAACTTATTATCTGTTAACTAAAATAAGTAAATAACCACTCTTAGCATTACTTAATTTCATTTCAGAGAATAAATGAGAAACTATTCTTTTATAGTTTCAGGTTCTAGGCAGAAAGCCTCAGTACTTGCCCATATTGGTGCTAAATTAGTATTTGTTGAATGAATGAATCAGTTGCGTTCCAGTGGCAAGAAGGTAAACTAAGGAATCAGGAGTCTCATGTTGGATTCCTACTTGACTAACCCTTTTCCTCTTACTTTTTTGCACAAGCCATTTATGTTTTAAGAGTTTTTATGAATTCCCATCCTTTTCACTCTTTCCCTTTCTTCTCCATTAGGCCTTTTCTGCATCAATCTGTGGTTTAAACTACGTACTCAAGCTCTTAGCACATAAACTTTTTTTGTTCTGCTGTGAAGCTAGGTACTGGCAAACTACTGCCTGGGGGCCGAATCCAGCCCACCACCTGTTTTCGTATGACCTGCATTAAGAATAGTTTTTACATTTTTCAATAGTTAAAAAAAATCAAAAGAAGAATAATATTTCATGACATGAAAATGATAGGAAATTCAAATTTCAGTGTCCATAAATAAAGCTTTATTGGAACACAGCCACGCCAATCTGTCTACTATTTTCTATGGCTGTGTTCATGATACAATGGCAAAGTGCAGTAGCTGTGACAGAAAGCTTGTCACAAAGCTTTTGTGGTCCACAAAGCCCAAAATATTTACTATCTATCCCTTTACGTAAAAGTTTGTGGACTCCTGTTCTAAGCTTTTGTACAACTATATTCATGACTTGCTATGCCTTTCCCTCTTTCCATCATGACAAACCCTTACTCTCATTCAAAACCCTTTCTCCTCAGTCCTTACCTGATTATCACACCTGGTCACATAATTCTCTTCACCACCTCTTGGCATTACTTAATATAGGCCAACACAAATATAGTTAACTTGCAATTTTTATATTTAAAAATATGTCTTGAATATGTGTTTCCTATCTTCTCTACTTCATTGTGAAGACTCCAAGGTTCTTCTATGTCCTATATTTCCCTCCATATACAGGGCAGTGCCCAAGTTTTGTTGTCAGACAGGTTCGCATTTTGGTTCCACCACTCACTAGCTGAGCAAGTGATGTACATTTCCTGAATCTCTTCATCTGCAGAAGGGTTTTGTTATGAAGAATAAGGAGATGATTATGAAAGGGTTCAAGACCCAGGAGGTGCTCCACAAACAGTAGTAATTATCAGTGGATAATTTCTTTATTTGCAATAGCAAGACATTACCTTTGCCCTTAATGAAACTCATAGTGATGGAGTGAGAATTCAAAGAAGTAGTAAGTCACTAGAAATGGAGCTGCATGGTTCAGCTGGAGCCCTGTAAAGATTAGCTGGAGACATTCAAGGCCTGAAATGAGATATTAGACCAATGAGACTTTGTTTAAAATTTAACAAACCTTTCTTGGTTACTTACTGAGCTCAGTACTGCCTTGGACAGACCTCAGGTGATGTGAAAGAAGACCACATCTATCCTGGAGGAGATTTTTGTTTAAATTGGGGTAGGAGTGGGGAAACAGACATGAGCTATGTTCTTACTTGTCCGTAATTTTTCTCTTCTCTCTCAGGATGGATGATTCAGAGCCAGCAATTCACATAAAAAGAATTGCACATGGAAAGTATTACTGCTATTCTGTGGGGAAACAAGCTTCTAAGTACAGCAGTCTGAAATTAATAACTTTCTCTGTGGAAACTCTCTTGACAACATCTCAAGATGAAGCCAAAGAGTGCAATTTTTACAGCCTTGGATTATCTTCTCTGTCTGCCTGGCTTGTAGCAGGCACGGATCCGTGAGTCAGAAATTCAGAGTTTGCCCCTTTGCTGTACAGTTTGCTCGCCAGCTGGAGACCTTACACAGCAGTGACTCAATTTCTCAATTCCCCAGTTCACGCAGCCATTGAATCAACACACATCACCTCAATTTACTTACAAAAGGCTTGTTTTGGGGGGGGGGGGGGCACTCCGTGCAGCTTATGGGATTTTAGTTCTCCAACCAGGGATTGAACCTGGGTCCTCGGCAGTGAGAACATGGAGTCCTAACCACTGGACCACCAGGGAACTCCCAATCTACTTACAAAAGGCTTTGGGGGAACTCAGAGAAAAAAAAAAAAGTCCTCACCGTTAACAGAAAACATACTGGTTCAGGACATCAGAAAAGGAGCAGGAAAGGGAGATTGGAAGCTGGAGATCAACTTTTTTTTTTTTTCTTTTGAGAGAAAATATTCCTGTGAGAAAGCCCAGTGTTTATATTATGATAAATATGTATGTCCACATGCAGGGAGTATATAGCTATTGAGGGAGAAAGTAATTTAGGAAAGAAGTAGATGAGAAGGACAGCAACTTCTTATCCACAGAAGCCACAGAAGTGCTGCAGACACGCATGAAGGTGACAGTTGCTCCAATAGCCATATGTTTCAGCACAGACATCTTTTTTTATTCCTTCTTACCCACAAATTTAGAAAATTTGAGCAAAGAAGTCTGGATTTCTACTTTCCAAGGATGAGATTTCTTAAAATTTCAAATTAGACTTTTTTTCCCTTATATAAAACCACAAGGTAGGAGATTATGCTTGGAATGACTCAGTGTACATCGTTACATTTGAAGGTTGTTATTCCGGATTAAAAAGAACAATTGTGGGACAGACTAAGGAGCAGACCCCTTGGAAACTCTCGGACTGGCATGTTGCTGGATTTGTTCACTCTCCCACAGTGGACATATGTGAGGCCAGTGCTTGGAAATAGGGACAGACATGTTGGAGTTTGGATACTGGTAGAGAACTCAAAGTGAGGAAGAGAAATATATAGAATTTTTTTTTTTTTTTTTTTTTTTTGCTGTACGCGGGCCTCTCACTGTTGTGGCCTCTCCCGTGGCGGAGCACAGGCTCCGGACGCGCAGGCTCAGCGGCCATGGCTCACGGGCCCAGCCGCTCCGCGGCATGTGGCATCTTCCCGGACTGGGACACGAACCCGCGTCCCCTGCGTCAGCAGGCGGACTCTCAACCACTGCACCACCAGGGAAGCCCCTAGAATTTTTGTTGATTACAGTTGGCTTCTACATACAGAGACCTCAGGGTTGGTTCAAAACGTGCAGCTGAGGTTTAAAATATGTAGTTAAATAATTTGAAAATTAGAAGATAAAACAATAATGAGATTAGTGGCAATTCTGGACTACCAACTTGGGAAGGCAATCAAGAAGAAGTGGGAATGGCGACAGGCTTCAGAGATCAAGTGTTTTTCTGTGTTGGACATGTGAGTAGAAGCAATTCCAGATGTCTGGGTATGATAAAACAGCAGACCTCAAATGCCTGCTCTAGTATAGATAGCTATACTGTGCTAGATGCTTTGGGAGATATCAAAATATTTAAAAGACGAATAGTTTCATCTTCCTAAAGTTTCTAATTTAGTTGCATGATAATGGTTTAGAAAGCCAACTTGATGGGTTTACAGTCCAGCTTTAACCCTTACCAGCACTGTGTTCTTGGGTAAAATACTTAATGTCTTCAGGCATTACTCCCTCATCTGTGGAACATCAATACTTGTATCTCCTATATGGCAGTTATGCTGCCTCCTTTCCATTCTTCCACAAGGCAAGCTTTCACTTCCCTCACCCCCTTTGCATATATGTTCCTGTTACCTGGAAAGCTCTTAGCATGGCTACATCTTTGAAGTTTTGCCTTTCATGTCAGAGAGCTTTAGTTCAGAAAATATCGTGTCTATATCCACGGATGAAGCTGTTAAAACACGGAAAGGACTACATAAAAATACGGATGCTATTATTATCAGCCACCCGAAACAGGCTTTGAGATCAAGGAGTTCTCCGGGATTTAGGGTCAGCAAATTTTTTCTCTAAATGGCCAGATAGCAAGTCATTTAGGATTTGCAGGCCATACTAAACAAATGGGAGCGGTTGTGTTCCAAATAAAACAATTTATGGACACAGAAATTTGACTTTCACGTTGCTTTCCACAGTCACTGAACCGGATTTGGCCTCTGCCCTGTAGCGGACTGACCCCTAGTCTATATGAGGATGGCAGACAAGAAGGGAGTGGAGAAGAACCGAGATTCTGCAGCCAGATATTAGGGATCAGATGGCTGCTGCGTGAGGCTGTCTCAACCTCCCTGGGCGCCAACGACCTCTACAATGGGGCTGCGGCCCCCGTGTCTGGGGTTTGTGATGAGGGTTAGAAGTGACACGCAGGGGAAGCTCGGTGCTTGGAACGAGGGGCCCATTTACAGCGTCGCCCTCTCTGCGGTGACCTGGGAGCAACCGGGTTTCGAGCGGAACCGACTCCGAAGCCTCAGCCTCGGGGTGCGGGAGGAGGGGCGGAGCCCACCCGGGGCGGCGGCACCGCGGGGCGAGGCCGGGCCGGGCGGGCCGGGCGGCGCGAGTCGGGGGCGGGGCGGCGGCGCAGCGTCGTCGTCGTCGTCGTCGTCGTCGTCGTCCCCGCCTCCTCCCCAGGGGCCGCGTCGGAACCTCGGTAGCCGCGGCGTTTACAGCCCGAGGAGAGCGGCGGGCCTGGCAGCGGCGGTGGCCACCGAGACCCACCCGAGGCGCGTCCCCGTCGGCCTCCCGGCGCCCCCAGGCCGCAGCGCCCGCGCACCTTCAGCTCGCTCGCTCGCCCTCCTTCACTGCGGCCGGCTGCGCCATGGCGTTGGCGTTGGCGGCGCTGGCGGCGGTGGAGCCGGCCTGCGGCAGCCGGTACCAGCAGGTAAGCAGCGCCCAGTGTCTCCCCGGCCCTGCCCTACCCGCTGGCCGCTTCAGGCCTCCTCTCCGGCCCCGCCTGTGGCCAACTCGATGCCGCGGCTTGGCAGGCCGCGCTGGGCCTGGGCGGGCCGGGCGGGCCCCGGGCTCGAATTCGAGGCGGCCGCGAGCTGGGCCTGTCCCTCCACCACCCGGGCCGGGACTCGGGCGGTGGAAAAACCTCCGCCCCGCAGTGTTTCTCGCATTTCCCACGGCGGGCGGGTCCCCGGGTCGGAATCCGCGACCCTCCGGAGGCGTCGACCAGTGCATTCAGTTTTCCTTTTTCCACCTTGAATTTGAGGTCACTGGAAAGAAAGAAAAAAAAAGCGTGAGATGGGAAAGGAAACTGGGTGGAGATGAAAGATTAAAATCGCTGCTACTGCTGCCGACAGCTCTCCGCAGCGAGATGCGATTACTCAGGGTTTCAGAGCCTAGTCTGCTCGTCGAAACCCATCCCCCTCGCTTGCGTTTTAAGACAAAAGTCAAAATGAGACGAGGAATAAGTCTGCAGTTCGCAGTAGATTTGGAAAAGGCGATTAACTGACGATGTCCCTATAATGTCGAGCTACGTTGCAGGCTGCAGGGCGTGTGCCTGAGTGTGTGTTTTCAGAGATTGGAAATGACGTTTAAAGAGATTGAATAGCATAGCTGGGGAGAAAATGTATAGGAGATGATTGGATTATTATCTCGGGTACGATTTATAAATTGAGGCCCTAGGGAAAACAGCTGCTTGTTTTACTCGCCTGTCTGTAGCCGGGTTTCCCTCGGAAATTCGGGAAGACATTTTGCAGGGTTTTTAGAGGTATTCAATCTAAGACATCGTAATTGTGACAACTGAGCCAGCTGGTAACTGATGTTGATTGGAACTGCAGGTAACTGCTTACATTTTGTTCAGATGCTTTCACTATAATTTGCATACAAATGGCAATCGTGCTTTTATGAAATTAAATGTCCTATCACAGTTGATCTACAGTTTTATATTTTAGGAGTGAGGAAAACCAGTATGATTAAAACATGTAGATTAACCCTGGTGGGGCCAGTTACTGGGTTGTTTTGCTGTCGTCAGCCCTCTGTTGTAATTTCCTCCCTCCTACAGTCCGACTCCTGATATGACTGATTTTAAGAATTTAGCTTTTTGGTTTCATAAGCACGCCCAAATTGTGGCAATGCAGTCTAGTCCTTAGATCTCTCACAGCCTGGGGTACATGCTTTTTTGTATGACCTTGGGCAAGGCCCTGGGTTCCTCCCTGTTTTAGTAAAATATGATTGACAGGTATCACTTAACTGTCACCAAGGTGTTCACAAATCGCATGTACCCCATCGTGTGATTTAATTCATTCTTTTCATCCTGCCTTGGATAAGGCAAAGAAGCAAAAAGCTGTGGCTTTTCTTTGTGCTGCCATCTTCTTGAGCTATTAGGTAATGCTGACATAACGCTAGAATACAAAAAATTGGTGGAGTAACAAATTACGTATTTCTCAGCGTAGTGTTTAATAGCTTTTAATATGCAGAACAGAGGTATGTTAAGGACAGGCCATCGTTTTTACTTTTTTAAAACTTATTATTTTGAAGAAATCTTCAAAAAAAAAAAAAAGAATGAAAGAAAGACCTAATCTTCCTAGAAAAATTGTAAAATATGAAAGCCAAAAAACCCCAAAACCCCACACCAAAAACCTATCACATACAGATAACCAAAGTTAATATTTTGTGTATTCTTGTGGACTCATAGCTATGTAAGTATACACGAGTGTGTACATGTACAGATAAGGAAAGTTAATATTGATTGAGCATTTATTATGTGCCAGTCATGGTACTGAGTGCTTTATATCCATTATTAACTTAATCCTCACAAAACCCCTTCGAGGCAGGGTTTGGTATTGTATAGATGACAAGTCAAGACTCCCTAGAGGCTCAGTAAGTTGCTCAAGGTCACAGCTTCTAAGTAGTGATTACAAGGATAAATACATGCTCACCTACTTAAAACACAGGCTTATGGCCCAAATATAAGCATATGCATTCGCAGATATATACATGTGCATATGTATTCTTTTATGTACCCATACATACATATACAGGCACATCTTTGTACATACGTGCAGTTCCAAGGGCCCCTGATTATACTTGCACACACTTTGTGCATATGTGCACATGTATGTTTACATACCCACATGTTCTCAAATACATGTGCATTCACAGATTTGCACGTGTATGTATTGTGCACATATATGTACAAAGGCACACAATATAGCTATATAATAAAATGGGTTCATATTTTAATGTCTGCAGAGCATGCAGTTGTATAGCTGAACCATAATTTAATCAATTGGCTATTGTTGGTCCCTAAGGGTGTTTATAATTTTTTTTCTGTCACTGAAGTTTCTTTTATATACATCTTCAACCATTTCCGTAGTAGAAATTTCTAGGCGTGTAAATGCTTGGTCAGAGAATAGACATATTTAAAAGGCTTTTGAATTATGGAATGTTGAATTGTCCAGGCAGCTTGATAGGAGCATGATACTCTTTGGCTGTCACAAAGGGCCGTTCTGACTTCTGTTTGATCTGGTTAGTCAAATTGAGCTGGTCCTCTAGTGAAGTAAGTGTAATGGAAAACTGTATGATTCATTCATAAATGCAAACAGTGGTTTTGCCTTTATGGCCTTTTGATTGGTGGAGCAATATGTGCACAACTTAGCATTACCACAGACTATACAGATAGGCTGGGCTCATAGGTTTCCTGTCGCTTTATTTTTCCCTTTTTGCATTTTGAAACTGAGATTGTGTGTCCAGACATTCTGAAGCACTGTTTCAGGAAGCTCTAGGTAGGCCCAGTGTTGAGAAACCTGTTGTGTTTTCATCTCTCTGAGGATGTTTACCCTGTTCATCCATTTCAAGCCTTCTTTGCCTCACTGTAATAGATCTTTGGCTATATCATGCATTTTGCCAAATAACTTCCTGAAATGTTTTGAGATATTTGGATTTAAATCCATTGAAAGTAGGCAATGATGACACTGCCATATAGACTTAAAAATAGACTGCAGAGGGCTTCCCTGGTGGCGCAATGGTTAAGAATCCACCTGCCAGTGCAGGAGACACGGGTTCGAGCCCTGGTCTGGGAAGATCTCACGTGCCGCGGAACAACTAAGCCCGTGCGCCACAACTACTGAGCCTGTGCCCTAGAGCCCACGAGCCACAACTACTGAGCCCGCGTGCCACAACTACTGAAGCCCGCACACCTAGAGTCCGTGTTCCACAAGAGAAGCCACCGCAATGAGAAGCCCGTGCACCGCAACGAAGAGTAGCCCCCACTCGCCACAACTAGAAGAAGCCCGTGCACTGCAATGAAGACCCAGTGCAGCCAAAAAAAAAAAAAAAGGCTGCAGAATGTTTACTTTTAGATCTGACTCCCTGTCTGCTAAAGAAGTTGCTCGCTTGTGGGCATCACTAATAAGTTTGTATTGTAGTTTGGTGACATTGTAAAGCAGTTTTGGGTAAGTTCTTTCAGGATTGTGAAGGAAGGTTTTGATAGATGAGGGAAAGAATTCCATCTCCGGCAGGCCAAACTTTTTCATGTTCAAGTGTTAGATGACGTCATGATCCTAGAGGAAGGAGTGAGTGGTGCCCATGTGGTTTTATTTTTTTATTTTTATTTTTTTTAGTTTCAGAAGACATTATAATTATATCATAGAATGCCCCTTAGGATGTCATGTCAAGATTTTGAGGTTATTTGGTGTATTTGTGGCCTGTATTGCCAATGATCAAAGAAGACTTTTATAAAAATACTGAGAAGATGGGTAGAATTATTTCTTAGAAGAATTTTTTTAGTTGTGGTAAAATATATATGAAGTTTTACCATTTTAACTGTACACTGTTTTTAAGTGTACAGTTAGTTCAGTAGTTGTTTTTTGTTTTTTGGCTGCACTGGTTCTTCGTTGCTGCGCTCGGGCTTTCTTTAGTTGCAGCGGGCGGGGACTACTGTTCGTGGCAGTGCGCGGGCTTCTCATTGCGGTGGCTTCTCATTGCAGAGCATGGGCTCTAGGCGGCGGGCTGCAGTAGTTGTGGCTTGTGGGCTCTAGAGTGCAGGCTCAGTCGTTGTAGCTCACGGGCTTAGTTGCTCCGCGGCATGTGAGATCTTTCCGGACCAGGGATCGAACCCGTGTTCCCTGTATTGGCAGGCGGATTCTTAACCAACCACCGTCTACTAGGGAAGTCCCAGTTCAGTGGTATTAAGTACATTCATATTGTTGGGCAGTCTTCATCACCATCCACTTCCAGAAACTCCATACCCCTTAAACAATAACTCTCTATTTCTCCCTCCCAAGCCCCTGACAGCCAACATTCTGCTCTCTGTCCATGACTTTGATTACTCTAAGTACCTCATATAAGTGGAATCATATAGTATTTGTTCCTTCTGTCTGGCTTATTTCACTCAGCATAATGTCCTCCAGGTTCATCCATGTTGTGGATTTTCTTCCATTTTAAGGCTAAATCGTATTCCATTGTATGTGTATACTATATTTTGTTTATCTACTTTTTGGCCATTGTGAATAATGCTGCTGTGAATATGGGTGAACAAGTATCAGAAGAGTCCCAGCTTTCAATTCTTTTGGATATATTGTTGAATTTGTATAATTTGTAGGTTTTACCATATGAACCAACAATCTGTAGAATTGTTCGTTCATATGGTATTGCTATTTTTAATTTTTTGAGGAACTGCCATACTGTTTTCCATAGAAATGCACTATTTTATATTCCAACCAGCAGTGCATAGGGATTCCAGTTTTGTCACATCCTCATCAACACTTGTTATTTTCTGTTTTGTTTTTGATAAAACCATCTTAATGGGTGTGAAGTGGCATCTCATAATGATTTTGGTTTGCATTTCCCTAATGATTAGTGATATTGAGCATCTTTTTATGTGCCTGTTGGCCATTTGAATATCGTTGGAAAAATGTGTATTCAAGTCCTTTGCCAGTTTTTGAATTGGGCAAATTCAAAAATTCAAATTTTTGAATTGTTTGCTTTTTGTTGTTGAGTTGTAGGCATAATTTCTTTTTTTTAATTGAAGTATAGTCGATTTACAATATTGTGTTAGTTTCAGGTGTACAACATAGTGATTCAGTATTTTCGCAGATTATACTCCATTATAGGTTATTACAAGACACTGGGTATAATTCCTTTTATGTGAATATTCTTGTTGCTTACCTATTTTATATGTAGTAGCTTGTATCTGTTAATCTCATACCCCTAGTTTGTCCCTCCCTCCTTCCCTCTCCCCTTTGGTAACCACAAATTTGTTTTCTATATCTGTGAGTCTGTTTGTTTTGCATATACATTCATTTGTATTAATTTTTACATTCCACATATAAGTGATATCATACAGTATTTGTCTTTCTCTGACTTATTTCACTAAGCATAATATTCTCTAGGTCCACCCACTTGCTGCAGATGGCAGTATTTCATTCTTTTTTGTGGCTGAGTAATATTCCATTGTATGTATATATTAAGAAGATAATGGTGTATGTGTTTGTGTGTGTGTATCTCACATCTTCTTTATGTACATTTTCAACTTTTTACTATGAAAATTTCAAACATATACAAAAATTTAGCGTAATAAATCCTATGTACCCATCACTCAGCTTCAACAATTATCAACAAATGGCTAACCTTGGGACTTCCCTGGTGGTCCAGTGGTTAAGAGTCTGCCTTCCACATATACAATGGAGTATTACTCAGCCAAAAAAAGAAACGAAATTGAGTTATTTGCAGTGAGGTGGATGGACCTAGAGACTGTCATACAGAGTGAAGTAAGTCAGAAAGAGAAAAACAAATACCGCATGCTAACACATATATGGAATCAAAAAAAAAAAAAAAAAGGTTCTAAAGAACCTAGGGGCAGGACAGGAATAAAGATGCAGACGTAGAGAATGGACTTGAAGACACGGGGAGGGGGAAGGGTAAGCTGGGACTAAGTGAGAGAGTGGCATGGACATATATACACTACCAGATGTAAAATAGATAGCTAGTGGGGAGCAACCGCATGGCACAGGGAGATCAGCTCAGTGCTTTGTGTCCACCTAGAGGGTTGGGATAGGGAGGGTGGGAGGGAGACGCAAGAGGAAGGGATGTGGGGATATATGTATGCATGTAGCTGATTCACTTTGTTATACATCAGAAACTAACACAACATTGTAAAGCAATTACACTGCAATAAAGACGTTAAAAAAATAAAAAAAAGAATCCACCTTCCAATGCAGGCGATGCAGGTTCGATCCCTGGTTGGGGAACTAAGGTCCCACATGCCACGGGGCAACTAAGCCCGCACACCACAACTAGAGAGAAGCCCGCGCGCCTCAACAAAAGATCTCACATGCTACAACAAAGATCCCGCGTGCCACAAGTAAGAACCGACACAGCCAAATAAAAAAACAAACAAACAAAACAAATGGCTAATCTTTTTCATTTATACTCTCTACCATTTTTTTGGAGCCAATCCTAGAAATCATGTCATTTTGTCCATAAATATTTCTGTGTGTAAAAGATAATGGTGTGATATTTTAAGCAGACATTATCACATGAGGAAATATGTCATGAGAGCACTTTTGTAATTTGTTATGAATGTGGAACCAGGATTTGTGAGTGTCAGGAGCTGCAGATCTGCAGCTATCCATTGTATTTGACTCACTCTCTATGAGGTGCTCTAGGAAATCCTCGCATCATCTAAACTGATGCCACCCACTGGTTTGCCTGCATATAACTTCAAATTACTTTATCCTGGACACCAATTATATTACATTACATTAAATTCGATTATAAAATAAATCCTACCATGAGAGTAATTTTGTATTTTGTTAATTTAAAAAAAAGGAAGATGAAGAAATTCAAGTGACATTCTCTGATTTACTTGTTCTTAGGGCTTTAAAATAATTACTTTGGTTTCTTAATCATTTATTCTTACATTATCTTTGTGAACAAGTACAGCCGTTTAGTGGAATCATATTCTTGTAGTAGTGGATAATGCCCATTTAGTTAAAGCAACTTTTAACACTTTAATTAGAGATTACTGCTGAGAATCAACTTGGTGATCTTATCTTTATTCTCAAGTCATTTTTGCCAGTGTGCCAGGCAGTTGGTGAATACCATGTGTTGAATCTGTTGAATTTTACACATTCCAGTTGTAATTGCTTCTCGTGGCTGTCTAGATAGAACTACAGTGTATGTTGTTGCTTTCACCAAGTGTAGTAATAAAGTGAGTGTTATCAGACATCACTTTGCACATCCTTCTGTAACAGGCTCATTTTTTCTGAATACCACAATTTATATTAAAAGTTCTAAATACCAGCTCTGAATATTGATCCAATTTAAGAACATTTCTAGTGAAATATTTTCTTACTGATTAAAGCAGTTTCTTTCACGTGTATTATATATTTCTTCTCCCCTAGCAATTTAGTATAATTTTGACAGTTTCTCTGTTAAATTTGTGTATTGCAATAATATCAGTTAGTAGTAAATCAGAGGCTTGAATGTGATTTGGAGGTCTTTCTGGAGATTGGATATTTATGAATAGACATACAAAGGTTTAGGGAGGGTTTCTGTTTAATAACAATTTCATTTTATTTGTCATTCAGTGTTTAAATGTGGCATTAAATGTTAAACATTTCTTGTGATAAAATAGTACAGAGATACATTATATACTGGAGTCAAACAGTAACTTGTAAAGGAAAACTTGACTTCCCTTCTAGTCTCTCCCCAGAGGGGTAACTGCTTCTCAAGTTTGGTGTGCGTTCTTCAGGCTTTCTTCCTTTCCTTTTAAAAAAAAAATGTTAAAAGTGTTAAATATTTAAAAATAAACTTTACTTTTCGTAACGTTTTTAGATTTTCAGAAACATTGAAGATAGTACAGTTTCTGTATACCCCAGACCCAATTAACCCTTTAACATCTTATACTAGTGTGGTACATTTGTGACAATTAATGAACCAGTATTGATATGTTGTTATTAACTGAAGTCCATACTTTATTCCGATTTTCAGTTTTTATCTGTGTGTTTTTTCTGTTCCACATTACATTTGGTCATCGTATCTCCATAGGCTCCTCTTGGCTGTGACAGTTTCTCAAGTTTTCCATGTTTTTGATGACCTTTACAGTTTTGAGGAGTATTAGTTATTTGCAGGATGTCCCTGAATTGGGATTTTTTAAAATTTATTTTTAATTAATTAATTAATTTTATTTTATTGTTGAGTCTTTGTTGCTGTGCACGGGCTTCCTCTAGTTGCAGCGAGTGTGGGCTACTCTTCGTTGCAGTGCACGGGCTTCTCATTGCGGTGGCCTCTCTTGTTGCGGAGCACGAGCTCTAGGTGCGTGGGCTTCAGTAGTTGCAGCACGCGGGCTCGGTAGCTGTGGCTCGCAGGCTCTAGAGCGCAGGCTCAGTAGTTGTAGCACACAGGCTTAGTTGCTCCACAGCATGTGGGATCTTCCCGGACCAGGGCTCAAACCTGTGTCCCCTGCATTGGCAGGCAGATTCTTAACCACTGTGCCATCAGGGAAGTCCAGGGATTTGTTGGTTGCTTTTCTCATGATTAGACTAGAGTTGTGGGTTGGAGGGAGGAAGACCACAGAGGTAAAGTGCCATTTTACATCGTGTCATATCAAGAATGCGTACTGTCCCCATGACTTACCACTGTTGATGTTGACCTTCATCATCTGGCTGAAGTAGAGTTTGTCAGATCTCTCTACGTAAAATGACTCTTTCCCCCCTTTTGTACTGTGCTCTTTGGAAGGAAGTCAATGTGGTCACTATGCACAGCCTATACTTAAGGTTTGGGGAGTTAAGTTCCATCACCTCATTGGGGGCAGTGTATCTACATAAATTATTTGGAATTTTTCTGCATGGGACATTTGTCTCTTCTCCATTAATTTATTTATTCAGTGATACTAGTATGAACTCATTAATTTTACTCTGGGTTATAAGCCAACACTATTTTATTTTGTTGCTCAAATTGTTCCAGCTTTGGCCATTGGGATCTCTTTCAGTAGGCACTTGTATCCCTTTGACAGAGCTCCATCTTTGTGGTTTTTTAAAGCACTTCCTTACTTTTTGGCACCAGGCTCACCACGTATATTTTCTGTGCCATCCTGGAATCAGCCATTTCTCCAAGGAACCCTGGTTCCTTTTATTGGAGAATGATGTTAGAAACCAAGATCTGTGCTCATTGCTGCTGGTGTGTCATTGCTTCTAGGTCTTCTAGGCTGACAGAGTAAAGAAATATATGTGTGTGTGTATATCCATAAACATTTCATATGTAACCATCTATCTATATTAAACTGACTCTAATCCATTACTACATGGATCAGTCTAGCCTCCTTCTCTCTCATCTTTAAACTTCTACTCCAACAGTGAGAGACCTGGCTCCTCCCACCTGCCATCC
The DNA here is from genome assembly GCF_008692025.1 of Phocoena sinus. Taxonomy (NCBI): domain Eukaryota; kingdom Metazoa; phylum Chordata; class Mammalia; order Artiodactyla; family Phocoenidae; genus Phocoena; species Phocoena sinus. Next base: position 53,353,628 of record NC_045765.1, on the reverse strand, counting down.
ATTTACTTAATTTAACTTCAGTTCTAATGTACATGTGTAGCAGTATCAGAATTGTTAACTTACACCCCTGTGGGAAACAGTTTTATCAACTAGAGGACAGGGCATATGTACAGTTTCTTTTGCCTTTAGTCTTACAAAGACTACTCATTTCCAAAGTTACTTAAGTACTTATGTCAGCACCTTTTCTTCTCACCCTCTTTAATGAGGTGGTTTCATAAATTTATAATACAGTTAGATTGTTTTGTCACATTCTGCATACCATCCTGGGAACTACCAACCACCTAACATTTTTTTTTAATTTCACATACATTAAAGTTCATGCATTATTTCACATACATTAAATTTTTTTATTGTATTTCACATACATAAACGTTCACCCCTTGTGCTATAAAGTTCTGTAGGTTTAGACAAATATAGGTTTTGACAAATGTATAGCATCCTTTTTGTTTTTCAAACTACTTTTAAAGAAAAATGATGAGTGATTTCTCATTCTTATTTTGCAAGTTTTCCACTAATCATGTTTTGCTTCTTTTTAAAAAATTCCTTAAAATTTTTTTTTATTTGGAAGTAAATAAAAACTGCAGGAATAGTATAAAATAATGCCCATATAGTATGTATCGCCCAGATTCATCGTAAACATTAAGATTTGATTAACAATGACTACAATCCTATAAAAATTGAAAGCACTTACAGGTAAAACTCAAGTCCTTTTAACCACCACCAATCCTTTCTCTATGGGACTCAGTGCTTATTTTGCTGTTTACTTTGTTATTAATTTTAAAAATTTGTTTTGTCCTTGTTAAATTTAGGTGAAATTTTGTGGGCTGTGTAGTCAGGAATATAGTGTTCTTAGTATTTTGAAGCTTTCATTTTAGGAGCTTTATGATATAACGTCCAAACTTTTCATATAACTTTGTGTTAAAAAGCAGTTTTTGAAGGGTGTGATGTACACTTCAGTATCTGGAAGGCTCAATTTGGACATTAAGTAGAGACTGATTCAGGAGAACAAAGAAGGACTTTATCAAAACATCTAATCAGTAATATATTGCCTGACTTCTGCAATGAAGTATGTAGTTGTCATATGACTGTGGGCTAGAACTTCAATCTCTTTCTAGCTTTATTTTCTCCTTTCATAAAATGAAGTAGTAGTTAGATTAGATCATTTTGTCTCCTTCCAGCTTTATGATTGATTGTTTTTGTTTATAGAAGTTGGTGGCTTTGATCCAAAGAGACAGCATTCTATTGATGATTTAGCAAATTTCTTTTATGATGAATAATTATTTTTGAAAATGATGTCAGTAAATATATATGCCCAGTAGATTTTTAAAAAATTATGCATGGTTTAAAAAATAGAAAAATCTCCTTAATATTATGTTTTAAAAGAATAAGTCACTGGTGAGTACAGAGTACTGTTTTGTAATTTCCCACCAGTTAAAATATTCTGTTTGTAGGTCTTTCCCTTCTGGTCAGCTTCAAACAAACATGGTATATCATGACAAAAAGTTAATGATATGGGACTTTCCTGGTGGCACAGTGGTTAAGAATCCGCCTGCCAATTCAGGGGACACAAGTTCGAACCCTGGTCCGGAAAGATCCCACATGTCACGGAGCAGCTAAGCCCGTGTGCCACAACTACTGATCCTGCACTCCAGAGCCCGCGAGCCACAACTGCTGAGCCCACGTGCTAGAACTACTGAAGACCGCGCACCTAGAGCCCGTGCTCCACAGCAAAGAGAGACCACCACTATGAGAAGCCCGCACACCGCCAACGAAGAGTAGCCCCCGCTCGCTGCAACTAGAGAAAGCCCACGCACAGCAACGAAGACCCAGCGCAGCCAAAAATAGATAAATAAATAAATTAAAAAATAAAAAGTTAATGATGCTTTTAGAAATCAGAAAAGTTAATCAATAATTTAAAATTTTTTCAAATAAACTTTTTAAGAGCAATTTTAGGCTCACAATAAAATCAGTAATCTTTTAAAAGGAAGAAAATACCAATTTTAAAGTATTTTTAGCTTTTTTAAAAGAAACTGGCCTCTTGATTTCTCATTTTTCTTTTTTTTTTTTTTGCGGTACGCAGGCCTCTCACTGTTGTGGCCTCTCCCGTTGTGGAGCACAGGCTCCGGACGCGCAGGCTCAGCGGCCATGGCTCACGGGCCCAGACGCTCTGCGGCATGTGGGATCTTCCCGGACCGGGGCACGAACTCGTGTCCCCTGCATCGGCAGGCACACTCTCAACCACTGTGCCACCAGGGAAGCCCCCTCTCGTATTCTTATTCACTGCTTTTAGCAGTTGCATTTTCACAAGTTTGGAAAATCTGCTCATGTTATTATAGAAATAGCATAAGAAGTATGAATTGAGGGTTATCTGCAGCCTTGAGGATCTTACACATGATTGATTGTTGATAGGAGATTCCTTTCAACACCTGTCCTTGTGAAGCAGAATTGCATTTTCAGATGTAATAGTATTTTAGAGTGTACATACTTAAAATCAGTTCTACTCAGTCATGCATGTGAGGGTGAGTAGCATTAATGCTCTCAAGCACATTGGTCCAATTTCATTTTAGGTGAGAGTTAATTGAGGTGATCACAGTTATGTGATGTTGTAAGCTTTACAGCCATCTTGTCACCATTCAGCTCTGTCCAAAATGACTAGCTGAGTCGAGGGGGAGAAAAGGCAAATTATGCTGGGCATGAAAGGTAATTATTGGCTTATTAGCTTCACCATTATTTGGAAGGTTAAAATATCTTATTTTCTATATATCAGTTAGGTTTAAGGTAATCCAAATGCCATTTTATATTTAGGACTTCACATTTTAGTGAAAATATTTAAGTAAGAATCTGTAATTGTGTTTGAAAGGATCTCAGCAATTTCCATCATATACCTTTCTAACCCTGATTTTGTATTTCTCTTAGCAGGTTGCTTTAACTGTTATTTAGCAGTACCTAGTTACTGCTGTAGTTATTTCTAGGAAGTGAACTTTTTTTCCCATGAGAAAAATATAGACTGACTTTCAAATACTACAGTGATATTACAAAAGAATATTTAATAATGAAGGAAAATTCCACCATGTAGTGAGTGAAAAAGGTTATAAGATGATTTGTATTCCCCCAGAAGGCTGGAAGGATATCTGAAAGATGGGATTGTGGTGGTTTTTATTTTCTTCTCTATATTTTTGTCAAGTTTTCTCCTTGTGAGCCTAGGAATCTTAGAAAAAAAATTTTTTTTAATCGCTGTGTGCTGTTTATTATTATGAAAATGTTACTTTTATGCTTGTCTTATATGTATAGAGTACACTTTTTTCCCCCCAAATTTGTATCTTGGTTTTTAAAGTGTCAAGCTTCCATTCATCAAAGACTTTTCATCTTGTGAGCCATCTGCAATCTACGTAATAAGGCATTTATGAAGTGCCAGCTTGCGTGTTTAAATATTATGGAATGCAAAAGGATGTGCCACGGGCCTTCCTAATTAAAAGTTGACTAAGTACCTGTAGAGTGCTGCTTTGTTTGTCCTCGTTCCTTCGCATCTTGCCTTCCTTTTCTTCTTTCCCTTACTTTTAGTACCCAGCATAATTTGATGCATATAGTTAAGTATTCACTAAATACCTGTTGAATGACTTCAATCCATGGGAATGTATTATGGTATTGATACAATATTAATTCAGAAAATAAGATAGTAGATAAAAGGCATTATCTTGATGGAAGAGATCACCTACTTCCAGAGACTTCTTAGGAAGCTTCTGAGAAGATGTAACTTGAGCCTGGCCTTGAAGGATAGGTAAGAGGTAGATGGGGGAGACCAGGACTTGGGAGAAGGGGTGGAGTTGGACTCTCATGATTTGTTGTTTCCCTGGGGAACTTGTTTCACTTCGTGGAATACATCACCTTCTCTGGCCAGGAGGTCTCCTCTTGCTCTACTTCCTCTACCTGGAATGCTCCCTTCTTCCCAGCTCCCCTCTCAGTTAAGGTAGTCTGTCCTAAGGGGAGTTTGAGTACCTCCCCTCTCCCCCATTTAGGTTAGTTTCCCATGAATACGAGATTACTCTTTCATGACACATTTTGTAATCACATTTTAATCTTTTAAAATTTATTTTTCATATCTTACAGATAGTTATACTTACATATAGGTTAGAGTCAGATAGATCTTACAGGCTTATTACCCAAAACAGCAGTCTTCTGCTTACTTGCCTGCTTCTTAGCTCTTTCTTTTGCTGTTTCGCTGTTATCTGTGAAGGTAAAAAACATTTATAGGGTGTTACTTCTTGATTTTTCAGTTTTCAGGGTTTTTTTAATTGACTTACCACTAGGAGATTTAAGGATTTAGCTCTCTTTTACCACCCTCCCACAACTGCATGTACTCCCATTTCCTGTCTCTCCATTTTTCTAGTATAGTTATATCCACAATGTAGTTAGATCAGTATTCAGTATTTACAGTAATATGTTGTATGCTGTGGTTATTTTCCTTGTCTGACAGTATCTTATTTTCTCTAAAGTTAACAACAAATTCTTTTGTTTGCCTAATTTTCTAAGTATATATCATAAATTGCTTATAACATGAATTCATTCTCAGACTCTCACTTAATAATCTTAATGGTTTTGGGTTTTTTTTTTTTTAGATTTTATTTATTTATTTATTTATTGGATGTGCCGGGTCTTCGTTGCTGTGCGCGGGCTTTCTCTAGTTGCGGTGAGCGGGGTCTACTCTTTGTTGTGGTGCGTGGGCTTCTCATTGCGGTGGCTTCTCTTGTTGCGGAGCATGGGCTCTAGGTGCACGGGCTTCAGTAGTTGTGGCTCGTGGGGTCAGTAGCTGTGGCTCGCAGGCTCTAGAGCTCAGGCTCAGTAGTTGTGGTGCACGGGCTTAGTTGCTCCGTGGCATGTGGGATCTTCCCAGACCAGGGCTCGAACCTGTGTCCCCTGCATTGGCAGGTGGATTCTTAACCACTGCGCCACCAGGGAAGCCCCTCTTAATAGTTTTTTTGATATTTTCAAACACATCAGGTATTTTATTGATTTCATTGTTGGGATGGTGTGTGTGGCTCTTTCCTGGTTTTTTGACTTGTTCTAGAAGGCTGTTCTCAAGGTCTGCTGTTTAGTTGTTATCCTAGGGATTTCCTTTTCCAACTTTTTAAATTGAAGCCCTTTCCCTTGATTCACATCTCTTTTTTTCTTGGTTTATTGTCTCATATCCATGGAACATACACTCCAGTATCTTTCTGAGGAAGAATGCATGTGGGTTAAACTTTTTTTTTTAATCTTCACCCTTACTTCGACTTCTGGGTTGGAAACATTTTCCTTTAGAATTTTGAAAGCTATTTGTTGCATTGCCTTCTAGGTTCCACTATTAGGAAGACCGAAGCCAATTGTGATGTCTGATTCTTTAAATGTGGCCTACTTTCTCTGTTTCTCTGGAAGCCTTTAGGAGCTTCTTTATGTCCCCAGTGTTGTTAAATTTCACTATGCTGTACCTTGGTGTAGATCTGTTTACATCTGTTGTGCTAGGCACTCAGTGGGTCTTTTTGGTCTAGAAGCTCATGTCCGTTAGTTCTGGAAAATTTTAGAAAGTGTTTGTTTGATTTTTTTTTCTCTGCTTTAATTTTTTTTTTCCTTCTCTCCTTGGATCTTTTGTACTCATTCTTTAAAGTTGTTTATTTAATTTTTAAAATTTTATTTATTTATCTATTTGGCTGCGCTGTGTCTGAATTGCAGCACGTGGGATCTAGTTCCCCCACCAGGGATCGAACCCAGGCTCCATACATTGGGAGCACGGAGTCTTAACCATTGGACCACCAGGGAAGTCCCTTAAAATTTTTTTTAACCTCTTCTTATATTTTCACCTGTTTTTCTTTACTTTCTATGAGAGATTCTCAATTTTATATTCTAACTCTTTGATAAAATTTTAATAATATGTTATTTTTAATTTTCAAAAACTCTTTAATTGTCCCTACCCCCCATTTTAGCACACCGTCCTCGTTTTATGGTTTTAATTTTTTTTCTCTTATTTCTCTGAGATTACAGAAAGTTTTTTTCTTTCTTTTTAAAGTTTACACCTTCCTGCGTAGTTCTTTCCTCCGTGTTGCATTTATTCTCTTTGCTTTGGTCTTTTATGACCTTTTAGTTAGAAGTATGTGGTGATCTTTGTCTGCTTGGTTAAGAGTACACAATCAGTAAAGCAGTTTGGAAGCTCAGTATGCTTGATGGAACTTCTTGTGGGGGCTTCTTGCCTTCTAATCTAACTAGGCTGTTTCTTTGAGTGACAGTGTTTTCAAATCTTTCTTCTTGGGCTGGTCAGTTTCCCCAGAGAATAGGCCTGACTGTTACTGTTCTGGGAGCTGATTGGCGGAGGAAGACTGGGATATCTCAAGGTTTAGTACATAAACCTCTCACTTAATCACTCTTTTCTGATCTGCTGTTCTTTCTCCTAAGCTCTGGTGTCTCCAGTCCAGACCTCTCCACCTCAGTCTCTCCAGAGAGAGTCTTCTAATGGGGATTCTGGGAGCTGTGTTTGTTTAACTGGGTCTCCGGGCTTCCCTGGTGGCGCAGTGGTTAAGAATCCATCTGCCAATGCAGGGGGCACTGGTTCGAGCCCTGGTCCGGGAAGATCCCACATGCCACAGAGCAACTAAGCCCGTGCGCCACAACTAGTGAACCTGCGCTCTAGAGCCCGTGAGCCACAACTACTGAGCCCACGTGCCACAGCTGCTGAAGCCTATGCACCTAGAGCCTGTGCTCCGCAACAAGAGAAGCCACCGCGATGAGAAGCGCACACCCTGTAACCAAGAGTAGCCCCCGCTCACTGCAACTAGAGAAAGCTCGCGCGCAGCAACAGAGACCCAACTCAGCCATAAATGAATGAATGAATGAATAACTGGATCTCCAACTTCCCTTTCTGCTTTTAAATCTAATTTTCACTCTTATTTCCGCTGGTACCTGCTACCACTGATTCTTGAGCCTTTGGAGGGTACAGTGCAAGACAGGTTGATTTTTCTGCTTTCTGGGTTAGGATTCAGGTTTCTTGGGTCTGCTGTGTACATTGTTTCCTGTCTTCCTGCTTCTAACTTGCAGGATTTTATTGCTGCTTTGTCTCCTGTTAATCGATTTTGAATTTTTTTTGCCTCAAATTTAATAAAACTTTAATAACATTTACATTTGAGAGGATTTTGGAAGGTATAAGAGGCAAATGTGTGTGTTTAATCTTCAGCTGGAAAATTATGATTGTAATTACTTCTTTTGATGGTCTTTTCTTTGGTAAGCTTTAGACTTAGTGAGGTAAAAAACATCAGTCATGGCCTGACATGTTCTTTGAGTGGTGTTAATTATAAAATGCAAGCGATTATACACTTGCATATTGGAACATTCTCTGATAGGGTGAAGGGACAGATATGAAATGCTTAATGAATCTTCCTCTTGGTTCTCGTTCTTGCAGGAGAAGGGGACCTCATGACCAGGCCGAAGTTAAGGCAGCCTCTTGAATAGAATACCTTTCACCATCCGTAATCTCTGTCTCAGTATGCTGTATTCCAGGCATCATCATCATCATCATATAATAATAATAATAGTGAGCAAGCATAGCTGAGAGAGCTCTGTAGCTCCTGGGGCTAGCAGAGCCAAGCAGGCTGCAGTCAGCATGAGTCTCTGGATTCTAGGCATGTCTGTCACTTTCTGGGGCTGTACATTTGACTTTACCATCTTATTATTATTATTATTTTTGAAATTATAATCATGCTTATTTTTCAAAAATATTTCTTTATTTTTGTCTGCATCGGGTCTTAGTTGCGGTGCGCGGGCTTCTGTCTGGTTGTGGCATGTGAGCTCAGTAGTTGTGGCGTGTGGCCTTAGTTGCCCTGTGGCATGTGAGATCTTAGTTCCCTGACCAGGGATCGAACCCATGCCCCCTGCATTGGAAGGCAGATTCTTAACCACTGGACCACCCGGGAAGTCCCTTTACTATCATTTTAATGTAGAATATTCCATTTTTTGGATATGCCAATTGGTAGTTTTTAGAAGGGAAAACTTTCTAGGAATTAGTGTGATCAATCAAAATACCAATTTTCCTTCATATGTACCACAAACATTTACTGAATACCTATTTGTACCCAATACTCTATGCTAAATGTTTTATTTCCTAAGAGCTGAAGGTTGGAGAGGTCTGTTTCTCTTTTGTGTTTCTTATACTCTTGTTACCATTTCTTTTTAAAATAGGTAACTCTGGAACCATAGTGTTGATGTATGTAATGCATAGTACTTTATGAAGCATGAAGTAGTGATGGGGATGCCACCTGCTGTTGATCACTCATGGAATCATCATCACTGTCCCTTCCACAGATATAGCAGTCATCTGCATGTGGCTCCATACCTAGCCTTATATTATTTGGTGATTTGTAAAGTAACATGAATACTTAAGATAAATGTGAACTAGTAAGTCAAGATGGCATTAAGGTTAGCTGCCATTTCTTCAGGTAGGTTTCTGTTAAAGCTACACCTCCATGCTTGCTTTAGTCAACATGTGCTAATAAGGTATCCATGATATGCCACTCACTGTTAAGTGCTGGGGTGAATACAGCAGTGAACCATATGAAGGTCCCAGTCTACAGAGGGCTCACAGTCTACACTGTTAACCCAGCAAGGGCTCGTGTGTCTGTGGCACAGAAAGCCAAACTCTGGCAGCGGGTATTTGCAGCAAAATAAGGGTTTATTTGAAGGTGCCAAGCAAGGAGAACCGGGCAGCTTATGCTCGAAAGACCCAAACTCTCTGATGGCTTTCAGGCAAGGGTTTTTTTTTTTTTTGGCTGCGTTGGGTCTTTGTTGCTGCACGCGGGCTTTCTCTAGTTGCGGAGAACAGGGGTTACTCTTCTCATTGCGGAGGCTTCTCTTGTTATGGAGCACGGACTCTATGTGCACAGGCTTCAGTAGTTGCAGCACGTGGGCTCAGTAGTTGCAGCATGCGGGTGCTAGAGCATGCAGGCTTCAGTAGTTGCAGCCTAGGAGACTAAAGCCTTTCTTTCTGCAAACAAGAAACAAAGGACAGGGACACGGGTTCGAGCCCTGGTCCGGGAAGATCCCACATGCTGCAGAGCAGCTAATCCCGTGTGCCACAGCTACTGAGCCTGTGCTTAAGGGCCCGCGAGCCACAACTACTGAAGCCTGTGCGCCTAGGGCCTGTGCTCTGCAACAAGAGAAGCCACCGCAATGAGAAGCCCGCACACCGCAACGAAGAGTAGCCCCCACCCATAGCCCCCGCTCACCGCAACTAGAGACAGCCCGCGCACAACAACGAAGACCCAACACAGGCAAAAATAAATAAATAAATAAATAAAATTTAAAAAAAAAAAAGAAAGGACAAGAAGAGCCTTTTGTACCTGGGAAGGCCCCACAGGGTCCTGTTTCATTCATTTCCCCCTTTTCTTTGATAGCCCTCAATCCTGAGAGGAACAGGGACAGAACAAGAAACGAAATAAAGTTTTGGAGAGAGATTAATCATAAACTGAGCAGGGGAACTCAGTTTTAGGGGGACGCGGTTTCAGGAATCCTCTGCCAGTCTACTTTTCTCCCCATCTGGAACTGTTAGTGAGTATGATTTACATACAGAAGCATGCACAAATCATAAATGTGTATTGTAGTTCAGTGAATTTTCACAAGCTGAACATGCACGTTAACTAGTACCCAGATCAAGCAACAGCATTACCAGCACTCCAAAAGCTCCCTTCGTGTGCCCTTCCAGTTGTGCCCCTGCCCTGGGTGACCACTCAGCTGGCAGACTAGGCTTGCCTGCTTTTGCTCTTTACATAAGTGTAATCGTACAGTAAATGCTCTTGTGTCTGGTTTCTGTTGCTCAGCATTATGAGATTCACCCTTGCTGTTGTGTGTTGTTATAGTTTATTCATTCACATGGTTGTATAATATTCCATTGTGTGAAGTTGTAATTTAGTTAGTTACCCATTCTGCTGTTGATGGGCATTTGGGTAGTTTCCAATTTTATGAATACTGTTGCTTTGAACATCCTGGTGTGTCTTTTGGTGAACATGTGTGTTTCTGTCAGGATGTATAACTAGAGTATAATTGCTGGGTCATACAGTATGTATGAATTCATCTTTAGTAGATATTGCTAAACAGTTTTCTGAAGTGGCTCTACAAATTTACATTCCCAGTACGAGAGTTCTGGTTGTTATGTACCCTCAACAACATTTGGTATTTTCTGCTTTTTTATTTTAACTATTATCTGTGGTTTTAATTTGCATTTCTGTGATGACTATTGAAATGCAGCACTTTTAAAATATGTTTATCAGCCATTTGGCTCTCTTCTTTTGTGAAGTGTCTATTCAAGACTTTTGCCCATTTTTCAGTTCTGTGTTTTCCTTTTTGTTATGGCTTTTTAGAAGTTTTTTTTTAATGTATGCTGGATATGAGTCCTTTGTCCAGAAGGTATGTCTTCTATTCTGGGTTGTCTTTTCATTCTCTCAGTAGGGTCTTTTGAATGAATAAAAGTTCTTAATTTGAGAAGCACATGTGGATGAACATCTTCATGTCCTTGTGCACAAAAAAGCTAACGATAAATGAAGAAATTGATAGTTCACTTTTGAAGATCTATAAGATGGATATGTACTACTTCTGCAGGAACTTGCTGATAAAAATATGCCATCCCTTGTGATGACCCAAACACTAAGCTGACCACAGAGTAGAAAATACTGACATATGGGGCTTCCCTGGTGGCGCAGTGGTTGAGAGTCCGCCTGCCGATGCAGGGGACGCGGGTTCGTGCCCCGGTCCGGGAAGATCCCACATGCCGCAGAGCGGCTGGGCCCGTGAGCCATGGCCGCTGAGCCTGCGCGTCCGGAGCCTGTGCTCCGCAAGGGGAGAGGCCACAACAGTGAGAGGCCCGCGTATGGCAAAAAACTAAAAAAAAAAAAAAAAAAAAATACTGACATATGAAAAACAAGTAGAGCCCAGAAGAAACCAGTAACTGTACCTAAGAAAGAATTTCCTTTGGCATTTTATTATAATGGTATATAGGAATAGTGCTTCTGTCAGTAGATTTAATGGAAAAGTTATTTTGTCCATGTTGACAAATGTTGATCTTAATAATTGTACATAAAGCATCATTTAACAAATTTCATCAAGTTAACTTTTTAATATCCCAAATTATCAGCCTAAATAATACTATTCTGGCTTAAAATAGCAACCAGTCTTTCTAGTAAATTAATGAAAAAATGGAAGTGTTCTTTCAGGAATATTAAGGGGTAATAGTCAAATTGGTGTGATTGTGGCATGTAATAGTGCCTGGTAAAATTTCATTGAATGAAATCATTAAAATTTCTGACTATCCATGAAGAAGGCTGTTGTGGGCTATTGCAGAAGAAAAGGCAATGGAGAGAATGGAAAGCATGAATCGCAACATATTTACATCTAATTCTATTCCTGTAGGTTATGTATCTACATTAATAGCATTTACTTGTATTTTTGGCTGCACTGGGTCTTAGTTGTGGCATGTGGGATCTAGTTCCCTAACCAGGGATCGAACCCGGGCCCCCTGCATTGGGAGCGTGGAGTCTTAACCACTGGACTACCAGGGAAGTTGCCGCATTTACATTCTAAGTACTCTTTCTGCAGTACAGCTGTTTTTCAGAAAAGTTGTACAAATCAAACTAATTTAAATATATTGCTAGATAGGCATGTAGTTTGATGATAGCCTTGATTGTACTGATTTAAAAGGGTTGACTTCTTTTGTAATTTTAATATTGCATTATATAATTGTTTTACCAGTCAGGATTTTAGGAGAGACATATATGTGTATGTATGGTATATATGTATCTTAAATATATGTATCTTTATATATATGTCTTTATATGTGTACATTTACACATACATATATATGTGTGTATTAGTGTGTATATGTGTGTATAAAACCTTAATGGAGACTAGAAATGTTCTGCATGCCAAGTCCAAAATCCTTTCAGTTCTGTTGTGAGTTTATAAATAGGAACAGATAATTGTAAAAAATTGTTCTTGAAATTTAAAAGAACCATTGAATAGATGCCAGTTGTAGTCCACGTTCTGTTGGGACAATTTTTTTTTCATAAAGTGTTGCTTAATGTATCATTTTAAGTGGTGAATAATTAGGAGTTCATTTTTGCTTTCATGATGATATTTTAGAGCTTCAACGTATCTTAGAAGAGGACAACATGTAGGGTTTTAAAAACACAAACAGTATTTACCACTCATGGACTAGATTTTATGTAAACTATTTTAAAATGAATCTGATCTAGCTCCTATTTTCATATTGTTTATTCTGTAAACAAAAGATGAACTGTCCTGTCAGAGGCAAGGGGAACAAGCCAGGTGTTTAGTCTCCAGTTCAACTTGTCTTTGCTGGGACGTTTAATTCCTTCTCCAAGTGGGTTCTGGAGCGCTGAACTAAGAACTGAGTTTTCTTATGGAACCAAAAAGTGGAGAAGAGGTGAGACTCAAGTCATGGATTGGTTAGTACATAGTTGGATGCTACTTCTTAAAACATATTATGTTCAGGGACAAAGAGACTTACCTATTTGAAAACCATGTGATTGTTCCTTATTTCCCCAATCTTTATAAAATCATGAAGCATGGCAAGGGGTGGGGGGGGCACTTATCATTAACCTGGAAGGTTCTTGGCTGTAGATTTTGCTGAAGCTAGGTGACAGAAAACACTGGGCACCATTTACTTGACAGTGCCTTGGTGAAGCCATCAGTAGTGAAAATACTTGGATGTAAGATGTGGATCCCAGGGCTTGGCAGGTTGATGGCAGCTTTCTGGTGCCACCCAAAAATCTCACAATGCCCACTATCATAGCCATAGTTGGCTAGTTTAGTGCCTTCATGGATGAGGAGTTATTTCTCCTAGTGCCTTGGCTTCTTAATAAAGTTGGAGTTGGTGATGAGTGGCTACTATGTTGCCTTCCTCTTTTCTCTCTGGATGGTATGCCTTCACTTGTTATTTGGACCTCAGGTGAAAAAAAGAAGAAAAGCCATCAAATTGGTGATCATAGTTTGTAGCATTTGCTCTCATTTCTAAGGACTAACATAAATACTGAGTTAGAATATTTTCTCTCCTTCCAAACCAGATTATATTCATCAGTTGTATTTATGTATGTTAACGGTGATAACCACAAACATCTTTAAATAGAAAGCTTTACAAACTGCTGGCCTTTCTGAGGAGATTTACTGTAGTATACTTTTCACCTCTTATTGCCATTGTCTTTTTAAAGCATTATTCTAATTACTTTGCTTTGGTGAATTTTGATTTTTAATTGTGTTTTCATTTTGCTGTTAAGAGGATTTGCATTTATCTTTTCCCTCTGCCATGAGAGCTGCTGTTGGGGATAGTCTAAATCCAGTGGTTGTTTGTTTTTAAAGTTATCTTTAGGTAAACAAAGTAGAAAAAAATCATGATGTTTATTCTCAGCTCTTAAAACAGATTGTTAGTCAGACTATCTTTTAATTTCTTGATCCTAATATTTTTCTTTTCAGGAAAGGAGAATATTAAGGAATTTTTTAAAAATCATGATGAGGTTATAATTCATTGTGTTATTTTTTTCTTTTTATCCATTCATATATATGTGTTCCGTGTTAAGCTCTGGAGATATTTATTTATGGGATCAGGACCTATCCCCTCCCATTAAAGGACATAGACATTGATTTAGCAAGAAAATACTGATTTGGAATAGTCAATTTTCAGTGTCATTTTAAATGAAATGTGCAGTTTTAGAAAATACTCTTTTTTTGAGGTGTAATCCACATACCATAAAATTCATCTTTTTAAAGTGTACAATTAGGGCTTCCCTGGTGGCGCAGTGGTTGAGAGTCCGCCTGCCGATGCAGGGGACACGGGTTCGTGCCCCGGTCTGGGAGGATCCCGCATGCCGCGGAGCGGCTGGGCCCGTGGGCCATGGCCGCTGAGCCTGCGCGTCCGGAGCCTGTCCTCCGCAGCGGGAGAGGCCGCAGCAGTGAGAGGCCCGCGTAACGCATAAAAAAAAAAAAAAAAAAAAGTGTACAATTAAGTGATTTTTACTGTGTTCACACGGTTTTGCAACCATTGCCACTGTCTAATTCCAGAACATTTGAATCACTCCCAAAAGAAACATGACACTATTAGCAGTCCGTCACTCCCCTTTCTTCCCTTCCTCAGCACCTGGCAACCACCAGTCTACTTTCTGTCTCTCTTGGATTTGCCGTTTCTGGAGACATTATATAAATGGAATCATACAGTATGTGGCGTTTTGTGACTGGCTCCTTTGCTTAGCATAATAATGTTTTCAAGGTTGACCCAGGTTTTAGCACGTATCAGTACTTTACCGCCATTTTTTTGTTGTTGTTAGGTTGATTTATTCCTATCCATCCTTTTGTATGGATATATCATATTTTGTTTATCCATTCATTTGAAGAGAACCATTTGACTATTATAAATAATGCTGCTATGAACATTCATATATAAGTTTTTCTGTGAAAATTTGTTTTCATTTCTCTTGAGTATATGTCTAGGAGTGGAATTGCTGGATCCTTTTATAACTCTGTGTTTAACTTTTTTTTGAGAAACAGCCAAACTGTTTTCCGCAGTGGCTGTACTACTTGACATTCCTACCAGCAGTGTATGAGGGTTCTAATTGCTCCACATATTCAACATTTGATTTTTTTCCTTTTTTTTTTTTTTTTTTACGCGAGCCTCTCACTGTTGTGGTCTCTCCCGTTGCGGAGCACAGGCTCCAGACACGCAGGCTCAGCGGCCATGGCTCACGGGCCCAGCCGCTCCACGGCATGTGGGATCTTCCCGGACCGGGACACGAACCCGTGTCCCCTGTATCGACAGGCGGACTCTCAACCACTGCGCCACCAGAGAAGCCCCCCGTTTTTCCTTTTTTTTTTTTTTTTATGGCCATATTCATTCGTGTGACGAGGTAGCTTGTGGTTTTGATTTGCATTTCTTTTTTTTTTTTAATTTATTTTTGGCTGTATTGGGTCTTCCTTGCTGTGCATAGGCTTTCTCTAGTTGCGGTGAGCGGGGGCTACTCTTCGTTGCGGTGCACGTGCTTCTCACTCTGGTGGTTTCTCTTGTTGAAGAGCATGGGCTCTAGGCACGCGGGCTTCAGTAGTTGTGGCGCATGGGCTCAGTAGTTGTGGTGCACGGGCTTAGCTGCTCCGTGTGGCATGTGGAATCTTCCCGGACCAGGGCTTGAACCCGTGTCCCCTGCATTGGCAGGCGGATTCTTAACCACTACACCACCAGGGAAGCCCCTGATTTGCAGTTCTTGATGACTAATGATGTTGAGCGTCTCATGTATACTGGCCATTTGTATATCTTCTTTGGAGAAATGTCTATTAAAATTAGATTGTCTTTTTATTGTTGAATTTCTCTTTGTCAAAATTACCTTTAGCAGAGAACTACTCTTTTTTTTTCTTTTTTTTTTTAAATTTATTTCTGGTTGTGCCGGGTCTTAGTTGAGGTAGGTGGGCTCCTTAGTTGCAGCTCACCAACTCCTTTAGTTGCGGCACACGTGCTCCTTAGTTGTGACATGCGAACTCTTAGTTGTGGCATGCATGTGGGAATCTAGTTCCCTGACCAGGGATCGAACCCGGGCCCCCTGCAGTGGGAGGTGGATTCTTAACCACTGCACCACCAGGGAAGTCCCAGGAGAACTATTCTTTTTTTTTTTTTTTTTTTTTTAAACTCTATCTGCAAGAACAAATGTTGCAGAAGAACCGAGAATTTTTTTTTTTTTTATTTAACTTATTTATTTAGTTTTGGCTGCGTTGGGTCTTCGCCGCTGTGCGCGGGCTCTCTCTAGCTGCGGCGAGCGGGGGCCGCTCTTCGTTGTGGGGCACGGCCCTAGGCACACGGGCTTCAGTAGTTGTGGCGCACGGGCTTAGTTGCTCGCGGCATGTGGGATCTTCCCGGACCAGGGCTCGAACCCGTGTCCCCTGCATCAGCAGGCGGATTCTTAACCTCTGCGCCACCAGGGAAGCCCGAGAACTATTCTTGAATGTAAAGAATTCGGTGGTAGTAGAATATTTTATAGTCAGTATACTATATACAATTAAAAATCTACAAACAGGTGGTTGCCAGAGGGAAGGTGGGTTGGGGGGCAGGTGAAATAGGTGAAGGGGATTAAGGGGTACAGAGTTCCAGTTTTAAAATATAATAAGTAAGTCACGGGGTTGTAATGTATAGCATAGGGAAAACAGTAAGTAGTGCTGTAACAACTTTGTATGGTGATGGATGGTAACTAGATACGGTGATGATCATTTTGAAATGTATATGAATATTGAATTACTATAATGTATACCTGAAAGTAATATCATATGATATTGAATGTCAATTATACTTCAATTACAAAAAAAAACTATAGTCTGTATACAATAGAAAATTTATAGTCCTCACAAACTTCAGCTGTTTCTGACCAACACAGTAAAATAGCATACTCAGTTGTTTACCTAAAGAAATGTGCTTGTTTACTTTCTGGTAATTATACTGTCTCATTTGGTGGGATTTAAAGAGTACACAGAAATAGTGGGTTGGTAATGAGAGGTTTAAAAAATTGCATTTTAAGTAAAAGTTTTAGAAATTAACTCTAAAATTAGAAGTGGTAAATAGCACTTAAAGCTAAAGTTTAGGCTTTTCTGAGACTGTTACTAACTTAAAGAAGGGATTTAAAACTTACCAGAATTTTCTTGCCATTTAAATAGGACTCACCCGAGAAAAAAATGAGTGGTGAAAATACTTGTAACTTTATGGACTTATCGGATAAGTTCAGCATTATTTTCCACATATTTGTGTGAATTATGAGGCATATTTTGATACCTCTTCTCATGGATTTATGAGTTTTTGGTTTTTCTCTTTGTTGTTTAGTAGGTTTTTTTGGTTGTTCTCCCATTCTTAGTAAATTGAATCCAAGAATGACTTTTACGTAAGTGCCTTTAGGTACTGCCGTCCTGTACAGTTGTAAATGTTGACCCTTACTTAGGCTTAATCCTAGCCCTTGCTCTTCTGTTGCTTAAAAACAGCTTATTTCTAAATTGGAGAACATCTTTAGAACTACTTATGGGAGGGCAGTGAGGAAGCCTTCTTACTGGGGTGGGAGCTCAAATAAGAATTTAAACCTGTAGGGTTTACGTGTCTTTAAACTTGTTAATTCAAGTTTTCTTCTATTAGAACTGGAGCTATGTTTGATTTCTATATGGGAGATTCTGTTGTCCAGCTAAAACACCATATACTTATTTCTAATAGCAACAATATGGATAGGATACAGAGGAAGAAAAACATCCTTTATTTTAGATGTGCTGTATTTCACAGACTAAATCTAGAGGACAAAGCATTTTAGCACTTATTTGTAGGTAATTTTTTTTTCAACCTGAGGGCGATCAAGGCTAAGAAGTACCATAGGAGATTGTGACATTTATAAAATGGGAATGTGGAAGAGTTTTAGGGTTCTTCTGGGGAGCCATAACAGAGTCTGCTCAGAGTATAAGGAGGAACGTAGGTAATCAGGAAAGTGGGAGTAAGGGCACTGCCCGGGGAGTGGCAAAGAGAAAGACCATCTGAATTTTCACATGATTGAATTATTCCTTTGTCAGCAGTGGAGACATACTTTTGTATTAAACTCAGTAGTTTATATGGCATGTATAGGTAATTGTATAATTCTGTTTGGAAAAGCCACAGTTTAAATCTTATTTGGAGATAAGTAAAATTGATGAGAATTGTTAAAAAAAATTATGTGACCAAGAAGAATCCAGAGCCGTGAAGGTATTTATTATCTGTCACAATTACACAATCAAAGGACCACCCCCCCCACCCCCCGCAGCAGGGAGACAGCAGAAAGTCCCACCACTTCTCAGATTTGTCTCTCAGTATCCCCTACAACCAGGAATCTGTAACAGGTAGGTTGCACTCAGGCTTCCACTGACCCAGTTGCTAGAAGAGACTGGGCATCTTTCCAACGCCAGCCCCAAATTGACAGTGACACTTATTGTGTTAGCCTTGGGAGAGCCTGAGGATCCCTGAACCCCAGAGATATGGCAGGGAGGGCTGCACAGGAAAGGTTCCCAAGGACAGAAAAGGAGAACCTTAAAAATACATTTTGGGGGACTTCCCTGGTGGTCGATTGGGTAGGACTCTGCGGTCCCAGTGCAGGGGGCCTGGGTTTAATCCCCGGTCAGGGAACTAGATCCCGCACGCGTGCCACAACTAAGAGTTCGCATGCTGCAACTAAAGAAGCCCGCATGCTGCAACTAAAAGCTACTGCATGCCACAACTGAGACCTGGTGCAGCCTAAGTAAATTTAAAAAATAAAGAAATATTTTAAAAAATGCATTTTGGAACCAAGTAACCAATTTCATAGCCTTATAGGTAAGGCCCACTCTAGTTCTAGTCCTCCCCACCTTTCCCCTCCCCCCGCCCCACCCCTGTTAGTGAGTGCCTGGCTTGTTTGGCTGGCAGAGCCAAATTAATGGCAGTAGATGCCCCCAGAGTGTAAAAAGATGTATAGTTAGGGCTTCTGTTATATAACAAGTAATTATTCACACAGATGGTGATCACTAAATACTTCTTGAAGGTGCTTGCCTCTTTCCCTCCCACATCGTAGTGTTTCATTTTAAACACCTTTCTTGGTGGAGCCTAAATTTATCACCAGCATTATAGAAAACACCAGAGTTGGGAACCCTGTAGAGTGAGGTCCTGGGATCATCCCAGTATGTGGAGCCTCCATAATCATAGTGGGTGTTTTTTTTTGTTGGTTATGTTTTTTCAGTCAGAAATAATATTAGTATGATTAATTACTAATTATTAATTAATAATATGATTCTGAAGTGGTGAATTTTAATGGAGTAAAAATTTTCATCTGGAAATGTTTCTTTTTTCCTCATCAAAGAGAAAATGGGGGTTTCTGAGCCAATTGGAATTTCTTTGCTTTGTTATCTGTTACCCTGGTGTGGAATGATCAAATTTCACATTTCCAGGTTGCTAGGAGACAGGCAACCTATCTTGTAGATACAGGCATTAAAACTCCATTATGCTTTATTTCTTAGAATTCTGTATTTCTTAGAATTCTCATGCTTTCTTTCTAAAACCTAAATTATGCAGAGGTAACATGATTATTTGACCAAGCTCAGGAGATAAAAGAATTATCAAATCAAAAATATCAAGCTGGAAAAAAACAATATCAGGCTGGGTTTAAATAAAGAACATGACTGGCTACCGTAAGTTAAGGCAACATTCTTGAAAGTGAGTCTGTATTTGCCTCTGCTTTTGCTGCTGACTCTTTTTGCAACTTTTTTTTTTGCTGCTTTTTTGTACTTTTTGCAGCACACAAGAGTGGTTAGGTAGGAGTAGGCTGAGAATACCCTGTCTACCCTGTCTAGAGAGCTACAGATGATGTTAAAAGTATTCCAAGTGAACATGGCCCCAGGAACTCTATTTAAATAATTTACTGATTTGGTCTCCCAGGAACATTTGGATTTACTGTAGCTATTTTGTCCTTTCCTTTCTTTTGAAAGGAAAATTCATCTTACGTTACAATGCACTTATTTTGGGAATGCCTTAGGTTTAACATTAGATAACTAGGGTTCAAAAAAATGTGCCCAGATGGTAGATGTTGATGAAAATTTGGGAGAAGAATTCATTTGAAGTTGAATGCTTGGCAGTATTAATCAGAAAGGTTTTGTTGGCTTCCGATTTTGAATAGCATAGAGATTGGAGGCTGAGATATTACTTTAATATCTACTTCATGTTAGGACAGGTCAGACTTTTCTCTTTTTCTGTTTCAATTCAGGATAGAGTTCTTTGCAGCAGTTGGTTTAGAGGGGTTTGTATTTTACAACTGGCTCAATTGGCTCTATATATCTTGATGTTACACAGCTGGGATGCAGACCCCCAAGTCAGTTACACTGATAAATACTCTGTTAGTACTTTACTCAATGGGAGTTAATTGACTCCCATTCTCAGCCACTTCATCTTTTTTTTTTAATGTTTTTAATTTTTTCTTTAAAATTCCTTTGTAAAATATAGACACAGAAAGCTACATAAATCATATATATTTATATAATATTTACTAAACATTAATGGAGTTGACATTCACAAAACCAACACCCAGATCAGGTAATAATACTTCCATCACCTCTGAAGCATATTCCCATCTGCCCACCAATAGACTGACTCTTAGCCAGTTCATCTTTTAAATGAGCTGTAGTCGTGACAGTGGAAAAATTAAATCACATGTCTTTGTTTATGAAGATGAGTTGCATAGACTATATAGACTGGCAGTGGTAGGAAGACACTTTCAGTGTCAGTTATCTAAAGTAACTGGAGCTGTAGATTTGACTAGTGAGAAAGTTACTGAGATATGAAAGAGGAAGATGTATTGACAGCGGTTATATGTAGAATTAGGTGGAATTTTATGTTTTTGTAAATATCTCAATTATTTAAGATATAATTTCTATGCACAAACTGGATATAATGGTAAACTTTGTTTTTACTGTGATTTGTCTTTGCCTTAACAGATTGTTATTATTAGATTATTTTTCTAATGGAAAAAATTAAGTGATAAATGTTCATTACAAGAAATTAGAACATACATATACACAAGGAAAAAATCCTCTCTAATTGCATCTCCTGAGATAACCAGTGTAAACTGTAGATGTTTATCTTTATAGACCTCTTTTCCATCACATATCTGTCTTTCAAAACCAAGTTATATGATTCATACAGTTTGGTAAACTTAGCTTTTTTCATGTAACAGTACAGCGCGAATATCTGTTCAAGTCATCAAATTTTCTTCATTTTCATTTTTGTGGTTACTTAGTAATCCTTTGTGAGATGAACTGTAGTTTATTTAATAAGTCCCCAATGATTGGTATTTAGGTTGTTCCTAATTTTTGCTGCAATAGCATTTATGGCTACCTTT
Source organism: Phocoena sinus (assembly GCF_008692025.1). Classification (NCBI taxonomy): domain Eukaryota; kingdom Metazoa; phylum Chordata; class Mammalia; order Artiodactyla; family Phocoenidae; genus Phocoena; species Phocoena sinus. The sequence continues at coordinate 53,332,710 of NC_045765.1, read as the reverse complement.
TTTGCCTCTGTCTGATTACTTCCTTAGGATAAACTCCTGGGAGTAGAATAATTCGCAAAGGATTTGCTCACTTTAAGGCTTTTTTTTTTAAATTTATTTATTTTTGGCTGCATTGGGTCTTTGTTACTGTGTGCGGGCTTTCTCCAGTTGTGAGGAGCGGGGACTACTCTTCCTTGTGTGGCGTGGGCTTCTCATTGTGGTGGCTTCTCTTGTTGCGGAGCACGAGCTCTAGGCACGCGAGCTTCAGTAGTTGTGGCTCGCGGTCTCTAGAGCGCAGGCTCAGTAGTTGTGGCCACGGGCTTAGTTGCTCCACGGCATGTGGGATCTTCCCGCACCAGGGCATGAACCCATGTCCCCTGCATTGGCAGGAAGATTCTTAACCACTGCGCCACCAGGGAAGCCCTCATTTTAAGGCTTTTGAAACACATTGCAAAATAGCTTTCCAGAAAGGTTATTCCAGTTTTCAGGTTTTCCTCTGTCTAATTGGCTTTATGATTGCATTAAAATGTGAAATTTTTATTTAGTTGCAGAATGAGGAAGAGCCTGGAGAGCCGGAACAAGCTGCAGGGGACGCTCCTCCACCTTATAGCAGCATCTCTGCAGAGAGTGCAGGTAGGTAACAGGGCGAGGTGGCTGCTGAGCTCTTGAAATGCATCAGCCAGAGGCTTTTGTCTGCTATGTATTTGTTGGTGTTTGTGTTTGTTTCAGCTTTCCTTAAGAAGACATTAGTTTTAGTTTGTAGTCTGAGGTGAAAAAAAGTCACTGTTCTGAAAAACAGATAAAACCCCATTCCAATGTGGCTTTCTTACAGAACTCAGTTTCATCCCAACAGGCTCTTAATAAAAAGGAGGTAGAATTCAGGAACCAGGTGATCACCTGTTTTTTCTGTTGCTGTTCTTTTTGTAGTTTGCTCATTAGTTGTTTTGCCTTTTTTTTTTTTAAACCAAATCCTGTTCTTTTAATCATTTTTTTTTTTAGATGTTGGGGGTAGGAGTTTATTAATTAATTTATTTTTGCTGTGTTGGGTCTTCGTTTCTGTGCGAGGGCTTTCTCTAGTTGTGGCAAGCGGGGGCCACTCTTCATCGCGGTGCGCGGGCCTCTCACTATCGCGGCCTCTCTTGTTGCGGAGCACAGGCTCCAGACGCGCAGGCTCAGTAGTTGTGGCTCACGGGCCTAGTTGCTCTGCGGCATGTGGGATCCTCCCAGACCAGGGCTCGAACCCGTGTCCCCTGCATTAGCAGGCAGATTCTCAACCACTGCGCCACCAGGGAAGCCCCCTGTTTTGCTTTTTGATTCTAGTACCTGTGACCTGGAAATATATATAGTATGTTAGATTTCTTTTATGCTAATAAATTCTTAATAAAAAAACTGGAAGTCTCCCAACTCTTTCATTTTGTTTCTCATAGTTTAAAACCATCCTTAATTAACCTTTCATCTTCCCATCTTATACCAGATTATCTTTATAATTTGCACACGCATGTTTAGAAGGGGTGGGGGAGAAGAAAGAAAATTGCAGTAGTTCAGGACTTTTGGTAATTAGATCTTTATGACAACCAGTTCTACTTTAATTACTGAAAGTTGACCAGTTTTGATGGAACCTCTTCCATATTCTCTGAAACAACTGTGGCAGAGTGGCAAGTACATGGCTGATGGTTAGAAATAAGAGTGGTGCACACATGTTGGTAGGGGGAAAAAAGGCACAAGTCACTATTTTGTATACTCACTTTACCTGTTTTAATTTGTGGTGTATAAATTTGGACAGTCTAACAAATATTGGATTTTTGTTTGTTTTGAATGTACTAAATAAAATGGAAAAGATTGTCGTTAAACTTTTCATGGAAACTTAAAATTATGTGAGGTGTCTATATTGATGGATCCCATTTTTTTAAAACTCCGTTGAAATAGGGAAATAAAAATGTTCTTGATTTCCCTCAACTTAAGGTAGTAAGGGCAGTTCCCTGGTGGCCTAGTAGTTAGGATTCCGGGCTTTCACTGTTGCGGCCTGGGCTCCTTCCCTGGTCGGGGAACCCAAGATCTTGTAAGCTGCGTGGCGCAGCCAGAAAAAAAAGTTTTCCTTAAGGTAGTAGGTATCAGTTTTGTTCATGTATTCAGAATTACTTTGGCTATGGGCGAATTCAGATTGTACCCTTCAATTTGTCAATTAACTTTTAAATTAAAAGTAAAAAATTTTTAAGGAAATTATATATACAATGTTTTATATACACATACATGCATGTATATATGTATGTGTATGTGTAATGTATGTAAAATAGTTATTTTGACATAGAGAAAAACAAATTTCTTGAATTGGATTAGGTGGCAGCTTTAGTTTCAGTAACACATTTTCCTAATTTTCGTCTAAAACCTTTGATATTTTATTTTTCCCATTTAGATAAATGGGCGTTCCATCTGGAATTGTTTTTTCTGTGTAGTGTGAGGTAGTGGTCAAGGTTGTTCTTCCATATGGATATCCATTTGATCCCACACCATTTATTGAAAAGACCATTCATTCTTCTTCCACTGCTGTAATGTCACCTTTGTCATAAATCAGGTGACTCTGTGTGTGTGTGTGTGTGTGTGTGTGTCTGTTTTCTGGACTAAATATTCTGTCCTTAGGTCTATTTATTCATCTTTGTGCCTGTGCTTAACTTTCTTAATTCCAGAACTTTATAATCTTGATATCTGGTAATTAGGTCCTTTAGCCTTTGTGTTCTTCAAGATTTCCTTGATACTTCTTGGCTTTTTGTATTCTTATTTACATTTTAGAATCAGTTTGCCAATTTCCATAAAACAGATGAAACAAACAAAAATTCTGCTGGAAGTTTAGTTGGGATGGCATTGAATCTGTGTATCAATTAACATCTTTATAATGTTGCATCTTCCAGTCTATGTTAAATCCCTCCCATTTATTAAGATCTTCTTTAATTTCTCTCAATAATATTTTGTGAGTTTCAATATAGAGATAATTAGATTTATTCCTAGGTATTTGGTGTATTTTTGTGCTGTTATAAAAGGTCCTTGTATAATTTTATTTTCTCTTTGTTGCTGGCATATGAAAATACAGTTGATGGTTTATATTAACTATATGTTCAGAGACTTTCCTAAATTCATATATTAATTCTAATAGTTTGTAGATACTCTTGGATTTTCTACATATGTAACTATGTCATCCATGATTAAGGATAGATTTCTTCTTTTCCAATCCTTATGTCTTATATTTTCTTTTCTTTCCATATTGTATCAACTAGTAGTACCTCTAAGATAATGTTTGATTAGAAGTGGTAATGGTGGGCCATTTTTGTCTGATTCTCTAATCTTAGGGGAGAAAGCTTTTAATAATTTACCATTAATTATGATATTTACTCTAGATTTTTCATAGAGATTTGTGAGAAGGTTAAGGAATCATAGTTTTCTTTTACAGTATTGCTAATTTGCTAAGTTTTTTTGTTATTAATAGGTATGTTATCAATGCTTTTTCTGCCCATGTGAAGACAGAATTTTTCTTCTTTTTTCTGTTAATGAGGTGAATTCTATTGATTGATAATTTCAGTAATATACTACAGTAAAATTGGAAGTTAGTTATAATTAACCAAAGAGAAAAAAGAAAAGAAAAATGTTAATCTTGATGAAGTATAGGAATTTTTTCAGAATTCTTAAGTGTTTTCAAAAATTGTATAGAAATTTAATCCATTTGTAAGTAGATCTTTTCTAATAATACATATTGAATCTTTTATAATAGAAGTCAGTGAGAATGAAGATGCAGTATTAGAAAGAAGGAATGCAAGATTTCACACAAATAAATAATGGTTCTGTAACTGAACCTGTAATTACCTTAGGCATGTCACAGAAAACAATACATGGCAAAAATAATGTGAAAGAATCAAAAGGGCCAAAATCTGTGAGAAATGACTTTTAACTTCTTTTCAAGTTTATTTTCATGTTTATAAATGGGAGGACACCATGGTACAGATTTCCAAACAGACAGGTAAATTATTTTTAGCTTAAATTTTACCTTATTCCATTATTAATATTACATGCCTTTTGTGAACACACCACGTAAACAGCCAAAAAAAAAGTGTTCAGAAGCACTTGGGAGGGCAAAGTGAATGTGGAATTTAAATAATTGAAAAGTGGATACATTTAAAAATCATTCCCAGTCTTATGTTCATCTTTAAACACCTTTTGATTCAATTATTCTATATGTACTGTAAGAGGAATGGCTGGTTTTTGTTTGCCAGAGTTAGCAGAAATCCTCTTTTTCCTCATTCCAACTAATCTTCAGATTATTATGACTTCCTTTTTATTCTGCAGCATATTTTGACTACAAAGATGAGTCTGGGTTTCCAAAGCCCCCATCTTACAATGTGGCTACCACACTGCCCAGTTATGATGAAGCTGAGAGAACCAAAGCTGAAGCTACTATCCCTTTGGTTCCTGGAAGAGTAAGTCCAACTTACCATGTTACTTGGTGCTCGTTTATGGGAATTAAGTTCTTTGCATTATCCACTTTGTGATATTACTTATGATTAAATTGATTAGTAAAAGTACAGCTAGTGTTTAAAAGCAGATACATTTTCTTTTGGGATAATAAACTCTTATCTTTTCCTGAAAACGATGAGGTAAAAGATACAAATGAGCAGAAAAATCACTAGTCAAACCAGCTCATTTTCCCTATATCTCTCCTACTGCCATCACTTTCTCAAGTCTCCTGGCATGGCTGAAACATCTTGGAGCAGGAGCTGATTTAAGAAATACACCAACTTTGCCTTGTTTCTGCACACTTAATATTTTGGTGTTAGGTAGATAGCTGCTAGGGAGTCTATGGAGAGAATAAATAAGTGGAACTTCATAGAATTAAACTCAGAAGGGCTCTAACAATCATCTCGATGAACCCCATGCCACCAGCGGTCCAGATCATGCCATCTGTGGAGGCACAGTGAATTCAGATCCCGTCTGGCCTGATGTTAATTCATGGGAGTGGGGGTGGGGTGTGATGAAAGCCAATGGAGAATTTTGGACACTCTTGGTTCGTGATGTGTCAGGCCTATAAGTGATACAGTTGTGTTTTCATAAATATTCATTCAGGTTGAAGCTGATGCAGGTGGGGCCTTGGGTGAGATATTGAGAGAAAGGAAAGCAGGATCCAGTCCCCATAAATGTGGGGCAATCAAGGCTCCAGACCCTAGGCCTGGCAGGAAATTAGAGTAAAAGATAAGAACAAGAACAGAAATTTGGTCTGGGCAGTGCAATGACACAAGCCCCAGAAGTTCGGGCCTTAGGATAGTAGACTGCAGATCATATTTATACTATGAGGGGTGAAACTCATAAAACCACTGCTGGGCAGAAGTAATAGTTTACAAGCCTAGTCTAGGCTGATTCTACCTGGTGAAATGCATTCGCTTCTTGTAGGTGCTAGGGAAAAACTGAGACCCCTCATGCAGCTCACTCTCTAAAGACAAAACAGTCTTAATATAGTTACCATGTATTGGAAGCAAACAACATGGTTGGTACTGTGCTTGATGCTTACATATATTTTGTATGTTGTTTCCAGTCTTCACAATAACTTTGCAAGGTAGAGATTATATTATCCATATTTTACAAATGCAAAAATTGAGGCCCAGAGAGATTAAATAATTTGCCCAAAGTCATATAGCTAATAAGTAGCATAGGTGAGTCAAACCCAGATATTCTAGACTCCAAAGTCCTTGTATGTACTCTCCAGACCTCTTGGATTATGGTAACTGTCCCATGAAATAGACCAGGAGATTAGCTCTGGTTGATCACAGAACTCTTTAGAATGCTTTTGTACACATTTAAGAACTTCTTAGGGGGCTCTTTTATTCAGCCAACATGTATAGAACACTTTTTTATATAATGTGCTATGTATTTTGCAGTGGATAAGTGGAAGGCTTTGTATAAAGCAATGCTCCTGCCATACAAGAGCTTAGAATCCAGCTGGGGAAAAGGCCCACAAAGACCTATATCTAAGGAACAGCACAAGAGCAGTGAGCGTTAAGAACTGTGACTTTAACTTTGTGATCACGGGGAAGATGGGATTTGAAGTGGGCCCCGAGTTTTGATGGATAAGAACATTCCAGAAGGAAAAGCTCAGAAAGCAGATGTGAATCAGCCAGGTGCAGGGCAGGTTCTGTGGTTGTAGTAATTGGTTTTGCTTGAGCAAAGAGTTCGTGACCAGAACTGTAGGTTGTAGAATCTTCTGAATGCTAGGCTGAGGCATTTAGACTTACACGTAGGTCACACAGAATCTTTCAGAGTTTTTAAGCATGAGTATGATAAGACAAGTATGGTGTTTTAGAAACATTAACCTGGCAACGGTTTGTAGGAGGAATCCTGGTAGTAGAGATACCAAGGACAAAAAGAACAGCTAGAAGGCATTTGTAATATTATTAGGCATTACTTCCATGTATTTTTGTAGTACATCTTTGAGTAGTTATGCAAAAAACAGAATTACTTTCTAATTTGGCAAAGCCTATTTATCCTACTAGTATGCATGCATTATACAAGCTATTTCGTATTTTTAAAAAGATAAAACAAACACATTCTTATATAAATTTCAAACAATAGAGGAAAGGTGTTAAATTAGATGAAAGCTGCCACTGCCACTTCTTCTTTAGTTCCCATTCCCCAGGGGAACCAGTTGGCAGCTTGTTATGAATTTCCCAGTCCTTTTTCTGTGTAGGGCAAGTTTTGGTTCTCCCTAAAGTTTTTTTTTTTTTTGATTTGAGGAACCCTCATTGTACTGTGTACAAATCTACCACTTTTACTTTTAAGCGTATATTCATTTATTTTTCAATATCTCAACACTTATCTACAATTAGTTGAAAAGGTAAGTTGCATATGTTGGTGTCATTGTTGGTCAAGATCATCTTCCTTCTAGACTTGCAACACTGTGTTTTCAGGTTAGGATGGAAAGGATCCTATGTGCCGACAAGATTGGAAGTGAGGTTGTTTCAGACCTATGTACCAATATAAACAAATGGTTATGGAGCAGTGGGCAGCGCTGTTAGACTCTTCACGTATGATTACACTATCTTCTTCCACCGCTCCACCCCACCGCTCCACCCCACCCCACCCCAAGTCAGTCTCATAAAGCACTTGAGCTAGTCAATGGTATCTTCTTAATAGGCCCAGGATTACGAATATTCTGGGCTAAACAAGCCCTGGATTACTGATATTCTAGAATTTAAGCCAAATGTGTAAGAAAAATTTCTTTTTCTTTTCTTTATGTATATATTTCCTTTCTTTATATTTATATATATATAAAAGGAAGAGTGAATAGTTCTTTGTGAACTTCATAATTTTTGAAGTGTATTGTTAAAGAACTTGGGTTATAAAGTGAAAAATTCCTTTCACTGAGAAAAAATTATATCTTTTACTTATAAGACAAATGAAAATTTTAACATATAGTTAAAGCCTTAATGCTCCTAGTTTTGAATTGAGCCGAAGCAGTATATTTTCTCATTGGAACTCACTTTTGTCCCTTTCTCTGTTTTTCTTGATGTCTTTGCTTTGCCTTGAAATAATTTATTGTGAATTTACCTTTTCTCTTCATTTAGGATGAGGATTTTGTGGGTCGGGATGATTTTGATGATCCTGACCAGATGAGGATAGGAAACGATGGGATTTTCATGTTAACTTTTTTCAGTAAGTATATGCACACAGCAGAGCCTCTTCCCACAAACCAGAGTGCTTTGGATTATGAGTGAATATGACTGAATTAAAAGAACTAGTTGAGTTAATACATTATATTTATTACATATATTTAATACATTATATTTATTTTAATACATTTTATTTAATGTATTACATTATATTTGATGCCTTTTACTGAGATGTTCAGAGCTTAGTACACTTTTAATATCCTTTCTCTTTTATTTCTGTGAATACCTATGCAAAATATAATTAAAACAATTTTGGGGGATGCTTCATTTTTACATGATCTAATAAGCTTCAGTTGTGCAATCTTCAAGGCCCCTTAGCATTCCTCCTACTCATTCCTGACCGTGGAATAGGAATTAAATGCCTTCGATGAATTTTATTTTACAAGCTTCTATTTTCTAATACATCAAAGTCAGCCCGATTTTTCCCCCTTGCTGTTATTTTGCATTTAGGTTTCCATATGCCTGACTTGGAAGTGAGCAACAATTTCTTTAATTTGCTGTATTAAAAAGATATGAAGCAAATGCAGTGCTTTTAGAGGGGATGTGTTACATAAGCTGTCAAAATTCGTAGAAGCAGGAGGTGAATGACTTGAATCGGATTATTTGGGGGCACTAATGTAATGTTCAAATAATGTTTATTTACTCAGGTGTAACACATACAGTGAAGGGCACAAGTCATAAGTATTCAGTGTGGTGATATTAAGGCATTTTTGAAAGCGTATATAGCAGTAGATGTAATAATATAACACCTGATATCCAGAGACTGTGTTTTCTTGTTTGCTTTTGGGAGGAAGACAGAGGATGGATGCTTTGGGGAAGTGGGATAAGGGTTTTGGAGGGTGGGCTAAGCCATTTAAGCAGAAGCAAGTACAGAGGGCACCCTTAGGGCACTCTTGCTCCTTGGGTAACAGGACATGTCTGACCTCTTTTTTTCTCTTGGCTTTTACAGTGGCATTCCTCTTTAACTGGATTGGGTTTTTCCTGTCTTTTTGCCTGACCACTTCAGCTGCAGGAAGGTATGGAGCCATTTCAGGATTTGGTCTCTCTCTAATTAAGTGGATCCTGATTGTCAGGGTAAGTTGTACAACAGTAATGATAGTCTGTAGAGAAGCAATAAGTAGAATAATTTTGAATATTTGATTTGTTTTTCATCTGCTTTTTGGAATCATTTTAAAATGATTTTTGATTTGTCTTTGTTCTGGTTTCATGAAGTTGAACCTAGATCAGTTGCAGTTGGTTCATGCACCCAAGTTTTGTAGTCAAATCTAGTGAATATTGGTGGTCCAAGGGCATCCATCTATCCTTGTTCACCAGCTGCTTTCTCTGTTTTTAATGTTTGTAATGTGATAATACATGTATTTGTTCTGAAATTAGTTGTTTTTATAATAAAAGAAAGACTCTGTCACCTCTCTGGTATCTCATCAAAAGCAGACATTCCTCTCATTAATGCTACTGAAGTTTTAGTCTTCTCTCCTTCCCTCTCTTCTTTTCTCCCTCCTTCCTCCCTCCTATCCTTCCTCCTTTCCAGGATTGGTTATCAGTAGCATCATTGGTTATGCCAAAATGTTTGGAGAGCCGAAACTATTTAACTGTTTAACAAGCCCTACTCCATTAGGGGCCCTTATCTCTAAGGTAAATTAGAGATCTTCAGTGATGTAGGAGTTACCAGTTAGTTAGAATTGCATGAAGTTAATTTAAAGTTGTAAAATATCTAGTCTCTTAAAGTGTCCTCTGATTTCGGATAGGTTTACTGCCATGGTTAACTTTATATATAAAACCAATGTGTTTATCATAAATTGACATTAACTAATTAATGGGTGTTGACTGAGCATTGGAGTTTTTCAAAGTTATTTATTCTAAAGGAATTGTTAACATTTTTAGAATTCCAGGTTCCTTTGAGAATCTGATAAAAGTTACATGCTTTTCTCCTAGATGGCTAATGTGTACTCACCTAAAACATGGACTTTAAGTTAAGAACTCAAGCCCTAAAGAGGTTTTTCATTCTTTCTCTATAAACCTTGTTATTTTATTAAGAAATAAAATACTGTATTTAATGCTCAAACTGTGCTAAAGTCCATACTGTGTAAAGCCTCCAATAGAAACAAGATCAAATTAGTTACCAATCTTTTTATTTTTACTAAACTTTTAACTGAACTGAATGAATCAGCTTGTATTAGTTAGGATGGCTTTTTGAGTAACAGAAAACCTAGCTCAAAGTGGCTTAGAAAACAATGGGGAAACTTTATTTCCAGTGAAAGTAAGTCCTGACATGGAGGTTAGTTAAATGTTTCACTGACATCATCGAGGACAGCTGACGGTCTGCTCAACATGTTAGTATAGCTGCTCCACCCTCAGGGTTAAGATGGCCAAGGCAGTTTCAGGCATCACATCAGAAACACAACAGTGTTCAACAGAAGAAAGGGAACTATTTCTTCTCCTCCTTTTCTTCTTAAGAGCTAGGAAACCTTCTCAGCAGCCCTCAGTTCCGTTGGCCAGAATAACATTATGTGCTAGTCCCTGGCAAAGGAATGTGATCATCACGATGTATGTGACAAAAGTTTTCCAAGGTCGAGACATGGCTGGAGGCCTAGGAACAAAATCAGGGATCATTAGAAAAGAGGTCAGATAGTTGGGTTTGGCACTGGGTAAGCAAAATGAAAGTTATCATCAAGACATATTTCTACAAGGGAAAATAACGTGGGCAAAAAAAAAATTTTTTTTGTTTAAAAACAAGCAGATTTGAGCACTTTCAAAACAAGGCGTATGTAAAGCCGAAAGCTATCATATTTCAAGATTGCTTTTCCATGAAAGAAAATATATTTGCGTATATCATAATCATTTCAAATCTGTACTGTATAAAATACTTTCACTAACTTCTTAGAAATTTTTGTAAGAACTAAATGAATAGCATTAGTATACAAGATAAAATCTTGTGTTTTGTAAACTCTTAAGCTAAAATGTGAAATTATATCTGCTGAGGTGCTCTGAAGTATTTTGCTTTATTTTTCAGTTTTCCACTTACTTCCCTGGATATTTTGATGGTCAGTACTGGCTCTGGTGGGTGTTCCTGGTTTTAGGTAAGTGCTCTTAACGAAGACAAAGGAGAGGAAAGATTATGTTAAATTTTAGAAGTAAAATTACTTTTAGTAAGCCTTCATCTCACTTACTGTACAGTAATATATTAGCAATAGTAAGTATAATTTTTAAAATATTTCAAGGATTAGGCTCTTGTCACCATCAGGGTAACATAAATGTTCATAGAACGTCTCTTAGTGGTGATAAATTTCTCTTAACCCGTCCATATACACTTCTCACATTTCCTGTGTGGCCAGAGGGGCACACTGATAAGATGACTTTATAGTCCATAGATCTGTTTTCCCCTTGTGAGTTACTGCCGCAAAGCATTCACAAGCTCAACCCCGAATTGCTTATAGGTATATTGTAACCAGCTGAACTACTCATGAGTGTATGTGGCCTATATTCAGTTGGATCTATCATTAGAAAACAGAAAATGTATAACCTTACTAGACATAACTTCTGGAAGAACTGCCAGAAGTTATGTCTAGTAAGAATTGGGGTTCCAGAATTCTTTAGTTTGCTGTTGTTGCGAATAAGAATTATTTTGTGATGAGAGGGAGGAATTTTTTTAAAAAAATATACCAGCCATTTCAGGTTGTTGGTCTTCAGATTATACTTATTACTCTAAATTTTTATTTTAAAATCTTTTCTTCCAAGACATCTTAAAGCAAAGAAATGAGCAGTGTGGTGAATACTGTTGGTTTCCTCATTGTAGAGAAAATACATATGATACAGTAACAGACCATCATCACTGCTGTCATTTCTACAATAGCAGAGACATCCTGTAGCCGTTAAAGATGGTATAATTGCCTCACTGTGCTTCTGTGACATCATTTTCTCCTATCCTAACATTTCTCCTGTTTCAGGCCTTTTTGTTGTCTCCTTGATTAGGATCCTTGGTTCCAGGGCTAATGGGTCTGGCTAGCACAGTGTAGAACCCATGCCCGACAGGTGCTTAATATATTCAGGACCTACCTGTTTTACCCAGGGTAATAGAGCCATGTATTGCTGACCCTAAATTTTACTTAGAAAATACAAGTCATCCATGATGCCATCCCCCACCTCCCCAGTAGCATCATCTGCTCTACTATTGGTCATTGGCATTCCAAGGAAAGAGAGGGAGTGATTTTTACCCCTTCCCTTGATTACTGAGAAACTTTTTTAAAAAGTGACCTACAGGAGAGTTACTTTAGAGGAGTAGTTCCTTGACTTGCTTATTCTCTAAACTGTACCTTTAAGAGAAAGTCTGACTCCTCATCTTCCCCCAAGCTGCCTAAAGTCCAAGCAAATCCTGAATAGACCAAAGAAGAGTCATTAAGCATAATTTTAGGTTGATTGTTGACAGTGTTGATAATTTAAAGAAATTTAATGGGCTGATTTCCTTCATATATTAAAGTTTCATGGGAGATGAATTTATAGTACTTTGTAATTCATCATTCTTGCTATCTTACTGCTTACTGATAAGCAAAAAGTAGTGAGACTTTGGATGTACTTAGTGTATTTGGATCCAGTGTTTGGGTCATTTTTGGAACCTCTTGCAGAGAGAACTTTTTTTTTTTTTTGAGTTTTTCCTGCAAAGAACAGGTCTGTACAAAGTTCTCAAGCTGGCAGCTCATAAGCTATAGCTAGCCTGCAGTTGTGGTTTGTGTGTTCCACAGTTATTTTCAGAAGTTTTTTTTTTTGTTGTTGTTGTTGTTGCGGTACATGGGCCTCTCACTGTTGCGGCCTCTCCCTTTGCAGAGCACAGGCTCCGGACGCGCAGGCTCAGGGGCCACGGCTCACGGGCCCAGCCGCTCCGCGGCATGTGGGATCTTCCCGGACCGGGGCACGAACCCGTGTCCCCTGCATCGGCAGGTGGACTCTCAACCACTGCGCCACCAGGGAAGCCCCAAGAAGTTTTTATTATTATTAGTTGTCTTCGCATGAAAATCAAGAATTTTCATATAAAATACCTGCATTTTTTAACTTTTCAAAACTGAAATGTCTAGCAAAACTGACCTATATTCATTCCCACGTGGCACCCATCCTTTGACTGGAGCTGGCTTGTTGATTTTGGTGCCAAACAGGATGATGTTGTGCTCAGCGCTGATGATTCTTGGTTACTGCCAAAAATCATTTCTATTTGAGTACAAAGAGTCTTCTACTCCTTGAGTATATTTTAAAATGTATCCAAAAGAAAGTGATTGCTTAGAGCTGGGGAGATGGGAGGAGGGTAGGAAATGGGGAATGGCTGCTTAGTGGGTACAAGATATTTTTAGGGGCGACAGAGTTCTAAAATTGGATTATAGTTTTAACTGACTAAAAGCCAGTGAATCGTACACATTAAATGGGTAAACTTTATGGTATGTAAATTATATCTCCATAAAGGTGTTTAAAAAAAATGTGTCTAAGACTCAGGGACCATCTCTGGAGGAGGAGGGCCGGGAGTATGTGAGCTACCATTGGAGGGGGCTCGTCACCTTCCCCGCTGACTCCTAAATTAAGAGTAGAGAAATACAGTTGAGAATATGAGAATTGCTGTAAAGGTAAGGGGAGCCTGACATCTAGTGGACAACATTATGTACTGTCTTTGGAAAAAAAGAAGCCCACAGCAAGAAAGGATGGAATTTTTTTTTTTTTTTTTTTTTTTTTGAAAAACAGTTTATAACCTCTCTAAAAAGAGTATATTATCTTGGAATACTTTTTTGGAACTCAGAAGGTAGCTTTTGGGAACTACCTGGTGGTCCAGTGGTTAGGATTCCGCCCTTTCACTGCTGTGGTCACAGGTTCCGTCCCTCGTTGGGGAACTAAGATCCCTGGAGCCGTGGGGCGAGACCGGAGTCGGGGCAGGGGAGAGAAGGTAGGTTTTGATAATGCTTCTCAATGAGGCTTCCAAATGTAAATGTTTGGCCCCATCTTATTTTTGTTTCCTTTTTAGACCACTTAGTTCTGAATGTGCAAAAGAGACTTTGTTTTGGCTCTTGAGATTATGTATTCTCATTGAGAAGTAGAAAATTTGGTGTGGAAATCCTTTGGAAATTTTAGAGGCAATTGTGTTTTGATAGATTTTAGCAGAAAAATGATGAAGTATTGGTATCAGAAGGGATATTTCTGGGGAGTGGACTTAATATGGGAATTATAAACTCATTCTTGACTTCTCTTTTTTAAATTAGGCTTTCTCCTGTTTCTCAGAGGATTTATCAATTATGCAAAAGTCCGGAAGATGCCAGAAACTTTCTCAAATCTCCCCAGGACCAGAGTTCTCTTTATTTATTAAAGGTATTAAAGAAAAAAACTTTATTGTAGTCCCAGTGTAATCATGTGATGCATTGCAGATGACTATTCAGGTTTAGAGTAGAGTGTACACCCTGTGGTAGGGGATATGGAGAAGGTAAGGAAGCCTTGTCTTTTAGTTTCTAGTTTAGTAAGGGGTGTTTCTATGAAAAAAACTATTAAAAAACGCAAGTTAGAAAAACTGCCAAAGGAGAAAACATTATCTCATGTTCAGACAATGCAGAAGAGGCTCGACTGGGACTCAGGGTCCTAGATCTTTGAATCGTGAATCCCGAAGCCACTGCTGCCTGCAGTTTTACCGGTTCCAGGGCACTGTAGCGAGAAGGAGCCTTTCAGGCCTGATCACTCAGCTCAGTTATGTGGGGCCCTAAACCCCAGAGCTGACAGGACCATGAGTACTTTAGGAACTCCTTTTGCCTGGCCACTGACAAGCCCATCAAGGCTTCCGTCTTCTCAGGTTAGTCAGAGAGGCTTTCCTGATCCCTTTTCTTCAGGTTCCCATCCTAATGTTACTATTCTGGTGGTAGTGTCAAACCCCGGGAAAGGAAGGGGAGGAAAGGGCCTTTTCCCTTGCCTAGAACAGGAGGACTAAGCCTTGCCAAGGCTCTTTGGTTCACCCGTGGTTTTCCCCAGAGGCTGACTCCATCTTACATCACTAGCTACAAAAAGGAGGAGTTAGGGAATCTTGGGAAAGAGTACACCAGAGAGAGGCCTCTGGTTATAAGATCTAACTTTCGTGGAGTTGACTCTTTGTTACTTAAGACTGTTGAGGACGGGTGGGACCAGGCTGGTTGAAGGCCTCAAGCAAGGATTTTGAAGGTTGTAGCAGTTGAGATAAACCTGAAATGATAGGTAGGAAGTGTAAATGATCGGGGAAATTGTTGGATGGGGAAGCATTTCAGAGTCACCTAAGGCCAAGCGTTGAATAGGAATAGAGGCAGAGAAGTTACGGAGCTGGCTTAAGGGACAGCAGTGTGATTGTAGCATAAAGGAGTGTTGAGGATTAAGACTCGAAAGCCAGGCTGAGACAGTGTTCTCAAATATCTTGAGCACTAAGTCCGTTTGCAGTGGAAGTGTTGAACTCATAGAGCAGCCCTTTAAACCCAGTGATGTGTTGGCTCAACACAAGGCTGACTCCATGTGAGCATCAGTTTGTTCTGTATTTGCTGTTGGGTTATCATAGTTTATGTAAGTCATCATATGCTAAGAGTGTAGTTCTCAGTTTTAAAGATTTGCGGTGGTCTCAGAATATATGCTTCTAGAAAAGAAAGTACCGTATTTAATTTGCCAGGTGGTGAGATGGTATTGAAAGTTTTTAAGCAGCAGAATAATGTGATGAAAACTTCTTAAATGAAACAAAAATTTTTTCAAGCATGGCGTAATAGTAATAACTAATGTTTGTCAACTTTTTGATATATCAGATACTGTACTAAGCACTTTACATGTATAATTAAATGTTCTTACATAAGTAACAAAGGTTACAGTGACAGATAAGCTCAGATACATGCATGGTAGAGTATATTCATAAGGCATTTCTTATAAAAGTTAAAGAAAGCATGGAAAGAACTTAGGTTCTGTTGGTTAAAGTCAGTTTCTTCAAAGGAGCGTGGACTTTTATTTGAGAGATAATTTTAGCCATTAAGAATACCACTTGTGTGTATGATTTTTTTTTTTAAAAGAAAGGGAAAGTTTTGTTGCATGTTTAAAATGTCCTGAGTGGTGTGTCCTGAATTTGAATTCAGTTACACAGTCTGGGCACAGATGGACACTGACACCACTGGCCTAGGTCCTAATGCCTGTGATGTGCCTGTGTTTGTGTCTAGGACATCCTAACTTTAAGAGGCTTGTCAGATATTTTGTGTGGTTTTATTGTAGTTAACCATTGTCATCTTTTTTCTTCCTCTACATATCTGATTATAATTTGTAGTTACTTCTAAGCCCTAGGTTTAACTCTTACCCACCATAGATTCAAAAGTTAATTCTTGGGCTTCCCTGGTGGCGCAGTGGTTGAGAGTCCCCTTGCTGATGCAGGGGACACGGGTTCGTGCCCTGGTCCGGGAAGATCCCATGTGCCGCGGAGCGGCCAGGCCCGTGAGCCATGGCCCCTGAGCCTGTGCATCCGGAGCCTGTGCTCCGCAACGGGAGAGGCCACACAGTGAGAGGCCCGCATACCGCAAAAAAAAAAAAAGTTAATTCTTTGGGGTCGCCACAGTTCTTCTTAGGATGAATGCTTGAAATCACCTGCAGATTTCCCCTAATCCATTGGTGCCCAACACATCCTGAGGGGACAGATTCCTCCTGCCCTCCCTCCCTCCCTTTCTTCCTTCCTTCACAGATTCTATAGGTCTAGTCTAATGGCTTTGAATTTCTAAATGGAATGAGGCCACACCTCTGTCTGTTCTCTTCATTCTTCAGTTAGAAGGCAATTTCAGGCTTTATTAGAGGATGCATACATTCTTGCTTCTAATACATGACGGGTTGACATGACAATACAGGTTGAGAGAAAGCCTGAACTTCTCAGTTTTCCTGTATTGTTAGGGACTTGGAGGGTTTTTTTGTTTATAAAATTTGTTATTATTGTTTTGATTTTCTAAAACTTCTGAAATGCTTTATGGGTATATTCTAAATGTAAAACAAAGCATCTTTAGGGTTATGAGTTGAAGTAGGCAGCCCTTAGTTAAGTAATAATGCTGTTGGAGGGGTAAAGGGGTATTATAGACCTGGTGTTCTCTGTATTTTGGAGCCAGAGGCCTTACAGTGCTTTAGGCATTGTCAGAGACTTAGAGGTATATGAATAAAGTTCCCCAGTGGAGGGCATAGTAGGGTTTCTTTGCTTTCCTGTCTGACTTTGATATCCTAGTTGATTTGAAATTGTCCCAGACATGCCCAGAGGATTCAGAGCTCCAAATTAGGGGTTTAGGGACTTACAGCAGCATTTAGAATTTAAATAACTTCCTTACTAACTTTCAGTATCCCCAGAGGGAACCCAAAAAGCTGTAATATCTCATGGGACTGAATTTCCTTTGTCCATTTGACAGGGGTAATAACTGTCCATCCAGATCCAAAAGTAGAATGTTTTCTTTCTCTAGTTCAGAGGAAATTTAGTTTAATTTAGTTTGAAGATGTACTAGAAAACCATCATGTAAGGTGTGAAGATTTTCTTTTCTTTCACTGAGACCTTTTACTTTCTTTACTGGAGGTATCACTAGTTAAAAGCTAGCTGTGGGCTTCCTTTTTGCCAGAAAGCCACAGGTAGGGAATTTCTAAAATAACTTTGCCATAGAGAAAAATAACTCAATTCCCGTGCTAAGATCTGGCACTGTACTAGAAAAAGTGTAAGAGTAGTGACTTTTCTATTTAGGCTGCCCAAAATATAGTGTACACACACACACACACGCACCGTGAAATGACCACACACACACACACACACACACACACACACACACACACACCGTGAAATGACCTCAAAAGGCCTTCTTTCTAACCAGCCAAAGTAGATATTACATCTTTAAAAGGCTATTACAGGATATTACAGGCTATTAAAGGATATTACATCTTTAAAAGTAGATATTAGTTGAACACAGGGCAACTCTCAGGTTCCCTTTCAGAACTTATTTATAAGCTTATAAAGGAAATTTGGGTTCCTGCCTCACAGCAAAAAAAGCCAGAAGGAGCTGCTAGAGCTGGGCACAGTGGCAGCAAGAAGTGTGTGACTGTGAGGAAGCAGGAAAAACAAAATGTTCCTTCTGTGTTGTTTAAAAAGAAACAGATACCTTTTAGAAACGTCTTTATCTGAAATGGTCCAAAATGTAAAATGTCCATACTTTATCTTATTTACCAATGAACTGGAAAATAAATTTTTATGGAGTACCACTTCTTTTGATGCTGCCAGATAATTGAGGAGCTAGTTATAGTAACTGTAAGGTGGTAACACAATTAACTGATAATCTAACACTACTGCAAAAGCACTTGTATATGTGAAGTATAATGGATCTTAAATTTGTTACTTTAACCACATCTGAAATAGGAGGGAAGAAAATTTGTAAGCCCTCACGGCATTAATGAGATAGGGCCCTTCATAATTAAATAGTGATTGCTGTGACCTGGTGAGCTATACATATGAGGCATCAGTTATCTTCTTAACTTTTTTCCATGTAGTGATAAGTGTTTTCATTTCCTTTTTTCTATAACCTTCCCCGTCCTTCTTAATACGTCTTTATTTTTAATTCACCTCAAGTTAGTTTCACTTATTTGGACTGTGTTGTAAAGTAGCAAGATAGTAGAAAATGTTTCCAGAGGAATTTTTGCTTAAAAAAAAAAAAAATCACACAGTGTCCTAGAAGAAATTGTTGTCTTCCTCTTGAAATTAAATGATCTGTAGGCTGTTGGATTCCTTTTGTTTCTGAAGTGATCTAATCTAAAGTTTAGTAACGATAGCCACAGTCCCTAAAACGTGGCATTCCATCACTGTTTTTGTAACAGGTTGTGAGTCAGGTTGATCAGAACAGGCCTCTGGGTCTTAGAGAGCAGTGAGTGCCTCTCTAGCAATCTTTTTCATTTGGAATTTGTATGGTGATTGAGATCACCCGTTAGTAACCTATCTAGGACCTCTTAATGGATTTTTTTTTAATATTATAGTTGATTTACAATGTTGTGTTAGTTTCAGGTGTACAGCAAAGTGATTCAGTTATACATATTCATACATCTATTCTTTTTCAGATTCTTTCCCCATATAGGTTATTACAGAATATTGAGTAGTGTTCCCTGTGCTGTACAGTAGGTAGGACCTCTTAATGCATTTTTAATGTTTGTTGGGTGGTTCTGACTTTGAGGGATCTATTAAAACGAATTTGCCTCCGTGGAAGCAGCATGAACTAAAGAAAGTGGCCAGGTGAACTGTATCTGAACTGTATCTCATATTCTTGCAAAACTCTAGTGTTTTGACTTTATAGTAATCATTCTATCAGTTTTTATCTGTTAATGGAAAGTGATAAAACTGAATTTACTTAGGCTTGTAATGAGTGTAGCCAGCCTCATTGCAAAAATCTCTATTTGACATCTGTCTACCAATTTTCTTTTTGGTTCTACTTGCCCTTCAGGATTCCTTATATTCTTGTGTCTTTGTCCCTCCACATTCTGAAGTCTCCATGAAGAAAAGTTGCTCTTATGTCAATATCATTGGTTTACTTCAAATCAAAACACCAGTGTCAGTGAATTTGGGGTTTGGGAAATATTAAGTGTTCAAAAAGAACATGTTGATTTCCTCCAGTGTTGTAGCTTTTCTGCATCTTGCCAGCCTTTTAAAGATGTATATAGTAGTCTAATTAGAAAAGATACAGAAGGGCTGCTTGTAGCTTTTACAGTAATTTGGAAAGATGGAAAAGTGAGCTAGGGGCCTATGTATGAGCCCATCCTACTCTCTTTCGGTGTAGGGTATCACAGTGTAGTTTCTCAATAAATATTTGTTAAGCTGTTAATATATCTCTTTAGAGTATTTTTTTTAGCAGTAATATAGGGAGTTACTTGTATTTTTCCATTATTTCCATGAGAACCAAACCAATTTATATGCCAAAACAAAAGTGCCTTAGAGTATTAGATGAAAACTGCATTTAACAAAATAGATGGACATCATTTTGAGAGTATTTATTTTAGTCATGTATATTGCTTTTTTAAAATTGGGGCTATATACAGTCCCCCCACCCCGAGATACATGCCCCAAAATACAGTCACTTTTTTTTCTAATTGATTGGAAAAAGTACTTGTGGTACCTGTGAGTTTATAGTTGTTTCCTAACTTTGCCCTGCTTCAAGTATAGACTGATATCACTGGCATCCTTATTGGAAATCTTCCTCGTGTGAGATTTGGCAGAATTGGCAGGGTAAACAGCTTCGAGTGTGTGTGGAAAATTACCTATGCATTTGGATTCTACTGTGTCTTTGTCCCCAGATTTCAGTCATTGCTGTTGAGGTTAAGTGTAGGATGAAGTGCTACTTGAATTCTGTTCTTTTGTTAGGAGGTTTAGAGAGAGAGAAAGAGAGAGAGACCCCTGACCTCATGGGTTTTAAGAAAGCATTCAAGTTCTCTCTAGTTCTACAGTCCTTTATAACTTTAAGAACCAAAAATGTAACGTTTATTGAATACTATGATGTCAGTGTATAGTAATCTTAAAGCTATGTAAAAATGTACTTCTTGTGTCTCCAGACATCCTGCCTTCTTTTGTGACTACATCCTTCTTTTAGCCAAAATAACAACTTAACCAGAGTTTCAATATTCAATATCCTTCTCTGGCAGATGTTTTCTGGCAGAGGCCTTCCTGCATTTATGAATTCTCTCCCAAGAAGCAAGAGAACACCTGCAGGAAGTGAATCAAGAGGCGGGACACAGAGGAATAATCACCTGCTTTAAAAAAATAAAGTACTGTTGACAAAGATCATTTCTCTCTATTTGTTCCTAGATGTAAAATTTTAATAGTTAATGCAAAATTCTGTAATCATTGAATCATTAGTGGTTAATGTTTGAAAACGCTCTCGCAATCAAGTCTGTGATGTACTAATAATGCCTTATCTATTTGTAGTCATTTTAAATAGCATGAGCCTTGTCCCTGTAGTCAGTAGGGGGCAATCTTGCTTTATTCATCCTCCATCTCAAAATGAATTTGGAATTAAAATATTTTAGTGTAAGATATGTACAATGCTGGCCATTTAAAAATGGGGTTTTCTCAAAAGTATAACTTTTGTTATGACTGCATTTCTGCACATAATCCATTTTGCTGTTAAAATTAATCTAGAAATTTATTTAATTGTACTGTGAACACCTAGAAACAAAATCATAGTGCAAAATACATTTAAGGTGTGGTCAAGAATATCTTCTTAATTGGTAAATGATAAGCATTAATTTTTTATAGTCTGTATTCTAATTTTGCTGTACCTTATTCTGTTGTGTATCTAAGGGATTATAAAGGTGTTATCACTGTATAAAATAGAAAGGACAAGGACAAATGCAGCATAATTACTAATAAAATGCAATTGGTGATACTTTCTGTGATTAGAGTCCCTACCCCTTTTTTTTCTTTTTCTTTTGTCTCCTGATGATTAGGCCAGGGGCTAGGAGTAGGGAGGGGATTAGGTACTAGGTGCAAAGAAAGAATTAGCGTGGAACTTTTGAGATGATCCCTAACATACTGTACTACTTGCTTTTACAATGTGTTAGCAGAGACCAATGTGTTATAGTGTAGAGTGATGTGCTTTCTACCAAGTGGTATTCACCCTGGTTTGGTATGTTAAAGCTGTAAATACAACAGAACATTAATAAACGTCTCTTGTGTAGCAACTTTTGCTGTGGATTAGTGTTTAATATCTTGGTTTGCACTTGTTAATTGCTAAGGCAGTTTTTTCTAATCTTCATATAGATTCATGCAGAATCATTCAGTAAACAAAAAAGAAATTGGTCTTGGGCCAGTTTTTCAGCAGGGGAAGTTTCTTTCATATCATACTCAATATATTCCTTAAAATATATTAGTTCTTCAAAAGATAATGGGTTAAAATAGGGAGGAGTTGTAGAGCTCTTAAATCATTCTGGAATTCCCAGTTATGCTTCATTTTTTAGACATAATCTCAGATAATTTATTTCCAATGTTTTCTGCGTGTTCCCTGCATTTGCCCTTTTTCTCAGGTGAACACAGCCAACTGGTTTAAGTCCTATGAGCATCCAGCTGAAGCTAAAAATGTCTCATTCCTCCTGATTTCTATTTTTGTCTCAATTGTGTTAAATTTAGAGACCAGTGGTTCTTACAATATCAGTCATTTGATATTTTCCACCTCTTCCACTTATTCAAAATATGAAGAAAAAAATGTAGCAAGATGGTCCAGTAACTACACAAACCAGCACTAGCTTGGTATGATAGCTGCATATTCATTTATCTGCTGCATGTGAACATCCAGGATCAGCTTAGGAAGTCTGTTCAGGGTTCTCAGTATGTAGTGCACAGAAGTGTACATTATTTGAAAACCAAGCAGGAAAACAGTGCCTCCTGGATCAACGTTTCAGTGATCATTCATTCTAACTCGTTTATTGATTACTATAAGTAATAGTATAGTATGTTTCTGTTTAAAAGTTATATTTTACAGTAGATTAGTGGGGCGGGGTTTGAAAGTCTCTGAAGATTTTTTATATTTTGAATTAGATTATACCAACAATATAGTTTGGAGGAGTTTATAGCCTATCGTGTTCTACGTTTCAGAACGAAGTTCTCTCTAAACAGTCTGAATAAATTTGGACATGTACAACAGAGAGAACTATTTAAATTATCTTACAGGACCAAATAGAGGGGCCCTAAATCACATGAACTAAAACATTGTAGTCTCACTTTGCGTTTATTCTTTAGGTCCTGTGCCTTATTTGGCTTTGTATATTTGAGGACTGAAATATTTGGAATTCTTATTTCTGCATATTTGGTGGTCCTTAAGACTCTGTCATATGTAAATCTACAGTTTGCTTTGCTTTAAAATTAATTAGGAAGGTGATTTCTCTCCTTTTAATGTTCTAAAGATTAAAGTCTTTGTAGATATATAAAGTTGGTACCATATGTTACCTAGAGTCCTTACTGTTAGGGTGGAAATGTTTAGCCTGCACTGTTACTTTTTATTTTTGTCTTTCATTCTTTTCTGTCTCCCTTTGGTAGGTTCATTATTAAGAATAACCCTTTCAGATAAAGGAGGAGTGTTTAAATTATTTGAAAGGGGATACTGAGGAACCACTGTTATTTGCGTAAGGTTATGGAATAAACTGGCTTTGACCTTGGGCTAGGGGACAATTGGGTCTCATCCATGACTACAGAGGTAGGTCCCTCATGTCTCTTACTTGTTGCTGCCATTTGGAATGATACAAACTAAGTAATCTGACTTGAGCTGTGTCCCACTGTGAGTCATTTGTAACCCGGATGAAATTTCTTTTCACCTTCATTATATTCTTATACTATGTTTAAAGGAAGAAATAACTCCTGAAAGGGAGTTTCAGGGCCAAGTGATAGTTCAAGTTAAGTGGTTGCCTGAGGTGGCAGGGTTCTAGGTGAGAATCAGGAAAAATATACACAGCAAATGGAGTGTTGGCCTCAGCTTTGAGTCCAACCCTACCACCTCTTCTGGATGTCTGACCTTCTCGAAGGGTTGGAATAGTAGATGTTGAAAAATCACTTGGTCCTGATGATGCTGGTAAAACACCGATGATCAAATTTTAACTTAAATCATGCCAAGAACAGACATAGAACTGTACATTATGTACAGTATGAGGGAATAATTTATGAAAAAGTCATGTGGCCCCTACTACCTACCTGAATCTGGTTCTTGGTGAAACCTCAGTGATGAATACAGGAAAATCATGTGCAAGATGTAGCTTAATAATTTTCAGGTTCTGCTGATGTTTTTTAGCTCTTTAGATTTTCACCTTTTCGGGCTTTCTGAAGATGATTTGAAGGGTGATGAGAGGCATAACAAAATGCACACATGTTTCTGTAGATGGTTTGTGGGTTTAAAAAAAATCTTGTTTCACATATCTTTAAGCCTAAATAGCATTTATAGTCTGTAAGGCCGATGAGGTGGGTGGAGTGAGAGCGTTTGCTAAACCACCAATACTAAAGGTAGGTACTCGAGGTTTAACTTTCCCTTTGCATATACTGTATGCTTTTGTACAGTGGATGGTTGTACTCATTTAGAGCACCCACAAAAAGTGCTCTGTGACAGGGAACTTCTGTGTAATGGTTCTCTGTAGGCTCTGCTGCTAAAATGGAGGACATCTCAAAGAAAGACACCAAGGATTCTTGAAGGGGAGGATAAGTTTAGGTTGAGCGTAAAAGAGTTTCAGGAGGAAAAGAGTTACAGAAACTAATTTTGTGTCATTCTAAAAAGGGGCTCTTTTATTACCCAGTTTACTTCTTACAACTTTCTTTCTTACAACTTTATGGCCTATAGAAAGACCTGCTCTTTGGACAACCTAAATGGAGAGCTGTCCTCCTGAAGGACAGTTTCTCTGAACTAGAAATTGGAAATAGTCCTGTCTACTGCCTGGCATTTTGATCCCCTCAGCCCTCCAGTTATTCTCAGAATTTGTCACTTGTAGAATAGAATAGATTACTCAAGTTTTGGTTTGATGCCTGTTTTGCTGAAAAGTCTTGTTTTTTCTTTACCAAAAAGCATTGTGTTCTGATTTTGAGAGTTTTAAGTCAATTGGCAAATTAATAAGATGTAAACTGAAATGCAAATCTGTTAAACCTGAGTATAGAATATATGAAATCAAGAGAATTCTCTTGCATTTATGCAGGATTTTCATCCAGGTCAGAAACTGAGATGTAGTTGTATGAAACAGACATCTCCCAACCCTGCTTTGTATGTTGTTCATCCTGCTCTAAAGTGAGTAGTTGTTATCATTTATGTGAGAAATGAAATGTTTCATAAGCTTTTTCCCATCCATATGTGATTGCAGGTTAATAGACAGCAAAACAGAGAAAAATGGTTTCCTTAAATCTTACAAAGATTAGTGCTGGAGTGCTGAGAAGACGGTATTCATTGTTATTCATTAGTTGACTGGAAGGTTCATCATTGGGTCAAAAACCTAAAAAAAAAAACCCGTCTCAAATAGAGAAGGTGATTTCTTACCGCAAAGCATCATCAGCTAAACTATAGAATTAAGGAAGTGCTGCCTTCTGACTCTGAAACCCAGCCTGACTCTTTTCTGAAATTCACCCCAAGCTGCACTTGTTTTTCACCATGCTAGTTAAGGTTTGCAGTCACATCCCCTACTGAGAGCTGCTTCCCCCATTTAAGCCCATTACTTCCTGAGTCAAGGAGAGAGGATTGGAGCAACCTATCATCATAACTCAGCTAGAGTTACACTTGATGAAACATTCTTTTTTTCATTTGCACAACAGTCCAAAATGCCTAAAATGTTCCCTTAAAGTGAGGTTTTAGAAAGAATTTTGCCATCTGTTTCCTGATTCCACATCTTTATTTTGACAGAACATTTCTCAGGCCGTATTTGGCAGTCACTAGGTTTAGATGTCATTCTGGTCATTTTAGTATGTTGTATGTTGTTTTTTTCTCTGATTATTGACATTGAGGATTTTTATATTCATGATTTATTTCCAGTTAGTATTTTAACTAGGATTGCAGATAAATTACTAAGCGAGCCACTGGATGGATCAGTATTTTCACCAACCCTTTTATCACTAGCATCACTTGGTACTATATAGTTCTTTTAAAAAGTGGGCACTGGTGGGCTAAAGAATCAAAATTAGCAGTCCATTTTTTCTAGGTTTGGCTCAATGACTCTCAAACCCTAGATCTCTATGAATCACGGTCATGTGTGTGAGAAAAGCCCTTTTTGGGGTAGTTGTATATATTTTCCCTGTGGCTGTATGTGTGAGATGCGTTTTAATCTGTATGTAGGTCTCCCAACTAATTTTGACCTTAAGCCCTTCTGTGATACAGCAGTTTTCAAGATTTAGGTATTGAAACTAAACTTATGTTTTTCTAATCCCCATCCTGTAGAATTTATAAATGGTCAGACTTGGTTCCTGCTGTGGTTACACAGAGCTTCCAAATAAGGATAATGGGTAAGTATTCATCTCAAACGTTCACTTTCCATAGAAGAAACCTGCAGAGCATGTATACCTACGCTTAAAATTATGAGTTAATTTTTCATTAGGGTATTTTCATGGCATCGATTTTTGGGTGAAACGAAGAGTTATTTTGTCTTCATGTAGATCTTCTCAAAGCTCGTGGCTACCATAGTTTCTTCTTTTTATGGCAAGACTATGGGAAGGAATGTGTCTGCAGAGCAATGGGGAAAGGCCATAGGGAAAATGATTTCTAAATACTTGGCTGGCTAAGAGTGATTGTGGACTCTTCCTTGGAGGTCTTTAAAAGTAGGGTCGATCCTTCTCTGGAATGGTTTAAGGGTAAAGGAAAAGGAGTGGATTAGCAGGCCCCTTAAAGTCCCTCAGAGCTCTAGAGGTTTGTATGTGGCCCATGTCAGTGACAGATGGAACAGTAAGTTCAACAGATGTCACGTCTGCCATTCCCAGGCTGTGCTCTCTTTAATGTGGTGACCTTCTGTGAGCACTGTCCTAAATAGTCTGCAGGAGGGAAGGGAGTGTGTCTAAACTTCTGGGAAACCTAACTTGGGTGGCTTATTACCTACTGCTACCTTTTATATTAAGATCTAGTTATCAAAAAAGTTACACTTTGTCAGAATCCCAAAACAAGGACTCAAAAAAGCACCCTCTAGTTTCTGCAGTCATTTTCAACCTTTGTTATATTCTGAAGGAATTTGGTTTAGATGGCATTCCCTAATGTTACATTTAAGAATCTTTTTCCTAAGGGACCGTGGGAGGAAGAAAGAAAGAAGATTAGGTAGGTAAGGAGGGCCCTGGAGGAAATGAAGTCTGATTTGTTAAGAAGAGAGGGGACCTGTGGAAGAGTGTAGCAAATCGGTTCCTTTTGTTCTTTGCTTCTGCTTTAATCCTTTAGACTCACAGGATAAGATTGCCAGCTAATTGCTAGGAGCCCCCTATAAAAGAGGATTGGCCTAAATTGGAGAATAAATTTAAAGACTGACTAAAGGTTTTTTTTAAAATCCCTCCTTTATTCGGGTCACTTTTCTTTAGATGTGATTATGTCTCCAAGAAGTGGTTGGATACCTTCTTGAGAGGTTTTCTTAAAAAAAAAAAGTCTGAAATTCCAAAGACTCCCCCCACCTCCACTGTAGGATTTATGTAAGCGTGTGATGAACTAAATTCACTAGACTGTAGTTTAAACTTAAAAAATAAAAAGACTAATGTGTTTTATGGTGGCATTTTTATACAAGCGGCTCATTGGTAGAAGTACGTTGACCATTTTAAAGTGCAATTTGATCTTCTAGGGTAAGACATTTAAATTCTCTGAGTACAGACACTATACTTAGGACAAATTATTATGTTTGTAGCTTGGTGCCAATCTCAATCGTGTCTTCATTGGGTGCTTATTTTCAAATAGTACCTGATCCATTCAAAAACAATATACTAAAAACTGTCATTAAAAACATACCAAATTTTAATAGTAAGGCATGGATACTTTTACTGCCTTTTATTTATTGCTGGGTGTATTTTATTAGAAGGAAAGGTAAATAAATGTGTTTTGCAGAAAATACGTAGTGCAAGTCAGCTCCAGTAGCAGTTACTATTTTTTAACTAGATGGTGGAGCATTTACACACTTAGTTTATTAGTGACCTTCCCATAAAACTTTTAGGAACACAGGGCAAAACAGAGCATGTCATAAGTTTACCCAAGCTGGCCCTCTAGAGCACTGCTTTAGTGACATCAGACACCTGAACGGAAGCCAAGACACCTTCCTGCATCTTCACATCCCAAGTGGCCTTGGCTTCGCCTCCATCTACGTATTTTATTCCCCTCAGAAAGAATTACAGGTGAAATTTAGACAATCACCTGTGGGTTAGAAGTGATAAAGTCCACCTTCTGAAAAATATAGTGTCTGTATGTTATACATACTTTTGATCTGGACTTTTAATTTTTATTTGTTGTAAACCACTTTATTGAGAGAATGATTGAATACAAAAAGCTGTACGTATTTAATGTGTACAACTTGATGAGTTTGGAGATAAGTATACAGTGAAACCATCGCCACAGTCTGTGCCGTGAACCTCTCCATCACCTCCAAAAGTTTCTTCTTTTATTATTAGTATTATCTTTTTTTTTTTTTTTTGATGATAAGAACACTTAACATAAGATCTACCCTCTTAGCAGGTTTTTAAGTACACAGCAGTGTTGTTAAATTGCGGCCACTATGCTGTGCAGTAGATTGCTGGGACTTACTCATAATGGAAATGCGCCGGCTTCTCGAATATAGATGTTTTAGGCCTTCATTTGATAAATTAATTTCTATTAGCTGATTATGATGTGTATGACCCTGTGCTGGCTATAGGGTATGCAAGATTTGTGCAAGGGAGCCCCTGGGCACAAGGAGGTTCTGGTGAGGGAGAGGGCAGGGCATAAGACAAAGTGCCTTCCTGTCCAAGAAATCATAATACACCATCATTTTCTCTGCCTTATTTGCATAGAGGTGTAAGAAGGTTTTTGCATTTTTCAAGTTGTGATGACCTGCCCCTAACTTAGTTTTCACCAGAAGAGCACCAAAGTCTTCCTAAAACCAGTACCCTCCAAGGAAAGAGAGATTCCTACCACCTGAAGAAGCCAGGCCCCAAAGGCCTAGAAGGATGGATGGGAAAGCATCTCAGGGCGTTTGTGAGGCTGGGACCTGGAAAACCACTGCGAGGGGAGATGTGCGCATGTGTCCATCCCACAGGGTCTGGAACCCTTGCTCCCCACTTGCCAGCTTTGTTGTCTTAGGTCATTCACTTGGCCTATCCAAACTTTGGTTTTCTAATCTGTGTTCCAGAATCTTTTCTCACGGGGCTGCTTTTAGTTCTAAATGGGATAGTGTAGTTAAAGGGCCAGGCACTTAGGAGACAGCTCTTTACAGCTCTCCAGCCAGCTCCAGCACTGGATCCAAGGGCAGGACGTTAAAAACCCAAACCTATCATTCAAACCCAGGCATTCATTTCCTTCTGAGGACCCCATAGCTTTCATAAATTCTGCCTTTCCTCATTCCTTCCTTCGTCAAGGCTGTCGTTAGACCATCCCTGACAAATCAGACCGCTCTTTTCTACCTAAATTCCTGCTGCCCAGATGAGAGTATGACCTACTCTTGCTTTTCTGGTAATACCATCATGTGTTTCTATAGGCCCTTATATTTATATCCATGTTCATTTGATCCTCACAGATTACTATAAAAGGGATCATTGCGCGTTCTTTACCACCGAGCCACCCCGGCAAATAATTTTTCATCACTCAGTCACATCAAAACATTCTATAAAGCCAATACACTCTGATTCTCATTTCCTGAGTTCTGTAGGCTGAAATTCTCGCCTCCTTTTTTCTTGGGCCATTTGTATTATATGACAAGATTTGCCGTACACTATCTTTGTGTGGATTTACGTCTTCAAAGCGTCCTTTGAACTTCTTATCCTTCGCTTGTTTCTTTCTGCGCTCGCCTTAAGTTCTTCGCTACGTTCCCTGCTCTTCACCAGACCTCTTTACCTGCCGCTCTGTACCTCCCCCTAACAAGGTTTCCAGTACTTTAGATCACTCTGTTTGGCTTTGCCTTTTCCTGAACCAAATCCCTACCAGTCCCTTCTCTCCCGCCGTAGAGAGGGTCATCTCCTCGGCGGTCCCCTCACCCTTTCCTTTCTCTACATCTTGCCTGGGCCACGGCAACTCTAGTTACTCTCTGCCTTCTTTACCTTCCTGCTTAGCCCCACCGGACAAGAAGATCACATGCTTTATTTTCCTTCCTGAGCCCGCCAGTTAGGATTCCTGAATGCCCCCAGGTAGGTGTTCCCAGCAAATCCAAGCCCATCCGGTACGCCTGCCTGTTTTCTTCTTTCATTTGGGACCTGGGGAGCTTTGCACAGATGAGGCCTTTGTCACAGTGTCCCCACACTCGCCTCTTCTCCATACCCCTCTGTGTTAGTTTGGTTTGGTCATTAAACAGAAGACATCGGGGTGTCTTCCGCTCACTGTTCCTCCTCTCCCTACATGTACACAGATGACTTCTGCATGCAGCTCTGGAAGCTGTGGTCCCTATGGAAAAGTGCCTGGCAGTCGGCTAGCCCTAATCTTCACAATCCTCTCTATGTTCCTGAACCATCTTCCAAGAAATACTAGGATTCTGTGTTTTTATTTGGAATTTTATCTTCTAAAAATATCTTTAACCGTTAAAAAATCGAATAGAATGTCTTTATTGAAATGTGTATGCAACCAGTACACATTTGTGCTCTCACTTAGAGACCTACGTGGAGCAAGGATTAAAACTGAACCTATAAATGAATTTATTCAATAAAAGCAATGTTTTATCTGCTTTATAGATGGGGGTTTCAATAAGATTTTGTTTACAAAAAGTGTTCCACAGCCGGAAAAAAGGTTTGAAAAGCACTGCCCCAAATCATCTCTCACTGTGCCTGAAACTATCAGACCATCATACATTTTTCCCCCCTTGATCTTACAGGGGTTTCAAAAATACCCTGATTTTGAAAAAAAAAAGAAAAAAAAAACAAATCTAGAAATCAACTCTAATCCCACTACCCCCCAAAAGCAACTGTTTTGGGAGGTGGTTTCAGCCTTGTTTTTGTGGCTTCATCATTTTTACATAGTGTAGTACTAGCCACCAGTATAGTCTGGTGAGATGAGGTCTCTTATTAAGCCATTCTGGTTATGTTAGACATTAAAAAGAAATTTTTTACAGTCTTCTTGCTACAGTGGAGATTATCTTGCTTTGTCCTGCTTTTCAACGAGTTCTGATGAGTCCTAAATGGTTATGTTTTTAAAGCCAGCTTTTCTGTAGTACTTTTTTTTTTTTTTTTTTTTTTGCGGTACGCGGGCCTCTCACCGCTGTGGCCTCTCCCGTTGCGGAGCATAGGCTCCGGACACGCAGGCTCAGCGGCCATGGCTCACGGGCCCAGCCACCCCGCGGCATGTGGGATCTTCCCGGACTGGGGCACGAACCCGTGTCCCCTGCATCGGCAGGTGGACTCTCAACCACCGCGCCACCAGGGAAGCCCAGTACTTCTTTTTTTAAAATACATATTTATTTATTTATTGTCTGCCCCGGGACTTAGCTGTGGCACGTGGGATCTTCGTTGCCGCGTGTGAGATCTTCATTGCGGCATGCGGGATCTTTAGTTGCGGCATGTGGGATCTAGTTCCCTGACCAGGGTAGGAGCCCAGGCCCCCTGCATCGGGAGTGCAGAGTCTTAACTGCTGGACCACCAGGGAAGTCCCTAAAGCCAACTTCTAATTCCTCTTCTGTCCACTGTTTGATTCCTAAGGAGAATGACTAGGCTTTTGCAGCAATTATTACAAAGCCTTCCTATAATCTTAGTCTTTCACTCATAGGATGACCAAAACATTTCCAGTTCTCTGTTCATCTGAAATTTATATCCAATTCCTTGGCCCCAGGAGTTCAACCTACAGTAGAATTGCCGTGTTGCAGACACCTATCATAAATACATAGTCATGGGTACTATTTATGGAGCATTTACCATGTGCTAAGTACCCTGCTTTATTCTTTATACACATTACCTCATTTAATCATCATCCCAAACCTTTGAAGTGGGTAGTACTATTATCCTCATTTTATACTTTAAAAAAGGGAGGCCCAGAGAGGTTAACCAACTTGCCCCTTAGAGCTCTTAAGTGATGAGGCTGAGACTGATTTGGTTGGTGTTGTCAGAACATGAACTCTTAGCAAAGATGCAGCACCTATCCTGGGAGTGCACCTGCCCCTTCTTGATCCTCAAACACTATTTCCCTTCCCCCAGGCTCCCAGCCGCCAACTCCCCTTCACTGGAGTGGCAGTGGGGGGATTCTGGCCTGGAGGCACGGAACATCTACCCGAACACAGCCGTTGACCTTGGCCTCAGGCTCCCCAGCTCGTACCCCAGGATTCTTTAATCCCCCCTCTAAGCCAGTGAGGCAGGCCTAGCTGCTGATGTGGATCTTTCTAGCTACTGCTCAAATGAAGTGATTCCTGCAGGCTCTCAGAGACAGGACAAGACCCAGGTGTCCTTCACTCTCTCGCTCTCAAGTTACACAGAATGACATCTTGAAACAGTATTTCAACACTAATTTCTTATTAATGGCTTACATTTATTCAGCACTTAGTGAGTCCAAGTGCTGTTATAATGCTTTTCATGCGTAATATCTTTTAATCCTACAATAAATCAGTAGTAAAAGTTCTGTTATCCCCATTTTACACTGAGGGAGCTGGCTCAGAGGAGTCGAGTAACTTAGGTGAAGTCACACAGCACACAAAGCAAGGATCCAAATGCAGGCACTCTTTTTTTTCTTTTTTAGCTTACGAGTTTTGTTTTTATTTTGAAGTATGGTTGGTTTACACTGTTTACAATGTGTTAGTTTCATGTGTACAGCAAAGTGGTTCAGTTTTATATATATATTATATATAATATATATTATAACATAATATATATATATGCTTTTTCAGATTCTTTTCCCTTGTAGGTTATTACAAGATATTGAGTATAGTTCCATGTGCTATACAGTAGGTCCTTGTTGTTTATCTATTTTATATATAGTAGTATGTATCTGTTAATCTCAAACTCCTAATTTATTCCTCCCTCCCCTGCTTTCCCCTTTTGTAACCATAAATTTGTTTTCTATGTCTGGGAGTCTATTTGTGTTTTGTAAATAAGTTCAGTCGTATCTTTTTTTTTAGATTCCACATCAAACCTGGCCACTCTCTTTTTTTTTTAAAATAAATTTATTTATTTATTTATTTATGGCTGCACGGGGTCTTTGTTGCTGCTCGCGGGCTTTCTCTAGTTGTGGCGAGCGGGGGCTACCCTTCGTGGCGGTACGCGGCTTCTCATTGCGGTGGCTTCTCTTGTTGCAGAGCACGAGCTCTAGGCACGCGGGCTTCAGTAGTTGTGGCTCGTGGTTCTAGAGCGCAGGCCCAGTAGTTGTGGCGCACGGGCTTAATTGCACCGCGGCATATGGAATCTTCCTGATCCAGGGCTCGAACCCATGTGCCCTGCATTGGCAGGCGGATTCTTAACCACTGCGCCACCAGGGAAGCCCCAAACCCAGCCACTGTTGACCACTAATCGAAACATCTTCAACCTCCTCTGCTTTTTTTTTTCCAAAGGTAATCCATGTTGATTATAGAAACATTTACTCTCTGATTTTGTAAAATTCGCCTTCTGTCAATAATGTTAAGTCTGAAGTACATTTTTAACTTCTCAAAGTGCCACTAATTCACATGTGGTACAGCTGTGAACCTTCATGGGAAGAGCATGTATTGTAGTCTTTGGACTGCTAAGAATAGTCCTGTTTTCAAGTCAGAGAAGGGTGTTTGAAGCTGCCCAGCTGATGTCATCTCTATTGAGCTATTCGTGAGAAATATGTCTTTATTTAGATTTGAGAACTGATTACTGAAAACAAAAGTTATAGGTCTACTGTTATTAGTCTCCTTTTAAATTGAACTTTATTTTTTACTACTCGATATTTAGGTGAAGATTTGTTGCAAACCTGAAAGGACATAATCCATAATAGTTTTATTAGCCTCTAATAGACCTTTCCAAGAGCTTTGTAAATACTCTAACCAGTGCTTCTCAAACCGTAACATGTGTATGCATTGCCCAGGGGTCTTGTTAGAATGCGGTTTCTGGTTTAGAAGGTCTGGTCTGGGCCTCAAGATTCTGCATTTGTAACAAGCTCCCAGATGATGCCCAAACTACCCATCCAGAAGAACCATACTTTGAGGAGTGAGGCTCTTACCATCTTGATATTCAAGAAAGAAATTCAAATTCAGAATCTGAATTTACAAACATTGTTTACTAAATAAACCAAAACTCAAATAGCCTCCGTACTCCAGCTCCATAGCAATCTGACTTTCTTGGAGTTTCTTTGGGCTTGACCTTGACTCCTTTTTGGGTTGATGTTAGTGCATGTGGGGAAACTCACCAGCTTCCACCTCCTTGCTTCTCTGTGAGCTGAGTCAGTCATCTCCTACTTACTGGTGTGATGTGGGTGGGTCATGGCTTGAACTAGCCCATGTGTCCTGCTTGAAGGATCTGCAGTCAGTTTTCTAGAAGACATTTTCTCAGTCTCAGTTGTTAAGAGAGCACTGTGAGGTGGGACAGGGGGCAGAAAGATGTGGAGCCCTTAGGATTGAAGACCAACTTGGTCCTCCCCGTGTGCATTTGTCTGATAAAATGCAGGCAAGGTTTGCCTCTCTCCCACCCCCACTCCGCCTACTCCAAGCCTTGGCCATGTCCAGAATGGACTCCGGATGGCAGTTGCGGATGCTCAGAGCACAAAGAGTTTCTTGTTTGTGCAGGGGTCTATCAGTGTTTAACTAGAACGGACGGAAGCGCAGGCACACCATATCAGCAGCTTATCGGGGCCCCTGGTTTTCCATGTACATTTGCTGGTCTCTTGAGTTTACCCAGCTCCATTAGCACCGAGTTAAAAATTGCAAGGCCAGGCTGTACTGTACCGAGATAGGGCAGGAAGAACAAGTCGGTTACTGAGTGTGGTGGTGGTGCCGAGGGCGGTCCTTGATATCTTATTTGCATTCTGCCCATGTAGAGAGTAAAGCTGTGGTAGCCTCTGTGTTTAGAGGCAGCCTGAGAGAACCAAAATCTAGTTTAGGAATGCATCCAGGAGATGGGATGACGCCCGGCCTCCCTAGCGCAGAAGTAGCGGAGATACCGCTTGTGACCCTGGCTCTCCATCTTAGCTTACCAGGTCTGCAGTCAGCTCAGGAAGTGGTTAAAGGAGGTGGCAACTGTGAACACCTTAAAATTGTATGCAATTTTGGCATTTGCAAGCATGTCTGCATGCATATTTCTCTGGGAGCAGATCCATGACCCAAAGGCTAAATGTTCCTGTACTATTTGGGTTGCATCTTCCTGGAAGGAACTCTTTAGGACAGGTAGATGAGTAGCCTACTTTAGAAATGAATCCTTTCCCTCTGTGAGCCTCACTCCTACTTTGAAAGCACTTGCTATATGCCAGGTGCTATGCTAAAGACTTTATAAATATTACCTCATTTAATGCTCAGAATAATCTAATGAGATAGGAGTTTTCATTTCTGTTTCACAGGTGAAGAAACTGAAGCTTAAAGAGTTGGAATTTGTCCAAGGTCACAGAGCTAACTGAACGATAGAGCTAGCATCTGAACCTGGGCTTTCTGATTCCATAGTCCTTAGCACCGTGGAAGGCTGTCTCTAGTGTTTTAATATACTTGTCTAGCCTTTGCATATACATTGGTTAATTTGTCTAACTGGCACAGACTTGTCCCAAACTTTGGTCATCTAAAAATTGGCTTCATGGATTTTGTCCTATTTCTATATCACCTATATTATTAAATTACTCCTTAGTTTAAAATTTTTATTATTATTCAATTTGTTATTACTTAGCCTCATCCTAAACAACATCCGTGAAATAACCACTGATGTGCTAATTTCATATTTCTCAAATTCACATTAAAATAAGTACATACCCATTAAAATGAAAAATGTTATGCCCCTCCTAACATCATTTAAGGTACCCTCAAGGTATGAGCACTGTACTTGGAACAATCCTGATGTAAGATGTAAAGGCTGTCCCTATTGCTTCAGAACTGTGGGTGAACTAAAATAGCCTTTACACTCCCACCCCAGGCAGCCTTTCCCACCCAGGCCCGCCTCATGGAGCATGGTGCTGAGAGCCTCAGAGAGCTGGCTCGGTTGACTCCAGGGAAGAAGCTCTTCTTTGTCTTTCAGGGCCTGTTTTCATTGCACTAATGAGGCAGCAGTGCCAAGAGAAAGCGTATTACTTAGCTTGACTTGAGGGGGTTTCAGGATTGCAGAGACTGGGGCGAGAATCTGTACTCAATGCTGTGTGCTCCTCCTGAAAGGGAACTGTTGGGATTCTGGAAGAAACAGCCTTGCCAGGGGCAGAATTTGGGTGGTTAAGGGGTCCCAGCCTCAGATGAAGGATGAAAGAGGCCTCTAACTAAACCCCATTTGTTCCCGTTTCCATTCTAACCAAATGTTCCTCCCCAAATTCCATCCCCTCTGGGCCGTAAATTAAAGGGAAATTTGGAGTCCTATTGTCTGAAGTTGTGTGTGCATTTGACCTACAATGCTGTGTCTCTTTAATATAAGCAGCTAAAGAACAATTCCTCATTTCCTGACTTCGCTGTTATGCCAAAGACGTGCTAAGACCCTCAGTGACCGAGCATCCTCATTTTTTCCCCCAGTAAAGTCTCAGTTTACATGTTAAACTTCCCGGTCTTGGACCTTTAGCAACTTTGTCACTTGGCAGTCCATTCAGCGGGCAAGTAAGACACAGGAGGGCCTGGGGGGTGGATTCCAGGAATCTGTCTTCTTTCCCCGGCCTCGAGAAATCACAGTGGGAAAGGTTTTTTTTTGAGGAGCAGCTGGTTCTGATCTCTCTGACTAGACCCACCTGTAGCGGAAGTGACGTTGGTCTGCCCCACAGCTGATCTGGTACCTTGATCATTCCAGTCAAGGATTGCCTCATGGTGAGTCAGGCTGTTAATATTTCAGTACCAAGATGTGAAAACAAACCTGCAAAAAAAGGAAGAAAGAAAGAAAAGTCTGGGCTTCCCTGGTGGCGCAGTGGTTGAGAGTCTGCCTGCCGATATAGGGGACACGGGTTCGTGCCCCGGTCTGCGAAGATCCCACATGCCGCGGAGCGACTGGGCCCGTGAGCCATGGCCGCTGAGCCTGCGGGTCCAGAGCCTGTGCTCCGCAACGGGAGAGGCTACAACAGTGAGAGGCCCGCGTACCGCAAAAAAAAAAGAAAAGTCTGCTCTTGGATTGGTCTGGGCATTTCACATTCTGACTGTCCTCATCCTTGTAGTTCAACAGTACCTGAATCGGGCTACTCCTCTGGAAGCTGCAGTAGTTCTGGTCCTGCAAACAAAATTCCAGCTCTCTGGGGGTGCAGTTCCTCTACTGTCTGTACTGCAAAATGGCATGGCCTGAGCACGGATTCCCAGGTATGGGGCTGTTTAAAATGCCTCTCGCCGGCCTCCCTCTTCACATCCCATCTTCCACCGCCGCCCTCCTCCCCCCAGGAGCCAGTGGCTGGAGTTGACACAACACCAGGCGCACATGGACTACTGCCAGTCGCAGGAGATTCCGAGGGAGATAAAAAACACATCTTTGACCACTTCTTTACCAAACAGACCCGAGATGTGTAATTAAAGGCCCCGGGACTCTGCTGGAAATAGGTTTAAACTTGAGGTAATCCCTTCTGGCACTTCCTCTTCCTAATAACCATCAACAAAAATCACACAAATCCACCTGGCTCCAGCCAGTAAGTAAGTCTGTAACCAGCAAAGGTCACGGGAGGAGCGATAAGAGAAGAAAGGGGCCACAAACAGCGTTACTGGAAACACATGTCGGGACGTGTTAGAAAGTGACTCCTGCCAGCACCATCCTGGCCCTGAGATGGGCCGGCTCTGCTGTCGAGAAACTCATTCTCTGCCACTGGGAAGGAATGTCAGTGACACGCACGGGAGGGGAAGCCGCGTTTGGGGAGCTCCGCCCAGCCTTCGTCTCTTCTTTCTGTAAGATGTGACTCAGCCACAGAGACTAGAGGTGAGGCGATTCTTCATGGTCTTTTGAAGTTAATTTCCTCCTTTTGCCGGAAGTAATGCATGACCGTTATTGAAAATACTATTGATAAGCAAAAGGAGGAAGAAAATGATTTCCCCCAATTCCACCGTGCGGTGACTGCAGTGTGATTTTGGTACTTGTGTGTGTATCTAGGTGTGAAATGTATAAACACATAGGTGTGGGAAAGGTTTATGAAAAACTTTCAAACTGCATGACACTGTGCAAACTCTTTTTAGCCTGCATTTTGTTTCAGTCTATCCCAAGCATCTCCTTTCATTGCCTGCATCTCATCATTTTAAGTGTGGGTCGTAGTCCATCACCTGACTATACCATAATTTACTTCAGTAATCTTGTTATTGAATGTTTAGGTTGCGTCCCAGTTGCCATCCCTCTTCTCCCCCCTGCCCCCAAGCTGTGTTGTGGAAACATCCTGAATACTGGGATTTGGGCTGAAAGGGCGAGCGTTGGCTGGTTTGAGTCCTCCCAGGTGAGCTCAGCGTCCTCTACCTCCTCTTTGGAGGGAAGGAGACTTTGGTTTCTCAGAGAGTTGGACCCTCACCGGGCAGACCATGTTCGAGGCACCTTGAGGACAACACAGAGCAACCTTGCAGGAGGGGGATGAGAGCCAACCAGGCCCTCCCGTGTGCAAGGAGACATTGGCTGTGGAGGCCCAGTGGGGGTGGAGTGAGGGGTTGCTGAGGGCAGTGAAATGGAGAGCTTTGAGAGCTTGAAAGAACAGGAAGAGTCTTCCTTCCCTTCCTAGGTGCCTGTGCTCCTCTGGGTCCATGCCAGACCAAGGGTCGTGATGCTAAAACATACTTGGGTCACCGGGGAACTTGGCCCCCAAGGTTATGCAGACTGCTTGCCTATTTGTTGCCCCCATGTGTTTTCTACCTGTGAGGTCAGCAGCAGGGGATTGCAATTAGGGAAAACGCCAAGTCAGGACAAGCAGAACAAGATGAGCGGTGAGCATGTACAGAGCCCCTACTGTGTGTTGGGCTGGGGCCTGTTAGCTTCTCTGTTTTCCAGGAGAGGACCTTGAGGTGGAGGAATGTTGAATTGCTTGCCCAAAGCCATAGAGCTGAAAAGGTGGAGCTGGGGTTCCAGTCCGGGTCAGACTCCAGAACCTGCCCCAAACCATCCTGCCACGCTACCTCATTAGGAAGCATTTACAGAAGCTTTCTAGCTGGGAAGGTTTAGAGATCTAACTTATTTATAGTTAACAGGACAAAGTAAAGTTGTAAAAAGTGCCACTGTTCGGTGGTATTTAGGCAACTAGCTTTGCACCAAAAGCTGGGGTTGGAGGCGGGGAGGGCGGGTCCTGGAAGTATCCTCGTCAGAATAGTTTTATATGAATTTGTCATATAAACAACAGGAAGTAGGACTAATGCGGCTGCACTGAGTGTTGGCGTCTTGGACTAGGATGTAACTTCAAGTGTTTACTATTTTGAACTGAATTTTTTAGTTCAAATATCTTTGAGTGTAAATATGTAACCTCAGGATTGTTCCATCTCAAATTTGAGTACACATTCAAAAAGAGTTAATATGGCTTTAAAAACAAACAAGGACAGAATTCCAGGTTTCTGCTTGTCCACATTTTCTTCTGCCTTCAGATCTGGCCTGTGACACTAATAATTTTGACCTGTTTGACCAAAATGAAAAAAAGGCTTTGGAAGGCAAGAATGTGCTTGGCAGTACGTGTATGTTGCAGCATTTAAAAACTGTGTCAGTGAATAGCATACGGTGAGGAAAACTGGAGTCATTACAGCCACGTGGGAGCCTGGAGATCGTGTGTTTTCAGTGCCATCCCCGGGGAGGAGGGAGGAAAATGTGGCACTGAATGAATTGCCAGCCCACAGAGGCATGGATGTTGTGGGGAGGGAGATTTCCTTGGGAGAAGCTGCTGTTGCTAAGGTTTTTGTTTGCCCAC
This sequence comes from Phocoena sinus, assembly GCF_008692025.1. Lineage (NCBI taxonomy): Eukaryota > Metazoa > Chordata > Mammalia > Artiodactyla > Phocoenidae > Phocoena > Phocoena sinus. Next base: position 53,293,490 of record NC_045765.1, on the reverse strand, counting down.
CCACCCCCTCCGTCAGAAAGACAGTGGCACCAGGTCTGGGAGGGGTTATTTGCCTACTTAGGGACTCTTGGGGGAACCCACGTCCTTGGGGCCTGAGCACCTGGACGCTGTGGCCTGGCTGTGTGTCATGCTCTCGTCCCGCTGGAGCCCAGAGGACTTGCTGAGGGTGGGGGGCAGGCCTGACCCCGGAAATGGTCTTAGCAGCATTGCTCTGCACACAAACAAGCCTTTATCCTCATGGGGGTTGGGGTGGGGACTTCTACTGCTATCTCCGTCACCTTGCCCAGGTCTCGGGGCTGGATTGGAGGCAGCCGATCCCATCTGCCTGGTGAGTCCCTGTCACCCATGGAGAAAATTGGATGGCCTAGCAGCCAGGGGCTGGGGAAAATGGGGACCAGCACTGACAAGGTACCCACCAGCCTAAGGACAGAACAACCAGGCGGGGCTCAGGGCCTGGAGGTGGCCTTTGGTCGGAGCAGATTCCCGAAGGGCCCTTAGCATCTGTGTGGGGCTCTGGCACAAGTGACAGCACATCTCCAGCAGCTGGGGAGGAAGTCAAGGGAACCCAGGCCCCTTGGAGGGATTCTGGAATGACTGGGGTGGGGGAAGGGCAGATAAGGAGGGGGAATTCGGGCCATCTCTGCGCACTTCGTCACACCTTCCCACCACACTCGGCGTTGCCCGCGCCCTCCCTGTGCCGGGCAGCACTGCAGGTATTAAGTGCATAAAGATAAGACAAGATCCTGAGCTTAAGGAGTCCGTAGCCATAAAGTGCAGAGGCAGAGAACCCTCTCTAAATACGTCCTCACGCGTGGCAGCAGGAGGAACCAAGTGCGAAAGGTGCTGCTGGGGGAGGTGCCACACAGTCCGCTTTGTCACTCCTAGTTACATTGCGTTTCTCAGTATTGTCTCCACAGACGGCTCGGAAGTGCCTTTAGGCCAGGGGCCAGGTTTCTGCCGCGACTCCTGCGTGAGCCTCACCCAGTTTAGAGTTCCTGGTAAATGGGGGTCAGTGCTTCCAAACTGACCGACCAACCTTGAACCCTGTGGCAGGAGTGATGTATTGGGCCGGCCAAAATGTTCATCCGGGTTTTTCCGCAGGATGGTACGGAAAAGGCCGAACACAGTTTTTGGCCAGCCCTCTGTTTGGAGGTGACAGCCCCGCAGTCTCTCTAGCAGAGGAGACAGATTAGCTTCCACGGCTCTGCTTTCTGAAAAATCCATCGCACATCAGCTGAGCTGTTTTGGGCAAGTTACTTAACCTCTCTGAGGCTGTTTCCCTCACTGTCAGTGGAGGATGATGCTGACCTCACATGATCTGAAGGGCTGGCTGCCTTAGTTTTGCGCCCGGCTGTGTTGGGCACTCCAGGCAAGGCTCGGTTTCTCAGGCCTCCAGCTCTGAGTCTCTCTTTCTAGGGTCTACCTCCTCCCTTCTGCTCTGAGCCAGATTCTCTGCAGGTCCAGAAAGGGATTCATCCTAGATGTTTGCTTTTAACGAAAAAAGGAGAGTTAAAAAAAAAAAATGCTTTGACCTCCTATTGGCTTTTTGGAAGACATAAGGTCTAACTAAGAGTAAAGACCGAGGGACAGTGTGTGACCAGAGGAGAGTTAGTCTTTATTATGAAAAGTAGAAAGTAGAAACTAACAGAAAAGTAGAAAGAATAACAGTGGTGTAATGAACACCCACCACCTAAATTTTTTTATCGTGATAAAGCATACATAACATAAAATTTACCATTTAACCATTTTTAAGTGTAAAGTTCGGTGGCATGAAGTATACCCAGTGTTGTGTAACCATCGCCACCCTCCCATCTCCAGAGCTTTTCCATCATCCCGTACTGTAACCCCGTATCCATTAAACAACCACTCCCAACTCCCCCCTCACCACTATTCTCCTTTGTCTTTATGAAGTCAGCTCTGCTAGGTACCTTACAAGTTCACCACCTAAATTTAACAACCGTTAATATTTGGTTCTATTTGTCATATCTTTTTTCCACTGATGTATTTTAATGTATATTACAAACCGTGACATTTCCCTAAATATTTCCCTATACGTCTCTAGGAAGTAAGAATATATTCCTAAGTTACCTTAGGACCGTGTATCACAACTTATAAAATTTGCATTCATTCTTTAATATCATATAATACCAAATCAATGTTCAAATTTCCCGAGTTGTCCTAAGAATTTCTCTTACAGCTGGTTTATTTAAATTAGGACCACAAATTGTATCTGGTTGTTATGGCTTTTAAGATGCTTTTATTCTAGAACTTCACTCCCCACCTCTCCACACCCTTGTGAGATTGGCTTGTTGAAGAAACCAGGCAGATTCTCTGTAGAGTCCCACCTTCTGGATTGGTCTGATTGTTGATTGTGGTGATGTTAACTCCTTTTCCATTGGCCTCTTTTCCCGTAAACTGAAGTTAGACCCGGAACCTGATTAGGTTCAGGTGTGGCCACGCTGCACACTTCTTATTGCCTAGAATCGGGAGGTGTATCTTGTCTGGTGGTCCTACTGTGGGTCCCTCTGTGCCTGGGGCAGAGACTGATTGGGGGGTAAGAGATTCTTGCCTGATCCTGCCACTGTCATTTTCCACGCTGCTACCAGCAAACAATTTGTGAGGTGGACTTTGGTCCCACGTTGAATACTATCCAGTTCACCGCAAACCAGTGCATCCATTGATGATCCCTGACTGAATCAGTTATGTCACTGGTGTTGCAAAAGGTGATTTTCTAATTTTTTGTTCCTTCTACGTTTATTACCTAGAATCTGTAAAGAAGAGCTCTCCCTCCTTGCGTGGCACTATCTGATTACCCTGAAATACAGTGCTTTCTGAAAAGATGGGATAAATGCTAGATTCTTTCCTTATCATGACCAATTTTCAGAGTGAGGGGTGGGGGAAGTGTTTAGCCTTTAAGGGGCTGAAGATTGAATATAATGAGGGGTTAAGGTTTTCTCTTCCCTTGTTTTCTCCACTGTGATCTCTCAAGTCTTCGGAAATGGGCTGGAAGCACCACATGGGGCCAACTGCCCTTCCTCAGCAGTGGAGTCCTCCACTCGGAATTTTCCAGTTGCAGGCTAGTTCCCTGGGTGGGATCGGGGGAGGGGTGCTTCATTTCCAGATCCTGTGTTTGCTCCATTTTTTGGAATGAGCTGGGAGGGCCTTTGGAGTTGGGGGGTGGGTAGTGTCATTATTTCTCGGGGGTTCCTTCTGGCTCTCTGCTTGTGGGAGACCATAGATTTCATCAGCTTCTTCCTGAATGGTCAAATGTTTCTAACTTTTATTTTTGCCCCCTTCGTATGATTAACAAGGGACTGAATTGTTATCTATCCATCATCGTTCACCTAATATTTATGGAGTGTGGTCTGTGGGCTTCAGCCTCTGGCTAACTCTGGAGGAAATGCCCCTTAAGGAATTCACTGTCTAATTTGGGAGGAAAGAGATACACGTAGGAAGTGGAGTAGAAAGCAGTGTCAGCCCAAATAGACTTGGAGAAATAAGCTCCCGTGGATTGGCCTGATAGCCATCATTCATTGAACACTTCTATACTACGCACTTACCTTTAAAATCCCTAGAAGGTAGGTAAACGTTATCATCCTATATTTCGGTGAGGAAACTGGAGCTCACAGAGGTTACATAACTTACCCAAGGCCTCACAGCTCTTAAATCCAGGAGCTCAGCTCTGTCTGAAAGCCCATGCTCCACTCACCACATCATGGTGTTCTGTTACCAGCAGTTAAAAGACCCAGGAATTTAGAGAAGGTAGGAGACTAACTATAGGTATTATCCACAAAATATTTGTTACTTTGGAAATTTAAACTTTTCCCTTCTACATGTGACTGTCAAAATAATATTGTGCTAGCAATGTATTAAATATATTATAGCCGTAAAGAAAATATTTGTAGGAAAAAATATGTCCATGATCTTAGCACTTTAATAAGTGCTTCCAGTCTTGCCCTTGGGTATGGGTATTCGTACATGGTGTTAATCATAGTGCATATATTATTTCATGGTTTTTTGTTTGGCTTTATATGTATTATAAACATTTCTATGAAGTCATTATATTTATGATTTTAAAGACTGGGTAAAAGTTCATGGGGGGGGATGGAGCATAACTTACTTAACCAATCTACTCTTTTGGGTCTCATCGAGACACTTTTTAATTTTTTTTAATCTGAAAAAGCCCAAGGGAGGGTCTCTGTGCAGTTTTCTTCTTATCATTTTACGATGTATTTCCTCCGTAAATTCCCGGGAGTCGGTTACCTGGCTCACAGATGTAAACATTTTTGGTTCTTTGGCACTTGATACATTTTGCCGAATTGCTCTTAAGCAGAACTATATACCATTCCTTGCTACCAGCAAACGATGGGGTGCCGTTTCTTCCCCAGCCTGACCAGCACTGGGGAGGCTCTTGGCTTGTGTTTTACTTTCCGCTGGTAAAGTATAGGTATAGCATGGTCCTTAGACTTCTTTTTTTTAATATATTTATTCATTTATTTTTGGTGGCATTGGGTCTTCGTTGCTGCACGTGGGCTTTCTCTAGTTGTGACGAGCGGGGGCTACTCTTCATTGCGGCGCTCGGATTTCTCATTGCGGTGGCTTGGCTTGTTGTGGAGCTCGGGCTCTAGGCCCGCAGGCTCAGTAGTTGTGGCGCACGGGCTTAGTTGCTCCGCGACATGTGGGATCTTCCCGGACCAGGGCTTGAACCCATGTCCCCTGCATTGGCAGGCAGATTCTTAACCACTGCGCCACCAGGGAAGCTTGGACTTTTTAATGTATATAAATACATTAAATACATTGAATACTTGCCCACCATTTGTTCACTGTTTTTTATTACTTCTATATGAATTGTCTATTCCTAAGCTTTGTTCATCATTTCTTGGGGCCTTTATCATAGTTTTATGTTTTATATGAGATGTTTACTTATATGAGTCAGGTCCAGACAGGAAATAGATGGCGCATTCAGCTGGATAGTTTGCAAAGAGTGTAATAAAGGGACAGTTTCCAACGGTGTGAGCAGGGTTTGAGGAACCAACAGGAGAGAGCATCGGCCTGACTGACCACCCTGATACCTCAAGAAGCCAAGAGGGAGCAGGTACCACTCCCCGATAAGGATGATATGCAGAGGGGGTCCGTGCCAGGAGCTGTGGCTTTGAGGGAGGGACCTGGCCAGCTCAAGATGACTGCAGGGAGGAAGCCAGGAGAATAAGCCCCCCACCTCCATTCCGCCCTCCTCCTCTCCTCTCCTGCTGGTGCCCTGAGCTCGGACCTCTGACCCCCTACACCTCCGTTTCCCAAATTGGGAGATGGCTTTAGGAGGTCCCTGGATAAAGATTTTTAGAAGTTTAATAGTCATGTGTTAACATACACACCTTAAATGCTTATATCTTATTTATGTAAAAACATATTTGTAAAATCTATTATTTCACAAATGTTTCTTTTTGGTGTAAGGCTAAACTGTAGATTTAAGTTTAAAAATGGACTTGCTAAAAAAAAAAAAAAATGGACTTGCTTTGGGGGGGACTACATAAAATAAAAGAGTATAGGTGCTACAGGGGCATGGCAAAACTGACTGAAGTTTGGGGAAACGGGCTTCCCTACAGGGACGCTCCCACAGCATCTGATTCTTTGATCTCCAGTTTCACACACACACACGCACACACATACACACATATCTGAGATAACTATCCTGGAAGGTCAGGGATTCTTGATCACCAATGGTCACTTGTCCCTGATCCCCAGTGTTACAGAAGGGATGCAGGAATGCAAGGGAAGGTTGCTGAGGCCCCATCCCAGAGTTTCCCTTACCTAACTTACAGGGGAGCCCTGCATCTGCTTGAGTTCATCAGGGTGGGCTGCCCCTAAGTTCCCACAGTCCTGAAACTGAACACTGGGCTGCATTGTGCTCTCACAGCAGAGCCAGAGGGACGGAGAAAAGGGGAGCCTGGACCCACATTCTGCTCTGGGGGAGGGAAGACAAGTACCACCCCCTTATTCCGGCTCTCACTTCCCTGGAGCATGTAGGTGCACCCCAAAGGCGATACCCAAAGGGACTCTACCTGGTCATCAGTGGCTAGTCTCCCTCCCCTTTGCCACCTGGGAAAGTTGGTTAAAGGCCCTGCTTCCCTGCACCCACCTCTCGGAAGAGGCAGTACTGAGAGTCATTCAGTAGCACAGGCCGCTTGGAATTATCTGTCTTCTCTTTTGGGGGTGTCGGCCGCACCCAAAGAAGGCCCCTGACATGCACCTCTGTTTAGAGCATCTACAGGAGAAACCAGAGGACTTCAGGCAAAGGACAGATTACATTATGATTTATTATGTATCTTATGATGTCACTCAGAGAAGTGGTTTGACAGAATCTTTTCTGAGAAGTGAAAAAGTTTGAACCGTGATTCCAGGTTTGGAGCCAGGCAAATTTGCACTCTGGGAAGGTGTTCCCTGCCCTCAACCACATAGGTAGAAGGACCAGATGTCCCAGTTTGCCAGGGGGCAGGCCCAGTTTATGCCTATTTGACCCCTTTCATTTAAAAAGGTATCTTGGTTTGGACAATAAATTGTAGCCACCTGAACTGTAGATACCTATGACTAGCCTCCAGAAAGAACACAAAATTTGGGGGTTGGAAGGGATTTCCCATGGTTCTTTTAGTTCATTCTGTTGCTGGAAGACAACAAGCAAGCCCCCCAGCCCTTCCACGGAGGGGGACCCCCATGCCTCCCTCCCAGGTGCTGGATCCAGCCCTGTACAGGCGTCTCAACAGGAAGGTTCACCACCACCATGTGCAGCACCACCCGCCAACCTTGTCCTCTCTGCCCAGAAGTCTCTGATAAGAGAGAGAAGAAAAGCTGGGACTTCTGGGGGAATGGCCTCTTGTTCTGACAGGGAGAAAGCCCTTGGCCTTGAAGACAAGCCCAGGAAGTAACTTGTTCTGCTGGCTTCCTTGGCATAAAAGCAATGAGCTTGTGGAGATCCCCAGCGGGGAGGCCAGGGAGTGGCCTGCAGGAGACCTCAGGAGCGGCAGGGCTGCGGCTGTGACCCTGTATGCGGCGTCAGGGTCGCCAGAGCCCAGCTGGCCTGGAACCTGACCCCCGCCACCCCCCCCCCCCCCCCCCGCACACCGGCACCTGCTGAGGGCAGGAGAGGAGGTCACCACTGGCTCTCCTGGGGCCTGGACCCCTGCCTGGGGCTGTCTGGGGCACCAGCCCAATTCTTATCTTCTTCTGACTGCACCCCAACCCCATTGGTCAGCCGCGTCCCGGGGAGCAGATGGGACCAGAATGGGCACATCCCTGGGTTGGGGGGGTTATTTCTCCATTTTGCTATTTGGGGAAGGATGCGTTTGATTTTACTTAATTGTAGGACATGCGTTATGTTCGTGCTGTGGGACAGACAGGTGACCGTGCTAGGTGCTGGAAGTACAGGTGGCACTGGCTCCCGACCCTCGCTTGGATTGTCTTGGGTTTGTGGCACGATGCTCAAGGCACAGAGAAAGGAGCAGGTGCTCTGCCTGGGCTCGGGTGGGGGAGGTTCCAGAAAGGAGCAGCATTTGAGCACAGCCTTGCAAGTGGGGAAGGGCTTTCCAGGCCAAGCAAAGTGCTTGAACACGGGTCCGAGGTGTTCTGAGGAATGGACGCAGCTGGGCGGGCTTGGAAGCTGACACGGGTTGGAGAGATGTGCTGAGAGGTGGGGTAGGGAGACCCTCTGGGGTCTCACAGACTGGCTGTGTGGCGTTGGGCAAGTTATTTCACTTCTCTCAGCCGTAGTTTATTTATCTATATAATGGGGATAATATAACCTGCTTTTATTCTTCTGAGAATGAAAGGATATATTGGATGTAAATCAACCAGCATGGTGCCTGACATAGAAATGCTCACAAAATGTAAATTATTGGCACTGTTTCTACTGCTAATAATTAAGGCGGACTGTTCTTTTCTAAAACGTGTCTCTGGAGTCACTGGAGTGAGAAGCAGGTCTGGACTTGGGCTTTCATTTAGGCAAATACTACCTGGTAGGAGATGGTGATGGAAGAAAACTCACAGGGCTGGCTTGCTCCAGGTTCTGCTGCCATCTTTCTCTGACAGTTGCATCAGGCCAGCACTGTGGCTCTTGATGTCAGTAAATGCATTTCTTAATTAATTTTTATTCCACAAATATTTATTGCGAACCTACTATGTGTCAGGTCTTGGGTCGGATGTCTTAGTATGAATATGTGGGTAATAGGTGACAGGGAGGCACAGAGAGAGAGAAGAAACCTCAGTTCTTTCCAAAACTGATTTTATAAAATGAGAAATGTGTCTGGAGGCTATAATTTAACTGCTTTTTGTGACCCTGTACCTGGAAACTTGGTGGGGGGAAACTTGGTAGTAGTTTCTTTCTGTGTCTCTTTCATTGGACTGTGGATGCCTCAAGAGTAGCCACTGTGGGGACAGATCACATTTGTCCGTTTGGTTGCTCAGCAGATACTTACTGAGCACCTACTGTGTGCCTAGCACTGTTCTATGCACTAGCTGTTTAAATGGTCTTTGAGCTATGAAGAGTTCTTTCAAGACCATAATGATTACCTCTAAATGATCACTTTTGTTTTAGAAACAACCAAGCCTACTTTTCCCTGCCTGTTCTAGCTCACACAGTGTTGGGAAGAGAAAGGAGGAAAACCCGTGGACCTGTATTGTTGTCCGTGCTCAAATCAAATGCCTCTCAGGGGAGTGATGGGTGGGGAAGGGGCTGGAGGAGGAGGGGCCTCAGCTTCTGTTTTGCTCTCTCTGTAGAGATGGGGGGTTTCCCTAAAGGACAGCCTATGGACTCCCCCCTCCAGGCTGTCACGTTTCACTCTCCGTGGGGTGATGGTTTCCGTCTGTTAACGGAAGGAGCATCTACTCTCTCTCCCCTCGCCTCCCACACATTTTGAACCCAGTCTCTTCAGGAGGGGGTTTATCCCCTTGTGTTTCATTGGAGCAAATGGCTGCCTCAGACACGTGAAGGAGACTAAAGAGTGATAACAAAACTAATTTAATGGTAGCAGTCGCCACCATGTTTGAGTCCTTATACTGTTCCAGGCGTACATTCATCTATAATGCTTTTCATACGTTATCTCATTTAATCCTCACAACAGCACTGTCCAATTCGTACTGTCATCCGCGGTTCACAGACAAGGAAAATTGAGACCAAAAGATGGAGTAAGTAAGCAGTCCGCGGTCACACAGCTGTACATAGAAGAGCTGGGAGTTGAGCCCACTTCTCTCAGGCTTCAGGTGACTTCACCCATACACCATCCTGGTAGAGGGATTGACTCACTTCTCTCCCGACCCTTCGCTTCTCTCATCCCTCCCTCCCTCCTCCTCTGTCTTAAAGATACTTCGGTTGACGAGCCAGGCTTAGAAAACCCCAATGAGCTTTCTCTAGAGTGGGGTCATTGATAGCAAGGCACCCACACTAGGGCCACAAGGGTTAACTCTGGCCCAGTGCTTCAGTGGTGAAGGCCTTGGCCTTGGGAGGCGGCTATTAGTCCTCCTTTCTAATTAAAAATCACCACCACTGGCTTTCCTCCCATGCTAACTAGAAGAGTGTGTGTATGTGTTTGTGTGCATAGCTCTTTATCTCCGTTTCCTGTTTCATATTTAATTCGACATTTTTTCCAGTTTGTGGATGTGGAACACGTGTAAGGTTGGGCCACGGTCTGTTAGTAATCATTCCCGCGTTTGGGGGCTGGCTTGTTCCCACTGAGCCTGACCAGAGGCTTGTGGATCCCAACCTTCCCGCCTCACATAAGTTCCTTTGTCCTGATCACCCTGGTTTCTGAAGGGACTGCCTTTGGGGCAGTTTTGCCTTGCACATTGCTTTCTGGAAGATCTGGGATGGTTCTTGTGTATGTGGGGGCAGGGGTGGGGAGGTAGCACGGAACCCCAGTTCGGTAGATAAAGATGGAAGGCTCTGGGAAAGATAGCCCCCATCAGTGGTCAGTTGGGCGGGGTCGGAGGCTGAAAAGCAGCCCCAGATCTTTGTACTTCGTCAAGGCTAGATACAAGTTGTGGTGAATTTTTAAGGAGTATTTATTTGTTTATTTATTTGGCTGTGCCAGGTCTTAGTTGTGGCATGCGGGATCTTTAGTTGTGGCATGAGAGATCTAGTTCCTTGACCAGGGATTGAACCCGGGCCCCTGCATTGGGAGCGTGGAGTCTTAACCACCAGGGAAGTCCCCGAGTCATGGTGAATATTAAGTGTTCACCTCCTGACCTTTCTCTGAGGTTTGCGAGCCTCAGCCAGTCTGGTCTGGACTCTCAGGCAGGGCTGCCCCCGCTCAGCAGCATGGCCTTGTGGACCCCATCATGGAGTGTGGGGTGGAGGCCCCAGGAGAGGCGGGTGGCTCTGGGGACTGGGGACCCTCCGCTTTCTCATCAGTGCCTCCTCAGCCGAGCAGTGGGTCTGATGAGACAGATGGAAGTCCTGTTGAGCCTTAAGGGTCCTAGGGACCCTCCCCGCAACATGGATGAGAGTTGGGGTTCAGAGCCACTGTCCAGGGTCTTGCTCAAACGCCCTGGTCTCTCCAGTGGTAATAGTTCTCCTCCTGCTAACTGGAGCTTCCCCACTCGCCTGGGTGTTTCTGAGCCCTGAATTTTTTTTTTTTTTTTTTTTTTTTTGCAATTAACCTCTGATTGCTAAGGATTATCTCATGTAGAGAATGGAATCAAAGCAATTGGAGATTGAGAGCTGGGAGGAAGCTTACCAGTCAGTCTGATCTGGGAAGAACAGAACCTGGGGTCCTTGGAGCCTTAGAATGTGCTTGGGGGCAGAGGGGGGAGTCTTGGGCCCCTGATGCTGCACAGTTCTGTGTGGTGGGCACACATGCATTTTCTGGGCAGAGGGTCCCTGGCCTCCATGAACTTGCCAAGGTGTCTGGACTTCTCCAGAAAGGGAAGCATCACTGGTCTAATCACCACCACTTCACCAATCACCTCACCAAAGAGTGCTGTAGAAAAGTCCCAGAGGAATACAATGGGGGCTGGGGCACACAGGGCTGCAGGGTCTAAATTCTTCTAGACCTCATACTTTCAGGTGACGTTTGCTAACAGGTGAGATACCTGTCCCCTCCCCTCAGAAGGGTGGACGAGGTAGAAATAAACAATTTGTACTTCTTTGCAGACAGGAGTAATCCATTTTTATTATTCGCTCTTAGCTCTGAGGATGTACAGTGAGGAGTCTCCATTATAAAAAATTATAACCAGCCCAGACTCCCTGGCTTTGAATACTCCATTATAAAATGCAGTTCCTTTTGTCACAATATTCTTATCTTCTGTTTGTTTCTGAGCTGAACAGAAATGCCCTAAGCTCCACCCCAGCTGTAGAGTTTCTAGACCAAAGGCTACTGTTTTCTTCCTGCAGGAACCCTGGGGTGTTTGGGGGTTAAAAGGCCTGGACCAGCCATGTGTGTTTAAAAAACAAGGCTGATTCCACAGCCGGCGGCTCCAGCCTGACTCCATCCTGCTGTTAATGGAGGACAGAGGACCACTTATAGCTTCCTCTTCACCCCATAACAAATAACCCAGTGCTCCCCCAGGCCTTCCTGTGCCCCCCACCCACACTAACCTCCTGGTGGTGGCAGCAGCAGGCCTGTTCCAGTCTGTTTTCTCAGAAGGCCCTGCTCCTCTCTGTGATAAGGCCGTGACTAAGCACTTTAGCCCGGGGTGGCTAGGCTGCCTTGCGTCTGTCTGGTGTTTGGCTACTCTAGAGCCTCCCGGGCAGGGTGGAGTCCTTTGTCCTGTAAACAAAGCTTGGTCCAGGTTTGAGCACAGGCTTGTGTGGTACCTCTTCTGGGCAGGCCTCCTTGCCTGCTCTAGCCCAGGTGGGTTACCTCTTTTTGTTGCATTCATTTAACACACGTTTGTTATGCATCCTTTAAAAAGATTCCTTATCACAGCCTATAGCTACACAGTTTAGCTAATCATCACCATCGTCATCATCGTTATCATAATTCCCGTTTACTGGAATTCAGTCTGTCCTCAACTTGGTAGTAAGCATCTTACACGAAATGTTTTATTGACTCGGCACGAGAATCCCATGAAGTTGGCACCATTGGTATCCCATTTTACAGACAGGGAAACCGAGGCATTTTTGTGTTCCCCTCTCTTAGCTTTTATCACCCTCTGTGGTCCATTATGTGTTTATTTGGTTATTTGTTTCATATCTGGCTCGCACATTATATCATGAACTCCACGAGGGCAAGGATTTCCATTCGGAGGTGTTGGGGGCCTGGCACGAGCAGTGTCCGGCACCCAGGAGGTCCTCAGTAAAGACTTGTTTGATGGTTGAATAAGATGCAGGAGGCTGTCACTTGTCCACAGCCTCCCAACTCATCAGCGGTGAAGCTGAGATTTGAACCTGTGAAGCAGTGCCTCTCAGCTGGGTGAGTCCTTGTACCCAAACAGACCTTCAGCTCCTTCAGGCAGGGCCAAGGTCTTCCCTGAAAGTGCAGCCAGGCTTTGGAGTGAGACCCACCTGGGTTCAGATACTGGTTCTACCACTCAGTTGGGTGACACTTGGAAAGCTACCTGTCCATTCTGAACCCAAGGGTCCACATACCTGAAGTAGGAAAAATAAGGCCCACCTGACTGGGTTGTTGTGAGAATTAGAAATAATACATGGGTTTCCTGTTTATCCTAAGCTTTTAACCAAAAGAAGTTTTTGATCCTTCTTTGACCCTCAAACACCTCTTTCTCTCCAGAAATAACTACTATTAATGGTTTGGTGTGTATGCGTTTACGTAAATAATACACATTTTACATAAAACTATGCTAGGCATGCTCTGAAATTTGCTTTTTTCATTAGCCTCTACCAGGGGCCTTTCCCTGTCACTACGTTCAGATTGACCTCAGTCTTCTCAATGGCTGCACAGCATTCCTGGTGTAGGAATACTGGACCATTACTTATGTAACAATTCTCCTATTATGGCCTTTTAAGTTGTTTCCAATTTTTCTTTATTTCATACAAGACGGCAGTGAACATTGTTTCTCTTATCTACTGCTGAGGAACAAAGCCCTTAAAACTTAGTGGCTTAAAACAACTTCTGATTTCCTCATGTTTCTATGAATTGAGTGGTTCTTCCGCCTTATGTGGTGTTGGCAAAGGTAGAGTGTCTAAAACATGGCTGGCCGTTGGTGCGGGCTGGTGGCTGGGAGCTGAGCTGGGCTGTCACCAGGAGCACCTTGACTGTCCTCTAAGTGGTCTCTACACATGGCTTGGGTTTCTCACAGCATGGGGCTGGGTTCCAGAATGTTACTTCTGCCATTTTCTGTTGATCAGCTCCAGTCACGGGGCAAGCCCAGATTCAAGGGGGCGGGAGACAAGCTCTACCTCTTGATGTGGAAGCAGCATCCATGCCTGTGCAGGAGGAGGAAAATTGTTGGGGGCCATTTTTGGAGACTGGCTACACATTTATATATGAACGTAAGTATACATGTATCATTGTTCTTCCTGTATCTTTGTAAATAGGTGGGAGTGTTTTATAGGTTAATTCCTAGAAGGGAATTGTTGGCTCAAGGGGTATGCACATTTCTGCTCTGGGTAGCTACTGCAAATTTGCCTTCAACAAAGCTGTACCCAAACACGCTCACCTCAGCAAAGAACAAGAATGCCCTCTTGGGCTTCCCTGGTGGCGCAGTGGTTGAGAGTCCGCCTGACGATGAAGGGGACACGGGTTCGTGCCCCGGTCCGGGAAGATCCCACACGCCGCGGAGCGGCTGGGCCCGTGAGCCGTGGCCGCTGAGCCTGCGCGTCCAGAGCCTGTGCTCCGCAACGGGAGAGGCCACAACAGTGAGAGGGCCGCGCACCGCAAAAAAAAAAAAAAAGCCCTCTCCAGCGCTGGATGTCATCAATTGTCTTCATCTTTGTCCCTCTGATGGGTGAAAAGTTGCATCTTGTTTTTACTATTAGTGGTATTCAGCATCTTTTTAGATTTTCATTCTTCTTTCTACTTGAGAGTTCAATCTGGGGATGTGCCGGTAAATATCCTATCCCTCTGGCACCATCAAGGAAACAGGGTGATGGTTTGGGGGGCTGAGGGGGGCAGACACCGCATATGAGGACTCTGATTTGAGGGCTCATCAAACAGCTCTGTGCCTGTGACCTGCCTTTGAGAGAGAGGGTTTCATGGTGTCCGTGAGCAAATTATCAACCCAGGCTCATTACTTACTTAGATGGGTTTTCAGAGGGCTCTGTAGTTCCTAGTAAGAGAATGTTCTGCACATCACTGGAATTGTAAGGCCAGCTCTGAACTCTGAGCCCAGTGGCTGGGCTGCGAAAGCCCATTTAGTAATGAGGAGGGAGTGGGCTACAGGCAGCCAGATCAGGGGAGTAAATCCTCTATTTAATGCCCTCTTGTTAACATGCTTTTCAGCCTCTTTCCTTCTAGTGTTCCCACTTTCCCACAAAAGGAAGGTAAAAAGATGTTGGCAATCATGCCTTTGATGGAATAGTCCAGGGTTTAATTCAAAAACACTCACTGGTCAAGTTTGCTCCCACGGATTTTCCCGCTTTGGATCCAAGCCCCCATCTCCTGGACTTGGCTCACTAGCATGTCATACAGGACCGTTTTGGTTATGAGACAGAAAAGCCAACACTCACTCTAGCTTAAGCAGGAGAATAAAAATGTATATTTAGGGCTTCCCTGGTGGCGCAGTGGTTGAGAGTCCGCCTGCCGATGCAGGGGACGCGGGTTCATGCCCCGGTCCGGGAGGATCCCACGTGCCGCGGAACAGCTGGGCCCGTGAGCCATGGCCGCTGAGCCTGCGTGTCCGGAGCCTGTGCTCCGCAATGGGAGAGGCCACAACAGTGAGAGGCCCGCGTACCGCAAAAAAAAAAAAAAAAAAAGTATATTTATTGGATCATAAGATGTCTAGGGGTGGAGATGGGAATGGATTGGAGTCAGGGCCCAAAGATGGCGATCATCAAGCTAGGACTCTGTGTCTCAGATCTCCTCTGCTATCCTTAGACTCCTTGTGAGACATGAGGGTGGTGGGCTGGACCTTCATCCTCAGGGTTCTCGGTTCAGAGTGCCTGTCTCAACCTCTGGGTCCCCAGCAAGGCCCCTGTGGCCCATTGGCTCTGGCTCCCCAGGGCCATTTTCCCATCCTGGATGTAAGCCCTGTGGCCCAGGGGACCTGGCACAGTGATTGGCTCAGGCTGGGAGGTGTGTTCCACCCCAAGGCCTGTGTTCTGGAAGCTCACCTTGAGCCTGGAGAAGGAGTGGAGCCCAGACCAGCCCTGGAGGCTCTTTCCTGAAGGCAGAGGAAAGGGCGTGGGGAACGTCAGGGACCCAAGTCATTGTCCCTGGTTCCTTCATGGTGCGTATCACACGGTCATTCATTTAGGATAGAAAATCCACCAGGGGGAGGGATTTGGGGATCCAACAGCTCAGGTAAAGCCAATTCATTTCATCTCAGGACCAACAGTGGCAAACAAAAAACTGCAGGTAGACTAAGAATAATTGCCAGTGATCCCAAAGCCTGGGTTTCATCACTGGTTATCGTTGGTTTTTCTGCATTCGCAGGGTGGGTGGGGACGAGGCTAGATGTGACCCCTTCTCCAGCCCTCTTGCCCTAAGGGACGGTGGCTGAGTGGACAAAAGGCCCAGAAGGGAGGAGGGCAGGAGCTGGTAGAGTGGCCCCTTTCAAAATCCAGTTACAGGATTAGAATTTGTAAAAATTGATTATCTTTATTGCAGACTGCCTATACGGGTTTAGGTCAAGGGTCTATATTTTCTCCAACCACAAACTTACACAGTTTGGAGAAGTGAAATGTCCTTCTTGGCCCGGCTGGGCCAACAACCCTGGGACAGATGTATTAACAGTTCCCGATGGGGTTATTAGCCTCCTGTTAATCCCTTTATGGTTTACTTTTTTGGTTTTGTTTTGTAGAGAAAATTCAGGTTAAATATTTATTGTAGAGGAAAGGAATGCTGCTCCCTCCTGCCTCTCCTGCTTTGTTGCTGTTAGTTGTCTACTTGGCAATAGCATGCAAACAGGATAAACTGTTAGCAGTACCAAATGCTCTATGGGCAAAGTCTATCGCCCGGACCCTCTGGCCCAGCAGCCCTGCTCACCAGCCCAGAGGCATCCTTCCTGAGAGAGTCCACACACTATTTCTTTTTCATAGAAAAATGTCCCACATATCCATTACTGAATGATGACTTATTTTTGTTGTTCTTTAAAATAAAACAGCTAGAATTGTCCACAGCAGTGACTTCAAACACCCCTCTCCACCCCCCACCCCCTGCCTCCCTGAGTTGAGGCCACAGAGTTAGAGAAACAAATCCCGCCACACCTCCAGTCACACTGCCTCTGGCGGTGTACACACATCTGCGTGTTCTCTTCCCAACGCTCTGCATTCACCAGGCTGCACGCCGAACAGCTTCCTAGCTCGTTCGATCAAGCAATGGTTTCGCTCAGCATTATTTGACAAGATCCGCCCCCCCTCCCCCCACCTTATTTGCTGTCTGGGCTCCGAACACCCCCCAGTTTCCAAAAATAAAGCCCATCCTCAAAAGTGAAGACTCACCACCACCGAGGCTGCACCGAAGTTGCTGGCTCAGAACCTGACGGCCCTTCTGAAAGAAGAGGCCAAGAAACACGGCAAACGGGGCAAGACTCCACTGGGGAAGCTTTCGTGTCACCCCTGCTGTGTCCCAGGCCTTGTGTGTGGCCCCGGGGATAAAGTGATGAATGCTGCACAGCCCCCTTTCCCAGCAGCGCTTAGTGCAGTCCCGAGGGGTGGGCATGGGCGTGGCTGTGGCATAATCACTCATGTGGGTCTCAGCCCCATGGAGATGGCTGCGAATGATGTTCATTCTAGACATAAAAGTTCTGCTGTTCGTTGGAAAAAAAAAAAATCACTCTGGAGTCCTGTGCCTTACAGTGCAGCAAGCAGAGATGTGGAAATAATAATAGTGATTAAATAATAATAAATAATAATAGTGATACATAGCTGCTGAGCACAGGGGTCAGGCCCTGTCCCAGGTGCTTCTCAGCCTTATCTCACTGATGCCTCAGAAGAGCCCTGTGAGGTCGCACTCCTGTGAGTGTCATGCTCATTTTACCGGTGAGCACTTGACCTCAGAGAGAGATGGGAGCTCCAGGGCGTGAAGCCGGGGCTCAGTGGAAGCAGCGTTTCACACCCGGTCCTTCTGCTTCCCGTGCCCACACCTTAGGCCCTGTGCAGAAAGCACTGCCCACCTGGCACTGTGACACGTCTGACCCATCCTTTGGCAATTTGTTATGAAATAGAAGTTGGGTTTTTTTGTTTGTTTGTTTGCGGTACGTGGGCCTCTCACTGTTGTGGCCTCTCCCGTTGCGGAGCACAGGCTCCGGACGCGCAACCACTGCACCACCAGGGAAGCCCAGAAGTATTTTTTAAAGTGAACAACTGACTGTTTCCAAAAGAACCTTGATTCCTTGTAGACAGATTCATACTAAGGAGCCCGATTTGTGTTCTATCAAAAAGAGGTAACATCGTTATTTAATAAAAAGAAACATCTTCATTAGTTTGTAGTAGGGCCATAAATTTTGTTCACACCACTTTCAGATGTGCAGAGAAAGTATATCTTTTTTTAATAGTACAATGTATTAAAATTTTTATTTAAATATAGTTGATTGTCAATATTATATTAGTTTCAAGAATACAACATAATGATTCAATATTTTTATAGATTATGGTCCATTTAAAATTACAAGATAATGGGAGAAAGTTACAGCTTCTTTATTTAAGGTTATAACTGGTAGAAGCCCCCACCCTACCCCTACCTGCTGGGTGGCAGAAAAAAAGCCAGTGCAGCCCAGTGTAGCTTATGATGGAGTCTGACTTTTTTTTTTTTTTTTTAACTTTTTATTGGAGTATAGTTGATTTACAGAGTCTGATCTTTTAAATCGTCTCTTGAGGGCTTCCCTGGTGGCTCAGTGGTTGAGAATCTGCCTGCCAATGCAGGGGATACGGGTTCGAGCCCTGGTCCAGGAAGATCCCACATGCTGCAGAGCAACTAGGCCCGTGAGCCACAACTAACTGAGCCTGCGCGTCTGGAGCTTGTGCTCCGCCACAAGAGAGGCCGCGATAGTGAGAGGCCCGCACACCGCAATGAAGAGGGGCCCCCGCTCGCCGCAACTGGAAAAAGCCCTCGCACAGAAACGACCCAACACAGCCAAAAAATAAATTAATTTTTTAAAAAAGTACATACCTCATTGTAATATTAAAAAATAATAATAGTCTCTTGAGGTTTCACTCAGTCTCTTCTCCCTGGTCTGAGAGGCTGTGCAGGGAGGGGCTCGGGGGAATTCACAGTATGGGGTGAGGGTTTCCTCTGTCCTTGTGCTTGCCCTTGGGTGTGAGCTGGCTGGTGTCACAGAGGACTGTTTGGGGCCACTCCTGTCGCTGGGTCACCATGGTGTCTGCTGTACGTTTGAGTTCATTCCTACTCAGCTCAGATAGCGGCTGTTAGGACATCCTGCTGACCTGTGTTACCCTCAGTAGACCCTCCTGTGCTTCTGCTTGGTCCTCCATCTGCCCCTGGGCAGGAGTTCCACCCTTGGCCTCTGGTTCTTTACTCAGTGTGCCCGCCGAGCAGGAACCGGGAAAGCTCCACAGGTCCCCCGGACCCTCTCCTCTGGCCAGGCTGCTTGGCCCGCTGTTCTGTATTGGAAACCCTTCCAGAGGCCACATCAGAAGCGGGGCAGGAAGCTCCCCTGCTCACTGTGCGTTCTTCACCTGACCTAGCTCCCACCTCCTCTCTGAGAGAAAATTGAGAAATACACGCCTACACGTCAACCTCTTGATGTTCCTGCTTGCCGTTCTCTCCCCACAGTCCTTTGGGCGAGAAGGGGTGGGCTTTTCCTTCCTCTCCATTCTATTTGTTTTCCCAACTCCAACCTCATGGCTACGTCTTTTTTTTTTTTTTTTTTTTTGCGGTGCGCAGGCCTCTCCCGTTGCGGAGCACAGGCTCCGGACGCGCAGGCTCAGCGGCCATGGCTCACGGGCCCAGCCGCTCCGCGGCATGTGGGATCCTCCCGGACCAAGCACGAACCCGTATCCCCTGCATCAGCAGGCGGACTCTCAACCACTGCGCCACCAGGGAAGCCCATGGCTACGTCTTAATGGCCAACGGCAGCGAGGGATGCCTCTGCACAGCAGTCATTTCCTCCAGAGAAATGATCATTTCTAACTTCTTCAGTCTTTTCCTTTTACGTCCTTAAAGTGGGTGTTTGTCAAGAGTTGTGAAATCACTTTTGAAAACTTCCTTTTCACTCCTACATTGGTGAGTTAGTGCCCTCCTTGGCGTCAGTGATTTTGTTCTCGGCCACAGAACCTCAGAAAACACCAAGACATCAGAGTCACGTTTAACGCCCGGTGTCTGGAGCCTTGCAGCATACTGAGTGTGTACCTCCCTATAGGGTGGATGGGTAAACTGAGACTTAAAGAGCTTAAGTTCTCGAATAGATCACAATGAGATGAGCTAATAAAAGAAGGTCATGGTAGATGTTGAATTTGAGATAACTTTTCCAATATTAGATGTTTTTGTTCTTCCGCAGACTTACCACATGTTTGTTTGATGTTTGGCTTGTCAAGTTCAATTTTCACTTTAGATAGGTAGGCTTTTGTTGATTAAAATTTTTTTTTAATCATTTAATTTGTCAAATATTTCTGTATTCATCTGTTGTGAGATGCAGAGGCCTCTTTTATAGAAGAGGGCATATTTTCAGAACCAAATGGTCCTGGTTCATGGATGGATCTAAGTAGGTCAGTATTTTATGGTACCCCTTTGACTCCCAAATTCAACCTCACCTGGACAAGTCGGCCGGGAGCACCACTTCCTGAAATGTGTCCTTAAGCTCATTGTTAGTAAAGAAGGCACAATGGCAGAAGGTGTGTGTTTCAGGTCAAAGAGGTTGGGGAAACAGGTTAAACAGAGTTAACCGGGCTTCTTAACCCCTGGGCGTCTCACACCTCTCACCACACACACCATTGTATTAATCCCAGGAGGGACTATCATAGATATTAGTATGCCCAAACGGATTTTTTTTAAAAATTGAAGTATTGTTGCTGTATGGTGTACCTGTTACACAAGTTACAGGTGTACAATACAGTGACTCACAATTTTTTTAAGTTATGCTCCATTTATAGTTATTATAAAATATTGACCACATTCCCCATGTTGTACTATATATCGTTGTAGCTTATTTTATACCTAATAGTTT
This sequence comes from Phocoena sinus, assembly GCF_008692025.1. Classification (NCBI taxonomy): domain Eukaryota; kingdom Metazoa; phylum Chordata; class Mammalia; order Artiodactyla; family Phocoenidae; genus Phocoena; species Phocoena sinus. Next base: position 53,273,261 of record NC_045765.1, on the reverse strand, counting down.
GTACCTCTTTTTCCCCTATCCCTATATTCCTCTCCCCAATCCCATCTCCCCACTGGTAACCACTAGTTTGTTCTCTGTATCTGTGAGTCTGCTTCTTTTTTTGTTATATTCACTTGTTTGTTGTATTTTTTTAGATTCCACGTATTAATGATATCATACAGTATTTGTCTTTCTCTTCTGACTTATTTCACTTAGCGTAATGCCCTCCAAGTCCATCCATGTTGCTGCAAATGGCAAATTTCATTCTTTTTTATGGCTGAGTAGTATTCCGTTGTATATATATACCTTGTCTTCTTTATCCGTTCATTTGTTGAGCTTAAGTTGCTTCCATATCTTGCCAATTATAAGTAATGCTGCTATCAACATTGGGGTGCATGTATCTTTTTGAATTAGTGTTTTTGTTTTTTTGGGATACACACCCAGGAGTGGAATTCCTGGGTCATACGGTAGTTCTTTTTTAAGTTTTTTGAGAAACCTCCATACTGTTTTCCACAGTGGCTGCACCAGTTTACATTCCCACCAACAGTGTAGAAGGCCTCCCTTTTCTTCACATACTCACCAACATTTGTTATTTGTGTTCTTTTCGATGATAGACATTCTGACAGGTGTGAAGTGATATTTCATTGTGGTTTGGGGTTTTTTTTTAATTTATTTATTTTTGGCTGCATTGGGTCTTGGTTGCTGCACGCGGGCTTTCTCTCTAGTTGTGGTGAACGGGGGCTACTCTTCATTGCAGTGCGCGGGCTTCTCGTTGCGGTGGCTTCTCTTGTTGCGGAGCATGGGCTCTAGGCACACGGGCTTCAGTAGTTGTGGCACGTGGGGTCAGTAGTCGTGGCTCGCAGGCTCTAGAACGCAGGCTCAGTAGTTGTGGCACGTGGGCCTGGCTGCTCTGTGGCATGTGGGATCTTCCCGGACCAGGGCTCGAACCCATGTCCCCTGCACTGGCAGGCGGACTCTTAACCACTGCGCCACCAGGGAAGCCCCGTCATTGTGGTTTTGATTTGCATTTCCCTGATGGTTAGTGGTGTTGAGCATCTTTTCATGTGCCTGTTGGCTATCTACATTTCCTCTTTGGAAAAATGTCTATTCATTTCTTCCACCCACTTTTTAATAGGGTTGTTTGTTTTCGTGATGTTGAGTTCTATGAGCTGCTTATATATGTTGGATATTAATCTCTTATTGGTCATATCATTTGCAAATATTTTCTCCCATTCAGTAGGTTGTCTTTTCGCCAACTTGTTTTTTGATGAGCATTTCGTGGGACTAATGTTGCATGGAACCCTCTCTGGAAAGTGCTGACCTAGACTGAACCATGTAGAGGAAAACAGGGAACTCATATTATCTTCGTATTTCCTTCTGAACACAATCTGTGATCCCTGAGTCAAAGAGGGAGCCTGCAGGACCAAACAGTTTTCATGGTCAGTGCAGAGCCGAGGGTCACAGTGCTTTATTGTTTGGGCCCAGCAAGTTCTCTTCCACAAACAAACCAGCACCAGCTTCCTTCCACCTCTGACAGATGCAAGTCGCTCCTGAGGAAGGTGTTGGGGTTATGCTGCTTGGCTTGGAGGTGGGAGAGGGTCTCTTCAGTCACAAGAAGTAAATATTCTTCAACCTTTCCCTCACCCATCCCTACATCAAACACTATAGCTCTCCTCCAACCAAAACAACACTCCAAAAGGAACAGGTGAGGGGAAGTGAACAGGAGTTGCAAGAATCTGCCTGACACTTCCTTCTCTGCCCTAGTACCATATTGCTTTAGACCACAGATATGATCCAAGCCGCGTTAGATTTGAATGACAACGGGAATTAGTTGGAACAAGACTCCACCTCTGTTTCGTTGTCGTGTAGCCCCTTTAGCCAAGGCCTTAGAGATGGTAGAATTAACAAGAGCAGGCAGGTATTAGCAAAATCAGCAGTTTGGGTTGACTCTCCAAGGTGGTGGGCTAACAGCAGTTGAATGGCTCAGTTAACTTTTCTAAGGGCTTCAAGAAGGAGCTAGGCCCCATCTCCCAGCTACACTGGAACTGTAGATTGGGTTGGCTTTTCTGGTGCATAAAGATGGCCTGAATGCTTGGGATGGCGGGTGGAGGGGTCAGGCTGGAAGGGCTCTGAAAGACTCTATAGATGAGAACAAAATCTTGCCCACCTGGGAAAGACCTCTTGGGTTATATACCACCCCCTAACAGATTTATATGTCTGAGGTATGAAGCCAGCTCTTGGAGAAGCAATGCTATAAAAACAAAGCCACAGAGGGTATAAATTTGCTGACTGCACAAGCCGTAAATCAGTGGTGAGGGGGTCCAGAGCCCTGAAGAGGCCCAGTGCCTGCAGAATCGGAGGACAGCCCAACTCACGGGGCTTCTGCTGGGCCTGTCATGTCCACTGCAGAATAACCAAAGATTCCCCCCTGCCTCCCCACCAGCCTCTGTTTTGGAAACTTAGATGCTGCTGACAGAGCCTGGTGGCGTGTGGGGTTTTTCCATTTCTGAAGGCCACCAGCGCTTCTCGGAGCTCCTGCCACATGACCCTGGCTGTCCTAAATCATTTTCTTATTGCTTCATATCTTAGTTCTCTTCAGAGATTGTTGGCTTAAAGATATGGGTTGTGTCTTGTATGTTTCTGTGTACTGCACAGCAGCTACTCAATCCTTTGCCTTTAATAGATGAATAGGTGACACTCTTGGGGAAGGGGGTGTCTGACCTGCCCATCGATCCCCTAGTTACTAAAAAGTGCCCCCTCCCTCATCAAAAATGGGTGCAGGTGCCAGGTTTGTCCTGTGTAACCCTACTCCCCTATAAGAGGTAGATTTCTGACTGATGTTTGACCACTCAGTTTATCTCTCCTGGGAATTTGGGACCGGGAACCAGGCACTGGTTGGTTTCCTCTAGTCTTTTGAACGGGGCCTGTAAAACAGGAGCTGGGGATCATCACTGCCATCTTCTGCCGTGTGAATGGAGAACAGAGGAGGGAGGTCTGCCAAGAGAGGAGAGTGGAGCAGATGTGCAGAGAGCAGCATTGACAGGCGACTGTGTGGCCAAAGAATCAAAGAGAGGGGAAGGGAGCCTGCCCTGGCTCCCACTGGCTCTCCAGGTCCTGGTTTCTGCCCTTCACGAAACCTAGATGCTCCTCCTGTCTTTGGGTTCCGAGAGATATACCTGAATCCTTATAAATTCATCTTCTTTGCTTAAACAAGTTTGAATGGGTTTCCGCTTCTTGCAACCAGAGAACCTTAACTAAGCAATATGAAAAATAAGGTATCCTTGGTTGAATTCCCAAGTTATTTCATCAGCACACCTTTTTGGCTTCTCTTATAGAATATATCAAGAATATGACCATTTCTCACCATCCCCAGGACAACCGAGTCTCCATTATCTCACTTGGATTGTTGCAGCAGCCTCTCCACCGTCTCCTTCCTTTCACTCGTGCCTCCCCACAGTCTGTTCTTCACCCAGCAGCCAGGGGGCAGAGGGTCCTTCCCTTCCCTTCCCTCCCTTCCCCTTCCTTCCTGTGTTGTCCCATCCTTTTATGAATAGATTTGTCCTGAAGCCATTAGGTGGGACAAAGCATGATAGGTGCCTGGTGCACCTGGGGAGAGCTGCTGTGGTCCAGAATGAAGTCAGGGTCTGAATAGAGTAAGGAGGGGGTCTGTGTAGAAAGACTGCCTGGCTTGAGGCATCAAAACCCAAAGGGACGATAGGGTATCCAAGGAGGAGGCATATCAGAGCCTTTGAAAGGTGAAAAAGGTGTCCAAGTGGTACAGGGAGCACCCTCATGTAGAAAGATGGGAAGACAGACCTGGGTGGGAGAGGAGGGTACCTACAGGGAGGTATATACCTACATAATAGGTATGCCCTGTTATGGGGTTTTAGAGTCCAAATAGAGTGAGGAAGGTATCTGTGCAGAAGAGGGGCCTGGCACGAAGGTTCAGAGTCCAAGCAGAGTGAGGAACATGCCCATGTGGGTGGAGGTTGTACCAGCGTGGGAGTCAGAGGGTAAGAAGGGCATCCAGGGGAAAGGATGGTGATGGCAAATTGGTGACATCAGGGAAAATGATCGAATGATCAATGATTAGGACTGATGAGAGCCAGGTTTCTCAGTGTCAGAGAAAAGAGTTACAGTTATGGAGAGGGATAAAACTTAAGTGAACCCTGTGGTATTAGACTGGAATTGGAGATGTCTATCAGAACTCATGGCTTTCAACACATAGGTAGGTAGGTAGGTAGGTAGATAGATAGATAGATAGAGGGATAGATAGATAGATAGATAGGTAGATGTAAATATCCACTATCTCTGACCACTGAGGGCCTGGAAATAGTGACACTTCAATAGCAATGAACACACCTAGCACCCAGATCTTGGTTTCTAAATATCATTTTCCACTATCAGGAACTAGAGCTCCTTGGAGAAATGGTTGATACCTAGATTAGGGCATGGAAAGTACAAGAAGAGCCTGGAACATCTTCTTGTGCCAGAAAGCAAGGATGTGCTCAAAACTTGGTGGGGAAATGCCAAATAGACACAGAAGCCAGCTTGAAGGGGCTTCTACTGGCCGAATCTGGGACAATTTGAACCACAAAATAAGTAATGATAGTGATGAATTATAACCCGCTGACTGAGTTAGGAAACCCTGATTCCATACTAATATAAATTAGAAATGAATATTTACATCGTTTTAAATATTCTCTCCACAAGCGATTTTTCATTTCAAAAGGGAAAAAAGTAACTCTACAGTGACGTCTGGCAGACATGACATTAATCAGATGATCAAAGTGAGCATCGCTGGCAATGGGGCAAATTGAAATCATGTACCACCACCGGTAGGATATCAATCAGCCTTACTTCTCTGTATTCTTGCTAAAGATGCATAACCAGGATCTAATCATAAGGACCACACTGAAAGACATTATCCAAAATAACTGATCAGTAATCTTCAAAAGCGTCTAGGTCGTGAAGGCTGAGGACCTGTTCCAAATTGAAGGAGGCTAACCAGACGTGATGTCAATGTGTGATGCTGAACTCTCTCCGGGCCACCAAGGTTCAGCTGATCTAAGCCAGGCTCTCTGGTCTTGGCTCCAGGCTGTGGGTTGAGTCCAGGTCTGCACCATGTGTCCCTCATCCTCCTTGGATTGTCAGGTCCCTGAGACACATTCTTTTCATGGCCAAAAAGGAAGTCATGCGCAACCATATTTCAGATTTCATCTCACTTCATATCTGAAATGTCTAATTGGCTAATGCAAGTCACAAGGCCCAGAGTCAAGGGTGGAAAGGCACATCTTGCCCTCCATGAAACCACAGCGGAGGTCTGGGTGGGTGCTACTGCTGTTGTGGACCAGTAACCCCACCTCCCACACTTACTATGTGCCTTAACGCTTTTCCAGGCACACTGCATGGCCTGTGAATCCCCATGTCGGTGTGTGTTAGTGCCACCCACGCTGCTGAATCCCAGGAAGGTACTCCCCCTGACTGATCAATGGCTGCTGAATGTTCTTCTATCCTTGTTGAGGAGGAGACTAAAACTACCCTGTGAATGTTCCCTACCTATGTTCGTTCCAGGCAAAGGAGGCCTCCCTGCAGTTTGGATGTATCTGCTAAAATGTAAAATGTGCCAACTTTTGGAGTCATCAGTTTCATTTCTCTGTCCTAGAAAATAATCACAGATGTGATTTTTTTAAAACCGGGCATGAACAAGGGTGCTTCTTTAAACGAATCTTTTTTTTTTTTTTTTTTTTTTTTTTGCGGTACGCAGGCCTCTCACTGTTGTGGCCTCTCCCGTTGCGGAGCAGAGGCTCCGGACGCGCAGGCTCAGCGGCCATGGCTCACGGGCCCAGCCACTCCGCGGCATGTGGGATCTTCCCGGACCGGGGCATGAACCCGTGTCCCCTGCATCGGCAGGCGGACTCTCAATCACTGTACCACCAGGGAAGCCCCAGGGGTGCTTCTTATAGCATGGTTTATAAGAGCAATGAAGAGGAACTTCCCAAAGGTCCTTCTTCAGAGAAAGAGTTGAATAACGCTGGCATTTCCATAATAGTTCAAAAGAATGAAGTATAGTCATGCGTTCTTATCAGTTTAGTTAGAGAAGTGGAACCACCAGGGGGTACTGGGTGTGCGTGCATGTGTGTGTGTGTGTGTGCGCGTGTGTGTGTAATGGGGATTTTACTTTACACAATTGGGAGAGCTGGTTGAACAGTCTTTGTTCACCTGTAGACTGTAGTCTCCTCATCTGGTGCAGGAGCTTGAAGTCCACCAGGCAGGCAGGTAGAGTCTTGAGAATGATATAAATAAAGTGGGGGGAGGGCTTCCCTGGTGGTACAGTGGTTAGGAATCCACCTGCCAATGCACGGGACACAGGTTTGAGCCCTGGTCCAGGAAAATCCCACAAGCCGCAGAGCAACTAAGCCCGTGTGCCACAACTACTGAGACTGCGAGCCATAGCTACTGAGCCCATGTGCCACAACTACTGAAGCCCTCGCACCTAGAGCCCGTGCTCCACAACAAGAGAAGCCATCGCAATGAGAAGCCTGCGCACCGCAACAAAGAGTAGCCCCTGCTCGCCGCAACTAGAGAAAGCCCGTGCACAGCAACGAAGACCCAACACAGCCAAAAATAAATAAATAAACAAATAAATAATCTATTTTTTAAAAAGTGGGGGGAGTGAGGACCAGCGGGAGTCCACTGAAATCCATGTCAGTCTCACCACCTCCAACTTCTTCAAGAGAAGCTGATGCCTTTCATCACAGAACCGGACATGGGAAGGGCAGAGCAGCCACAGGCCAGCAGATAAACGGCATTATAAGTGACCCGAAACCCTGCTCTCACCTTTCAGGAGTAAAAAGGAGCATGGTCACTGTGTGACATGTGCCCTCCAAATCTCAGCAAAACTGTCTCCTAGCCCAGCCTAACTGGAAACACACTGGGAAGGGAGATCCTGAGCCGGCCTTCAGCCTTGCCAAATCCCTGCATTACAAACCACCACCCTGCAGGTGGGGAAAGATTTCCAAGACAAATTGACTGTGTGAAAAATGCAAGTTGCAGGGCATTATGGACAAATGTTTTAAAAAATAACTTCCACAAAAATTATTTCCATCTGTACACATATAGGTTTGTACGGGCATAGAGGCAGATTTGGAAAGATAAACCCTGACTGTGGTCACCTCTGGAAAGGGATCGTAACTGGGGAGGGGGGTGTCAAGGGGCTTTTGAGTTTATCTGGATTCAAGTGCAATGGAAAGCAAACATTAAAAAGAAAAAAATCCCTTTCTGTGTTAGTCACTTTTCAAATCAAGGGGGCTTTACTTCTCTACGAGGGCTCCAGTTTTTAGGTCTTTGAAAATAAGCAATGAAGTAGCTATTTCAGTACTCTATGAGGTACATATAGAGGATGAAAGTGTTAATCCAGTGTCCTGCTATTCTCTCTTTTCCATAATTAACAGAACAGTGAGGCTTTACTGGTTTGGCCCTTTGCTCCCGAGTGGTAGGGGAACCCCGGGGATTCTGCCTTCAGTCACTCTGGGCTGGGGGACAGTGTGAAAACCCTGCTTATAGCCTCTCCTGGGCAGAAGTCATCATCAGTGATCAGGTCGTAGCCTAATGCCAGGACTTCCTTCAGGGAGTTGAGGGGGCCAGTCCCTCTCCACTTTTTTTTTTTTTTCCTATAGTGATGTTGAATAGCCAGCTGGCACAAAATTCTTTTTAAAAAAATTAAAGTATTTACAATGTTGTGTTAGTTTCAGGTGTGCAGCAAAGTGATTCAGATACATAGATATAGATACTTTTTCAGATTCTTTTCCATTATAGTTGATTACAAGATATTGAATATAGTTCCCTGTGCTATACAGTAAGACCTTGTTGTTTATTTTACATACAGTAGTTTGTATCTGCTGATCCAAAACTCCTTATTTATACCTTCCCCCTTCCCCTTTGGTAACCACAAGTCTGTTCTCTATGTCTGTGAGTCTGTTTCTGTTTCATAAATAAGTTCATTTGTGTCATATTTTAGATTCCACATATAAGTGATATCATATGGTATTTGTCTTTCCTTGTCTGACTTACTTCACTTAATATAATAATCTCTAGGTCCATTCATGTTGCTGCAAATGGCATTATTTTATTCTTTTTTATGGCCGAGTAATATTCCATTATAAATATGTACCACGTCTTCTTTATCCATTCCTCTGTCAGTGGACATTTAGGTTGTTTCCATGTCTTGGCTATTGTAAATAGTGCTGCAATGAACATAGGGGTGCAAGTATCTTTTCTCTGGGTATATGCCCAGGAGTAGGATTGCTGGATCATATGGTAACTCTATTTATAGTTTTTTAAGGAACCTCCATATTGTTCTCCATAGTGGCTGCACCAATTTACATTCCCACCAACAGCGTAGGAGGGTTTCCTTTTCTCCACACCCTCTCCAGCATTTATTATTTGTAGACTTTTAAATGATGGCCATTCTGACTGGTGTGAGGTGATACCTCATTGCAGTTTTGATTTGCATTTCTCTAATAATCAGTGACGTTGAGCGTCTTTTCATGAAGCTGGCACAAGTTTTGAGAAGGTACCTCTCCCAAGAACTTTGCTAGTGTTACAGGTTCCCCCTCTGGAGAAATATTGGGAGCCCTCTCTCTGAAGATGGTGCCCACTGCTCTCTGAGGGGTTTTTTCATGACCAGTAGTCTCAGCTACTTTTCCAAAACATGAAACTGATAGATAGCAAGTGTCAAACATGTCTCGTTCACTAAAGGGGATCATGTCCCCAGGCCCAGGGGACAGCCTCCCCCATGGAGCTCCCCCATCCAAGCCTCTCACTCTCCTGTCTTCTGGGAAACCGTCAGGTGTTTTCTCCCTTTGGGAAAGTCTTTCCCTTCTTTTATTTTCTGTTGAAATCCCATGTTTCAAGTTTTGGGGAAGAAGTTTCTCATCAGCTAAAATGGGTTGGAGTTCTCCTTCATCCCCCAGACTTCCCTTCGAGGCAGGACTTGCTGTCCAGCTGCAGGGCTGTCAGCAGGCAGCTCCCAGCTCTCGCGTCCCTCAGGATCTGCCTCTGCTGCCAGAAGCTGTCCCACCCAAGGCTGTGCCCTCCCCAGGGTGGCCCACGTCGAGTGGCCGGGAGAGGTAAGGGTCTAAAGGCCTGACCACTTCAGCCTGACAGGGATAAATCTGGTACACCACTGGCCCCAGGGCCTTCCGCCAGGTTGGGTCTGCATTGCAGCTGGACTTTCCCCTCCGCTGCTTCTGCTTCTGCCCCCTTCCTTTTACAGGTGTTGATCGCTAATAAGCCTCTTGCACCGCAGACTCCACATCTGCGTCTGCTTCTGGAGAACCCAACCTGTGACACTGGGTCCGGGGAATGGTTCAAGAAAGCAGGCAATAAGGTGGGGTTTGGAGCGGGATCACTTATCCCAGGGCTGACAGCAAGCGGAGGTGGAGCCCAGGCTGCCCCTGGGATGAGGTGGTGGCCCACTGTTAACTCACCTGGTGGTGAAGTGGAGGATGCACTAGCGGGCGTGGGAGGTGTTGCAAGGTATGGAGTTCACAGAGCTGTATGGATGAAGGGATTGGATGGCTACTACTAAGCCCCACTGATGCTGTACAGAAAGATAATAGATAGCTGATTCCAGTAACAGGCAACTGAAAGGCAAGTGTGAAAGCCTGAAGGCCTCTCTGTTGCATACAAAGATGTTCTAATCTCCAGAAGAGGGCAAAGACCCAAGCCAGTTCAGTGGCTAACCTTCAAAGAAAGTGAAATGACCAGCCAAGCATTTCTATTATGCCAAGGTCAAGACCCTAGAACCCTGACAAATGGGATGGAGACATCTCAGGTGGGTGCCCCAGAAGATTGTAAGCCCCCAAATTCTGCTGGACATTTGGAGCCTGCAGAAGTGGCCCAGCCCTCCCTCGTAAGGGCTAGCACAGTGCTGGACAACGGTGCAACGGCCTCTCCCCTGAAGGCGCAGGTACTTCTAGGATCTGTCCTCACCTTCCTTCCTGGTCACTAGGCCTGAACTTACGGTAAAGTCGAGCGTAACCCAGTGAGGGATGTTATGGGAGGAAAGGGCCCATCCCACCGGGGCTGCAGGACCAAGCCAGGCAGCGCTTGGAGGGGTCGGGAGAGTGTGCGTGGGCCTGGATCTTAGGGTGTCTATCAAAGGACCAAAACGTTAACATCGAACAGGAAAGAGTTTGACTTTGGTGTGCTCTCCTGAGATGCAGGACCCTGGAGGTGGTACTAAGTCACTCCTAGGATGTTCCCAGAGGCATGGAGAAAGTGACCACCCCTGCTAAGCAAAGTTGAAATGCCAAGTCATCATGGCAGATGATGGAGGAGGGGTGAAAAGTCTTGGAGGGTAGATGTGCTGAAATAGAGCAACTAAGTACAGCCAGAACACCTGCCTCCTCATCTTCCCCAGGAGGGCTCAGAGGACACACCAGTCGCCAAGAGGTAAAAAGGATATGCTGGTGAGAGGGGCCCCCGCATCACTCAAAGTTCAGTGATGGCTCTTCTCTGTAGGCTAGGGCTGAGGGTAGAGTGGCTCTTTGAGACTTTGTCTCCCCGATAGCTATGGTAATGATAGGACCCCCAAATAATAGAGGTCAGGGGACAGTGCTTTAACCTCCAGAAGCCAGGGGACCATAATGATCACGATGGCTGGCAAAGCTGAAGTGGTGGCAAGGGTGCCTGACAGAAAGTTATGGAGGTGGTTGGTATATCAGTGTCTCTGGGGCAAATGCTAGATAGTTAGTAAGGGTACTGTTCAGCTTGTATCAGCAGAAGAAATCAAGGAGAGACAAATTAGAGATTGGGGTCCAATAAAAAGATACCACCTTTTGCCAGGTTTCCAGACCTAAGCCAGTTTTTAGACCTGGAAGCCCCTAAGAGGTGGCTAGGTCTCCCAGAAAGAAGAACCCTGTAATGCTGTGACATATAATATCCCCATCCTTCCTTCAGAGGGACCTGTGGCCATTTATTCAAGTCACTGCACTGGGGAACTGGGACTACCTAGGTATCTGAGGACTGTTGGAGACAGTGTCTGAGTTGACATCAATACCCCAAGACCTGAAGTGTCGCCATAGTTTCCCTTTGAGATGAGACTGTAGGGGTCCACATAATAAACGGAGTCCTGACCAAGATCCAGCTTACCATGTGTCTACTGGGTCCTGCCATTACCAATGGGCATTTCCCACCATCCCCACCCCAACTCCCTACCCTCTTGATTCAAATTTTCTTGAGAATAGGCCCGGGGGGGGGGGTTTTGTTTTGTTTTTTGTTTTTAAATTAATTAATTTATTTATTTGGCTGCATTGGGTCTTCGTTGCTGTGCGTGGGCTTTCTCTAGCTGCGGAGAGGGAGGGCTACTCTACAACTAGCCCATTGCGGTGCGCAGGCTTCTCGTTGCGGTGGCTTCTCTTGTTGCGGAGCACGGGGTCTAGGCATGCGGGCTTCAGTAGTTGTGGCATGCGGGCTTAGTTGCTCCGTGGCATGTGGGATCTTCCCGGGCTAGGGCTCGAACCCATGTCTCCTGCTTTGGCAGGTGGATTCTTAACCACCGTGCCACCAGGGAAGTCCCAGGCCCAGGGTTTTTAAATTCCCCCCGCTGTCTGGCACAATGCCTGGCATGCATCATGGGGTAGGGACCTACTAAATACTAAATACTAAATACAAGCTTTTCTTGACCACTGCCTACTCGATACCTCCCCTGGAGCTTAAAGCTTTTAACATTCATTCTTCGCATTTGGAGCTTTAACCCATACTGACCTTCCTTACTATTTTTTTAAAGTTTTTATTTTGAAGTAATTACAGACTTGGAGAAGTTGCAAAAATAACCTCTCAGTGAGCTTCCCCAATGGTAGCATTTTACGTAGCTATAGTATTACACTGACAAACCAGGAAATTGATGTTGGTGCAATACCATTAACTAGACTACAGATTTTGTTCAAGTTTCACCAGTTTTTTTACCTGCACTTTACGTGCACAGGTCCCCTGTGATTTTAATTTGCATTTCCCAGTTGAACACCTTTTCATGTGCTTGTTTCCATCTGCATAATCTCTTTGGTGAAGCATTTGTTGAAGACTTTGCCTGTTTTCTAACTGGATCCTTTATCTTCTTACAGTTGAGTTTATTTAACAAGTTCTTTTTATATTCTCGATACAATTCCTTTGTCAGAAATGTGATTTGCAAATATTTTCTCCCAATCTGTGGCTTGTCTTTTCATCTTCTTAATAGAGTCTTTCACATATCAAAAAGTTTGTTTTGGGACTTGTCTGGTGGCACAGACACCTGTGTCCCCTTCATTGGCAGGCAGATTCTTAACCATTATGCCACCAGGGAAGTCTACAACCATCGTTTTCACTCCCTATATAGTAAGACTGAAAGTAGGGACCACATCTTATGTCTCTTGCCATCTCCCTCTGAACTTAGTATTCATTCATTCATTTAACAAACATGAATTGAATACTCATTATGTGCTCATTATCGGGAAGTACTCGTTATTAGGAACTCACTAGAATTATACTAGGTGCTTAAAATAAGCTCCTGTGCTCATGGGGCTTATAATCTAGTGGAGGACAAAGGTGATACACAATCCAAAAATATTTAGTTAACATTGTGATGAAGTGATCAGAAGGAAAAGAAAACCTTACAGAGGTAAAGACCAATGGGGAGAGAGGCCCTCCGAAGTGGTTATGGAGGAGCACTCAGAAGGAGGTTGCCCTAAGCTAAGACCTTCAGTCTTAAGATCTGTGATACCATCGTGGCTGTGATCAAGAAAGAGGGGAGAGAAGCCCTAACACTTTTTTGATCCATCCATCTCTATGCCCTCCAAATCTCACAGCTGAAAAAGGCACCTGAAAGTAAGATATAAAATGAATACAGGGCTTCCCTGGTGGCGCAGTGGTTGAGAGTCCGCCTGCCGACGCAGGGGACACGGGTTCGTGCCCCGGTCCCGGAGGATCCCACATGCCGCGGAGCGGCTGGGCCCGTGAGCCATGGCCGCTGAGCCTGCGCGTCCGGAGCCTGTGCTCTGCGGCGGGAGAGGCCGCAACAGTGAGAGGCCCGCGTACCGCAAAAAAACAAATGAATACAGTACAACTATATCTCCTGACACAGAAAGGTATCCCCAACCTACTGTCTGGTGAAAAAAAGCAGTTTTAGAAAATTCTGTAACATTGCCCCCCTGCCTCTCCCACATACCATCCTTTAGCCAGGGGAGTTCCCCAAACTCCTGATTTCTTCCCCTTTGTCAGAAGTTAGTAATGGGCAGTGAAAAGGCTCCATATATTTGAGAAGGTTCCATCTAGTCTCCTTTGGTTACTGACCCTCTGAGCTATGTCGTGGAATCACCCACCCCTGCCGTCCTCCACTGTTTCCCATTGTCGAGTCTACCTGGCGAGAAAGCAGCTCACAGGGCTGATGCTGAGACTTGGGAGGCTGTGGCGCCTGGTGGACAGGGAGTGGATTCCCACCGCTGCCCTGCACCAGGCAGAGCCCAGTGGAAGCCTAGCCCACGAGGATGCAGGGGTATCCCCAGCATCGGCCTCCTTCTCCATCGGTTGTCTGCAGCCCAGCGTGGTTTTGTGGTTCCCCTTGGATTTTGGATGCTCATAAAACTAGCTGCCAGCTGCCTGGCTGCCACGTGGGTGAGGCTTTGCGGGAAGAGTGCCTTGCTGGGAGCCAGGTAGGCTGAGAGGGCCCAACACAGCTGGCCTGTGAGCCTTTTGGTCGGCCACCTGGAGCCCTTCTGCAGGCCGGGGAGGAAGACCCAAACTACCAACTCGGGGCCTGCTAGCAAATGAGGAGATGGGCAGGATTACATGGCAGTGTCTATTCGAGGTTCTCCAAGGGCCTCCAAGGCTCCCATTCCCCTATCCCCTCGTGGCTGTACCCCTCTCCGGGCCTGCCCTACGGCACCCAGATCTCCAGAAGCCTGGCATCACTTAACACAGGCCTGGCACAGAGGGGGCAGCCACCACCTTTCCAGGGCATTCCCAGCCTATGAGTGTTTTGGGAGGCACAGAAGTCTGGGGAGTGAGGCTTGAACAAGTTCTTTTTCTCCTGTGGGTATAGTTGGCCAGTAAGAACTTTTGGGCAGGGATCAAAGTTTTTGCTTTTAATATGGGGGGCAATCGGATCTTTGCTAGAGGACGTCGCAGGGCCTCCCTTGCTTTGCGGGGGGAGAGAGCAGTGGGGTCCAAGCACCTTGGTCCTGGCACTCGGGGAATGTGGCCTGCCAGCTCTGGGGCTCAGGGGGGCCTGTTCCAGCGCTATGGTCTCTGGATGATTAAACCTCGTAGTTGCCCTGGATACACAGGCTGAACCTCACTGAGCCCAGTTACTTATTACCTCTCCCACGGGCTTTACCTGGCTGAGCCAGCAGCCTCGGCTCCTGGCATTTGGTCTTCCCACCCAGACTCACTGCTCTGGAGAGGTGTCCCCCAACTTCTGTCCACAGACAGAGGAACAAATGCCACCGAGGCTGGGATGGGACTCGGTCTCTTCTTGCACTTGACTCGTCCCTCAGATTTGACGTTTTTTCCCCAAACCTTGCAGTCTTGTCTGGCCCTGAAGGGAGGCCCTTCCCCTCCTCCTTGGAAACCAGAGATGCCAGGATCCCTGAGAATGGCCTGGGACTGCGGTACGGCCTGCAGGCCACCCATTGTGTTCATGACACGTGATCTGCCTGTTTCCTTTATCTATTTTAAAATTTTATTTATTTTATTTGGTTGCACGGGGTCTTAGATGCAGCTCGCGGGCTCCTTAATTGCGGCTCACAGGCTCCTTTTGCAGCACATGTGTTCCTTAGTTGTGGTATGCGAACTCTTAGTTGCGGCATGCATGTAGGATCTAGTTCCCTGACCAGGGATCGAACCCAGGCCCCCTGCATTGGGAGCGCAGCATCTTAACCGCTGAGCCACCAGAGAAGTCCCTGTTTCCTTTAGCCCTTCACTATAGTGACTCTGCTCCCAGAGGCCATGATAACACCCAAGCCTCCAATAAGCCTAAGGGAATTGACCTCAGTAACAGACTGCCTGAGTTCAAGTCCTGACGCCATCACTTACCTGCTCTGTCATCTTGGACAAGTCACATGACCTTGCCGAGGCTTAGTCTCCTCTTCTGTGTAATGGGAACGATAATGCTACCACCTGTCATGAAGATTAGATAAGATAATGTATGTAAAATGCTTAGCACAGCGCCTGGTATATAGTAATTGCTCATTAAGTGGTAGTAGTTGTTTCTGTCACCCCTTTCCAAATTTACCCATCTGGTGTGAGGATTGTTCTTTCTGCTCAGTGACAGTGGCTAGTAGAAGTTAACTGACTTAGCTGGTTAAGATATTAATAACACTAGAGTACTTACACTGTTCTAAGCACTAGATATCTATTTTCTACTTAATTCTCCTAAGGCCTCTCTAGGACAGGTACTATTACTATACCCATTTAAAATGAGAAGAGTGAGGCACAGAGAGGTCAAGTAAGTTGAGTTGGCTGAGGATACACAACTAGTGAGTGGCAGATCCAGGATTCAGAACCAGGGAATCTGGCTCCAGAATCTACAGACACACTTCTTCCCCCAGAAGACACAAGGCAGTGGAAGAATGTGCCTTAGACATGCATGGAGTGATGGTCAGGCTGGGCTTTTAGTGCTTTTCGTATCACCCCAGGCAGGAAGCCACCATCTCTGCTTAATGCCTGGTGTGTCTGCAGCATCCAACTGTTTGCAAGGCGTTTTTCACACACCTGCAATTTACCTGCCCCTTCCAGCAACCAGTTGTTATTTCTATTTTACTGAGGCTGAAAAAGGTGAAGCAACTTGCCCAAGGTGACCCAACTAGTATAAAATTACAGGTCTTCAGTTTCTGAATGCAAATTCTTTCTCCCATATCATCCTGCTTTTTTGTTGATGCCAAGGGCAAGTTCTTATACCTAAAAAACATAATATAAAAATAAAATCCTGGAACTGAATCCCTTAGAGCCAGGCAGTTTATATTTGAGTATGCTTGAGCATCTCCCGTGATGGAGAGCTCAGTACCTATGAAAGGCACCTGGAGAGTGGATTCTGGTGGTATACAAGGAGCGGGTGGCCAGGGCCGCAGCTGGCCTTGGGGATGAATGCCCCATGAGTGAGGCCGCGCGGGACTGAGCCTCTCTGAGGAATGGCCCTGCAGCCAGGCCCATGGGGACTCCTCTAAGCCCTGCCCCAGAGCCCTCTCAATCCTTCCTCCCGAAAACCACAATCCCTCCCTCGGAAGGGAGCCCTCTCTGCACAGACTGGTTAAGGATTATTAGCCCTTAAAATTCCTTCAAGATGAGTTGGTATTTATTTCCCTGCAAAGCTTATGTAACCGTAAGAGGATACTGGGGCTGCCAAAGCTGTCTGTGGTTTGGATGGGGCTTGCAGTGGTTTCTTCTGGGAGCTAAATATTATAATGAATGATCTCATACTATCATTTTCTTTGGACCCCAGTCGTGCTTGTCCCAGCGGTACCCGGAACTACCTCCCAGGCCCCTGCCGTTTTCATTCAGGCCATTACCTGCAGGTAGGGTGAAGGGGACAAGGGGAGCAAAAATGAGTCCCTTGAGACGACTTGGCCACTTGGCTTCTTCAGGGAGGCTCAGGTCTGGGTCTTCAGTCACGGCTGAGGCACTGGGTGGCCCATGGTGATTGAGCTGCCAGGGAGATGACAGGGAAAGTCCAGCCACCGTCTGTTTCAATCTGAGCTTTTGTAAGGAGGCAGACTGGGGACTTGGAACAGGGACGGGTCAGGGAGAGTGTGACTGCTGGGAGATCCCAGGCCAGTCCCAAAGAACCGCCAGCGCTGGGCAGCCTTATATTGGGATCCTCTGATTGCTTAATTAAGAGGTACCATTTATTGAGCACTTACTTCATACCAGGCGCCAAACCTGTACTTTGCCTGCATTCACACGGGGGAGGCCATGTAAGGCAATGGGTTGTAGTATAGACTGTAGTGACAATGGCTTGGTCTGCATCCCAGCTCTGCCACTTGCTGGCTAGTTGACACCGGGCAATGATGTAATTTGCCTGTCCTCATCTCTAAAAACGGGGGTGATAACAGCTCTCCTTGTGGGGTTGTTGGGAAGATTAAATGTGATAATTCAGACAAAACTCTTAGCACAGTGTCTGGCATTAGTAACGAACTCCAAAAAATGTTAGCAATTATCATCATCATCACCTCACTTAATCCTCATAACTACCCTTTGGGGTGGGGACTCTTGATCTCATTTTGCAGGAGAAGAAATGAGGTTTACAGAGGTCGTGTGCTCAAGGTCATGTAGTTAATGAGCTGCAGGGCTGGGATATGAAAGCTTGAAAGCTTCATTCCTAGTGTCCTCTTGGCCTGAAGTCAGTACAGGTGGGGTTTGCTGCATTGATTCCTTCCTTGGGGAACTTGAAAGCTGCCCCATGCCATGCAGGGTGAAGGGAGGTGAAGAGCTGGATTCCTTGGCCATGGACATCTGCCCTGAGGAACAAATGGCTCTTGGAAAAGCCCGAGGAGCTCATGAGATCTTGAGCTCCTAGAGGGTCTGGGACCACATTGGTCTTATCCACCATGTCCCAGCTCTGAGCACTGTGCTTGGCATATGGCCAGCACTCAGAGTCCTTGTTTGAAAAACTTACGTCTGCAATAATCCTATGAGTACCATCGTTTAACAAGTGAAGCCTGGCTTTTCTTTCTGTTATCAGTAACCTCTTTGACCTCCGTGACATGATACACTCAGCAGCCACTGGCATGATCAGTTCCCCCTGGGAGCACAGCTCCTGTGGACAGAAGTTAGCAGTGGCAGTCAGAGCTCCGGGGCCTGAGAGAGACCACAAGAAGGAAGGCATGATGGGAGCTTTCAGAGCTCTGGTTGAGTGCCTTGAGTTTAATGGGTAAATGTAAACCACCTACCAGGTGACTGCAGTGTGCTTGGGGGCTGCAGATGCAAGCTGAAGAGACAGATATGTTCCCTGCCCGCAGGAGGGCACAGCCTAGTGGGGAAAGGATGGCAAAGGGTAATCAAATGAGTCACTGGTAATTATAAATTATGATAATCACTAAAAAAATTTTTTAAAGCCCCTATGTACAAACATAGAGAATAACAGGGAGGTGGAATTCTTTTTTCAGAGTCGTCAGGGCAGGCCTCATGGAGGAGGTGACATTTGAGCTCCTTAGGAAACATTTTATGACCTCAAATGGGACTCAGTCTTCTTTCCCCATGGTTGTGAGGGAATTTGAGGCTCTAAGGCCCGAAGCTGGCGCCAAAGCCTAAGTAAAGCCACGCTAAGCCGTTTCTGAAGGCTGTGCTGGGCCACAGTCTCATGAGAAGAGGTCCTGTCCCACCCAGGAGCTGGGAGTAATTAACAGTGAAGGGGCTCAGAGAGGAGCTTAATTAAAGAAAGGAGCAGTTGGCTCTAGCCAATGGGGTTAGAGGCGCCATACGTCCCTATTTCCTGAGGGCATACATGAGGCTTGTTTGCAAGAGTTTTTCCATGTTTATCCACTAGGTTTGGGATCTTCTGAAACGTTTCAAGTGTCCCTGACAAGAAGGCAGCTCTGGATTTTTTTTTTTTTTTGGTGGTGTTGGGTCTTCATTGTTGCGCTGGGCTTTCTCTAGTTGTGGTGAGCGGGGGCTACTCTTCGTTGTGGTGCGTGGGCTTCTCATTGCAGTGGCTTCTCTTGTTGCGGAGCACGGGCTCTAGACGCGCGGGCTTCAGTATTTGTGGCGTGTGGCCTCAGTAGTTGTGGCACGTGGGCTCAGTAGTTGTGGCATGTGGGCCCTAGAGCACACGGGCTTCAATAGTTGTAGTGCGTGGGCTCAGTACTTGTGACTTGCAGGCTCTAGAGTGCAGGCTCGGTAGTTGTGGCGCACAGGCTTAGTTGCTCCACGGCATGTGGGATCTTCCCGGACCAGGGCTTGAATCCGTGTCTCCTGCGCTGGCAGGCGGATTCTTAACCACTGCGCCACCAGGGAAGTCCCCAGCTCTGGATCTTTGCTT
Organism: Phocoena sinus; assembly: GCF_008692025.1. Lineage (NCBI taxonomy): Eukaryota > Metazoa > Chordata > Mammalia > Artiodactyla > Phocoenidae > Phocoena > Phocoena sinus. Next base: position 53,254,270 of record NC_045765.1, on the reverse strand, counting down.
TACTGCTTTGTAAACTATTTTCAACTTCTAGTGCTCTCTCTTGACCATCCCCGCCCACATCCAACATGTCCTGTGGGTTCTACCTCCAAAGTATCTCTTAAATTCAAAGTATCTCTTAAATATCTCTTGTTTCGAGCTCCATCATTCCTCCCACCCCATCCTGGCCCCTATTGTCCACAGGGCCATCTCCACGTGCTGCCAGGGTTGCTTTTAAAGGTATTGATTTTGGTTTTTTTTTTATCTCTTTCTTATTGTAATTTGGAACCAAATAATGAAAACCCCTTTCCACGGCCTGGGAGGCCCCATGATCTGACCCTGCCCCCTCTCCATCTTCATCTTGTACCCTGTGCCCCCTCACCCCGCAATGCTCTTCACCTACATTCAGGGCCTGCACCAGGCTGCTCCCCTCTCCCCAGGATTTTGTCTGATTAGATCAGATCTGCGTGCCAGTGCCACATCCCAGCTGGATGCATGCAACAGAGACAGTGATGGACGCCTAGGCTTCAGTGCTCAGTAGTTGGAGGCAAGGTGCTCTGTGAGCCTCAGTTTCCTCTAAACATGGGGCATTAAAAAACTACCTTTGGCAGTAGATGTTTAGTAAATGGTAAAGTCTCGTTCCTACTTAGGCTGAAACAAGAGTGTTCTTGGTGTTCTTTATACTTTACACTTTCCAGGGCATTTTCCCATTCATTACCTTATTTAAAGTTGTTGAAACCTGGCCTTTAGGTTGGGTGAGTACTGTGATCTCCTTATCAACTGGGAAGTGGCCTCAGAGAGGTTAAAGCCCTGCTCAAGGTCACACAGGGAATGGACCGTGAATCTGGGACAGTGATGACAGCCATACTTGACCTGAGGGTGACAATGTGGAGGGGCCAGAGGAAGATGGTGAGGCCCAGTCAGCCAGCATCTAGCGGGCAGAGGCAGGGGAAGAGCTTTGCTTTCAGGTCAGCCCCAGCCCATCTTCCTGGCTGCAGGGAGAAGCTCAGAGTCCCACTCCCCCGCAACCCAAACCTCAGGTTCTTGTGTCCCATTTTCCACAACTTTCACCCTCTCTCTGATCTTCTCCTGGCCACTTGTCTTGCCACTGATCGTGGCTTCCCCAGCCTTCTCTTTCCAGTTTAATCAGCCCAGGATAAGCCAGGCAGTCCCTACCCAACTGGCAGTATGGGGAGCTTGGGCCAACGGTGGGATTTGGCTGTGGGTGGTGTGGCAGTCACTGGGCAGCATAAGCTCCTTCAAACAGCTTTTCTACGTCCTCCACACTCCCTGGGGCCGGGGGTGCTTTTCCTAAGAGGAGCACAGTTCCTTCCAGGTGGGGAGCCAAAGGAAGACGGTCTTAAGGTCTTTAACTTCCAGAATTTGCATTCTTGGAATGAGGACCTTGCCCAGCTAAGGAGTAACAGTACCAGCGATACCCATGATGGAGGGAGGTTCAGCAGAAAGGAGAGATTTTGCTCTGGGGCTGCCGTTTTTTTTGTTGTTTGTTTTTTGTTTTTTGCGGTACGCGGGCCTCTCACTGTTGTGGCCTCTCCCGTTGTGGAGCACAGGCTCCGGACGCGCAGGCTCAGCGTCCATGGCTCACGGGCCCAGCCGCTCCGCGGCATGTGGGATCCTCCCAGACCGGGGCACGAACCCGTGTCCCCTGCATCGGCAGGCGGACTCTCAACCACTGTGCCACCAAGGAAGCCCTGGGGCTGCCATTTTAATGCTCTCCCAGCTGGTTGGATGGGTGCCTGCTTCTTAGGGCTCGGGTGGGTAGGGTGAGAAGGTGGCGGGGCAAAGTGGATGGGGGGAAGGGAAGCTTCTCAAAAAAGATCCAAAGGGCTGTGTAGTGTAACTACATGGGAGGAAGCTGTCCGAACCCCAGCTCTGCCATTCACCGGCTGTTTGACGGCGTTATGAAGTGGCTTAACTTTGCCGGACCTCAATTTCTTCCTTTATATAAGAGCAGGGATAACACTTCCTTTATTAAGTAGGTAACTTCTGTCTGCCTCCTGTGTGCTTGACCCTGTGCGGTGAATAAGACAGACAGGAGACAGCATCTCTGCCCTCATGGAGCTTGGGGCTGGGGGTCAGGGGGTAGGGAGGGAAGCAAACAAGGAATACACCAACAATAAACACACAAGATAATTTTGGGTAATTCTCAGTGTCAGGTCAAAAGCCAAAAGGGAGTGGGAACAGCGAGGCAGGCCTCTCTGAGGAGGTGATGTTTGACCTGAGATCTGGAGGAGAGAAGTCAGTTCTACCCAGAAATGGAGGAAGAACATTCCAGGCAGAGGGAACAGCAGGTGCAAAGGCCTTGAGGTGGGAACGATCTTGATATGTTTCAGGAACAGGCAGTGGCCACAAAATGTGTGATGTAGTGAGCTAGTGGGAGAGCGTTTTGAGTAGAGGTGGGAGAAGCAGGCAGGAGATCGATCTTGTGGGGTTTTCAGGCCACGATCAAGAGTTTAGAGGCCATGGGATGGTTTTAAGATAAGCAGGGGAATGACATCATTGGATTTGTATTTGAAAAGCTCACCCCCTTGAAATTTCTGAGCTTCATTCTCCCCGTCTGTTAAAATGGCTGCAGTAATACATATCTCATAAGATTACTGAGGGGATTAAAGGACATGAAAGCAAAAAGCAAATTGATTCACACATATTAAATGCACAAAAAATGTTAGGACCACCATGTAACGACCTTGCGGAGGCATGCATCTCTCTGCTTAGGAGTGGGGTGGCTCCTAAAGGGTTAATCCAACCTGTCTGGGGAAAAGCTATCCTACTCCACTAATGTAACGGTAAGGGATACAGTTCAGGCTGTTTATTTTTTAGAGATTTGGCACTCCTATTAAGCAATCACCCTGTTTATGTCACTGCTAATTGAAGTAAGTTGCTTTCTGCAATCAAATGGGGAAGTTCCCCTTCCGATCATGAAGGGACTTGGGCTCCGGTTCCTGGTTTCCAGTATTTAGTCTGCCTGAGTCCTACCCTTTAATTAATTGCATACATTCCACTGATTTCCTTAAACCTGCAGTTGGCTTGCTGTTGGGTCCGCAATGCATTGATTTTGCAATTGCCCTCTGGGATGGGAAGTGTTCCCCCCCTTACACCCTTCCCTCAGCCTGAGCTGCCTAGGCCGGTGGGGCTCTGGGGAGGGGGCTTCTGGCAGATGTGAGAGGTGGAGGTGAGCAGCAGGTGTGACTGCTGCAGGTCCCACAGTGGAGAACTTCTACAGTGCATTAGAGCCAAAGCCTCAGATAAATCAGGCTGGGGCAGGGGTGGGGGCGCAGATCTCCGCTCACCAATCTGCTCTACCTCCAGCTCTTGTGAGGGGCACGGGGTGGGGGGGGGGGGGGAAGTGAGGGGGAGGCAGGCAGAGAGCAAGCTCCCTAATGAACCCTGATTCTCCTCGCTAACCCGCCACCACCACACACACACTGTCGTGCGCACAGGCCTGGCTAGAATGGGGACCTGGGGAACAGAGTGGGTGTGTGGGGAGTTCACCATACGACAGTGAGTGGGACAGAGGCTGGGACCTGGGGCTATGGAGGATGGGTGGGAAGGAGCTGGAGGGGCATCCTAAGGAGGGGCGAGCGGCGAGTTCCGAAGCCCGTGGCCCAGCCCCCTGGAAGGGCACCCCAGAGCCTGCTCCTAGCCTCAGTGGTCGAGGGCAGAGGATGGGGAAAAGAATTTGATGCTGGCGAGAGCTGTCAGGTTGCATGCCTTTGGAAGTTCTTCTCCCAACTTTTGCTGGGCAACGGAGAAAGTAGGCAGAAAGTATCCCCCATTATTCTTCCCCTGTGCCAAAAGGAAAATAGAGGGCCCCAGGATTCAGTCCAAGGTGGGGTATTTTGGATGCTTTACCTGAGGTGTGAAGGGTATCTCTTTTTTTTTTTTTTTTTTTTTTTTTTTTTATGCGTTACGCGGGCCTCTCACTGCTGTGGCCTCTCCCGTTGCGGAGGACAGGCTCCGGACGCGCAGGCTCAGCGGCCATGGCTCACGGGCCCAGCCGCTCCGCGGCATGTGGGATCCTCCCAGACCGGGGCACGAACCCGTGTCCCCTGCATCGGCAGGCGGACTCTCAACCACTGCGCCACCAGGGAAGCCCATGAAGGGTATCTCTTTAGGGATCCATCCTGTGCCCCTGCAGAAGGCAGCCTTCCAGCTCAATGGCCGCTGCCTCCAGGAAGTCCTGCCACACGCGGTCCGCAGGACCCTCCCTCTCAATCCCCATGGCACTGCATGCCTCTGGGACAGCTCGACCCTCTTCTGCCTGTAACCGGCCCTGTATTCAAGTTTCTGAGACTCTGCTAGGTCTGGGGATAAAGACTCAAATCAGACACACTCCCTGAGTCAAGTAATCAGGAGCTAATTACACCAGCTATAATAAGTAGCATTTCCTGAGCGAGCCAGGCCCTGTGCTAAGTGCTTTATGTACATTGACTCATTTATGCATTGACTCACTACACCCAGACAAGGTAGGGACTCAGTATACTGAGTCTGCAATAATAAAATCAAGGCTGAGCCACTCTGGAAAACTGTGTGGCAGTTTCTTAGAGAGTTAGACATCAGTTTACCATATAACCCAGCAATTCCACTCCTAAGTATATACCCAAGAGAATTGAGAACAGATATCTACACAAAAACTTAGACACTAATGTTTATAGCAGCACTATTTATAATAGCCCCAAGCTGGAAATTATTCAAATATCTATCAGTTGATGAATGGATTAAAAAAAAAAATCTACTCCATACAGTGGAATATTATTTGTCAATAAAAAGGAATGAAGTACTGATACATATTATAATGTAGATAAACCTCAAAAACATTATGCTCAGTGAAATAAACTAGACACAAAAGGCCACGTGTTGTATGATTTCATTTATAGGAAACATCCAGAAAAGGCAAATCTATGGAAACAGAAAGTAGATTAATGGTTGCCTGGGGCTGAGGGTTGAAATGAGGATTAACTGTAAAGGGGCACAAGGGATTTTATGGGGTCATAGAAATATCCTAAAACTCGATTATGGTGATGGTTGCACAACTCAGTAAGTTTACTAAAAATTATTAAATTGTACAGTCGTCAAATTGTGAATTTTATGATATGTCAATTAGACTTCACTAACCTTGTTTTTTAAAAATTGAGGCTCACGGGCTTCCCTGGTGGCGCAGTGGTTGAGAGTCCACCTGCCGATGCAGGGGACACGGGTTCGTGCCCAGGTCCGGGAAGATCCCACATGCTGCGGAGCGGCTGGGCCCGTGAGCCATGGCCACTGAGCCTGTGCGTCCGGAGCCTGTGCTCCGCAACGGGAGAGGCCACAACAGTGAGAGGCCCGCGTACCGCAAAAAAAAAAAAAAAAAAAAAAAAATTGAGGCTCAGTAATTTCATGTAACCTGTCTAAAGTGACTGGCTGTGAAACGGTGAAGCCGGAATTCAAACCCAGGCAGCCGGGTTACAGAGACCACATTCTTAACCACTGGACAGTGTTGCTTCCCTGAGATAGCGTTTATCTCGGCCTTGCAGGGGGAAGCTCACACAGGCCTGGGAAGAGGCAGGCATTCTTGGAGTGTTTCTGGAGGAGGTAGTAACAGTGGGTTGGGTCTTGTGTACAAGTTCATCTTCTCTACCAGGAAGGCTTCTGAGCTCCCATCTTTGACCCTCACTTCCTCTTAAGAGCTGGATCTCACTGAGTAAACAGAAGAGGGAATGTCACAGAAAGAGGAGAATGACACCCGCCATCCTCCTGGCATGAGGAAATCCATGTTGGGAACTAATGCGGCCTTTGGGGCGGGGTGCTTAGCTGGAGCTGGCAACAGGCTGAAGACTCAGGCTCAGGCCCGCTGACATCCAGGGCTGAGTTCCCCACAGGCAGAACCTGTCCTCTGCCCCTGCGCAGGCTGACAAGAGGGAAAATTTCAGTCCCCTTGGGAATTCTTTCAGGGGCGCTCCTTGCAGGAGTGTATTTGAATTAGGGCTGGGAAAGCAGAGGGAAACAAAGGCTTTAAGAAACCTTTCCAAACCCCTTCTGGTCTGGTCCTCACCGACTTAGTCTCTGTGGTGTTCAAAGAGCAGGGTGGTTGGGAGCGGCCGCCGGTGCAGGCACTAAGGGGCTGTGTTTTCTGCAGAGAATGAAAAGTCAAGAACGAAACTGAAGCAGAGGACTGCTCGCCATATACCAGCAATTCTAAGCAATGTCCGTGATAAACTTCCTTCCCACGGGGCAACCTGCTCCTCTGCCCTGCTGGTATGCTACTGCCTGGTCACATTGATTTAGTGGCAGGTTACACAGACTCATTACAAACTGGCTTAAGCCAAAAGGGTCATATAGTATAAGGAACTGGGCTCCCTCATGCAGAAGCCGGTGGGGATGCCTCTCTTTTTCCCCCGGGACCCTGAGACACACCTCCGGCCTCTGTGTATTGGCCTCACTGTTCCCCCTCTACATGCTGGCTTTCTCAGCTTCACTAAAGTGACACGTCCTCAATTTCAGCAGCCAACAGAGACTGACCCGCCTGTCTTAGTTCTAGTGCTGAATTCCTGGGAGGCAGAAATCCAATGGGACCAGGATGGATCCTGATTAGGTCACGGATCCTAATCTAATGCCCAAAGGAGGAGGTCCTGAAAACCAGGGCTTTTAGGACCCATGCGGGATCACTGTTTCTACTTATCTGGATGTGGTTTGAGAGGAGTAGGACAGCTCTTGGTTTGAGACCCCTATGAGTCTGTCTGTTTTTAAATATATCCATTTCCTTATAATATATACTTTTTCACTTAAGTTACCTGAGGTGGATTTTTATTTCTTGCAACAGGACAATCCTTAACCAAACCAAAACAAAACCCACATAACTTGATGGGCAAAAGGGACCACATAAGAAAGACAAACATCCAGTCTACAAAGAATAAATGCTGGAGAGGGTGTGGAGAAAAGGGAACCCTCCTACACTGTTGGTGGGAATGTAAATTGTTACAGCCACTATGGAGGACAATATGGAGTCTCCCCAAAAAACTAAAAATAGAACTATCATATGATCCAGCAATCCCACTCCTGGGCATATGTCCGGAAAAGATGAAAACTCTAATTCGAAAAGATACACGCACCCCAACATTCATACCAGCAGTATTTACAATAGACAAGATATGCAAGCGGCCTAAGTGTCCATCAACAGAGGAATGGATAAAGAAGATGTGGTACATATTTACAAGGGAATATTACTCAGCCATGAAAAAGAATGAAATAATGCCCTTTGCAGCAGCATAGATGGACCTAGAGATGATCATACGAAGTGAAGTAAATCAGACAAAGAAAGACACATATCATATATCACTTATATGTGGAATATAAAAAAATGATACAAATGAACTTCTTTACAAAACAGAAACAGACTCATAGACAGAAAAACTTACGGTTACCAAAGGGGAAAGGGGAGGGAAGGAGGGCTAAATCAGGGGTTTGGGATTAACAATTATACACCACTATATATAAAATAGATACTTTACAACATTGTAAATCAACTTCAATTTTAAAAAAACAAGCAATTTAATACTTCTGAAAACAAACGAAGTGAAGATACTGTACAATTTTACCAAGTCACTCTTTCTATAATTTTCAATCTATGAAGATAATATATTAACTTTACTGAATCCCTGGAGAGTTACCTCATATTTCAGATTTGATTGTGGCTGTAAAAGAATAAAATGATACATAAATATATGGAACAAAAAGAAAGGCAAACATCTTTGGTGGTAAATAGGATCGCGCTGCGGATTGGGGCAGCTCAAATGTGAATGGGGCACAAGTCTCTCTGTGTGTGCTTCACAGTGGGGAGTTGTCCTTTTCCTCGGAGCTATTGGCCTATTTCACAACTGCTTAGAGAACACCGAAGGCTCTCTGAAGGCAGGGTCGTCTGTCGCTTCCCCATCTTACCCTATTCTTTCGCATGGATTTTCCATTCTCCCAACCAGACAGCTCTCAGTAAGGAATTCCTCAGTCTGGATTTTTCTAATGGTCGGCAAGCTTGTCTCCAGCCCTCCGCCACCCCTCCTACCTGGCTGGGGAACTGGCCTCTGATTGGCAGGTCAGGGTGCAGGCTCTGAGAGTCACTTGGCATCACAGCCCTCCTGAGGAGATGCAGTAGGGGGGCCAGCATCACCTGTAAAGGATTCTTACCAAAAATGTTTAACCTGAATCTAATCCAGCCTCTACTTCCAGCGTACAAAAATAAAAGGAATACAGAAACAAGATAAATAACACCATGAGGAAACAATCAGACGAATCAAGAATACAGAGTATTGGGGCTTCCCTGGTGGCGCAGTGGTTGAGAGTCTGCCTGCCGATGCAGGGGACACAGGTTCGTGCCCCGGTCCGGGAGGATCCCACATGCCGCGGAGCAGCTGGGCCCGTGAGCCATGGCCGCTGAGCCTGCGCGTCCAGAGCCTGTGCTCCGCAATGGGAGAGGCCACAACAGTGAGAGGCCCGCGTACCGCAAAAAAAAAAAAAAAAAAAAATCTACATATTTACATATACTTATAGACAAAATGAATATGACAAAGTACTTACCGTTACTGAATCTGGCTGGTTGATATAATGATGTTCACTATTTTATTCTTTCCACTTTTCTCTATATTTAAAAATGTTCATAATGAAAAGTGGGGAAATAAAAATAAAGCAGTAAGATTAAACTTGAATCCATTTAATAAGTATGGGTCTCAAGCCAATTACATAACCCTTTTGAGACTCAGTTTTTTCACCTGTAAAATGGGGATCATAGCAGCACCCACCTCCTGGGGCCATTGTGAAGACCGAGACCATTTACGTAATGCCCTTAATACCGTGCTTGGTGAATAAGTGTTCAGTGAGTTGACTTTATCCCCACACAGCAATAACACAAAGGAGCACCAAGAGGCCTCTTTCCCTTCTAGCTTCATCCTGGGTCAGATGCTGGCTTCTCAGTCAACCAGCAAATCCTTACTGAGGGCTGGGCTGGATGTCTTTTTGCTTGCCCCTCCAGAACCAGTGTCTCCTTGCCGTGTGACGTAGGGGATGGACTGGGGCGTTCTGCACCTTGGGCTCACTTCCCTCTGGTTTCTGGTTGGGTTTGGTCAATGGGAAGCACCAGCAGGAGGCTGGGGGGAGAAGGGAGAGTGAGCTGGATTGCCTTGGTGGGCACTCTCCCCTCCCCCTGCCTCTTCAGGCTCCCCCACTATGACTCACCCTGGGACACTGCACTATCCCTTGTTTCTTTCCTTCAAGTTTGTAAATTGAACTTTTATGAAACTTCTCATTCCTCTGGTTGGAGTGGACCCCTATTTCCTACCAGAACTCTGACTGATGCAGGGTCTTCTACGTGCCATCCACTTTGCCAGGCAGACCCTGAGGGATGTCACAATTAGTAAACAGAGTCCCATCCCTTCTGCCACTTAAAATGTCTTCATTTCAGGCCTGTCCCCTTGGGGTTTTCTGAGCTGACACCAGATTCCCTATTCCAATGGACTAGTGTACACAGAAGGACAAGCCAGCACCCCTAATTCACCTCCACCCCCTAACACACTCACAGAGAAATCCAGTGTGGATCCTGGGATTCCCTTGGCCAATCCCAGATCTTCAGGTCAACAGGGACGTGATGGCTGTGCCCACCTCCTCTCGGCCCTGTGTGTCTAGAAGCCAAAGAGCTCAATGGAAACTCCTTAGGTATCTGAGGCACACTGACAAAAGGCAAGCAAATGTGGTAACACTTATGAGGAGGCTGTGTGCGGTGTGAGGCTCCAGTAAGTCAAGTTCATGGTGAGAAGAACTCGGAAAGCACGTTCGTCTAAGACAATAGGATTAGATCACGCTCTCCTCGGATGTTTCCTTGAGTCTTTCAATATCTGCATAAATGGCCCCCAAATGAGACTAGGATTTAACATCTTTGGGGAAGCTGGGTTTCGTGAGTTCAGGGCCTTGTTTTATATCTACTCTGAGAATGGTTTTCCACCCCCATGGCAAACATGAACAGGTAGACGTCATTTGTGGGCAAGACTTATTTGTGACAATATGGTCACCAGTCCCCAACCTGGCCCTGCCCCTACTGCGTTCAGTGAATGATTTCAAACCTTCTTGTGTTCACCCTCTTGGGAAGGAAGGTCTTCAGGAGGATGGGACCTGCCTTTTTGTCCCAACACCGAAGGAGATAGTTGATGAGACTGAGTCATCTTCCAGTTTGGTAGCTCAGAAAGGGTCCTCTCAGAGGGTACTCTTTTCTCTCAAACAGCCCAATGACATAATTAAAAACCTTCCTGGGTTGTACTTCTCAAGGACCCCAGGAATCTGAACCATATGGAGAGTGTTTTCATTTGGATCCTGTCCCCTGGCTCCATGCATTGGCTGCAAGGTTGCGATTATAGCTCCTCAGTGCAAGCCTCTCCGAGAAGCTCCTCTGTGTTTGTGGTGAGCATATGGACAAATGGAAAATAAACAACCCTGTGAATTTCTGGGGTGGGAGCTGGCTCACAATAAGATGTTGCAGAAAAGGGAGCAGTCAGGGCAAGTGGAACTTTAGCAAGTACACAGTAAACCAGAGCAAAGATTCCTTCCCTAAGACAGCTTCCCCATAGAGGAATGGTCCCATGAGATCACCCGATGTTAACTGAGCATTTATTTATTACATGCCGGACACCGGGCCAAGCCCTTGACGTGCATCTTCTCACTGGATCCTCACAACAACCCCTGTGATAACTAAATTTTTTTTTTTTTAACAATAATGCTTATCTCCATACTAAACCCCTACTTTTACAAATGAGGAAATTGAGACGTAGAAGGCTAAGAAAAATCCTCCTAAGGTTATATAACTTGCACATGGGTAGAAACAGGCCTTGAACCCAGGTCTAGTTGGCGTCAAAAAACCCTACCCCTAACCATTGCACCATACCGCCACACCGCCGGCCAGGTTGCCGAGGAGACATTTTCTTGCCACATAGACCTGGCACACAGGTGAGAGCAGAAAACGAGGACATAAGGACGGGAATCTTTCTTTGGTTCTCTGCTGTATCCCCAGTACCTGGCACGTATTCATGAAAAACAGTGATGACTACAATGGAAGAAACTGATGTTGATTAGCAGTCTCTACCCCACGTGGTTGTGGCCCTGGGACTGTGGTGTGAGGTCTACAGACTGGGGAGATGTTTGGGTTTTAGCTCTGTGGGTCGAGGCTGCAGGTCTGCAAGAAGGAATGTTGCAGAGAGCTTAAAGGCAAGCAGGGGCTGGCAACAAGTGACAGGCACCAGGGCTGGGGCCCCTGCCCTGAGGTACCTGCAGATCGAAGGTGAAGTGGAGGGTGGGGGCAGGGAGAGGAAGAAGAAGGGATGCTGTGGGAAACTCTAGGGGAGGGAGGGGGGAGAAAACACCAGTAGGGAGGTTGGAATGCCCTGGTTGTTGCTGCTCCAGCAGGTCAGACAGACTCCCAAGGCACCTCCTTCCTCCTGCGCCTTCTCCCATTGTTGGGCGGTCTGAGTGAGAACAATGGGAATGGAATCCTTCTTCCCCTCCCGCCTGGCAAGGCCTGGCCCGCTTCCTCCTCGCCCCACCGAAAGGAATGCTTTCTTGTCCTGGCTGTGTGGTACCCGCAGGCAGGAATGGCGCTGGGGGCTCCCCAGGGACGGAAGGCTTTGTGGCTGGAGCTGATGACAGTTGGGGTTGGAGCAGGGAGGGAGTGGGTGTGGAGGATCTTTTCAGAATTCCTCTTGGGTTTCTTGCGAGTATTTCTGCTCTTTTTCCTGACTCGTTATGGGGTCTCCGCTCTGGAGCGGACCAGTCAGGCGGATCTGTGAATGAGAGATGGAACCAAACAGCGCCAGCCCTTGGAGACAGGCCAGCTGTGCCTGAGCGCTTCCCATCCTGGGCAGGGCTGCGAATCATCTGAACTCCTGATCCCTGTCCTCCCTATAGTCTAGAAGCTGCTGCCTTTTGTGTGGAAACGGCTTCACTGCCACCCTTCTCAGAAGGCTCTTAGACAGACGTGATTTACCCTTCATCTCTGCCAGTGTTGGCAGCAGTGGGGTGGCAGGAGCGGGGAGACTGGGGTTTTCATTGCAGGTCTGGAAGGCACAGAAGCTGCTGCTTCTCCTCTTTCCCTGCATGAGATGGTCTCAAAGCACTTGTTTAACCCCTCCCTCACTTGGGGAAGGGGGCACCCATTCACCCACCGGCTGTGAGTCTGACCAGGAAGCTCTCAAGCATGGCCCTCGAGGACCAGATTCTGCCCTCTGTTATCATCTCTCACTCTAGGGCCCAGGACCCTTGGGGACTCTTCAGATCTCCTCCGGATTTTCAGAAAACCTCCTGAAAATCCTAAGGAATCCACTGTAGGCCAGGGTACCATGGGTGTGGGAATGTGAGGGCTGAGCTTACCGAGGTCAGGGAAGGGCGGCCAGGCCCTCGACGTGTCTGATGGAATGCCAGCTAATTCTTTCTACAAGTATATTGGAGTTGGGGACAGTGGGCTGGGGGTGGAGGTCAGAGGGGAGTATCTGTCTGAGTTGGGGGAGCCAGCAGAAGAAGGTGAAAGTACATGGGCTTGGAAGGCTTGGTTGGGTGTCTGGGTTCCAGTCCCACCACTCTGCTGTGGAACCAGGGGAGAGAGGCATACTGATGACACAGTGATGAGGGCTGCCAAGCACTGAGCTCTTCAGGGTACCAATCACCATCCTTAGCTCCCCCGGCTGCCAACCTTCTGGGGAACCGATGGAGGCAGAGGTCTGGGGTGTCTCTGCCACCATAGGCAGACATTCACTTAATCCCACTGTTGTCTACTGAGCTGCTGCCCCCAGGAAAGAGACCCTCTATGTATCCCTCTTCAGAGAATAAACCTCCCGGGGTCCACCAGCCTCAGGGAGAGGCAGACCCGGGACTGCACTGAGCGGGGACGGAAGGAGTCCGGCTTCCACTTAAACAGCCTTTGAGCGTATCCTCCAGCTCATAGGCTCCACCTTCGCCCCCACTTCTAGGGATACTTGGGGCTGCCAACCCTGAGTCCTCTGCAGGGATCTGCGTGCAAATTATATGGCAACTCAGCCCGCCTGGCTCTGGCTTAGGAGTCAGCTTTGCGGGGCCTGCTAAATTGGAAACCACTCATCCATCTGCTTTCCAGCTTTCTTTTTCTTGTTGTTGCTGGGTTTTTGTTTATTTTGGTTTGCTTTTTTTTCTTTCTTTTTTTTTCTTTCTGCTGTCTCTTCTCCTATTCATGTTGTCCTTCTGGGTTTATGTCTTTCTTAAAAAGAAAAAAAATCCCTTCATCTTATTTTAGTGAGCTTTGGGGTGTTAAGTGCATGTGTTCTTTCTTCCATTTTTAACCAGATGGAATTTATCCAGTCAGTAGATTTATCCCTTTATCAAACACTGAAAGCTTTCAGGCTTTGGGGTAATGGAAAATGTTGTAAGTCGTGACCCTTAAACACATTTCAATTTGCAAGAAACGAAATTGAGTTATTTGTAGTGAGGTGGATGGACCTAGAGTCCGTCATACAGAGTGAAGTAAGTCAGAAAGAGAAAAACAAATACCGAATTAAGCTGGGACAAAGTGATACAGTGGCATGGACATATATACACTACCAAACGTAAAACAGATAGCTAGTGGGAAGCAGCCACATAGCACAGGGAGATCAGCTCGGGTGCTTTGTGACCACCTAAAGGGGTGGGGTAGGGGGGGTGGGAGGGAGGGAGATGCAAGAGGGAAGAGATATGAGGATATATGTATATGTATAGCTGATTCACTTTGTTATACAGCAGAAACTAACACACCACTGTAAAGCAATTATACTCCGATAAAGATGTTAAAAAAAACACACACGTTTCAATTTGCAAATTAATTTTGCAAATAAGTCAGTGTGTTTTCTCTGTCTTCTCCAAGCTCCCAAGACTTTTCTCTGCAAATCTGTGCCCTCATTTTGGAGGTCAGAGCCTAGCACAGTATCAGCCCTTCTTGGAGCTTGGTGCGTATGTGTCAGGTGATGGACTGAATGACTTATGATCTAACTAGCCCATGTCCTGTGGCATCTTTCGTCTGAGGAGAGCATACCGACAAGATTAATTTCCATAAGCCTATACTTTCTTTGTTAATTCATTTTTGTTATAAATAATATCAAAGGTATCAAAAAGTCTATAAAAGGTACACGTAGAGTGTAGAGAGAAATAAGAAATACCGTTGTACCCAGCGTCCAGCTTTTTTTTTGGCCACACTGCGTGGTATGCAGGACCAGGGATCAAACCCACGCCCCCTGCAGTGGAAGTGTGGAGTCTTAACCACTGGACCGCCAGGGAAGTCCCCCAGCATCCAGCTAAAATCCCATAACTTTGCAAGCTGCGAGTGCCTCTTCCCTCCCAGAAATAATTGTAGTCACTATTTTGTGTTAGTCAGTCACTTGCTATTTTCTATAGCTTTACTACCTGTGCGTGAAAACCTAAACAATACATTGTTTCCTTTTGCCTATTTTTGAAATTTATATAAATGGAAGCATATATTTGTAGTTTTCCCTGACTTCTTTCACTCAACATTTTTTTTTGGAGGTTCTTTCAAATTGACCCATGTAGCTGCAGTTCATTCATTGGGCTGTAATGTTCCCTTGTGAGATAACACCAGAATTTATTCCTATATTCTACTGTTGTTGGACAGTAGGATGGTTTCCTTTTTTTTACTCTTCTGAGCAACAGAACTGGGGCTACAGTGAGGCAGAGAGACCCTATATTAGGTTCCTTGGCTGCCATAACAAATGACCATACATGGGGTGGCTTGAAACAACCAAAATGTATTCTCTCACAGTTCTGGAGGCCAGGAATCTGTTATCATGATGTCAGCAGGGCCACACTCCCTTTGAAGGAGAGAGCCTTTGCCTCTTCTAGCTTCTGGTGGCTCCAAGTGTTGCTTGGTTTATGTCTTGTGGCAGCATCACTCCAATCTCTGCCATCTTCACTTGACTGTCCCTCTTCCCTCTGTGTCTCTCCTCTCTGTGTCTCTTATAAGGACACTTGTCATTAAGTTTAGGGCCCATCCAAATTATCCAGAATGATCTCATCTCTAGATCCTTATCTTCATTACATCTTCAAAGACGCTTTTTCCAAATATGGTCACGTTCATATGTTTCAGGCCCCCTTTTGGGGGGCTACCATTCAACCCACTGCAGACACCAAGGGTGTGATATTAGAGTCAACGACCTACACAACCCTTGGGGTGAATGGCACCTTACCTTTTGTGCCCCAGGAGCCTCTCTTTCTCCCTCAGGTCCTGACTCTACTAAAAAACCCTGCAGTGAACCTCTGTGCATGTCACCTGGAACCCTTGGGCAGGAGTCTGTCTAGGGTACATAGCACAGGAGCGGAATTGCTAGGTGGTAGAAAGTGTGCATGTTATTCTTTGTTAGAAAAGGTCTAGCTTTTTCCAAAGTGGTTGTACCAAGTTATGTTACCATCAGTGGTGAATGGCAGTTCCCCATTGCTTCACATTGTCTCCAAGCCCTGGGCTGCGTGACTTTCTAATTATAGTCAGTCTGGTAGGTGTGAAGGAGTACGTGTGCTAAGACTAGGTGTGAAAGGGTATCTCATCAAGGTTTCCAGTGTGCATTTCTCTGATGACTAATGAGATTGAGCATCTTTTCACATGTCGGTGGGCCATTTGTGTTTCCTCTTCTGTGAAATGCTTCCTTAAGGCTTTTGCTCATGTTTACAATTTATTTTTACTTTTTCTTTTTGATTCATGAAAGTACTTTATATATTCTGTATATTAATCCTGTTAGTGAAATATGTCCCAAATATCTTTCCCCAACAAGTTGTCTTTTTGCACTCTTTTTAAAATGTAGTTGAATTTATCAGTTGTTTCCTTTATCATTTAGGCTTTTTCTTCTTGATTACAAAATCCTCCCTATCCTTGAGCATGTAAAATATTTCTCTAGTCACCTTATAAAGATTTTACACATTTTTTTTTTGGTTGTGCTGGGTCTTAGTTGCAGCAGGTGGGCTCCTTAGTTGTGGCATGTGAACTCTTAGTTGTGGCATGTGAACTCTTAGTTGTGGCATGCATGTGGGATCTAGTGCCCTGACCAGGGATCGAACCCGGGCCCCCTGCATTGGGAGCACGGAGTCCTATGCACTGCGCCACCAAGGAAGTCCCAAAATTTTACACTTTTGTATTTCATATTTATGTCCCAGAATGGATGGGCCTTTTTTTTTTTTTATGGTGTGAGACGGGGATGCAATTTCACCTATTTGTATTTAATTCACCAATTGTCTCAACACCATTTCTCAAAGAGTCCAGGCTTTAATCACTATCTGAAATGTCCTCTTGGTCATAAATCAGACTTCCACATACACGTGAATATTGTTCGAGCTCCTCTATTGTGTTCCATTGGTCCATCTTCTGTCCTTGTTCCAATGAACAGTCTTCATTACTCCAGCTTTAACAGTAAGTCATAGTATCTGGTTGGGTAGCTGCCCCCGCCACTGCACCCCATGCTCCTACTAACTCTTTTTCAGAAGTGTCTTAGCTGTCTTGGACGGTTGTTCTACCACATGCATTTTTTTAAAATTTATTTTTGGCTGCGTCGGGTCTTTGTTGCTGCGCACGGGCTTTTCTCTAGTTGTGGCGAGCGGGGGCTACGCTTCATTGCAGTGCGCAGGCTTCTCATTGCAGTGGCTTCTCTTGTTATGGAGCACGGGCTCTAGGCACTCAGGTTTCAGCAGTTGTGGCTCGTGGGCTCTAGAGCGCAGGCTCAGTAGTTGTGGCTCACGGGCTTTGTTGCTCCGCAACATGTGGGATCTTCCTGGACCAGGGCTCGAACCCCTGTCCCCTGCATTGGCAGGCGGATTCTTAACCACTGTGCCACCAGGGAAGTCCCCACATACATTTTTGAAACAGCTTTTCAAGTCCCTTGAAAATAACTGTTGAGATGTTTTTATAGACATTGCATTAAAGGATTAAATGTATAGATGAGTTTGGCTAGAATTAACAGAATTATGATTTAAAATTTTCTTTTCTAAGAACATTGTCTTTCTCTCCATCTCTTTAGATCTTTTTGAATGACATTTAAAGTTTGATCATTTTCCACAAAGGGTTTACATATCCTTTCTAGATTTATTCCTAGGTACTTTAATTTTTTTTGGTGGCCTTTAGAAATGAGTATCTTTTTAAGAAAATTACATTTTCTAACTGATTCTTGCTGGTATATAGTTAAATGCAAGTGTTTTTGTATCCAGCAGTCTTGCACACCTCCCTTATGAGTTCAGACACTATATTTGCATATCATTTGGGGGTTTCTATGTAGCCAATCATTTATCCGCAAATAATGACAGTTTTATTCTACTCATCCTTTCTTTTTTTTGTATGTAAATATATACACATGTTTTCTATTGTATTATATGCTATTACATAAATATATACAAATATACACATAATTTGTCAGGACAAAGTCAAATCAACAAATATAAAATATTCTTAAGTTTAAAAATGAATCAAAAAAAATGAATCAGGGGCTTCCCTGGTGGCGCAGTGGTTGAGAGTCCGCCTGCCGATGCAGGGGACACGGGTTCGTGCCCCGGTCCGGGAAGATCCCACATGCCACGGAGCGGCTGGGCCCGTGAGCCATGGCCACTGAGCCTGCGGGTCCGGAGCCTGTGCTCCGCAACAGGAGAGGCCACAACAGTGAAAGGCCCGCGTACTACAAAAAAAAAAAAAAAAAAAAAAAAGAATCAAATAATGGGCATAAAGATAATTAAGGAAGTTGTAAATAAAATTTTGAAGGCACGTATAAACAATAAAAATGACTGACATTTGGTGCATGATGGCCATCTAAAGCTCTGAAAATAATTTTCAACTACTAAGCTTGATTTTCTCTTCCACATTCAATAATTTAAAAATTATGGAATGCTTCACGAATTTGCGTGTCATCCTTGCGCAGGGGCCATGCTAATCTTCTCTGCATCGTTCCAATTTTAGTATATGTGCTGCCGAAGCGAGCACTACTTATCCTTTCTTGAACGTCTGGAATCTTTAATGAGACATTGTTAGTTCTGCAGGTCCAGTAAGAAAACATTAAGTGACACTGACAAAATTCAAAATGATCATTTGCCCATTTTACATAAATTCATCTCAGTGTTTCAGAGGCCCAAATCCAAATATGTAGCAGCAAATGCAAAAATTAGTTGGAGCAGCATAGCTGAATGCTGGTTTGTGAGGTACATAGGATTCTGAGGAGAATTAGGAAACAGCCCATTGACTTAGGTCCTGAGATTTTAGGGGCAGATTCCTCACTCTGTATGGCAGGTCTCAGCTGCAGTGAGATTGGGGTGATACTTGCTGACCAAGTGACTGCCCTGTGACTTCTCCTTTCTTCTAAGATAGTGAGGGTAGTCATGGGCTTTGGAATCAAACAGATCACTCTGTGTGGCCCTGAGCAAGTGGCTTAACCTATCTGAATCATAGTTTTCTCATTCGTAAAATGGTGATGATAAGCATTCCTCATAGGGTGTTGGGGAGGATTGAATGGGTTAATAAATGTAAACCGTGGAAGGCAGCTGGGATACGTGGTAAAGGCATCGTCAGCGTTGGCAACCAAAATGGCTCCCAAGCCACGGACCCTTCAAGCTGGTCAGGTCCTTGAGTCCTGAGACTTCATAATGCTTCAATGCAGGTAATAGATAGTATTAGGATAGCAAGCGTGGGCTTTCAGAAATCCTTCCGTCCTGGGGTTTCAAAAAACTGTTCATCAAGGAAACGTTCTTTTTAAAAAAAAAAAGGGCGCTTAAACCTGAACTAAAAAAAACAGCTAAAATAGGTGCTGGTTCCAATGGAGTGAGGTATGAAGGATCTGGAGCCCCATCTCCGCAGCCTCCCTCTGCCCTGCCTCCCATGGTTCCCAGCCTCTGTGGCACCTCCAATGTACCCCTTAGTCCACAGAGCACTGATTCTATTCACCACTTTTCTATCAGCCTGCTCAGGCTGCCATAAACAAATACCACAGGCTGGGTGGCTTAAACAACAGAACTTTATTTTCTCCCACTTCTGGAGGCTGGAAGTCCAAGATCGAGGTATCACCGGGGTTGTTTTCTGGTGAGACCTCTTTTTCTGGCTTGCAGACAGCTGCCTTCTTGCTATGTCCTCACATGGTCTCTTCTCTGTACACAGAGAGAGAGAACAAGCTCTGATGTCTCTTCTTCTTAGAAGGACACTAATGCTACTGGAGTAGGGCCCCACCCTACTCATTTAACCTTTATTACCTCCTTATAGGTACTGTATCCAAATACCTTGGGGGTTTAGGACTCTGATATATGAATTTTGGGGGAACACAATTCAGTCCATATCCCCCTCCTATTTTCCAGATGAAGAAACTGAGTCTCCTCTAAGGTGGATGATTCCTCCCAGCATACTTTGGAAACTAGGAGCTGAGGTTAGACCAGAGACTCTGTGCAGTTCTGGACATGAGCACAGCTGCTCTGGTGACCTGGTGGTCGAGTGAGGTCCAGAGCTTGGCAGGGATCTCCTGGCCTCTGCGCAGAACCCAGCACTCCACCTGGGCCCTCAGACGGGTGGCAAGCTCCAGGAGCACCTGTGGGAAGCACTGCAGACATGGATATCCACATGGATTTGGGGCATTTTTCCCAAGTGTTTTTTTTTTTTTTTTTAATTGGGGTATAGTTGCTTTACAATGTTGTGTTAGTTTCTGCTGTACAACGATGTGAATCAGCTATATGTATACATATATCCCCTCCCTCTTGGATCTCCCTCCCACCCCACCTCCCCATCTCACCCATCTAGGTCACCACAGCACCGAGCTGAGTCCCCACGGGTTTTGTGAGCTGGAGCAGAAGGGCTGAGTGGACCCCACGTGGTGACTGCAGTCTGTGCACATGCGATTGGGGGACACTCACAGGGACTGGGGGGCACAGAACTTCTGCCGTTGTGAGGCAGAGGAGTCTCAAGGTAGCAGACCTTTGGGTTGGCTGCTGCAGATCACATTTATCAAATTCCTGCCACGTGCCAGCTGTGCTGAATGCTTTATAAAGCTACATCATGGGGCACCCCCCATGACCACCTAGTGAGACGGGAGCTCAAGTAATCCCCCAGCGTGACACAGCTAGGAAGTGGTGGAGCCCAGACAGACACAGGCTGGTTGGCTCTACGGCCTGGGTCCTCCCAATCTCTCCCTTTAAACTCCCACTTTCTCCAAAGCCAGAGAACAGCCTCTTGGTGATGCCGCTGGCCTGGCCAGGCCTCTTCGCACAGCCTGGTCAGACTTGGATGTTTCTCGTCTCCAGGAGGGAAAATAGGGAAGGGGGAATATATGTCGTTCTCCAAGCCCCACCTAGGAGCCAAACAGATCAACCAGGGTAGGGGTGGGGGCTGGAATGTCCCAGGCTGTCTTTTCCCAAGTTGAGAAGCGGAAGTCATGACAGCTAAGGGGATTTGTGGAAATTCCTCCGTGCATTGTTACCAAGCAAAGGAAGTGTTTCAGAGTTGAGCTCTCAGTTTCTGCCCTAGGGAGCCAGGGCCAGTTTCCGCTTCTGAAGCTTGTTTGTGGGAAACTGAAGGGGCCGTTTGAGGTTCTCCGTATCGGGGGCTCCAAATAGTCCCCCGTCCTTCCCTCCCAGAGGTGAAGGGGGCAGAGGGTCCAGTGAGCCAGACAAAACAGCCCCGGAATCTGTTCCTCTTCTTTTTCCTTCCACTTTAGGGCGGATGGCTCCGAGCCGAGCAAAGGAACAGAAACATTTTTTCCAGGCCTGCTGGTATTTGCTTCTGGCTCACTCAGCACAAGCGGATTAGAGAAATAGTTGCATTTTTTAGTCTGTGTTCGCCCTCTGGACAGGACCTGATCACGCTCTGTGTGTGTGTGTGTGTGTGTGTGTGTGTGTGTGTGTCTCTGTCTCTGTGTGTCCCTCCACTGCCACCAGTCCACTCTTGGAGGGACAGCCAGGCCTGACATCCCTAGCATGGCTGTCCACACCCTGCCAGCTGGTGGGTCAACTCCCAGTCTCTTGGGAAGGTCATAACTGACTCACCAGGAAAGCTATACGTGCATCTGTACGGTTGTCTACATATGGAGATGCCACTTATGGGCGTACACGTGTATATACTTAAGTGTGTCCCATGGCTGCCTGCTTCCCCTCCATTGCCGTCCTGGGCTTTTTCTCTGGCTCCACTCCCTGATGGAGGAGCGCTCCGTGGGAGTTCTCCGCAGACCCTGGAGGAAGGGGAGGCGTGCATGGGCCCCCCTGGAAAGTCTTGCTGGGAGCCAGATAACGAGGGCTGTACCAGGCTGCTCCACCCAGGCCCTGCCAGGAGAACCCTTTCCCAGAAAATCACCTTTGCGGTGTGACAGAAACCTGGTGGGGGAAGGAGGGGTATCCAGGCCCACAAGGTCATTCTCAACACCCGCACTCTCTCTGGTTGGAAAGTGAGGGTCTATCAGCTTGGCTGAATAAACTGAGAGGGAGTAACCAGCTCGTGAGAGAACTTTTTCAAGACGAACTAACTGAGCAGGAGATGCCCACTTACCTGCCTTTCTTCTTTCCTCCCTGCCCCCTCCCCTCCCCCCACTTTCCTCCCCTGGCTCTCTTCCTCCTCCCTTTCCTCTCTCCTTCTCCCGCCTTCTTTCTTTCTTTTTATTTCACCCTGCAAACGGGGCACCAAACACCCCTGCTCTTTAATCTCCTAGTATATCCGGCACACTGTAAGCACTGAGGTTGGAGGATGTGACAGGCCATAGCCTGGGCACCCAAGGATTACAAAGTATCTCTCCCGTTTAAAACTCCACGCTGGGTGAGCCTGCAGGATGGCCGGACTTGAACCTGTCATATCTCCACCTCCAACTCCTTCCTTCTAGAGCACTGACGAAAAGGGTGTTTGTGGAGCCCCAGCTGCAGACTGAGGATGTGGAAGCCTAAGAGAAATGGACTTGGGGGTCATATTGTCCAGCAACATATTCTTTTTGGGAGAATTATGATTTCAGAGTTAACAGAGACCATTTTTTTTTTTAATGGTTTATATCCATAAGACTTCAGGGAAAGGGATGATTTCCCAATGTGTAAAAGATGAATTTTTCAGAGTCAACGTTCCTAATGCCCAAATACGCTTTAGGACTATGAAAATTTCATGTACAATGATATGTTGTTAGGAACTAAATCGTACTGAGCAGTGGGTTGTAAGAGGGCATTTTATGTTTTATTTTTATTTCCACGCGCGGTTTATTTTTGCTCTGACATTTTATTATAATTTCTTCCTACAGTAGGTGAAGTGCTTGGGAAGTTAATTTAAACCAGCCTGACTTTCTGTGTGTTTTTTAATATTTGTTTAAGCTTTTATTGAGCTTGTCAGGCGAGTCAGAGTACAAAAATGCAGCTGAAAACTCTGTTTCCTTCTGCGGTGCCTGCCCATTAATACTAGGTGGTGACAACAAGATTCGCGAACACTTCGAATGGGGGATTATTCTGGGTTTCCAAGGAAATTCGAGCCACCTGTTTCAGAAACCTCTTAGTGACTTAGTAGGACGATGAAGGCTGTCTCCCCACTCAGCTGTCACTCAGAGTTCCAGCTCCTTGGGCCCCCTCTGGCCTGGCCAGGCTCTACGGGGCCAATTTGCATCAGTGGTCGGAGGCCTGGGCTTGAGTTGTCCTCGCAGCTTGTGGCTTGGCTTCAGCCTGGGCCAGAGAAGCAGCTGCCATCTATCTGCCTCTGGGGAACTTTCCAGATCCACAGCAGGCTGACTTCCCCTGGGTCTGGGCTGCCCAGTCTGGAGCTGTTTGTCATGGACAGCAGAACGACATGGGATCACCTTGAGGAAGTGGGTTGTGAGAGCTGATTGTGTGGCCTACGTGTCGGGGAGCCACGCTACCCACAGAATTTGGCCAAGGGAGAAATAGAAAGTCAACATTTTCCAGCAGGCTGGGAAGCAGCTGGGTGTTTCTGGAGCCCAGGACTCTCTTGTAGAACAGTCTTGTGATGGTGGCCAGGGGCACAGCCTGATCTTGGCTAGGCTGGGGGCAGTTTGAGAACCGCTGGTCTGATTCAGCCCCATCATTTGATCAGTGGGAAACAGGCCTGGTCTGGAATCAGGAGGAAGTACCACATGCATCTGTACTCAGTTTGTTTGTGGCAAAACCAGGAGAAGTTCTGCCAGGCTAGATTTCTTTTTTTCTTTCTTTTTTTTAAAAAAATATTTATTTATTTAGCTGCGCTGGGTCTTAGTTGCAGCACGTGGGGTCTTTGTTGCAGCACGTGGGATCTTTAGTTGCGGCATGCGAACTCTTAGTTGTAGCATGTGGGATCTAGCTCCCTGACCAGGGGTCAAACCTGGGCCCCCTGCACTGGGAGCTCAAAGTCTTAGCCACCGGACCACCAGTAGAGTCCAGGCTAGGTATCTTTCTGCTTCTTCTCTGCTGGTCCAGTTAGGACAAGACAGTGATTTCTGAAATTCCACCAGTTGCCACACTTGATCTGCTCATCTCTCCTTCAGTTGGACTTGGTCCTCTGCTCACAAAAGAACCATCTGCAAACTCCAGGGGGGATCCATTCCCCTTCTCCGAGGGGGCATGTTGATTGTTCAGATGTTGGCTTTTCGGTCAATGCTGTGAGTAAGAGAGTTCTTTGGCTTGAAGAGAAGGCCAGGTCCCTCACAAGTTGAGTTCGCGAAGTTTTGGCTTCTTCCCTGTGGCATTCTCTTCTAAAGGAGGGCTCTGTGCCTACCGCCCCTGCTGAGGGGATAACACTTTCTGCTTCATGTGGCAAAGCCCCCTGGTCACTGATGTGGATCCAGGGTGGGCTCCTGACTGAGGGGAGAGGACAGTCACAGGCTGGCCAGGAATCTCCAAGAATCATAGACGTGAAAAGATGATCTGGGCCAATCACATTCCTCCCCTGGGAGTTCAGAATTGGGAAACTCAGAGGCTGTGGCCATTCTCAACGGAGATCAAAGCTGAAAAGCTGTTAGGGTTTGCATGATATGGAAGGGGTGTCGGTAGCCCTGAGGAGCCATGTGCAAGCTGAGGGAAGGCAAGGGAAGCTGGGGAAGGCAGCAGTGGAAGGAGACCAGGGAAGAAACAGAGAATCAGTAATTCCACGAGAAAGACCTGCAGCTACAATTTTAGTTCCCCCGAGGCCTGATTTCTCTGTGGCTTCTATCCCTGGCATCTAGCACATTCCCTGTTATGTCTTGACCACAAACATCCTTTGCTTGAGCTAACCTGAGTTGCTAGAACAGGGATTGGTAACTCTTTCTATAAAGGGCTGATAGCAGATATTTCAGGCTTGCCACTCAGTGCTGCCTTCGTAGGGTGAAAGCAGCCACAGGTAACCTGTAAATAAATGGGCATAGCTGGCTTCCAATAAAACTTTATTTTCAAACAGGTGACCAGCTTGCTGGCCGAAGTTTGTCTGCACCAGGTGAAAACTTTAGTGTTGCACAGAACTGGGGTGGAAGGATCAAATTCTCCCAGTCTTAGGAAGACTGAAGACTCCTATCCAACCCCCTCCCCATCCCCTTGAGGCCAGGTCTCATTTGACTGTAGATTAAGGGTGGGTGGAAAATGAGCCCCACATTTCCTCTGTACCCTCTTTTCTCACAGTGCTCTGCCACTCTGGTCAGCTACCCCCTGAGTCATGGTAGGAGCCCCAGACCCCAAAGTTTAAAGAGGTCAGGATTACCCAGTTGGCAAACCAAGCATATGCACAAGGTACCTGCAAAGCAAGGGCACTCCCTAAACTCGGCTTTTATGAACTATACCAAATTTTACGCAAAGGAAATTTTGCCATTCTGACCTATTATGAGGCTTGTAATTTACTAAGAAAACAAATACAATACTTAAATTGCATTTTCATAATGATTAACATGGAACAGGGTTAAACAATAGGGAGTGGTGGAGACTGGGGTAAACTGGTCGAAGGAGATACCGCCTGGTCTGAAATCAGTGACAGCCAGTACTCAGCTCTGTTCCCTTTGGGAACACAATCCATCTGATGTTGTTAGAGTTTCCAATTCCTGGATATCTGAATTTTTAAAAATATAAAACCTCCTCTTTTTTTTCTTTTTCTTTTTCTCTCTCTCTCTCTCTCTCTCTCTCTCTCTCTCTCTCTTTTTAACCATTAGCAACGAATTTAAATTTAAGGAAACAATGGTTCTTTTATTTTTTATTCATTTTTAAAAATATCTTTATTGGGGTATAATTGCTTTACAATGGTGTGTTAGTTTCTGCTTTATAACAAAGTGAATCAGTTATACATATACATATGTTCCCATATGTCTTCCCTCTTGCGTCTCCCTCCCTGCCACCCTCCCTATCCCACCACTCCGGGCAGTCACAAAGCACTGAGCTGATCTCCCTGTGCTATGCGGCTGCTTCCCACTAGCTATCTACCTTACGTTTGGTAGTGTATATATGTCCGTGCCTCTCTCTTGCTTTGTCACAGCTCACCCTTCCCCCTCCCCATATCCTCAAGTCTGTTTTCTAGTAGGTCTGTGTCTTTATTCCTGTCTTACCCCTAGGTTCTTCATGACATTTTTTTTCTTAAATTCCGTATATATGTGTTAGCATACGGCATTTGTCTTTCTCTTTCTGAACAATGGTTCTTTTAAAAGAATATCTTCAAATCATACTCAACCCATGGGATTCTCAGGGCCAGTTTGCCCTTTCACCTGAACCCGCATTGGACTGAGATCCCTTTGTCATATTCACCCCACCCCTTGGAAAAGGAAAGCCCTGCGTGTATCTCTGAGCTCTTGAGAAGGAGACTGAATCCAGAAAGAGTGGATAGCTTGCTTATGGTTTACTGAGTCAGGACCAGAGCTGAGCTGAAACCATACAGGCTCCAGGTTTCCACATGAAACCTGCCCTCTGCCTCAAACTGAAGCCGGCCTTACAAGCATTTCTCTGTACTTGTTCATGCTTCCACAGGTGGGCTGTGTGCACAGTGGTATCCGCCTGTGTTTGCTGTAGTTGGCAGGAGGGGCTCTGAGAAACTAGAAGAGTTGGATATAGTTAATAAGTCAGAATATGAACCAGGATCTCATCCTGCAACATGAACAGCTCTCAGCTTGCCCTTCAAGCCTGTGTTGGGAAACGGAACTTTCCCTGGTCCTTGTGCGGAGTTCCCCCAGAGTGCATCATAGGTGGCTTTTTCAAGTTAAGGGATATGTTTTCATCCTAAGGGCACAACAGGGAGAAATATGCTGTTTGCAAAACAAGCATTATACATGAGACTTCAGGAAGAAGAGACTGAAAAATAGGGACATATCTTCCAGAGGTGTGTGTGGACACTGTCTTTCTAGAGAATCTTAGGGATGCCCTAGCTCAGGGCAGCTTGGAGGGCAAGAGCTGGATCCTTTGAGGATCCCTTCAGGAGAGTGTCAGCCCGGGATACAGATCAGGGCCAAGTCCATATGGTTTGAATGTAGCTGCTCCTCTGAGAGTGTGTCTCTGGCTATATTCCTGAGCCAAATGAAAATGGTTTTTGGATTATTCAGTGTTTTGTTTTAATTCAGGCCTCATCTTCCTTCCATTAGTGTAAGCCAAGCCATTGTTACCAGTACTGGTTCAGTAATTACAAGTTGTCATTCGATGTCTCTATGGACCATGGTGGTGGTGGTGGTGTTTGGAGTCAGATTGTCTGAGTTCTAATCCTAACTCCACCATTATTAGTCATGTCACTTTGACAAATTACTTAATTTCCCTATGCCTCTATTTTCCCATCTGTAGAATGGGAGCAATAACATTGTCTACCTCATAAGGTTCTTCTGACATTGAAACGAGAAGTGCATTCATTCAATTCTGAATATTTATTGAGCACCTGGTTCTGGGAGCTGGAAATACAGTAGAGAACTAGGCAGGCAATGCTCCTGCTCTTGAGATGCTATCATTCTCACGCGTACTCAGCAAATATTAGGTGCCATTATTATTGTTGATGTTTTATTGATGTTCTTGCCACCCAACTCACAGGGAAGGAGAGAGATATTATCCCAATCTGTGGCTCACTAGTTTTCTAGAGTAAGTGAGGAAAGATCTCTCCTTTACTGTACAATAACCATTTCTCAGAGCCTGCTCGGTGTGAGAGACAGGCTCCCAGAGTATCTGGACATTTAAAATATGCCCACAAATTATTTGATGTTCTTCCCGTCAAGAAGTAGAGCTGAATTCCCCACCCTTTGAGTGGAGGTTGTACTTAGCAATTCACTTCTAACCAATAGAATGTGGCCGAAATAATGGGGTGTGTGACATCTAAGGGCAGATCATAAAAGGCACTGCAGCTTCCTCCTTGCTCCCTCTGAAATTATTTGTTCTGGGGGAAGACAGCTGCCATGTTGTGAGGACACTCAAGCAGCCCTAGGGAGAGGCTCACATGGTGAGAAACTTAGGTCTCCTTCTAACAGCAAGGAACTGGGGTCTCCTAAAAACAGCCATGTGAGGGTGCAATCTTGGAAGAAGAGCCTCCATCAAGGCTGTTCTTCCAAGAACAGCCTCCATCCCCATCCCCATCCAGCTGTCAGATGACTGTGGCAGCCCTAGCCAGCATCTTGACTGCAACCTCATGAAAGACCCTGAGTCAGAGCCCCACAGTTTCAGCTGCTTCTGGATTCTTGACCCACAGAAACGGCAAGCGAATCAATGTTTGTTGTTTAAACCACTATGTTTTGAGGTAATTTGTTATGCAGCAGGGGATAACATACAATGCCTTTACTGAGAACAGACCTTGTAGGAATATTCTTTCTTAATATCAAGGTAGAAGTCTGTAGGGTTATGTATATCCTAAATATTTATTGAGCACCTGCTTCTAGTGGATTCTGTCTTAAAACATCTCAAAATCTCAGTGGATTTCTATCTTAATAAATGGAGAAAACAATAAGGTAAGGGAAGCTGGAAGATCTTGAGTGTAGCCGTAGGTCTTATTTCACTGGTGTGGAAATCACCCACTCAGACTGAAATCAGAACACTACAGAAGTGGTGCAGCACGATAGCTTGGTATTAATTGTATAAACCTGAGCAGTCCTGCATGTGCAGGAGATGCAGAGGGAAGGGTTTCAAAGATTCACTTTCCATGTCTGAAGATGGTACCCAGTGTAATTCAGCTTTTCATTGATCCACTTGCTTGGTGATGATGCCTTCACCGCCAAAGGACCAGTTCATGATGGGAGCCGTTTGCCTCAGTAGCTGGCAGGGAAATGCTTTTCTAGAGATGGGGGAAGACAGAAGCTGTAAGAGAGTCTCAGTACTGAGGCAGTGACTCAGCTTTCCTCTCCAATAGGGCAGCGTCCACCAGCCATTGGCTTCTCCATGGTCTCCCCTCTTCACCTCTGCCATTTGGTCCTGAGTTAGGCTACTCAGTGTATATCTCTTCCTGGAACATGAGACCCCCCCCCCATTCCCTTCCTCCCTCCCTTACTCTCCATCTGTGCTGGTCAGTTTTATGTGTCTACTTGACTGGGTCACAGTATGCCCGGATACTGGCCAGTCATTACCCAGAGTGTCTGTGAGGGTGTTTCTGGATGAGATTAATATTTGTATCAATGGACTGAGGAAAGCAGATTGCCTTCCCTAATGTGGGTGAGCCTCACCCAATCAATTGAGGACATGAATAGAACAGAAAAAGCTGGGTAGGAAGGAACTCCCCCTACCAGTCTGCAGGAGCTGGGACACCGCTCATTTCCAGCCTTCAGACAAAATGTTGGCTCTTCCTGGGTCTCCAGCCTGCCAGCTTTGGAACTGGAATTTACGTTATCAGTTCTCCTGGTTCTCAGGCCTTCAGATTCAGACTTGAACTACACCTTGGCTCTCCTAGTTCTTCCAGCATGGTGACAGCAGATCTGGGGATTTCCCAGTCTCCAGAATCATGTGAGCTAATTCCTTATAATAAATCTTTCTGTGTATCCTTTTGGTTCTGTTTCTCTGGAGAACCCTGACTAATACACCCCCTATCAAACCCATGGCTGCAGTCACCTCCCTCCTCTAATTCGCCATCATCTCTCCCCTGCATAACCACTGAATCTCGTCACGGATCTCCATAGTGGATTGAATGGCGGCCCCCCAAAACACGAACAAACCCTAAACCCTGGAACCTGTGATTGTCCACTAATTTGAAAAACAGGTCGTTGTAGATGTAATGAAGTTAAGGATCTCAAGATGAGATCATCCTGGATTAACAGGACGGGCCCTAAATCCAACAAGTGCCCTTATAAGAAAAGGAGAAATGCAGACACACTGGGCAGAAGACAGAGAGGAGACCATGTGAAGCAGAAGCAGAGATTGGTGGTGTGCTGTCACAGCCAGGAGCACCTGGGACCCCAGAAGCTGAAAGAGACAAGACTCTGTCCTGGAGCCTCAGAGGGAGTACGGCCCTGTTGATGCCTTAATTTTGGACTTCTGCCCCCCCGAACTGTGAGAATACATTTCTGATGTTTGAAGCCGTCAGGTTTGGGGTGATTTGTCGTGGCCACCTAAAGAAACAAATACAGTCCCCTCCTTCCAGCCTTGATCCACTGTGATCCTTCACCACCAGCAGCCACAGTGATCTTTGAGAAATACAAATCCAATGATAATTTCTATTTAAAATACTACAATGTATTTTTTTAAACTACATTTAGAATAAAATACACCTCACTTTCCTCCAAAGCCCAGCTAGATCCATCCCCCAGCATCTGTCATCTCTGAAGGATCTCGCACCACCCTCCCCCCACCTCAGCACACTCCTGTCATCAGACCATCAGTCACTGTCTGAAGCGCACCAAGCTCTCTCCTGCCTCAGGGTCTTTGCAGCCGCCCTATGGCGCTCTTCCCCCAGATCTTGTGGGGCTGGTCCTTTGCCATCCTTCAGGTCTCAGTTTAAATGTCACGATCACAGAGAGGACCTCCGTGTCCAATCTAAAATGCTCTCCAGGGACTTCCCTGGTGGTGGAGTGGTTAAGAATCCACCTGCCAATGCAAGGGACACGGGTTCGAGCCCTGGTCCGGAAAGATCCCACATGACATAGGGCAGCTAAGCCCGTGCGCCACAACTACTGAGCCTGCGCTCCACAGCCGGTGCTCCACAACAATAGAAGCCACCGCAAGGAAAAGCACGCGCACCACAACGAAGAGTAGCCCCCACTTGCAGCAACTAGAGAAAGCCCACTCACAGCAACGAAGACCCAACGCAGCCAAAAATAAATAAATAGATAGATAGATTTAAAATGCTCTCCATCCACACCCTTGCACTAACCATACTCTCACCATGTTTGTTGCCTTCATGCCCTCTGTCACTGTCTGTAATTAACTCACTTGTCTGCTTGTTAAATCCTCTTCCTGCCCTCACCATGGAAGTAGGGCCTGTGCTCATTTTGTTTCCCTCTGCCTGCTGGACCTCCAGGACAATTTAGCTTTTGACAAATGATTATAGACACACGCTAGCATGAATTGCTTTTTCCCGTTCACCCATTCACTCAATAAACGTGTATTAAGCACTTATTTTGTGTCAAGCATATATCACAACCTCGCTCAGTGACAAGTGTCAGGTTTTCTTTTAAATTTACATTTTGTGTATTTTTAAAATTAGGTAATACTTTCGATGGACCGAAATTCCAGAGGTCACCCAGCTATTCAGTTAAAGCCTCTGCACCAGTGGCTACGACATTGTCTCTCAGCTCCAAACCCATCCTTTTACACTCAGCTTTTGGATGCTGCAGCTGGGGCTCTGCACAGAGCGTTTCTGCTTTGTCAGCCGCCTCATGGGAGATTCTCCCAAGAACGATGTCCGGGAAATTGTAAGGTCAGAGGAGGCAGAAGAAACTTGCTCCTTCTGTGGGCTTCCTGTCTGCTTCCCGCACTGTGAACAGCCCTCACTATTGCTTCTTCATCCTGCCTTCCTGATGCAGCTGAACGCAATTTTGTAGTTGTTCTAATACCAGCTTCCTGGTACCGCCCTCGCAGACACAGCACCAGCCATCGGTGCCCCCCACCTCAGAGGTATCCTGGCACATGATGGGCGGTCCCCTCCCCAACTTCTAAGCTTGATTCATTCACTTAATTCCAACTCTTCCCTTGGTCCCCCCCATACCCAAGCCAAGGGGTGGTGACAGCTTCCTGCGGTCGTTACTGCTATGAAACCTCGGAGTGTTTACATTGCAGTTACCTGGTTAACAATTTTACATCGTATTAACGATTCTTTATATTAAATTTTCTCAGATCAAATAACTTGTGTGGTTTCTGTTTCCTGGGTAGATGTTGGCTGATTCAGCTTCCTTCCCACATCTGTCCCCGCTTCTCCCTGGAGGCTACCAACAAACTAGATTCTTGTGTATCCTCCAGAGATCAAATGCATTTTTTAAGTCAAACAGTTTCATCAAATGTGGAATAAGATAGAAGCCATCAAACTTTGTTAATAATTAAGGTAATAATAACTAACTTTGTTGTTAGTACCAGGTTCGGTGTGAAATGCTACTTTGTGTGGAAGATTTGATTGTTCACCGTATTTTACAGATGAAGAAACAAAGAGTGATTAAATATCCCACTCCAGCTCACACAGTTAGTAAGTGTCAGAAGCAGTGTTTGAATCCAGGCACCTTGGTTCCAGCATCCTCACACTTACCCACTTTGCAATATTCCTCCCGCACGGCGGTGCTGAGAGCGTGGGCTTTAAATCTAAGACGGGAGGCTTGATTCCTACTTACTGGCTTGTATCTTTGAGCAAAACTAACTAATCTCTTTGGACCTCAACCCCAATATGTGTAAAAATGGGTAAAAATATCTATGTCATGGGGCTTTTACAAGATTATGTGAGACAATATATGAAAGCATCTCATCTAATACAGCGTAGGGCATATAGTACTTACTCTGTAAATGTTAGCTCTTGCAATTAACATCATCACTATGCCTTCCCTATTCACTCAGTGGGTGTCTCGTTTGTGGCCTCTCCCATTGCGGAGCGCAGGCTCCGGACACGCAGGCTCAGCAGCCATGGCTCACGGGCCCAGCCGCTCCGCAGCATGTGGGATCTTCCCAGACCGGGGCACGAACCCGTGTCCCCTGCATTGGCAGGCGGACTCTCAACCACTGCGTCACCAGGGAAGCCCTCTCCTCTTTTAACACGTGTATGCAGTGGTGTGCTGGTAAATGCTCAACAACCAGCTTTCTGAAATTAAAACAAAGCCCTAATTCGTAGCTTGCACTGATTTCCGGGGTGTTAAGACTCCCACCGTGGCCAATTTCAAGCTACCAACACAATAACAATTGGCTGGGACTTCCCTGGCAGTCCAGTGGTTAGGACTCTACGCTTTTACTGCCAAGGGCACGGGTTCAATCCCTGGTCGGGGAACTGGGATCCCACAGGCCGCATGGTGTGACCAATAAAAATAAATAAATTAATTAATTAAAGAAATCCTATTCTTTAAAAAACAAAAAACAATTGGCTTACAGATTTCTTAAAAATATAACATTCTTCTCTTGAGACCTGGTCTTGAGGGGGTGCAGCACACCACCCCACCTAAGTCTTGGTGAGAAATCCGAGATTCAAGCATTCTTTGTCTAATGAGAGCTTCAGACGCATACACTTTCCAACCACTTAGGGTTCAGGAAGGCAAATCTGAACCGCTGAAGAAGCCCTGCCTTTTGCTCTTGCATTCATGTATTCCGCAGATATCCCTGGGTTCCTGCTGTTTGCTCTATCTGGAAAGAGTTTTTATTCAAGAATGTAAACCTTCAGCTGCCCTACTGAATGGGCTTCGTCCTGGGCTGTGCTCCCTTTCCTGTCCAGGGAGCATCCTTTTCCCTCCTCAGCCTCCCTTCCTTCCTCTCCTCCCACCAGTATCTCCACCAAGAGCCTGAATTGCTGTCTCCCATGACTCCTCTTTGCCTGTGCTTCAGATCCTCTCATGCACTTGAGCTGTCCCTCCCAACTCCCCCAGTGTCCAGCTCTGTTCAGGGGACACCCTCACATTTTTCTGATTAACTATTTGTTTACCCAACCTCCTCTCCCTCTGTCTCCACCTCTCACTAACTGTGCCCTCGGCTCCTCTCTCTCTGCCCAGAGTGCAGTGTCACCCACCAGACATTTGGGTCCACTCCAGACCAAATGAAGACCTTGAGGGGTTGATGTCTTGTTGTGTAGTGGTTTATAGAAAGTCGTTTGGAGTCAGATGAACCTGGGATCAAAACTCAGCTCTGTCATTTACCAGCGCTGTGAACTTGGGCTAGGCGAGTTAACTATTTAAAGCGTCGTTTTCTTTCTCCCTTCCTTTCTTCTTTCCTTTCCTCCCTCCCCCTACATCCTTCCCTTTCCCTCTTTCATTCCTTAAGAGTTGATGGCTATCTTAGTCTGTTCAGGTTGCTGTAACAAAATCCCACAGACTGGGTGACTTATAAACAATAGAAATTTATTTCTCACAGTTCTGGAGGCTGGCAGTCTGAGATCAGGGTGCCAACATGGTCGGGTTCTGGTGAAGACCCTCTTCAGGATTAAAGATCTCTCACTGTGTCCTCACACAGCAAAAGGGACTAGAGAACTCTCTGGGGTCTCTTATTAGGACACTAATCTCATTCATGAGGGCTCCACCCTCATGACGCAATCACCTCCCAAAAGCCCCAGCTCCTAATATCATCACATTGGGCATTAGGATTTCAACGTATGAATTTAGGGGGACACAAACCTTCAGACCATAGCAGTAGCCACACTTTTACGTTTTAGTTAGTTAGTTTTTGTTTTTTTGTTTTTTTGCAGTACGCAGGTCTCTCACTTGTGGCCTCTCCTGTTGCAGAGCACAGGCTCTGGACGCGCAGGCTCAGCGGCCATGGCTCAGGGGCCCAGCCGCTCCACGGCATGTGGGATCCTCCCGGACCGGGGCACGAACCCGCATCCCCTGCATCGGCAGGCGGACTCTCAACCACTGCGCCACGAGGGAAGCCCTAGTTTTTCTTTTAAGTCAAAGTACCACCTGTACGTAGTTTATGTAGTACAAGTACAGAAGTACAGAAGTAGAAGTACAAGTACTTGGGCTTCCCTGGTGGCACAGGGGTTGAGAGTCCACCTGCCAATGCAGGGGGCATGGGTTCGTGCCCCGGTCTGGGAAGATCCTGCATGTCGCGGAACGGCTGGGCGCATGAGCCATGGCCGCTGAGCCTGCGTGTCCAGAGCCTGTGCTCCGCAAGGGGAGAGGCCACAACGGTGAGAGGCCCGCATACCGCAAAAAAAAAAAAAAAGAAGTACAAGTACTTCTATAAAGCTTATTTTATTTTATTTTTGGCCAGGCCATGCAGCTTGTGGATCTCAGTTTCCCTACCAGGGATTGAACCCAGGCCCTTGGCAGTGAAAGTATGGAGTCCTAACCACTGCACTGCTGGGGAATTCCCTACAAAACTTATTTTAAAATGGCAGGTCTCCGCTAACCCCATTTTCTCCTCCCAAGAGGTGACTACTTTGAAGTCCTTCAGCTCTTTCTTTTGGTAATTACCTCTGCATATCTAAAGAATATACTTAGATTGACGCTTCTTGATTTTTCAGTTTTAGGCATTATCTTTGACTTTACCACTGTGAACCAGGGCCATACGTATCATAATATAAACTGTATTTTTCTATTTGGCAATACTTCCACATGGAATAAAATCAGATCAAACAGTTTTCTGAGAATTCTAGATTGGGACATGAGGATTGCGCCTTCATCCCATCTTCATCCCCTCCCACCATGTACACACTCCTCGCCCTGCCCCCCCATCTCCCAATATAGTTACATCTAATATTTATTAGATCGGTATTCAGCATTTATACTATTATGACTGTGGAATGCTGAGCCACGCAGTATTCTAGTAATATTTTTCCTTTCCTCTGTAATTGTTGTTGTTTCCCCTGGAGGTCATACTTACCCTAATTTTGTT
The DNA here is from genome assembly GCF_008692025.1 of Phocoena sinus. Lineage (NCBI taxonomy): Eukaryota > Metazoa > Chordata > Mammalia > Artiodactyla > Phocoenidae > Phocoena > Phocoena sinus. The sequence continues at coordinate 53,219,443 of NC_045765.1, read as the reverse complement.
TGTTTGTTTGCTAAGTATTTGATGCGATTCTCATAAATTCAACCCAAGGAATCCCTAATTGTGAGTCTCCTGTCAATACACTAAAATACGTGAGACATTCTGTCGACTTCGCCTCAGTGAAATCCCCACAGCTCCTCTGACCATTGGGCCTGGCCTGGTTTTCTCTGGGCCTCAGGTACAACTATGGTCTTGAGGGCCCCCTACACTGTCATCCAGGGCTCCTGTCACTTTCCTCTGTTGCTGGATCCACTTTTGCCAGAATCTCCCGTCTCCTGGTAGATCGCATCATTCAGCAGCTTCCTTAGACTGCGCATGTCTGAAAACGCCTTATTCTACGCTTACCTTTAAGTGATAACTTGGCTGAAGAATTCTAGCTTGGAAACCATTTCTCTGCAGAATTTTGAAGACATGGCTTTGTGTTTTTCTAAATTTCTGAGCTGCTGTTGAGTGACCTGATGTCATTATGATTCTTTGTCTGAAACTCGTTTTTTCTCTCTGGAATCTTGCTTTCTCTTTGTCCCCAGTTTTTAGAAATTTCACAGTGGTGTGACTTGATGTGAGTCTGTTTTCATATTCAAGGCACTCTGTGGACTCTTTTAATTAAAAATGTCCATTCTGATAAATGGTTGCTCTGTGCTGTGTCATCTTAGCTAAGCTGGAACCACGTCTCCCAGAACCCCATTCTCTATCTGGTGTCAAGCTAGTGTTGGCCACAAAGGACATTTTGTACCAAATCTGGAAGGTGAAAATAAAGCAGCAGCCATATTTGTATGCTCTGAATGTTGGCGTCCGGTGTCAGGCACTGAGGCATCTCCTAGCTCACCTGGCTGGTTTGGGACAGCACCTGGACTCACGGCTTCATTAACCCCCACCATATCTGTTCCTACAACCTCTCCAACTTTTCTGGATGGTGTGTGTGTAGCTCTGTGGTGGTGAAAGGGTGCCAGATTCTCCTGTAGGTCACCCACGGCATTCAGGTTGGAGGGAGTGAGAGACAGACATGGGTTCCAGTTTGCCCTCTTGGGTTCCACCTTGTCTTTGCTCTTTTCCACACCCAGTTTTCCTTCCCAACTGCCAGTCCGTAGAGACTTCAGGCTCAACGCTAGTTTTCAAAGGCAGCTGTTTGCATAGACTGCTCCACCAATTCCACAACGGTGGAGAGCCTAACTCCTGTAACAAATCCCTTATCCTGTATCACTTGTGGTGGTTCTGTCTCTCTGTTCAAACCCCGACTGACTCATTTCCTTAATGATTGACTCTCCTTCAGTTTTTCTATTCTTTCATTCTAGAAACCCTGTTAACTGAAGAACGACCTCCTAGATAGGTCCTCTGCTTTTCTTTCCCTTTCTCTCTTACTTTCCGCCTCTCTGGTTTTTATTCTTCATTCCAGGAGAGTTCTTCAGTTTTATCCTCCACCAATTCTACTGAGTTTTCGATTTATGCTATCTATTTGTAATTTCCAGGAGTTCTTTTCTATTCTCTTGGTATTCCTTTTTTTGTAGCATACTGTTCTTTTTTCATGAATGCAAAAATTCTCTTAACACCCTGGAAATAGTAATGATAGTTTTTAAAAGAGATTTCCTCTTCATGTACTTTTTCTGCTTCCTCCAAAATGCTATTTTTATGTTTGCTTTGGTCTCTACCTTTCATTTGGCTTTCCTCAAATGTATAGGGACCCTTGTTTGTTCGTATTTAAGAATGAGGTATTTTTTTGGAAGCTCTGCATGACTGTGATCTTTGCTGTATGCTGATCTAGCTGGCTCCCTCATTGGGAAACTCCTGGTTTTAGTATTTTGTATCTTTCCTCTTGGGCTAGTCAAATTCCCCAGAGAAGGGGTTTCTCTTCTGTTGGAAGAGTACAAGACTGACTGCCAGCTTTCTGGGAGCCAAGGTAGAAAGGAGGGCTGGGGGCTCAGCATTCAATATGTCAGTGTCACCATATCCCTCTGTTTTCCCATGGTACCTTTACCCTCAGTTGTAGGGTTTTCTCTAATTCAGACCCCTCCCATTCTACCCTCTCCTGAGAAAAAAGCTTAGCCTTTTGTCCAGGTGGGAAAGAGGGAGTCACACGGCTGACTAGAGTGAGTGATGGGATCTGGGATCCACCAGCTTCTTCCTTTTTTTTTTTTAAATTTATTTATTTTTGGCTGCATTGGGTCTGTTGCTGTGCATGGGCTTTCTCTAGTTGTGGCGAGCGGGGGCTACTCTTCATTGTGGAGCGGTGGCTTCTCTTTGTTGTGGAGCACAGGCTCTAGGCGTATGGGCTTCAGTAGTTGTAGCATGTGGGCTCAGTAGTTGTGGCTCGCAGGCTCTAGAGCACAGGCTCAGTAGTTGTGGTGCACAGGCTTAGTTGCTCTGCAGCATGTGGGATCTTCCCAGACTAGGGCTCAAACCCATGTCTCCTGCACTGGCAGGCAGATTCTTAACCACTGCGCCACCAGGGAAGCCCCCGCCAGCTTCTTAAACTAACTTTTAAACCAACCAGTCCCCTGATTTTAGCTCCACCCCACCCCTACTTTAGGAGATAACTAGTGCTCCCTATTCTGACCCCTTGGGGAAAGTCTGAGCTGTAATCTGACTGTTCCTCGGCTTTCCACACAGCTGACTTAGGATTCAAATTTCTCAGGTCTGCAAAGTCCATTCATATTCATTTCAGCTTCCAAAAATTTTTTGGTGTGAGCTCAGTGTCTGTTTTATTTACCTTGTAGGATTATTAATTGTTTTCATTTATTACTTTATTCATTTATTCAACAAATACTTATGAGCCTGTACTATGTGCCAGACGTTGGTTATCTTTTTTTTTTTTTTTTTTTTTTTAAATTTATTTATTTATTTATTTTTGGCTGTGTTAGGTCTTCGTTTCTGTGCAAGGGCTTTCTCTAGTTGCAGCAAGCGGGAGCCACTCTTCATCGCGGTGCGTGGGCCTCTCACTATCGCGGCCTCTCTTGTTGGGAGCACAGGCTCCAGACGTGCAGGCTCAGTAGTTGTGGCTCACGGGCCTAGTTGCTCCGTGGCATGTGGGATCTTCCCAGACCAGGGCTCGAACCTGTGTCCACTGCATTGGCAGGCAGATTCTCAACCACTGCGCCACCAGGGAAGCCCCCAGACATTGGTTATCTTTAAAAAAAATCAGGGTTTCCCTGCTGGAGCAGTGGTTAAGAATCCGCCTGCCAATGCATGGGACACAGGTTCGAGCCCTGGTCTGGGAAGATCCCACATGCCGCGGAGCAGCTAAGCCCATGTGACACGACTACTGAGCCTGTGCTCTGGAACCTGCGAGGCACAGCTACTGAGCCTGAGTGCCACAGCTGCTGAAGCCCATGCGCCTAGAGCCCATGCTCTGCAACAAAAGAAGCCACCTAATGGGAAGCCTGCGCACTGCAATGAAGAGTAGCCCCTGCTTGCCGCAACTAGAGAAAAGCCCACAGGCAGCAACAAAGACCCAACGCAGCCAAAAACAAAAATAAATAAATTTATTTTTTAAATATCAGTTAACTCTTTTAATGTAGTTTTAGATGGGAGCAAACACGTTTATGTGTATTCAATCCTTCATTTTCACCTGGAAGTCAAAATCTTTTCTTTTTTTTTAATCAGTTAAAGAGGGTAATAGGGCTTCCCTGGTGGCGCAGTGGTTGAGAGTCCACCTGCCGATGCAGGGGATGCGGGTTCGTGCCCCGGTCTAGGAAGATCCCACATGCCATGGAGTGGCTGGGCCCATGAGCCATGGCCATTGAGCCTGCGCATCCAGAGCCTGTGCTCCTCAATGGGAGAGGCCACAACAGTGAGAGGCCTGCGTACGGCAAAAAAAAAAAAAAAAAAAAAAAAGAGGGTAATAATATTTACCCATGGGGTTGGGAAAGGATTCATTGAGATACTGTATATAAAGTGCCTAACATAGTGCTCAGCAAATAATAAGTGCCCAGTAAATTGGAATCACTGTGGTTATCATTTTAGTTTTTACTTGTCTAAGGTAGACCCAGTCTGGATGGTTAGGAATTATATAGACATTTTGTTTTGTCTAGGGCAGTATGTTCAAATAGATTATGCACATTGTGGTTATGTTGCAAATGTTATATTTGGGGGGGACCTCTCCCATTAGGCCATTAGAAATGTGCCCAGAGGACACAGTCTCAGCTTAAGGAAAGCCTACGTGCAATTTGGATGGAGAGGAAATCTTATATAAAGATCCAAAGTCAGAGAGACATCACTTTGAAATTTTCACTACTGGTCCCCTCCATTAATATGATACTTAAAATTTTGTTCAGTAAGTGACACTTCACAAAACATGGCCATGTTTATTCTCGCATCAACTCTGACAGGTGAGCAGAGTTGGTGGTGGTGTTTTGTTTCATAACTCAGGAAAATGAGTTTCCAAAAAGTGATGCGCCTTGTCTACTGATGTGTAGCCAACCAACAACTAAGTGAAGAATAGAACACAGGGTTGTTCCCTTTTTCTCTGCAATTCTATTAAATGAGAAGAACCTAGGAATCCTGAACTTCTATTGTGTCGTCATGATGAGGTCTAGGAAATAAATAGTTTCTGTAGGTCGGGAATTCAGGAAGGTCTTGGCTGGGCAGTACACACTTGCGGCCTCTTATGCCATTGCAGTCCCATGGCAGCTAGAGTTGCAGCCATCTGAAGACTGGTGGATCCAACGTGGATGACACACGTGCCTGGCATGTTGGTGCTGGCTGATGGCTTAGGACCGACATGTGGCTCTTATATCAGCTACCTAATGCTGTATAACAAGTTTAGGGACTTAAAACCAATCATCTTTTTTTTAAAAATAAAAAATAGATGAGGGCATAGGGTGGGTTCATTGCAAGATAAAACCTTGCCAGGAAATAGCCTCGATATTCATGAGGGCACTGACAACATGAAACGCTGACAAGGATGTGGAGCAACAGGAACTCTCATTCATTGCTGTTGAGGGTGCAAAAAGTTACAGTGACTTTGGAAGGCAGTTTAGCAGTTTCTTACACATCTAAATATACTCTTACCATATGACCCAGCAGCTGTGCTCCTTGGTATTTATCGAAATGAGTTAAAAACTGATGTCCACACAAGAACCTGCACATGGATGTTGGCAGAAGTTTTATTCATAATTGCCAAAAGTTGGAAGCAACCGAAGTGTCCGTCACTTGGTGAACAGACAAACTTTGGTACATCCAGATAATGGAATATTCTTCACTAAAAAAAAAAAAAAGGGCTATCATGCCATGAAAAGACATGGAGGAGACTTAAATGCATATTACTAAGTGAAAGAAGCAGATCTAAAAAGGCTACTTGCTATATAATTCCAACTATATGACATCCTGGAAAAGGCAAGACTACAGAGGCAGTACAAGATCAGTCAGTGGGTGCCAGGGCTCTAGGGGGCGAGAGGGATGGAAGAATAGATGGAGCACAGGAGATTTTTAGGGCAGTGAAACTATCCTGTGTGATACTGCAATGGCGGATACATGACATTAATGCCTTGGTCAAAACCCCTCGTATAGGACTTCCCTGATGGCGCAGTGGTTGAGAGTCCGCCTGCCGATGCAGGGGACACGGGTTCATGCCCCGGTCCGGGAAGATCCCACATGCTGCGGAGCGGCTGGGGCCGTAAGCCATGGCCGCTGAGCCTGCGCGTCCGGAGCCTGTGCTCCGCAGTGGGAGAGGCTGCAACAGTGAGAGGCCCGCGTACCCCGCCCCCCAAAAAAAACCCTTGTATATACAACATAGAGAGTGAATCTTAATATAAGCTATAGACATTAGTTAGTAATAATATATCAGTATTGGTTTATCAATTGTAACAAATGTATCACACTAATGCAAGACATTAGTGATGGGGCATTATGTGGGAGAGAGGGAATAGGGCATATGGAGTTTCTCTGTACTTTCTGTTCAATTATTCTATAAACCTAAAACTGCTCTAAAAAGTAATGTCTATTAAGAAAAAAAAAAAGGCTGGGGATATGGGGTGAGTTGGTTGCAAGAGAAAACCTTTCTAAAAAACAAATATAGCCCAAATGTCCCTGAGTGCTTTGTGCTAAATGTTCTCTGAACAAATCAATTGTGTGGTAAAGATACTTTAAGGACCGCGATATATTTGGGGTAATGCTGCACCATCGTGAGATGAGGTACTGGTGTGAGTGACTTTGAGATTGTTTGGAGATCTCCATTTTTAATACACTTGAGCCAGAGGAAAGGAGAGAAGATACTGATGTTCATAACCTTTCTCTCCCATTCCCTCCCCCCCCGGCTCTGCTCTCGCTCTTTATTATTCTTACCATATTTTCCTTCAAAACCTGTGCCATGAAGCCCCAGAGACCCAAAGGGGACAGGAACCCTATTCAAAAAAGACAGAGTGAGTCCTGTGCAATGAATAGGGATTCTCACAGAGGGGCATTGTTCAAAGCCAGCACTGATACCCCCAGCCCCATACCCACCTTCGTGACTCACACCATCACCTTTAGATTGGAAGTGCTGCTGAGGGCACCGAGCCCAGAGAGCTTTCCGGGAGGTTGACAATACTTCAAATAACCCAACTGGCCACTGACGGTTGGTACTGCTCCATGTACACCTCAGGGAGAACCTGTACCAGGCAGCGGCCACAGGACCAGTCCTTGGCTGGGGCAGTTCGAAAGCCCCCTCCCTGTACACGGTGCTCAGTGGTCTATGAATCTCATATAGAAGCGTTCCCACTTCAAAATTTTGTTCTTACTTGCTGAACACTTTCTTGAGTTCCTTAGACAGACACGCTCTGTGCCTATGTATCAGGGGTTTTGCTAGTCGTTGGGGTACAAAAATGAATCAGGAATAGTCAGTGTCACCAAGGGTTTACACCTTTCTGATGTGCTTACAGAGATAAATGGAGTCCCAGAGCTGGCATGGGAACCATGTGGGACTCATTGCCTGCATTTTCTGATTGTGTCTGTGGCATTGATTCCATTAACAGTCCTCTGATAGTCCTGTGGGCCAGTTATGCCTGCTTGTGCTCAGGTTTGGGTGGGATTGGCCAGCAAGCCTAGCTCCAGGGGTAAACCCTGATTGGCCTGGATCAATCAGTGTATCCCATCCCATGACCATGGTCGTTGTTTGGAGAGGGGCAAGTGTCCCCAGTTTAAGCCAAAAGCAGAGAAGGAATCTTGACCTGTGTAGGAGCCACTAGAAAAACCCTCTTCCTTCTCCTCGAATGGGAGGTGTAAAGGCATATGGTTTGAAACTGTGTTGACCATTTGGCTACTATGGGAGGATGAAGCAGACACTGTGGAGGCAGAGCAAAGAGATAGAAAGATATGAAGTCTTTCACGATGTCATTTGAAATGCTGGATCAAACCTCACTTGGAGGCAAATACTCCATGACATTTTTAGCTACATTAGCCTATACATCCTCTTTATTGTCTGAGCTGTGTTTTCCCATCATTTGTAATTGAATGTGTCATAATTTACACATGGTGTAGAAAGAAATATACGGAACAGGATAAGAAAAGTGGTGGGTGATATTCTATTTGTCTCCAAGGGGCACAAAGAATTTGTGCGTAGGTAGCCAAGGAGTTAGGAAAAACCAGTGTGTGAAAGTGATAGAGCTCCCTGAGGCTACCCAGCATGTGAACCCCCTCCTATGCTTGGGGATCCCCCACTGTAAGAATCCTGATGGTAGGATCTACCTCCTGCTCCAGAAGCCCTCCCCACCCCCTGGAGGTCAGGGTGCGGCCAAGTGAGTGACACTCAGCCAATCACATGTTCCCACTGGGGCTCAGGGTCCAGGATAGGCAAAGCAAAGAAGCAGGAAAAGAGAATTCACCCCAGGCAGTGGCAACTACATCCAGTTTGCAACAGCAGCAAAGTGTTCGACGGTGTGGGGACAGCATTGGTGTCATCTGGTGGGCGACTGGTCCACCTGGATTCCTGCTTGTTTTCCAAGCTCGATTCTTTACCTTTCTGGCAATTTTGTTACCTTGTAACCTCTAAATAAATCCCTGTTCTGCCAAAACAATCAGAATTCTTTTCTGGTGTTTGCAAATGAGAAGTGACTCACCAAGGTAGAGGTCAGTACAGCTAGGAAAAGAGGGACTGGTCAGGAATGGTCAGGAGAGGAGGCTGTGAAAGTCTCCTAGAGAGAAACAGCCTCCATGTCAAGTGCCAGGGATGTGGGGACAGACACACCTGGATTGAATCCCAGCTCTGTCATTTACTCCATGAGTAGCTGTGGACAAGTGACTTGATCTGTCTGAGCCTTGGTGTCTCACCTGTGAGAGGGGTGTGGCAGTAGGACCTACCTAACAGCCCTGTTGGGATGATTAAATGAGATGATACAAGTAGCAGTCTCAGTCCAGATTCTGGCACAGACCTGGTCTTTAGGGAATGGTAGCTATTGTAATTACCTGTAGCTCAAGAGGTGACCTTGTTCACATGGGACTCCATTGCTCCCTCTTTTTGAGCCCACACGTTCTTCCTCTTTATTCTTCACTTACGGTGGGAAGGGAGAAAATAGTCCTGATGTGCAGTGGAAGACATTTCAATTGAATCCAGGTACATGTTTGCTGGTAAGTGCTTAACAACTAGCTCCCCAGGGAAATAAAAGCACTGATTAGTAGCATTTGCCAATTTCCACAGTGTAAATACTCCCAAGCGGCCACCATGATGTTGCTAAACATGGAAGTGGGAAGAGATGTTCTCTAGCCATTCTTAGGAGCCAGCACTGCTGTACCACTCAACCCAGGGAAAGATATCTTAAAAATGCTGGGGAAAATAGGGCTTCCTAAGCCCTGACGCAGATTGTCAAAAGAAACTCCTTCAGTACTGTTGACAAGATGGGGGATGGGCCCATATTTTAACTTGACTTAAAACTTGAGAGTTCTCTTTCAGTCAGCGGTCCCCAGCCTTTTCGGGTTTCAGGGAAGACAATTTTTCCACGGACGGGATAGGGTGGGGGGAGGATGGCTCAGGTGGTAATGAGCGATGGGGAGCAATGGGGAGCGGCAGATGAAGCTTCGCTCACTCACATGCCACTTACCTCCTGCCGTGCGGCCTGGTTCCTAACAGGCCGCGGACCAGTCTGCAACCCAGGGGTTGGGGACCCCGGCTTTCAATGATACCCTTTAACATCCAACACTTAGAGCCAGTCTGCTTCCAGGCCCTGACTATTCCTTATTTAAAATCTCTCCTACATCCGTCCACCCCTTCCTCTTTATGTCCACAGTGGCCACCCCTGCCCATGGGCTCACCTTGTCAACTCTGAAACATTAGTCCATTCCTTCTATCTAGAATGGACCAAGTCTGCCATCCCCAAGCCAGCTTTCAGTATAGCATCCCCACTCAAGGTTTACTGTCCCATCCACTGTAAATGCTGCTGCCAGGCTGTCCCAGCCTTCCTCTGGCCCCACTGGGTCTGGAAGCGGTCTGAGTGCGAGTCTCGGATCCTCTGCTTACTAGCTGTGAGCTCCTGGGCAGATTACAGAAGAGCCTCCTAGCCTTAACTTCCTTACCTCTAAAATGGTCAACATGGATGTGGGAAGAGATGCTCTCTAAAATAGTGAGAATAAAAGAACTTTCTGAGGGTTGTTTTGAAGATGAAATAAAATAATTCTGTCAAAGGTTTGGTATGGTACCTGGTCCTTGGAAATGTTGCATTGAATATCAGCTCTACGGTGGTGATAATTGTTATTGCTGCTTTTGCTAATGGAAAATGGTAGCTAGTGGAAAGATGATTTTCCTCCCACCTGGAGTTCTACCCCACTCTCCTTTGCTATTCCAACACCACTTTCTCCTCAGCTTTGGTTCTTTTTTTTTTTTTTTTTCCAATATGCTTTTCCTCTGCCCTCATTAGCTCTTTTTCTCCGAGCTGCCAAGGCAGTTACACCCCACCATGGAACATTTAATTCAATACTGTCCCTTACTGTTCCCTGTTGATGCCAGTCATGTCTTCCTGTCTCCTCTGTAATCGCCTTGCAGGGAGTGGCCTGTCTCCGGCATTTTCTTCTCTGAAGGGTCTTGAATCAGCCAGCACAGTGCAGCGGCCAAAGTGGCCGATGCTGTTAATGGCCCGGAACTGTGCCTGATATCTTACCTGCATCATCTCCTTTTATTTTTTCCGTTCAACCAAGATTTATTTGAGCGCTAGCTATGTGCTAGGCCCTGGCGCCACGCAGTGAATGAGTCTCGGTCTTCTGCGAGCCTGCAGCCCACTGAGCGGAGCTGGCCTTAAACACGGGATCACGCAAATCAGGGTCCAATGATGGATGGGGCCAAGTGCTGTGAAGGGAAAGGAGAGGGTGTTGCAGGAGGTCGAAACAGGGGCCTGATTTAGAGAGGGTTGGGTTGGTTAAGTTAGAATTTAAAACTGGAAAGAGTTATCCGAAGAGAAGATTTTCCAGGAAGCTGGTACAATAAGTGCTGAATGGAACGGCTCAGAGGGCTGATGACCTAGATAAGACCAGAGAGCCCGAGGTCCAAGCAGGAAGGACTGTCATGATGGGCAGGCACGTAGCCCAGGGCCTGCTGGGCTTCCTAGGCTGGGCTGGGTGTTTTGGTCCCTCTAAGAGTGGGAAGCATTTTTGTCCTCTCAGAAATCTTATGAGGTAGCTGCTATGATCAGCCCCATTTTCCAACAGAGGAAACTGAGGCCCAGAGTGACTGAGTCACTTGCCTGGGGTCACACAGCTAGTTGGCAGCACAGCCAGAAATGTCATTTTTGCCCAACGTGGCCGGGACCCCCTAACAACTGAGTGACTGATGGTGATGCTGACCACTGCAAGACCCACCAGCCTCATCCTTCCCACAGGCTGTTTGGAAAGGGCCCTCTAGTTGGGGCTTTTCTCTGGGGAGAACCAGCCCGACACCAGTCGGGCACACAAAACCAGTCTGATGGGAGTAAACTGTCAGCAGTTCTGATGTCATAGCCGGGTGTGTACAGCGCCTGGCTTGGACGCACTGCATCCCATGGTCACGTCCATTCCCGGGCTCTGCAGAGCTCAAGAGAAACTCTGCCTTTTTTTTTTGTTTTGTTTGTCAGAAGTCTTGGGCTGTGGAACCAAGACAAGGAGGTGGTGGTTTACGGCGAGCAGATTTTCAGAAGTTTCGCTGGGATGGTGTTGGCGGAGAAGCCTAGGCACAAAGGGGCCTGAGGAAGTCTCATGGAAACAGGATGTGCTCAGGAGTCTGAAATAGGCAGCGTTTGTCCTCACAACTCCTCTGAGTCCCCTTTGGTCTAAGACCTCCTTCCTTTCTCACCGCCCCCCAGGGAGATTTGGTCTGGAGCCCCTTCCTTGGGCCTCCCTTACCGCCTCGGCTCCCGGCCTGGCCTCCACGGCCCCTCCCAGAACATTAAAACTTGCTTAAGATGCTAATAGGTGATAATGACACCTCCCGGGGCCTGGGACGCTGGCGGTAGTTAAGAGTGGGAATTTCAGGCACCAAATGGAGCAGGCCTTTTGGTCCCCCTCAAGTCACCCCGACACCCCTGGGAGATAACCCCTTTTATTTCCAGAGTCTTCTGTAGTTGGGATAATTCTCTTCATCCGTCAGGAGCCTCCCGACCCCCAGCTCTTGTTTTGTGGAGAGGAAGGGGCCTGCAGTTCAGTGAGCAGAGGGGCCGTTGGACCAGTGAGAGCTGGGAGGAGAACAAGGCAATTGAGCCTCTCAGCGGCTTCCTGCCAAGGAAGGTCCCTTTGTTCGCTCTGAGCCTGGCCCTTCGGCCGCGACATGACCAGAGGCCCTTGGGTCAGGAGGCTCGCCCCCTTTATGGCCTTCTAATGGACCTTCCTTCCGGCCACTTGACCAAATGCCCCTGCCTGCCCGGGAGGGGGGGCCCCCGCAGCTCTCCCTGGTTTCCCCAGGGACCCCTCGCCCCAGCCTCACCCTGTGAAGAAACTAGCACCTTGGGGGCTGGAAGAGGAAGATGCAGCCTGCTTTCCCACGGGCTCTTTTGTCAGATGGAATTGAAAGATTCCCTGTCTCCCCAGCCCTAAGGAGATGGCCTCCGTGCCTTTCTCTTTCTTGTTTGTTTGTCTATCAGTTCACAGCTTCCCCATGCTGTATGTTTTAAACTCCACCATCATTTAGCCAGCACAGGTTGGCCTGCAGTTTACATAATGCGGAAATGGTGTCAGCAGGTCCCAGGAACCACTGGTTACCCCCAAACATACATCCCCCAACAATACCTTCAGCTCACCCTAACCTATCCCCCTGCCTTCTTTGGGTCCGTTTACCCCCCAACATGCATCTTGTATCCTTCCCTCCTTTTTCCATTCTCATAGCTACACTCTTAACTGAGCACCTACTTGGCTAATCTCCAAACTGTCTCCTGCATCTCTAAGCTATCCTGTAACTGGCTAGCACATCCGTTTACCTAATCACAATTGCTACCTCTATGGAGCCCTTACTAATTGCAGCTAACATCCTGTGACAATGTCCCGTGAGTCAAGAAGTGTACTAGAAACTCACATCAAGCTGCCCGATATTACCTCCACTTTGCACTTGAGGAAACAGACCCAAGTCACACAGCTCGTAAGTGGCAGAGCCAGGATTCGAACGCAGTGAGCCTGGAAGCAGAGCCTGCACTCCTAACTGACATTAACACAGCATTTAAAATATTTTTCCTACGTGTTTATTATGAAGAAAGCCCTAGCGGAGGTCCTGAGGGCACTTAAACAGGAATAGACGAAACACGCTTCCTCCTGCAGCTCCTACCTCGGGGAGGTGATGATAACAAAGGTCATCTGAGAAGATGAGTAAGGCAAGTCCAGACATGACCTACAGCAGGAGAGGGAAGAGTACGTGCCACAGAGAAGATACACAGAGGGCCTTTGGTACAGAGGATGGAGAAACCGCATCCGTTTGGGAGACTCAGGAAGTCAGCAAGAGTTCCAGGGAGGCTGCCGGGTGGGGGATGGTTTGGAAAGACAGATGGGGTTTGTGGCATGGTGCTGGGGTTGAGGAAGGGCCAGACTGGAGTGGAGGAGGGCGGTCTGACGCCTGGAAACTGCAGAATAAAGGGTGAGAGAATCAGAGCCGAGGTAAAAGCGTCCTGATTACAAGACACAGATCCCTGAGAAGTGAGCGTGGTAGCCGAAGACAGTGCACTCCCTGGATTCTAATTTCTGCTCTAGGACTTGCTTCCCAGCTCTGTAATCGAGACAAATAACCCCTCCCCCGTGTACCAGTTTCCTCATCTGGAAATTGGGTATAATTCAGGGCCAGGACCAAGGTGAGGGGGGTGAGGCACTAGACCTGAGAACAGAATTTAAGAGGTGCCCCACCTCCTCTACCCCATCCCTGCCAAAAGTTCAGAGATCCAGACAAATAATAGGGGCTTCCCTGGTGGTGCAGTAGTTAAGAATCCACCTGCCAGTACAGGGGACACGGGTTCGAGCCCTGGTCTGGGAAGATCCCACATGACGCTGAGCAACTAAGCCCGCAAGCCACAACTACTGAGCCCACGTGCCACAACTCCTGAAGCCCGCACGCCTAGAGCCCATGCTCCGCAACAAGAGAAGCCACCGCAATGAGAAGCCCGCTCACCACAACCAAGAGTAGCCCCTGCTCGCCGCAACTAGAGAAAGCCCGCGCACAGCAACGAAGACCCAACGCAGACAAAAATAAATTAATTAATTTTTTAAAAAAGACAAATAATAATCTCATGCAATATTTTTCAGGAGTCAAAATCAATGCTAAAACTCCATGATGAACACATTGTCAAAAATGTAAACAAGGGCTTCCCTGGTGGCGCAGTGATTGAGAGTCTGCCTGCTAATGCAGGGGACATGGGTTCGTGCCCCGGTTCGGGAAGATCCCACATGCCACGGAGCGGCTGGGCCCGTGAGCCATGGCTGCTGAGCCTGTGCGTCTGGAGAGACCACAGCAGTAACAGGCCCGCGTACCGCAAAAAAAAAAAAAAAAAAAAAAAAAAAAAAAAAAAATGTAAACAAAGAAGGACCACACAGAGCCATATTGAAGCCTAAGGCAAAAGAAAAAATCAGTAACACTGATCCTGGTTTTAGTTAAGATAAAGGCACTCAGCTTACCCTGGTTCTGGTCCTGATAACAGCACTAGGCACTGGGTGGCTGCAAGGATTCAGTGAGCTAACACATGGCGAGTGGCACGACATCTGGCCAGGGAGTGCCTGGCAGAGTCTAGGAGTCTGAGGCCACTGGCTGTGGGGAGATGGAGCTGCTGGAACAGCGCTCCGCAACTTTGCCCGTGTGGGACCCGGGTGGCAGCCTGTTTCCTCATCTATAAGTGGGGGCAGCATCTTGCTCATCAGGCTGTTAGGTAGCCTGGGATGAAAGATGCTTGGTGCTTCATGCAGTACTTGCACGTGGAGACCAAGAATCCCCTGTTACTCAGCAAGCGGACCTGCACAGCATACAGGCTTTCTGGAAGTTCTTGGTAAATTACTGTTTGTTGGCTTTTTCGTTTTGTTTTGTTTTGTTTTTTTGCGGTACGCGGGCCTCTCACTGTTGTGGCCTCTCCCGTTGCGGAGCACAGGCTCCGGACACGCAACCTCAGCGGCCATGGCTCACGGGCCCAGCCGCTCCGCCGCACGTGTTATCTTCCCGGACTGGGGCACGAACTCGCATCCCCTGCATCGGCAGGCGGACTCCCAACCACTGCGCCACCAGGGAAGCCCTGTTGGCTTTTTTTAAAACTGGTTTTCATGTTATTAGACGCTGCGGGGAGGGATTTAGCTTTATTCCGTGGTCCTAACCGCCAAGCCCATGCCTTGCTCGTATTCCTCTGGGGCATTTTCCTCCACCACCCTCTGTGCTGCTGCTCCTGACCAGACTGTGAGGGATTCCACGACCCTGACTCCTGGAGTTCTGCTGCTCTGACTGTAGCCCTGTCCACTCCTGCCCCTTCTCTGACCACGTCAGGATGGGTTCTGGATTATCTGGTGGTATTATCACTTGAATGCTTGGGGGCCTTGGCCTGGCCCTTCCTGGCTCTCCCTCTCCCCTCCCTCCCTGTCCCCCTCTCTGCTGCCCCTCCAGTGGGAGCACTGCCACTTGGGCACTGACAGCCCATCTTTGATGCCCTGTGGCACCCACCTGTGTGGTACAGTTGATGGTGCTCTTCTCTGGTTCTTAGACTGAACCACTGTCATTCAGTGACCATTGTCATTAAAATGACCCCTTTAAAATCCATCCCTCCCACCACCTACAGTCAGACTGTTGCCTGTGAGACTAGCAGAGCCATTTCCCACTGGGTGACCTCAAGGCCATCTCAGAAATGTGGTCTGACTCCCGTACAGGAAGGTGACATGGTTCCTCCCCTCCATTATACCGGTTCCCAGAGCAGTCTGGGCTAGAACCTGGCCTCCGCTTTCTACTGGTTGTGGAACCCTGAGCCAATCATCGCATGCCTCTAGCCTCAGTTTCCTCATCTGCAAAACGGTACTAATCCTGATGGCTTGCTGTGAGGATTAAGTGAAAAATCAATGGCTGCTCCCATGTTGGCTATTTATATTAACTCACTTGGTTAGAACATGAATTGAGTGAATTCACTCACTGGGCATGTACTCTGTGTACAGTAATGTTGTAGATTGTACAAGGAAATACAAAGATAGTATACGATCCCTGCACACAGCGGTTGCATGGAGAGGGAAAGAAACATGAGCGAAAGATTGTACCGCGAGAGTGAAGTGTCTGACAGGGTAGGCGCACAATAGGCATTTGTTGAATAAATCAAAGAAAGAAAACTAGGAAGACATGAAAACTTAGGAGAGATTTCCATGGTGCAGTCAGGCAGGCTTCATGGAAGAAGCTGAATTTAAGCCGTCAGTATGTCAACATAGTATTAAAAGATCTTTTTAGCAGGCACCAGAGATATAGCAATACATGTTACAGACAATACTCATGGCTTCAAGGAGTTGACACTTTAACAGGGAAGACAAATCATAGCAAATATTTAAGAATAACTCATCATCACAAGTGTGAAGAGTGTTAGGCAGAGATGCTGGGGGACCATCAACTCCTGGAAGACAGGAAGAGTGCACAGGATTTTCCTTTTCCACCGTGCTTATATAAGCTAGACCTGAAGGAGAAAAGTTTTTAAGTTTACAGATAAATTTTAAAGTCTATGTCTTTTTTGGAAAGGTATTACTTGCACGTGGTCCAAAAATCTTAAAATGCCAAAGGGTGTATAGTGAAAAGTCTCCATGCATCTCCTCCCAGAGGGGAGGATGCCACAGTGCCTTGGGTATCATCCCAGACATCCAGCCATAATCCAGCCCTGAGGAATCACAAAAGTGGGGTCATGCCATCCTTACTGGTTAGCACTTACCTTTCTGTTGGAGATTGTTCTAAACCAGTACATAATTCTTATGGCTGATTTGTTCTATCACAATTAGTGGACACTTTGTCTTTTGTTTTCTTTTTTACACTTAAAAGACTTTATTTTTTTAAAGCAGTTTTAGGTATGCAGAAGAATGAGCAGAAACTACAGAGTTCACACGTTACCCCTTCCTCCCTCAATTTTTCCTTTTATTAACACTTTATATTAATGTGGTACATTTGTTACAATTGATGAGCCAATATTGATACACTATTATTAACTAAAAAGTTCATAATTTACATTAGGGTTCACTCTGTGTTTGTTTTACATTCTGTGGGTTTGGACAAATGTACAATAACATGTAGCCACTATCACAGTATCACACAGGACAGTTTCACTTCCCTAAAAGTCCCCTATGTTCTAACTCTTCGTCCCTCCCATCCTCCCTGAAAACACCTGGTGAAATGTAGTTTTTTCCAATCAAAGTTATTTGTGGTTCAGATTTCAGAGCCTTTATAACCTGCTTGCGACCCTCCTTTCCAGCCTCACCTCCTGCCTCTGTACTCTGGCAGCCCAGCCTTTCTCCTGCTCGCTGAAACACACCAGGCACTGAAACATACTGAGTCCCCTGGCCCACACTCCTAGGGGCTGCTATTCCCGCAGGGTACACTCGCATGCCACCTTCTCTAAGAAGGCTTTCATGGTCCAGTCTTACCTCCCGGCTCCCACAGCAGAGTCAAGGTCCCCTCTTCTGTGTGATTCTTTTTTTTTTTTTTTTTTTTTTTTTTTTGCGGTATACGGGCCTGTCACTGCTGTGGCCTCTCCCGTTGCAGAGCACAGGCTCCGGACGCGCAGGCTCAGCGGCCATGGCTCACGGGCCCAGCCGCTCCGCGGCATGTGGGATCTTCCCGGACCGGGGCACGAACCCGCGTCCCCTGCATCGGCAGGCGGACTCTCAACCACTGCGCCACCAGGGAAGCCCCCCTGTGTGATTCTTATGTTAATTTATTCATTCATGCAACAGATACGTAGGGAGTGCCTTCCACATGCCAAGCAGGGTACTGGTGCTAAGGATCTGGAAAGGGCTTGGGCATAAGGCCCAGCTCACAGATGGCCGAAAGTTCCTTGAAGGAGATAAAACCAACTAATGTGACGAAAGATGCCAGCATGGTCAGGGAAGGACTCTCGGATGTAGTGACATTTAGGGACCAGAGGGGAGAATATTCAATGTGGAAGAAATAGCATTTGATGCAAACCTGGAGGAACACCTATGATAGCGCACAGAGCGGCCTCCCGTACTCTTCGCAGGAAGCGAAGAGTCCCTAGTCGCGAGTTAACCTGTGTGTGCTCAGTGACCAGCACGGGGTCAGGGACGCAAAGGAGAGCAGGGGGCCGGGCGGGGCCTGTCTCCTCCCAGCACCCACTCCCCACCTCACTCTCCCAGCTGGGCGCTGGCAGCTTTGTTTGCTGAAGCATCTGAGCCCTGGCTACCAAACCCCAATTACCTGAGAGAAGGTTATTGCCTCTTTAAAGAGTTCAAAAGCCCCAGACTTCTTTATAAATAGCTCGTATCCTTTCACCAGCCCTTAACACTTGGATTTACGGCTCACTTCCCCAGAGGCAGACAGACCAACAGACAGGTTACTTCCCTTGGAGTCCGGGTTCCTACAATTGTGGGATGCTCCCACTTCCTCTTTGCATTTTATGACCTCCTGGCTGGCTAATCCTGAAATGGGTTACACGGGAAGGAGGTGAATTGTGTAGGCCTGCAGCTGCCTCGGAAGCCAGAGGGCCAAGGCAGACTCAGGAAAGGACTGGCAGGGGTGGGGAGGCCCAGGCAGCTAGGCCCCTTGTCCACGCTGGCTCCTCTGGTTCCCAGGGTCTTTCCCCAGCAAGACACCCAGAGCAGAAGCCTCACTGTGACTGGTCCCGTGTGGAGTCTGCCCCAGCGGAACAGACAAGAGGCAAAAATAACCGCGGTTCAAATATCACAGTCTGGTAGGACAAGGTGGCAAAATTAATGAGGAGTCTCTTGTCACCAGGAAACATCACTCTTTCCCTTTTAGGGCCCCGGCATATTCCTTGTTGCCCTTGATTTAGTTCTTACAGAGCTTGGGTGAAGTAGATCTGTGACATCCTTATGACAGACAAGGAAACTGAGGCAGAGACTAGCCCTGGTTGCACAGCCAAGCGGTGACAGGTCCAGATTCTGATCTTGGCTTCCAGTGTAGGGTTGGGGGTCAGAGGCACCAAGAGCAGTGGGAGGTCAGGAGAGGGAGTGAACTTTGGGACAGATAGGTCAACTTCCAAGAGACCGTGAGAAGGGGCCGGGTGTTCTAGGAGGGAACGCAGCATGAGAAAAGGTGAAGCCTGTCATGGGACAGAGACATTGGGCTGGAGCAGGGCTTGGCGGGGGGCACAGAGCTCCAGAGATTTCTCTGGAAGTCTCTTCCATTGACCGCCGGCCTCTCCTTTCCCACAGCTTTTTCTCTAGTTGCTGACCTCTCACCCAGAAGAGCGAGGCAGTGGTCAGGAGCACGGGCTGTGGGTTCAAATCCTTCTCACCAGCCATGGGACTTTGGGCGGATGGCTGCACTTCTCTGATCTCTAGCACAGCTTGATAACGGTAGGGCTGGGGTGAGCCCAGGGCTCAGCAATGAGAGCTGACATTATATTCTTTCTGGGGTTGTTGTCCCCCAGTCAGAGCTTCTCTTTCTCAAATACAGCTCCTAACTTATCATTTGCTCTGCTCAAAAAACCAAGACTGGATGTGCTACTTTGGCACTCCAGGCCCCCTGAAGTCTGATCCTAAACTCCCCCCACAGCTGGACCATCTGCAGACGGTCTGAAATCCTCAGGGGACGGGGACGTACTGTATTAATTCCCTGTGACACAGCGGAAGGAACGCTAGCTTGGGTGTCAAGGAAAGCCAGTGTTCAAATCCTGGCTCTTCCAGCGGTCCCCGTGTGAGGGGCACCTGGCCTCCCAGAGTCCAGCGGCCTTCCCTATACGGAGGGAGCCCTCGCTTCCACTGGCAGATCTGAGAGCCCAGGACCACGAGGTGCTTCATCTCTGGAGTATTGTGGGCGCTCCTTCAATGTGTTTCCTTTCCTTCTTTTCAACAAGTAGCCTGTTCACGTCACACCATCTCTGCTTTTACCCATGATCAAGGGGCTCACCAGCAGAACCCACACCACGCCCCCGTGCCTGGTTTGTCTCCCCAGCCAGACGGCCCGGCTTCCCCAGGGTGGGCCCCAGGCCTGTCTTGCTCATCCCAGATCCTGGCCTGACAAGCAGTCAGCGCTCAGTAAATATTTATTGGATGAATTAATTTTTGAAGAGAAGACCTGAGCGCTGTGCTCAGTGTACAGGAGGCATGTTTGAAACATGTGCTATGAATCTCAAAGGCCTCTGAAAGAAAACACATGCTCCTAAGACTACGCGAGTGAATTAGAAT
The DNA here is from genome assembly GCF_008692025.1 of Phocoena sinus. Taxonomy (NCBI): domain Eukaryota; kingdom Metazoa; phylum Chordata; class Mammalia; order Artiodactyla; family Phocoenidae; genus Phocoena; species Phocoena sinus. Next base: position 53,199,727 of record NC_045765.1, on the reverse strand, counting down.
CGACAGGTACCTTATGGCCACGGGCCCTGGATACTGTGTTTGCAGTATGGAAGGGGATCCCCTTATGTGGGTGACTATCCTGCACTTGGCCCTGGCCCTCCTGGCTCGGGGTCCCCCTCCCTCTGGTGAAATGAACTAACATGAGACAGTGCACCTACTATGTCCTCTGTCCTTGGCATCTTACAGCCCTCATCCCTCTTAAGCTCAACGACAACTGTGTAAGGTGAGAATTATGATCCCCATTTTTACAGATGAGAAAACCAAGGCCAAAAAAGGACAAACAACCCATCCAGATTTCCCAGTCAGTGGGTGGTAGAGTTGCGATCTGAACCCAAGGCCAGACCCCAAACCCATGTTCCCTGACTGACTACCCCATCCTTCCTGCCTCGGCCAGGTTAGACAGCTGTGGCTTTCAAACTGTATGTCTATCACTTGTTTTCTTGGCGCCCATTTCCCAAGCTAGCAGGACCCCTTTTGAAAGACAAGACCGACCCATCAGAGTTTGTTCCCAGCTTCGGACAAGCCCATACTACTCTGTGTGCTGGGTGCAGGCAGCGTTCAGCTGCGTGCTCCCGACAGCCCCCGAAGGGGGTTGAAACTCAGGGCAAGCGGAAACTTCCCCCAATGTGGTGTTCAGAGATGGAATTTTTTTTTTTTTTTTTTTTTTTCCCCTCTTTCCCAATTTTGAAACAGTCAGGGATCAGGGCTACATTCTGGCCTGGGCTCCTCCGGGCTGGATGATTTATTCATCAGGGGGCTTTGGTACGTATATTCCCCCACAGGAATTTGCTGTAGAGGGAAGTGGAGATACCAGGAAACCCAGGGACCTTGTGACCCCCACCCCGCCCCTCAACCCTCACCCAGAGGTGAGCAATGACAATTCTCCGGCTCTGCATCCGAAGCCGGTCGCTTGATTGCTAAAGAGAGAGCACCTGGGCAGCGGGAAGCAGTTAGCTGCCATTGTATTATTTAGGCTGGAGCCAGAGCCAGGTTAGGGACTGGGTGGGAGATTTGCAAGTTTATTAGCTCTCTCCTTCCGTTTCACACACAAGTGTACACTAATCCCCTTGAGCTCTGAGTTGGCTAAGACGATAGTAAGGTCAAGTTGATTTCCTTCCTTCCTTCCTTCCTTCCTTCCTTCCTTCCTTCCTCTTTGAATAGAAGTAGCTGGGTTTACCACTTATTTGGGTGGCAATTTGCTTAAACATTGAAAGCCTCAGTTTCCTTATCTGTAAAATGGCAAAATTTATAGTACCTCGGGAGTTTGTCGTGAGGCTCAGATGAGTTAATCCATTTTAAGTGCTTGGCACTTGGCCTGGAACATAAGGAGGACGTACTGAATGTAAGTTTTCACTATTACTGTTGTCAATTAGCAGACAGTGATTATTAGCCTTGCCATGCATTGTGCTGGGGGTTAGAGAGGGTCCACGCCTTCCAGTAACACCCAACTAGCAGGAGGAGATGGGCCATTAAACAGCCAATTACAACACAGAATTGTGAGTGAAATGACAGATGAAACATGATATTAGGACTTAAACGCCAGGCAATTTTTGGAGGTCATTACTTACTTCATTTAATCTTCACAACAGTCTCATGAGGCCGGTACTATTCTTTTCTGCACTTTTTGGATGCAGGAACTGAAGTGCAGAGGAATGAAGTCACCCACCCAAGGCCATCCAACTGTTGGAAGTGGAGTGGGAAGCCAGGCAGACTCTACTGGGTGCCAGAGGGGGGCCTGGCCTGCCTGGGCAGGAGAGGCCGCATTGAAGAAGAGATGTCTGAGTTGACCTGGAAGGTCCATTAGGCCAGGAAGGCCGAGCAGGAGTGAGCAGGGGCAAGGGGAACAGCATCTGGGGCCCCTTCTGCTTGGGGCTCACCCTGCTGTGGAAGGTTCCGGGCTTGGCCTGGTTTCCTTTGTCTTTAAAATGGGAGCCCCACTTAGTAGTATAATGATTTGAGGACTGAACAAAAGAGTGTGGAGTATGTAAGGCGCCTGCCAGGGTGTCAGGGTGTATGAGTGCTCAGTCCATTCATTCATTCATTTATCCAGCCAACATGTTTTTTTTTTTTTTTTTTTGATGTGGACCCTTTTTAAAGTCTTTATTGAATTTGTTACAATATTGCTTCTGCTTTATGTTTTGGTTTTTTGGGCCTCGAGGCATGTGGGATCTTAGCTCCCTGACCAGGGATTGAACCTGCATGCCCTGCATTGGAAGGTGAAGTCTTAACCACTTGACCGCCAGGGAAGTCCCCACCCAACATATTTTTATTAAGTACCTGCCATGAGTCAGGCATTGTTCTGGGCATTGGGAATATAGTGGTGAAAAGAACAACCTTCTCGTCCTCATAGAGCTTACAATCTAGTGGGCAAGACACAAGATAAACAAGTAAACAAAAAATGCATATGTAATATAAGAGCAGGTAATGGTGAAATATAAAACAGGCTAAGGGGAGGCAGGAGGTTAAAGGGGGGACTATTTGGCACAGGAAGGTCTAATAAGGCCTTTCTGAGGAGGTGAAAACTAGGCAAAGACCTTAATGATGTGAGGGAATGAGCCATGCAAATACCTGGGCAAAGGGCTTTCTGGACAAGGGACCAGCAAATGCAAAGGCCCTGAGGCAGAAGAGGCTTGGTGTGATGGCAGAACCTCCGGAAGGAAGGCCGTGTGGCAGGAAGGAAGTGAGTAAAAGGAAGGGGAGTTGGAGGAGATACAGTCAGGGACAGATCACATGAAGTCTTATGGGCCAGAGTGGGGCCTTTAGATACTGTTTTAAATGAACGAGAAGCCGCTGGGGAGGGTTTGAGCAGAGGACTGACTTCTGGTGTTGTGCTGGGTGGTAGGTACGGTCCGTGACTTCTGGTAACACCCAATCTAGCGGTTAGAGATGACTCTTAGAAAACTGGTTACCATACAGCATGATGAGGGAAATGACAGATCATACAACTAAGACTTACTATGTGCCAGACACTCTTATTTCATTTAATCTTTACAACAGTCTCACAAGGCAGGTACAATTATTTTCTCTCTTGTTTAGATGCAGAGACTGAAGTGCAGAACAGTGAAATCACCTGCCCGAGGCCACCTAGCTGGTAAATGTTCTCAGCAAATTCGCTCTGGCCAACTGCACGGAGAATCAGTTAACTGTCGGGGCTACAGGAGACAGCTGGGAGACCAGTTAGGAAGCCGGTGCAATAATCCAGAGGAGAGAGATGGTGGGTGGCTTGGATGGTGGCCGCGGCAGTGGAGGCGGTGACAATAGATCAGATTCTGGATATATCTGAATGCAAACCTATACGATTTGCTGCTGGATCAGATGTGAGGTGGGAAATCAAGAGAGAAGCCAAGAACGAGCCCAAGATTTTTGGCTGGAGCTATTGGGTAAATTAAATATTTACTGAGATGGGGAAACCTGCAGGAAGAGCAGGTTGGGAGAGAAAGTCAAGACTTTGGCTTTGCTTAAAATGTGTAAAAATGTTTACTGAATGGAGGAAGCTGGCTGCCAAATGTCCCATATCCACCCTTCCCACACTCTTTCATTATAGTTGAGGGGCATCTGTAGTAGTTACAATGGTTGAAAAGTGCTTTTCGGTCAAGTCCTTTTCAAACCTGCCACCGCCCCAGGGATCCAGAGAGAGGCCCATGCCTCCGTGACCTTCTCACTTTGTTTTTACACCTTTAACTTTGTTTTGGCAGCTTGGACCTGAAGAGAGCAGTTTCAACTCAACTTGTGCTCGGGGGTCAAGGGGAGGCATCCTGCCTTGAACTCTTCCCCCAGCTCCCCCTGGGCTCCCCCCGCCCCCAAGCATTTTTTTGGTCTGTAGATTATAGTCCTGGTGGCCTTGAGGGAAGGTGGAGGCGGGTTGGGGGGGCCTGCAGGGCAGGGAAGTGTGAAGTCCCCCCGACCCCTGCAGCTGTCAGAAGAAGCTCTGGTGATTCCGTGAGCTGAGGCGTTAGCATTAGGAAGGAAAATAGAACACAGCGGGGAAATCTCTATCTGGGCCATTTGTCCGCTGCCCGCTCCCCGCTCATGCCCTGGGAGGGGCGGGCGACTGAGTTCTGAGGAACTGCCCATCCAGTTCGTCTCAGGCCTGTTTCATTTGGGCAGCTCCTGCAGACTTTTCTTTGACTTCTCTTTATGGTGTGTGTATGTGTGTGTGTGTATGTGTGTAAGGACCCGGGTCCTGGGAAAGCCTGCGCGGGAAAGACCATTTCTTTATCCTGAGGCTCAGACCTCAATTTCTCACTGGGTTTCAGCTTAAAACATGCCTCCCTCAGAGAGGCCTTCCCTGACCACTCCCTGGGTCATTCTCCACTAGGTCCCCCGATTTCTTTTCCCTGAAGCACTTCCCACTCTCTGAGTGGACCTTGACCATCTCTCTCTGACGTGGGCCTTGTCTGTCCTTCACTGTGAGCACTGTGATGGTGTTGCGGGTGACTAACCCCGGAGCCCAGGCCTGTGTCTGCACGTGTGCAGCCCTCCGTCCCCGCCGGGGCCGGCAGAGTCCTGGAGCAGGGCCAGTCAGCAGGCACCTCCCCCCACCCCCCTGTTGGAGCTCCGCTTGCTGTGAGAGTCCACATGAGATAGTCATTATTGTGCCCACTTTTTAGATGGGGGAATGTAGGCTCAGGGAGACTTGGTGACTTGTCTGTTGCCACAGCCAGTACGTGGTTCAGCAGGGATTGGAACCCAGGTCCTCTGAGGTTTATACTCTGCTGCGACATGGTGCTGGCAGATAACAAATGCTATTCCGTGAGAACATGGGGATCTCAGGTCCGCCACTCCAACAGGCTTCTAAGCAGGGAGAGAGGAGGACTGAGGAAGTTGAGGCGGGGCAGGCCGAGAGGGTGTCTGGATGCGTGGGCTGGGGGTCACACCCTGCGGTCACCCCCCCACACACACACTCTGCCTCTCTGAGTCCTGCCCGAGGAGAGAAGTGGGGAGCCCCTTGGGTCTCAGGCCAGGTGCTGCCTGAAGGCCTGTCTGGTTTTTTTATAACCCCAAGGCCAGAGCAACTGGGGGAAGTTAGAGCTGGAAGGGGAGAGGCAGGTACGAACGGCCTCTAAGTTCATCTGTGACAGATGTAAGTGAAAGGCTAACTCCAGCAGATCCTTTTTTTGGAAGGAAGTGGTGAGGACAGGAATAAAACTCTCTTCTTATTCAACCTAACAGAAATAGGACCTCTTCAAACTTTCAGGAGGGTTGAAAGGCCAGGATAGGTCAACGTAAACCACCATCTCCCAGGCTGCATTTTCAAGAGGAGTTTGGGGCAGCCTTGGAAATAGCTACGCCCCAGCTCGCCTGGCAAGCAGAAATTATTGTTAGAGAGTAAGGGGAAAAAATGCACCTAATGCGTTATGCTCCCGGCCTCACCCACTGAGTGGGCTGGTGATGGTTATTTACAAGGCTGGCTTATTCATGGCCACTGAAGCTAGGAGAGGGAGGATGGAGACAGAATCGAACAAACGAGTTATTTATATCTACATCCCAGACCTCAGAAGGAAAATTCCCATACTTAGACGTTCCTAGATGGCCTGTGACACAGGGTATTTAAAGTAACAATGGGCCGAATTCTTGCTCACATTTTTGGCAGTGCGCCAGTCTGAAAGTCCACAGGAGAAAGACTTGTCGGGCTGTGCAGCTTTAGCGGGGTGGAAGGAGAAAAGACTGTTTCTAATTCGGGACTTATTTAAGATCTGACTTCCCCCCTCCTTCCTGGAATTGCAAGGAAAACATGATTTTGATTATAGAGACAACAATCCATGTAATCGACTTTGGAAGATTCGGGGGGATGTTAAAGAAACAAATAGGAAAGACTTTGAAAAACCCTTGAACTCCTCCTGCATTTTCTTTACCTGAGGGTGGAAATAGCCACTACCTGTGGGCAGTCTAATAGCTAAACTCTGAATGCTGCAGACTACTGTATAGAGCGGGATGGACACGACTCTACAAAACAGTCACTGGTCCACTTAAGACATGACTTTGTGGCATTTGTTCCAAGGAAAATCTCAGAAAGGATTGAAAATGGTGACTTCTTGTACTTACACAGTTGAGATTATAGTCAAGATGACGTCTTACGGCCCCTCCCAAGCCTATGATATTTCTAAACACCAGCCTTGTAAAGAAGTAGAAAATCTACCAGCTCTATCAGTGAGGATGCCTTTGACTGCAACCTCAAACTGGCTTAAATTATACAAAAGATTTATTCAGATAGATAAAAGAAGTCTCCAGGTAGAATGACTTCAGGATTGGCTAACCAGGCAGCTCAGTGATGTCAAAAAGGACCCAGGTCCTTTCCCTGTTTTCTCCCTGCTATCCAACTTCTAGCCTTTATCCTCAGACCACCTCCATTTATGGTACTAAGAAGACTGCTGTTCCAGTGTCATAAGACACTACGATGTGTTCCTTTCTTCTTGGTTTGTCATTTTAAGAATGAAGAAACTTTTCCCAGAAGCCTCCAGCAGATTTCCCCTCACATTCTATTGGTCATTGCTGTATCACATGTCCATACGTGAACCAATCACTAGCAAAGAGACTGGTCAACATAATTTGATTCCACTCCTTAGGGCTTATCCCTGCAGCTGTGAATAGTTACTTTTGTCTGAACTATATGGCAAAGGGGTGAACTCTGGAAGAAATTTTGGGCTGCAAAAAAAACAGGGGATGGATATCAACCAAGGTGTCTGCCACATTAGCTATGAGAGCAAAAATTTGGAAGCAACTGGGGCTTCCCTGGTGGCGCAGTGGTTGAGAGTCCGCCTGCCGATGCAGGGGACACGGGTTCGTGCCCCGGTCCGGGAAGATCCCACATGCCGCGGAGCGGCTGGGCCCGTGAGCCATGGCCGCTGAGCCTGCGCGTCCAGAGCCTGTGCTCCGCAATGGGAGAGGCCACAACAGTGAGAGGCCCGCGTACCACAAAAAAAAAAAAAAAAAAAAAAATTTGGAAGCAACTTAAATGTCCATCGATGGGGGATGAGTTACCTGAGGGTGGAAATAGCCACTACCTGTGGGCAGTCTAATAGCTAAACTCTGAATGCTGCAGACTACTGTATAGAGCGGGATGGACACGACTCTACAAAACAGTCACTGGTCCACTTAAGACATGACTTTGTGGCATGAGGGAAAAAGTTATTGATAACCAGTATGCCAAGTACTGTCTAGACCTGCAGATATAGCAGTGAATAAAACTGCCCTTGATGGGGGGAGACAGATAGCAAATAAGTAAATGAACACCTGGATATATCATGGCAAATTAAAATAAGCGCAGTGAAGGGAAAGACCAGGAGGACAAGAGACAGCCCAGGAAGTCCTCTCTGAGGAGGTGACATTTCAACTGAGAGATGAGAGAAGTGAGCCATGCATAAAGGAGTGGAAGAATATTTTAGCAGGAGCAAGAGGCAGTGCAGGGGCTCAGAAGCAGGAAGGGGCTTCTTGGGGTTGGGGGCAGAGGGTCAACAAGATGAGGGTGGGAAGACCAGATTAGGCAGGGTCTTGTGGGCTTTAGTAAGGAGCTTGCATTTTCATTCTAAATTCAGTGGCAAGAAACTGAAAATTTAAAAAGATATATTTATTTAAAAAACCTTTTGTAAACATTTAAAATAATTATTTGATCTAAGTATAATTGATTTACAATGTTGTGGCAAATTTCTGCTGTACAGGAAAGTGATTCAGCTATACATTATATATATATATATATATATATATATATATATATATATATATTCTTTTTCATGTTCCTTTCCTTTACAATTTATCACAGAATATTGAATACAGTTCCCTGTGCTATATAATAGGACCTTGTTGTTTATCCACTCTAAATATAATAGTTTGCATCTGCTAATCCCAAACTCTCAATCCATCCCCCCACTCCCCTCCTTCCCCCTTGGCAACCACAAGTCTGTTCTCTATGTCTGTGAGTCTGTTTCTGTTTTGTAGATAAGTTCGTTTGTGTCATATTTTAGATTCCACATGTAAGTGATATCATATGGTATTTGTCTTTTTCTGGCTTACTTCACTTAGTATGATAATCTCTAGGTCCATCCGTGTTGCTGCAAATGGCATTATTTCATTCTCTTTTATGGCTGAGGAGTATTGCATGGTATATACATACCACATTTTCTTTATCCGTTCTTCTGCCAATGGACAGGTTGTTTCCATGTCTTGGCTATTGTGTATAATGCTGCTATGAGCATAGGAGTGCATGTATCTTTTTGAATTATGTTTTTGTCGGGATATATGCCCAGGAGTGGGATTGCTGGATATACAGCAACTCTATTTTGAGAAAAAACTTTTTATTTTGAAATAATTTTAGATTGACAGAAGAGTTACAAAGATAGTACAGAGAATTCCCTATATTCTTCACCCAGCTTCCCCTAATGTTAACATCTTATATAACCATAAAATTAAGAAATTAACATTGGTATAATACTATACACACTTTACTCAGATTTCATGAGTTTTTCCACCATGTAGCATGTCTTCTGTCTTTCTTAGTATGTGACAATTTCCCACTCTTTCCTTCTTTTTCATGGCCTTGACATTTTGAAGAGTACTGATCAGGTGTTTTGTAGAACTTCCCTCAATGTGAGTTTGTCTGCTGTTTTCTCATGCTTCAACAGAGGCTGTGAATTTGGGGAAGAATAGGAGAGGTGACATGCCTTCTCGTCACATGATTTCAGGGAGTACATGACATCAGTGTGACTTTACTGGTGATGTTTAACCTGGATCACTTGGTCAAGATGGCATCAGCCAAATCTCTCCACTGCAGAGTTACTGATTTTCCCCTTCCATGCTCTATTCTTTGGAAGCAAATCGCTAAACCCAGCTTACACTCAAGAGGAGGGAGGAGCTGGAGCGTTTTAAGGGCAGTGACAATAAAGGATTGGATAAATAAACAATGGTCACTGTGGAATACACATCTCTAAGTAGTGCAGACCTGGAGCTGCCAGCCCAGTGAAAGCTGTGTATCTTAAAGACAACTGCCTTTCACCTTCCCTCCTGTTCCCTCCTGTTTATTTTCATGGTCATCTTTAAGGTGAATGCTGCACTACCTAGGATTTTGCCCTATGTCAGAGATGTTTCACTTGGCAGTTCTGGGGAGAGAGGACTTTCCTGTGTCCCCCAGTGATGGCCCCAATGGGCTGCCCTGTGTGCAGCCCTGCCACCCACCTTGCCCCATCACACACACAGTCACGGCCCAGCGAGGCTCCTGTTTTTTTTGTTTTTTGTGTGTTTTTTTGCGGTATGCGGGCCTCTCACTGTTGTGGCCTCTCCCGTTGTGGAGCACAGGCTCCGGACGCGCAGGCTCAGCGGCCATGGCTCACGGGCCCAGACGCTCCACGGCATGTGGGATCCTCCCGGACCGGGGCACGAACCCGTGTCCCCTGCATCGCCAGGCGGACTCTCAACCACTGCGCCACCAGGGAAGCCCCGAGGCTCCTGTTTTTGACCAATAATCTCCTTGGGCAGGGTGAGCAGAGGGTGTGTCTAGTGTGGTTTAGCTGAGGTTGGTGGCTCGGTGTGGCGAGCAGAGCATATCAAAGGGGAGGTGGGAAGAGGAGCCTATGAGGCATAACACAAAATAACACGCAGCACCAGCTATTAGAAAGGAGAAAGTGGAGTGACGGAGGTATGGAAGAAGGTCCAGGTGTGTTGTTGCGTGAAAAAAGCATTTTGCAGGAACAGCTTTGTGCAGTGTGATCCCATGTATGGCTTTAAAGGCGGAAGGATAGTCCCTAGCACATAGTAGACGCTCACTATTTGTTAAATGAACGAATGGTATATAGCAAAATGTTAAACTGAGGCTGGGAATATGGTGGGGAGTGGTTTTTTTTTCCCCCTGTTGTTTTCTTTTTTGCAACATTCCTGTTATAATTTGACTTTTTAAATTATTTTTAAAAATGAAATACCACCCTGATTTTTTTCCCTGAAGCTGATCGGTAATAGCTCTCATGTTGGCCGGGTCTGAGTGGTGAATATTCAGTACTGACCCTTAATTAATGCTTCTGGTAAGCACAGCTCTTCTAGGAGGGCCAGGAGAACCAAATAACATATGTTCCTAAACTGACTTCCTTTTTTCCTCCTTGGGGATGTTCTGTCACAGGCAAGTGGTGAAGGGAGCAGAGGGCTGGGAATTTGCCAGATTCAGGTCTGCATACTACTGGCCCCCAAGATCTTTGCATTCCACGAGTGCTTCTACAGCAATGCAGCCAGGTCTTCCTCCTCTGTAGCCAGGGCTCAGGCCTCTTCCCACACATCAGCCATCCCCATAATTGGCTAGCCAGACACCTTGCTTTGCCTCTTCCCAGTGGGAGCACAGGGGTGGGAGCACAGGTAGGAAAGCAGAGGCTCTGTAGTCAGGCTTGTGTGACCTTGGGCATATGACTTCACCTTCTAGAGCCTCGGTTTCTTCATCTGTAAAATGGGTACAGCCACCGAGCCAGGATGAAAGGAAATAATGGATCAAAAGCACTCGGTTGGCACCAGGCTTTAAATACTCAAGTGCTCGTCACACGAGGTAGAAGCTGGTCCTATTGTTTACATCATTCTGATTACATGGTGGAAACCCAACATCCTCTCATATGGCTAGCTTTAGGAACAGAAATAAAGCCTGAGTCCACTTGTCCCTTCCCCTTTGACTCTCTTCTCGGTATATCATTAATTAATTAACACGTTTAACAAATATTTATTGACTGCCACTCACATGCCAGATGCTGTGCTGGAAGCTTCCCAAGGGGCGTGGTGTATATGGAAATACTGATCCCCATGCTCAGGGCAGTGGGTGTGGCTGAGAGAGGACAGAGGCCCGGACCCTGGAGTGCTGCCCGTCACTGGCAAGTGACCTGCGGGTTTACCGCAGTGGAAAGCTTCTATGTGCGCCGTGACAAAGGCCAGGCAGCCCTGAAATCATGAACAAGAAGCCTCAGAACAAGGGCTCATCTCTAGGGGGGAACAGACAGGCTGTGAACAGACAGGTGTGAACAGGTCATCACAACATGTTGCAGGAGGGCAGGAAGGAGACCAGTAAAGATCAGAGAGGACCGGGGCGAGACTGAGGGTGGAGGGGGCTGCTGGTAGCATCATTACTGTTGATGTCACTTTTGGGGAATTTTTGGTAGGAGACACTAGATTGGCTCACAAGTGCTTGAAAACCACAGTTTCCTAGAGAGACAGAAAGCCTGGCTCCTCTTCTTGGCGTTGCAGCCAACCCATTGCGTGACTTGGACAAGCTGCTTTCAGGGCCTCACCTCCCCGTCCATATGATGGAGGTGAGTGGATTGGACCAGTGATTCTTCACATTTTGATGGGTCACATACCCCTCTGAGAATCTGGAAAGTGTCTCTCAGACAAAAAGCACAAACACACAGAAATTTATCTACAGTGTCAAAGGGCTCCCTCTACCCCACCCCCCTACCCCCAAATCCTAGGCTAAGAAGCACCGGCTTCCGTGACCTCAGATGTCCTCTCTGGGATTATGATTCTGGCACCTGTGCCTGAGTGACATGCCTACGGGATGGGCATCCTTAGGAAGCCCTCTAGATGGGGGTTGGGACATCTTGTTTTGGGTTTAACTGCCCAAGGAGACCAGTCAGACTTGACACCAGCTGGTGTCAGGAGCAGAGAGCAGGCAGATGATGTAAAAAAGAGAAGCAGACTGGGCTAAGGGACATCAAGGTACAAACACCATGATCAATGCCAGCTGGCGCTCAGCCCAGGGGACTCGGGCAGTGAACTGGGGTGGGGGGGATACTATGTGAGAGTGAGGGGACCCTGCCCTGTTAGCAAAAGCCCGTTAGTTGCCTTTCAACTCTGACCATTTGCTGCAATGGGGAGCCCAGAGCAGCCAGCGCTTTTTTTTTTAATTAATTAATTTATTATTTACTTTTTTTGGCTGTGTTGGGTCTTTGTGGCTGTGCGTGGGCTTTCTCTAGTTGCGGCGAGCGGGGGCTACTCTTCGTTGCGGTGCGCGGGCTTCTCACGCGGTGGCTTCTCTTGTTGCGTGCAGAGCACGGCTCTAGGTGCGCGGGCTTCAATAGTTGTGGCACACAGCCTCAGTAGTTGTGGCTCGAGAGCTCTAGAGCGCAGGCTCAGTAGTTGTGGCGCACGGGCTTAGTTGCTCCGCGGCATGTGGGATCTTCCCCGACCAGGGCTTGAACCCATGTCCCCTGCATTGGCAGGCAGATTCTTAACCACTGCGCCACCAGGGAAGTCCCCGGCCAGCGCTTTTTATTTTTCATGAGAAGTTTTAGATCTAGGCTTGGAAACCTCTTCATTTTCAAAGAACAACCAACAGTTTTTGAAAACACTGTGGGCTGTAGTCTGTGGTCTCCTGCCTACATGGTCCACACTTCCAGGCTAAAGACGGAGAAACTGAGGCTAAGAGGAAAGGAGACTGAGTTCTTCTATTCTCCGCCGTCCTATGAGACATATTTTCACCTCTGAGATATTGGTAACAACGTTTATCAGTGCTGCACACAGCCATTGTTGAATCCTCCAACTGCTGTTAGAAGGGCAGTGACCCTCCCGAGGTCACACTAGAGCAGGTGGCAGAGCAGGGCCCTGGGCGTTGGGACCATAAGGCTCAGTTGCTCTTCCCAGCACATGGCCCTAAGAGGAGAGGCCTGCGGAAGTGGCAGTCACTTCTCAGTGAGGCCCAAGGCCCTGGCTGTGCCCCCTCTCTGGGAAACGGCTCCATCTGGATGGACACTAGTTCTTTAATCCGATTAGATCCGGCACCTCAGAGAGCCTTGGTAATCCAGGGCTGGCTGGAGCACTGCCTGGAAACTGGTCAAGCAGTAGCCTGGGGGGTTGGGAGGAACTCAGCTTATAAACATGGGTGTCCCAAGACCCTAGCCCTGCGGCCTTCCACTCCACCCGGGCTGCTGTGGCCCTGGTCTGTGCCCTCTTTGTACTTTGCCCCTGGAAGCCCAGAGGGGGACCTTCTCCCTTAAACCCTGTGTGTGCGTCTCTCCCGGAGCAGTTCTGCCGCCCCACACACCCACAAGCCACCAGACTACACTTCTGAATTAGCTGGGTTAAGCTCCCCCTCTCCCCTGTTAAGCTTCTTGTCTCTGGCCACCACAGCCCAAATAATTCCACAGGTCTGGGGAAGCAATTCCTCTTTTAATTGCAGAGGAAATGAGGAAGGCTGGCCAAGAGCAAAGTAGGGAGGGTTGTTACAATGTCATGTGGTAACGCAGCATCCTTCCTGAGATCAGTTTGAGGATGGGGCCACAATATTTCATATGGGGTGCTGTGAAGCGGTGCTTATACCCAGGTTCCAGTCCCATCCCAATCAGTCTATGTATTCTTGTTTAAAGATCACCTACTATACTGACTTCTACAGAAGCACTAGGGGGCATCCCAGGGGAGGTGATCTTTGGATCGGGTCTCAAAGTTAGAATAGGACTTTAGCATGCAGTGCACAGGCTGTGGAGGAAGGTCCACCACGTCTCAGCTGTGTGGCCTTGGGTGAGTGACTTACCGTCTCTGAGCCTGGGGGGGGGTTCTCCTCTATAAAATGAGACTGATTATACCAACCTAATTTGATTGTTTTCAAGACTGTAAACGCTAATGCAGTGTCTTTGCTCAGAAGCAGTAGCTTTTGTAGTGGTTTCCTAAGGCCACTTGACCTCTGTTACTCTGTGAAGGCTTCTAGAATACCGCAGGTATTCCAACTACTGACTCCAATAGAGAATCACCTGAAGCTCTTCTCTTGCTTTATCACTGGTGGATTTTCTGTTCAGAGTCCGAAGCAACTCCCTCCCTCACCACGTCCAATGAGAGTGGAGTCAGTCAGGAGGCTGGTTGCATAGTCTCTTCAGGTACAGGAAAGAAAGAGGCCAGACCCAAGGGAGAAAGAAGGTGGGGGAGGAAGGGAGCAGGGAGGGTTCCAACCCTTGCAACAGTTAAATGTTAATATAGGTGTCGGCATAGGAAGTGTCTTCTAATGATAGAAGGAAACTAGGGAGTTTTTCAGTCATCTCCTGCTTAAAAGATACAGATGTATTCATAATTATCCCTTGCCTCAGGCCTTGAGGCCCAGGTGGGCTCCAGAAGGCCTGTGTTCCTGCCAGACAACAGTCCTTAAGGAACATCATGTAGACAATTGGAATGCCGTTCATCGTGCAAAACACAATAAAACCCTGAGCTCTCTTCCTGTCTCAGAGACCCATAAATTATGAAAATTATACCTGCCCCAGGCCATGGACATATTGTTTTATTAAAGTTCCGATGAATAAACTTAAGACTCTTAAAAATGTCCTCTCAGCTTTCATCTGGCACACACCTCCATCACGGAGCTGTCTGCCGGGGTGCATTCGATGAGCTCACAAACGAACTTTGGGAGGTTGAGCTCATTTCAAGGTGCAGAGTCAGCAGGGTGCAGGGGCCAGCTGGGGAGCTGCAGGAGGGGCTGGGGGCCTCCTGGCCTGATGACAAAGTTGCCCAAGGGGTTCTGGTTGTCTGCCGTCAGAGTTGGGACCTCCCCACGCTTGCCCCCACTCTTCTGTCGAATGTGCGCCAGGCTTGTGGTGCCCTCATAGGAGGTGTGTGGTTATGGGTGTGGAGAGGGTTGAAATTCTTCCCTCTTTTTTTTTTTAAATTCTATCACTGGGTAGTCTTTTTATTCCATCCTGTGCTTCTTCCCCAAATGAGGTTGCTAAACCTTCAACTTTCCATCTTCCCGTCTACCGTTCAACCATGTAACTAGCAGGCATGTAACACCTTCTCCTAACCCTCAATTTCTGCATCTCTAAGAGGTAACTAACAATGGTTTTCGGCCAAGTGTGTTCGGTGCCTGGCAAAAAGGAACCATTCACTACATGCTAAGCCACCCAAGTCATTTCATAACTGGGAACAAAGAGGAACAGGGCCGGTCAAAGACAGACAGACAGTGGAGGCACATGTGGAACTTTTTCTCTGGACGCTGTATTTTAAAAAGCAAGCTCCCATTTGTTTAGCTCCCATTTCCTCAAGAGTATTTGGGTGAGTCTAAGCAGTAGAAAAAAAGTAAAACCAGGGGCAGGCCTGACCCATGTCCCCACCTATCAGGACACCCAGACGTAAAGCCTGGTACAGTATCTGGGACTGAGCCAAGGAAAAAAAAAAAAAAAACCACCTCCAAGTGTCAGTTACTTACCTTGTCAGTGAAGGGAGACGCCATCACGCAGGAGTGGGACAGGCCACAAGGTCGGCCAAGGAGCAGACAAGACCACAATGAGGCAGGACATCTTTTGTGCCTTCTTGGACGGTGACCAGGGAATCCTTGGAATGCAATGGGTTTGGAGGTCTCAAAGAGGACCCTGAGGCTTTCACAACGACTTGGAAGACACCATAACTGGTGACCCCAGAGAAAACCAGAGCTGGACCCAGGGCTCCTGATCTCACCTCTCCCTCTAGCCCCTTCCCCCCACCATTGCTGGCTGTCAGACCCCACTTACTGGTAACAGAAAAATGTCTATTTCTCAATTCCTCTTTCAGCAAACAAGAGGTACGTGTTCACATAAAAGTCAAACGTTCCTTGTGATTGGCATATAAATCGAAAGTAGATCATCTGAGAAGTGGCTGCGTGGTGGGGAGATAGAGGGATAGATAGATGGAAGGTGCACTGGAAAGGCAGAGGCAAGCCATCTAATAGATGCAAGTCTTTAGAGGTCAGAGGGGACGGGTTTTGTGCAATACGCACCCATCTAGTGAAAATAAGGAAGCTGCCAAGCGCTTTTGTGTTTGCCTTCTGTAAGCCTGTAGGTGTTAGGTACGTGAAAATCTGCTTGGGGGCACCAAGGCTAAAAGGAGAGTTGCAGAATTGTCAACTGGGCAGGTCAGATGAACCTCTCCCACCTCCCAGTTTTGCTGTCCATCTGTTATCAGTGCAACCTCGTGTAGGGGAGGGCTTGCCGGAGGACTTAGCACCTGGCAGGATTCAGCTTCATAAGTGAAGGTTTCCTCCACCGACTCTCAGGTCATCCTAGAGGCAGGACAATGGCCAGGAGCCCTCTCCCCCTGCCTCTTTGTCTGCCAGAGCTTGGCTACTCACTTCCATTTGTTCTTTGACAAACGTGCCACCTTGCTGGGTGAAGATGTTGGGAGTGTGAACACACAAGACACACAGAGAAACGGCAGTCCTGTGTATATTTAACAATATATATTTATATATATTTTCTAGATCAGTACATTCAGTTTTTAACTTGCTTTTTCTTCACAAACAGAAGAACTCTTACAATAGTAGACTTTCTAAAATAAATACTATTAAAATAGAGCTTCAAAATAAATATTCTATACAAAGGAAACCTTCTGTGGTAACTTTTGATGTGGGGTGAGAAGGGGTTACAGTGAAGAGGGAAAATGTGCCAGGGTGGGACCCTTGAACAGCTTTTCTGTTTGTAACATGAAACCAAACCGTGGGGCAGTGAGAAAGCAGGATAAGACACCACACAGTTACCCACAGCAAAACATGGCAGCGCGAGATTTGCCGTCACCTGTCACAGTAAGCAGAGGGCATGAAAATGCTCACCGAAGGCATGAACCAGGTCAGTGAAGCTTGCGGGATGCCCTGGTGACTTGCGCGGTGCCAAGTCGTGCTGCCTACACCCCACCGGACGTCCCCTGGGGCAGCACAGAGACCATGAAGGTGACGGGATGTGGATGCTGGTCCCAGCCCACACTTTCCACACTTGGACTCATCATAATCTAACTGGGCCTCGCTCGATGCCCAACAGGGATGCACGCAGACTCCAGAACGCGTAAAGAACCAGATGCCATCACGTGATGGTCTTCCATCTCGGTCCGCTGTGAGGGGCCCATATCAATAGCAGGGAACTGGTCTTGACTCCTCCCAGCCAGGGACCTTCAGGAGCCTTGGTTGTACCCCGTCTACCTGCGAGGGCTGGGCTCTCCTAGACCCAGTTCCCAGGGTGCCGGCTGGAGTGTTGGGCCTTCACAAACCCACCCTTGAGGGGAAGCAGCCTTGGCCCCTTAGGACAAGCATCCTGGACCCAGGTTTGTGGATCCCACCCCTGGTTCCAGGCAGAGCCACCAGCCACCCCAGGTTGAAAAGAAGTGGGAAGCAGCTGGCACTTTTCAAAAAAAGGTCAACACGAGGCATAATCCAGCCAAGCAGGCCACTGGTGACAGGACACGCAACCAGCCAGAAGCAGCCACAGAAATGTGTCGTGTTTCTGAGAGCTTGGTTCCTCAGTGGCCCTTGACTGGCCCCCGGGGGCCACGGACAAGCCAGTTTTATTTTTTCTTTTTGCCAAGGAAAACATGCTGAGGGATAGCTGTGCAACAAAGCTGGGTGAACCGAAGCTGAGCACACAGGAGAGAGTTCTGCAGACATCCATCTAGCAGGCTAGATGCAAACCAAAAAGAACAAGCCAAAACAGGGGGAAGGGAAAAAAGAAAGCCAAAACCCAGAAAAATCCATGTTTATAACTATATACACAAAAAGTCAGGGTTCAGGAGGCTGTTTGCCAGGTAACAGGGTCTATGTAGATAGAGACGGTGGGGTAGGGGTATATGTATGTATGTATGTATGTATGTATGTATGTATGTATGTATGTGTGTGTGTGTGTGTGTGTGTGCACAGCTTATGTAAGTCAATTCTCCACAGAATGTGCGTGTAGAACTCCAAAGATCACCAAAGTGCAACTTGCCACTGGGTCAAGTTTCCCATGGAGACATTTGAGGGAGGGGCTTTGGGAAAAGTTCTGAGGTCTCACCAAGCGAGGACGTGTGCCCTCTTTTTTGGGGTAACCTCTGCACACCTGTTCTGAGAAAACATCTCCAGTCCCTTCAGTACACATCTGATACATTCAATTAGGACAAGTGGTTGGCTGAATGTGTTTTTTCTACCATTCCCTCTGATTTGTGCAAGAAAATCCATACATCCATCACGACTGTGGCAAAGGTAGCTACAGGAATCAGCCTTAGAAAACGCAGATGCAGTATTTCATATTTGCCTTTTACAAGCCAGCATATGTTATATAAATAAAGCCTAAAATAATAAGACCCTCCCCTCCTTTCCACCAGTCAATAAATACCTACGGTTACAATTAACTTATTCTAAATCATAAGATGTTACTACTAGTCTTCGAGGAAAAAAAAAAAAGTCCTTGAGAAGCACTGGGTGCATGACTACCTGCCTCCTTGCCTCCTTCCTGGAGGCTGTTCTGTTCCTACAGAACAAACTGGAAATGCTACAAACGCTGTGCCTAGTGCACTTCCGATATCACCTGGGGTAGCTTTTCTGACCCAGACTACTTTCTCTCATGGGGGGAAAGAGAGGGAGGCACAAATTACCACACTAAGCAAAAACCCCGCACAATAGCTAGGGAGGAAGGACCGGACACACTACAGCTTTTGCATGCAACAAGTACCTACCCACCGGACGAGCTGCACTTTCTGAGTCCTTTAGCACCTTGAGAGAAAGAGTTGCTACGTCTTTGGGGGCTGTTGGGAGGGGCTCATTATAGCCACGCACAGAAGCAAGGCTCAATCCCAAGAAGCCCCCGGAGAATCTTTCCCCCACCCGCATTCTTCTGACTCCCCCGCCAGGGCTTCCTAACACTAAAATAGACTCTTTTTTCATCATCTGTCTATTTACATTAAAGATACAGACACTGTACACAAAAGGCTATGACAGCAAGCAGCAGAATCAAGAGAGAAGAAACCCACACCCAGCTCGCCTCAACTCTCACTCTGCGAATGGGAGGTGCTGCCTCTCTTCTTTGCTGTTAAAATCCTCTTCTTGGTGGGGAGGGGGATTGTGTTCCTTGAGGTTGCTCGCCCCCCAGATTTTGAAATCAGCCCTTCCTGGGGGTGGCCCAAAAGGAAGCAAGTGTTTTACTATTATTTCTTAAAACACCGTTAGCATCTGGTTTAATGCTTCTATAAAAACATAATGACTGGATCCAGAGACCACAGCCTCAGACTCATTGGCAAAATGCTATTTGGTCTCGAATTTGCCGCCCTGGACTTCTCTACCCATAAAGTTTCTGGAAAAGATCTGGGTAGAGAGAACTTGGGACACGTAGCGGGCGGGTGAGTCTGTGACCCAGTAAGAGCCGAAGGATGGTGTTATGAGTGGAACACCCCCAAGAGTTAGTGAGGAAGCTGGAAGGGAGAAAAGGTACTGTGCAGTGGTTCCTAGATCCATCCGTGGCTCCGGGCAGAGCGAGGAACGAGGGGGGTCCCAAGTATATACAACAGGGATCGCCAGGGTCTACACCTTCCCCAAGATGTCGGGGCAAACCGGGGTAGAGGCTGGGAGAAGAAGGTATAGACGGCAAAACTCCAAGGGTCTTCTTCCAAGGTCCCCTGGCCGCTCAGTTACCGATTCCTCCCAGGCAGCCAGAGAGAATGCAAAAGAGCGGGGAGAGAGGGAGGGAGGAGGGGGGCTGGGAAGGCATTCAAGCAGCTGCAACTTCCGGATATGTGTCCACATCTGTGTTCCATCTTCTGAAAAAGAAAAATCGCCCCCAAACCACACCACGCCCCTGCCACTATCTGTTTCACACAAGTTCCAGGACCCTGAAAAAAAAAAAAAAAAAAACCCAAAGTGCTTCTTCATCCTTCTGGGGAAGAGAAGGATGGGCGATTGTGGTCTCTGTTTCTTCAG
This sequence comes from Phocoena sinus, assembly GCF_008692025.1. Lineage (NCBI taxonomy): Eukaryota > Metazoa > Chordata > Mammalia > Artiodactyla > Phocoenidae > Phocoena > Phocoena sinus. The sequence continues at coordinate 53,180,109 of NC_045765.1, read as the reverse complement.
AAGCTGGGGGTAGGGAGTGGGCAGACTGGCAGGGTCAGCCTGAGGATGCTAAAACCTCTGGCCTCGCTGTGGTGGCCCCCTCTCAGGTGTGAGAAGGGAACCAAGTTTCCAGGGGGAAGCGCCGGGACTTGACCCCAGGTGTCAGAAAGGCTTGTCGGGTCTGCTGGCCTTGGCGTCCCCGACGGCTGCCTTGCAGATGACGCTGTTCGTGTGCTTGCAGCGGCATCCGGGGCGGCGCAGGCGGTCATAGCCGCGCTGGGCCAGCTTCACGCAGCCGGTGGCGGGCAGGTAGCAGAGCAGGCAGGGCAGCACCAGGGAGAGGGCGCCCATGAAGGACCAGCGGGCGCAGCAGTTTGAGCGCGAGCAGGAGCAGGGGTGGTCGGCGCAGGAGCCCTCATCGTCCTCGTTGGTGCAGTGGTAGAAGACGCCCTGCACCAGGCACATGCAGGTGCCATAGTTGACCAGCGTCTGGGCGGAGCACAGGCACTCCTGGTTGCAGACCCAGCAGGAGGGCAACGTCCGGGGGGACGCGCACTCCTTGCACTTACACTTCCCGCAGGCCTCGCACAGCAAGAAGTGCTTGTCCAGCTCTGGGGGGACGGCCGGGCCCTTGAGGTCCAGTGGCTTGCAGTGGATGGCCTTGGGCTGGATGCGCACGGCCCTCGGGGAGGCCTGGTCAGCCACGGGCGGGGGGGCCATGTGGTCTAAGAGGCGCTGGTCAGAGGACGTACTGCTGCTGCTGCTCACAGAGCTGGGGCGCCCGCTGAAGGAGATCCAGTGGTGGGTGATGTCCTGGTCACAGCGGGCGGGTGTCAGGGCCAGCTCCGGGGCTGCACCCCGGGTCCGCTTGGGGCCGGTGGGGGGTGCCAGGCCAGGATTGTCGATGTAGTCGTTCTCCACGTGGCTGGTCTTCATCTGGTCGATGGGGAGAATGGTGAGGGGGTGCTGGAGCCGGCCGTGGGCCATACGGCTGTCCAGAAGGGGCTGGACCATGACTGAGCTGGGAGTCAAGGGGACGCTCTGTGGGATCGGGGGCTCCATGGGGCCAGAAGTCCTGGGCTGTGCAGAGAAGCAGGCTTCTAGGGGCCCTGGAGTCGGGGGCGGAAGAGAGAATGGATTCCAGGCATCAGTATGTGGCCTGTTAACACCCCCCACCACCCCCACCCCCGTCAGGTCCTCGGGAGCCCAAATGAAATGGGAACTGGAATTCCTTTGGTGGACTCTCCAGCATTATGGCTTAGATGATTAATAATGACAGCAACAACAATAGCAAGTGATAGAAATAACTTATTTAGTACTTACTATGTGCCAGGGACTCTTCTAAGCACCATATTTATTACGTCATTGACTCTTCACAATAAACCTAAAATGTAACTACTATTATTATCCCTTTTCTAGTTACAGGAAACTAATGTTCAAAGTAACTTGTCCACAGTCACACAAAACCATCAGTAGCAGAACTAGGGCTCAAAGCTGTGCCGTCCGAGTTCATTCTTATAACCCCCATGAAACATGCTTCTGATTTAAGACAGATACAGCTTAGCAGTTATAAACACAGGCTCCGGAATCAGATCCAAGTTCAAATTCTCACCTCTGCCTAGCAGCGTTACTGTGAATGAGGTTCTTTAACCTCTATGCCTTAGTATTTTCATCTGTAAAATGGGTTCTTGTGAGGACTAAATGAGAAAATGCATATCTAGGACCTAGCATTTTGCCTGACACACAGCACATACTCTAATTTATCACCATCCCAGAGGGCAACAGTTTAGATTTCCTGAGCACTAATAAGCACGACTATTAAGTACCAAGCGATGTGCTGCGTGCTGAGGATGTGGTGACCACGACAGACGGTCCCTGTATGCTCCCATGTAGTTTATCAGCTGGATAAACAAAAGCCTTTATTTCAGATAATCACGAGAGAAGGAAGAGCTGTATCTGATGCCTGCACATCCAGGATATTAACTTATTACCACTACTTCTGAGCGCAGCAACATCTAGTGGCTAATAACCCCTGGGTAGGTGCACCTCTGACAACTTGGATGGGAAATCCTCCCGAGGGGCTCTCACATCACCCATTGCCAAGTGCTGAGCTGAACATTCAGCCTAAATGCTATTTACTAGAATAGCTAAGCCAACCCTGGATCAGTTTCTAATTTCACCGAGAGAGTGCAATTTTAAGTTGGAATCCGGCCAGAGATTCAACTGCAGTGCCTGACACGGAACCCCAGGAAGTCACTTAAATCAAAGAGCGGAAACGGCTTGGTTCAAATTTAGAAAGTGCACATTGTTTTCTATTAGAAGTGCCATTTCCTCGCCCGCTGACCTTTACATTCAGAATTCGGCTGGAGATCAATTTAAAGAAATAGCAACAGAGGCCAAGACCTCTGCCCAAGGGGGCACGATTTGGAATCCCAGACAAAGATTAGACTCTGGGAAGATTCCACCGGGCTTGGGAGTGGGGGACACAACAGATAGCCAGAGTTCGGATAAAAGGGAAAGATAACCACCTTTGGGGGGGGCGGAAAAAAGACCATTGGATTAACGTGCTACGGGATGGGGTTTTGGTAAATGCTTTTTCAAGACGCTAATGATGTTCTGATTTGGAGAGCTGACCCTGTACCTCCGTTATTAGGTTCACCTTGCCTCAAAGGTGATGCTTAAGACGGGGATGTGGATAGGTTTCCACTTCCAGTTCTAATCCTGTATCCCTCCAGACTTGGGACACAGCTGGTGATCCCAGTATTCCAATCACAGGAGAATGACACCTGCCCCGAGTGACACATCCATACTTATCAGTGTCTCTATAGTAAAGAATGAAGAGAGAAAAAAAAGGCATTCAGGGCAACTCTGTATTATACTTCCCCTGCTTGGAAACAACAGTTTGATCAGAAATGGTTAAATTGGGGAAGGGCCTCTTTAGATGCTTTCCAGCCTGTCTGAAATAAAGAGCTAGGTCTAGATGCGAAGTTCATGAAGCGGATGAAAGGGAGCTTATCCACAAGGTTCTCATCTGTATACTGCAAGGAAAAAACCATTAAGTCTTTTCTGCAAGGTTCATTGCTCAGTCAACTGATATTTCCCCTTCGCAAAGCCATGAACTATGGGCTCATGAACAAGGGCTCTGCTCCCACAGTCCTATCTACTTAAGAGAGATTTCTGTGCACAGTTTCTCCCATCTCAGAGGATGTCTGCCTAGAGGTAGCCTGCCTCCTGCCTCTGTGTTCCCTCCACATGTCAGGAGAGCATCGTCTTCAAAGAAGAGACTTCCCCGTGGCAGAGTTAGACTTAAGTGTCTGGCAGGTCTGCCACCAAGAAATAGTCATCTGCCAAGGCAGCCTCCTTTGGGGATCCTGGGGTCAGGGCTGGATGAGGGGGGGGATGTTAGTTAAGCATTCAGAGAGAGGAGTTTTTCCAAGGATCAAGTTGGCCATGGGGCAGAACTTCAGGGGATGCTACCTCAGCCCACTTTATTCTTTGCAGGCACTCCAAAGCCTTGCTTCTAGAATAAGTGGGTTTGGGGTCAAGAGAAGGTTAGGAGCCACGGGTCCCAGACCTTTGCCTGGAGGAAAAGGTGTGACTAGGCAGAAGAATGGAAAATGCTGACAGAGGCACAGGAGACGACTCTGGCGCCAGCCAAGAGGTGCCTCAGCCAGAACCCTGCAACCAGGGCAAAGACAACATGATTCCCTTATTCCAGAAGCTCAGGGTCCTGCCAACAGAACGTCAGTGGTGGTTTGAAGGCTGTATTGCCCCATGTAGTTGGGCTTTTTGCCTCTTAGGACTAGGATTGGGACTGGCCATGCTGTGGGTACTCCCTCCCCTATACAGTTTATCCACTCTCCTTCCCCTGGTCTATTCCTGGGGTTCTATAAGAACGGGCACACTTTCTATGGAGGAAGCAAAAGGCATGGGCAGTGCCTGGGGATTTTAATAGGCCCTGGAATCACAAGACAGATTCATGGAAAAAGTCCCATGGAAAAGTCCCACCAGGAAGCCAGGGTGGGAGCAGTGCCTGCAGGCGATGGGGATATTGGCATTAGCAGGCTCCCATCACTCTCCAGAGGCAGCTGTCAACATCTGGGCCTGCACTCAGGGCCAGACATGGGGGTGGGAGCTCAGTCCACGATGACTCAGCTCTCTTGGGACATGCTGCATCCAAGATGGCTCCGGCAGGCATATTCTAAAATGCATCTTCCCTATCATAACCCTGATGGAAGATGCCTTCCGGCCACCAGGGGCTCAGAGTTGTACCACTCCAACCTTCTCAGGCTTCATGGCCTCACCTCCCAATTAGCCGGGACCCTCCGCAGGAGGGTGGAATTCATTTGGCTGACAAGAAAAACAACTTCCGGATAGCCTGTTTGATAACCCCTCAACACAGCTCAACGGTGTCTCAAACCCGCCTCCCCCACCAAGTCCTCGGCTTAGAAGATTGATCCCTACTCACTGGGACACACCCACCCTCCAGTCTGAGCAACGCTGCCGAACTTAAGTGCAGTTTAATATGTACTCTGCTTCCCCTGCAAGGAAGGAAGAGATTTATAATACAAATAGGAGAGAGGAGGCTTTGCCTCATTTAGGCTGTTTGGGAGACTGATGGCCAATTTGGAAGACTGTGGACAGAGAAACAAAGCCAGCAGTCCACTTAGCCAGAGACGCACCTCTATCGAATTTTTGGTGGCAGCCTTATGGATTAGCATGAGGAAGGGAAACTTTTACCTCCGTTCCAACCTTCTAATAATAATAATTAATAATTAGGGGAGGGCTTCCCTGGTGGCGCAGTGGTTGAGAGTCCGCCTGCCGATGCAGGGGACATGGGTTCGTGCCCCGGTCCGGGAAGATCCCACGTGCCACGGAGCGGCTGGGCCCGTGAGCCATGGCCGCTGAGCCTGCGTGTCCGGAGACTGTGCTCCGCAACGGGAGAGACAGCAACAGTGAGAAGCCCACATACCGCAAAAAAAAAAAAAAAAAAAATTAGGGGAGCAGCAAGCATTTATGAAACATTTCTTGGTGTCAAGCTCTGTGCTAAATCCTCAATGATTTTCTCCTTCAATCCTCACCATCCCCTTGGAGGATAATACCCATTTTGCAGAGGAAGAACAAAGGGTCATAGAGCAGGCAAGTGGTCAGGGCAGGATTCGAACCCAGGCAGCAGAGGCTCCAGAGGCTGCAACTTCAGCCCTGCGACCCTGACTTGCAATAACTCCTGGGTATTCATGGAAGGGCACGGAAGCACCCCTCTCTCTTATAGCCATGAACTCCGCCAGTCTCCCAGGTCTGCCACCAGCCCTCAGGGAACCTCATTGGGCCATCTTCGGGTTCTTACCCAACCAGCCTGGAAATGAAGCCAGACAGGGCTGACATCAGACTGGCCCCCCAGTTAGGGGAATTTTCAGTGTGGAAAGCAGAGGCTGGGGGGTTGAAATCTGTCATTAAAGGAAGGGTCAGAGCGCAAGACATCTTCACTTCCATTTTCTTTGGCATCCCTTTTGTCACCTCACACACCCCCATTTTTCTAAGAGTTTTCATTTTTAGTTTTCTTAAGGTTGAATGGGTCTCATTTGTAGGATCTCACCACAAAGCAGTTCCTAAAAGGAAAGCCTAGAGTGGGTGGGAATCCCGTCTCCTCCCACCTATAAAGTTGAACTTAAGGGTCCCTCGGGCACGTTCATGGATGCAGCTTCCTGGTCCAGGTCTGTGGGGAAGGGAAGGAGGAGCTAGGGTAAAAGGAAGGCAGAAGAAGAGAATCCTAGAACACTGAATCAGCAGGATATCGAAAAGCCCAGAGCACACTGTCCTGTATTTGCGGCTTCGTCTGTGAGCCTGACATTGCATGTGTACCTGTGGGGAGGGGCTGAGCATCAAGACGGCAGACAGCTCAATGCAGGCTGGCTGGAAAGAATCAAGAGGCATGTTAAAATGTCTGTTCCACCCATCCACCCCTTCCCCTGGACTTATCCCAGGGAGAGGAGTTGGGAAATATTAGGAAAACCTGACAGTTGTACTTTGAAAACAACAGGTCAGCTAATGCCAAACTGGCAAGGGGCTCTGAATGAAAGGGTAGTTTCTGCACTGCCCCATTCAGTCCCAGCAGGTGCCTTCAGGGAAGGCTGTTTAAGCCTTTAACAGCTCAGAGAAAAAGGTCTCTAGGCTTCATGAGAGCCCGCCCACCACTATCTACCACTCTCGCTTGGGTTCTTTGGGACAACACTCCAGTTTAGTTCATTAAGCTCCAACTAAATAATGACTTATTGCTTCAAAAAGACTTTTTAAAGGGGGGGAAGGGGGATGAGGGAAGCCAGGGACTTGCCTTCCCTACACCCCACTGAGGGGGACAATCTCTTCTGCAAATAAAGCATTTAGGCAGCTGGATTTGCCTGAGAAACCTTGTTCCTCCCTGCCACCCACCACTAGCACCAAGGAGCTGACCTCTGGTCATAACCTGTCAGAGATCACAAAAGCAGCTGCTTTTCCTCACGTTGTCCCATCCCCAGTTATCAGTTCCCAACCCTCTTCTCTTCTTTTTCCACAACCAGCTGAGCTCCAAAGCCCCGGTGCTAGGGTGAGTGGGAGAGGTCTTGCTGTACTTGGCTCTGGGCTATTCTAACCCGCTACAAATTTTGGCTTCGATGTATTCCCCTCTGAATTGTTGTCTGCTCAGATCCCCTTAAAGAGGGATCAGAAGTCAAGAGTGAGAAAAGAATGGGGCTAGAACTCTGTTAACTACTGGTACAGTTGGGGAACCACTGGGCCACATCAAAGTTTGGGATGGGGCACCAGAAATCTAAACCCCAGGGGAGGACCCCCCCCCCCCCACTGACACCAAGATCATTTTATTTGTCCACTAAGAATTGGACTTACAATAATAGACGTTAGCTTACTCCTGGGATGGGGCAGGAAATGACTCCTCCTTCCCCCCAACCAGAAAGAGACAAGGGAAACCACTTTTCTGCAAAGGGCCACCTGCCCCAGAAGGGCCCCTTCCCTCCTCCGTGAGATCCAGCACATCTGTGCTCCCTCCCCGGTGCCCTTGCTTCCTCCACTGACTGTCCTTGGAAAGAACAATCGTGATCACAGCTGAACGGTGGAGCCTCTTAAACCCAGCCACATGTCCCGGATACATCCCCAGCCTTGTCAGCTGTCCGGATCTGCAGGGTGGCCCCAGGCCCCCTGGAGAGCTAAGCATCCTTCGCCTCTTACATCACACAGCACCCCACATCTCCTGTGGAGGAAGGGGCTCCCTTACAACCAAGCCCTCCTTGCTAGGCACCCAGTAGTAACAAGGGGCACAGTCCCAGCCCTGCACACTTGCTAGCTGCTCAGCTGGCCCTGGCCCCTCGGGAGGAGTTTCTTCTCCCCACTCTGCAGATGGGGAGACTAAGGCCCAAGCTTAGCACATTTCCTAGCCCTTATCTGCTTTGACCCAGCCCCTACCTTGGTCTGGAAGAGGTAATACAGTCTTCGGTTATGTTGCCCTTCATCACCTTCTTCCTTTGGCTCTTTTGAGAGAGTAAAAATATATTCCAATGAGTCATTGCTTTCCCTTCTGTCAGGTAGATCCAAGTTGACCATGAGATGGAACCTTCTCCACTCTTGCCATGTCGACATCCTAAATCCAAAACTTTTTATTCTATCCCTAGATCCAGAGGCTTTCCTCACAAGGGAACTTCCACCTCAGTAGGGCCCAGATGACAGACAACTCTGGATGCAGAACCACATTGAAAGCCGTAACTTTCTAAGAACACTGACCTTCTTCTCTGAAGAGAAGGGGCTCCTCTCTAATAAGCCTCCTGGTACGGTACCATCACCCGGGCCCTACCCAAGAGGATGGACCGGGGAAAGAAAAATAATCGTGGGGGCCGGAAGACGTCACATGAAGGGACTAATAGCATTAGACATTGGAACAGAATCCCCCACAAAGGACTTATACTTTGGTGATACCAAAGTATTAAACCCCAGAGCAACACACCTCAGGGCCATTTCTGAAGGTGTTAATGGGTGTTTTTTCCTCCCTTAGTTTTAAAAATCACTGACTTTCAAATTCTGCACTGAAAGGCTGCCTTCATTTGTTTTTCAAGTCAGCCAAACCTCTGGGCAGAGGCAATGTCAGGTTTACCAGAGTGGGGGGGTGGAGTTCCAAAGAGCCCATCTCTCCACCTATTCTGGAAGGATGAAAACAAAAATGACATCTGTGAGCTCCAAATGCCCCCAGCCTCTGCCCTGCTTTAACCGGGAATCATACTATTCCATGTGATCAGTCTCTGCCCACTTCACCCTACCAAAGCTTTAAGGAAATGTTGCCATTTCAGAGAATAATTTGGTAAAGGTCATGGAATGAGCAGGAGAGCACTTACTCTAGAGTTCAGAATCTACGAAGGAAGATAACCAAGAGACATCTTTAAAGTCTTCCTCATCAAGCTGACCAACATTTGTCCATCAAGGAGATTTTAGAAATCTGCCACCAAAATGCCCCCTACCCAGTACTGGCCACGCAGCTCAGTTGGTCAGGATGTGCACTGCTCATATTAGAATTCGTCTGGAGCCTTCTGGCAAGTGAGGACCCTCCCAAGGGCTAGGAAAGACAGAAAATTTGATTTCACACTGGACACATCTACAACTTCTTTCCCACCCTTCTGCTGAAAGAGAGAGAAGGAGACAGAGAAAAGAGAGAGGGAGAAAGAGAGGGCTGGGGGTGGGGGGGTGAGGAGAGAGAGAGAGGTAGGTGTGGGGGGCATTGTCAATGGCTGCCCTCCCTTTCCTAGTCCTCCCCACACCCACACACTAAGGGAAAAACTGAAACTTTCAGATGTTTATGCTCCATTCGTATGAAGATCCGGGGGAACGCTAAACATTGTGAAATCACCAGTGCAATATTGCGTAGGGCCTGAGGCCAGACAGCGCTTATTAAGAGATTGATAAACCCACATCTCCTAAATGCTCTGGGCCTTCACCTGCCAGCTTTGTATCCCCCAAGAGGCTCAGAGAGACTGGAGAGCCTTGGTCAGCTAACCGGACAGAGATGCACTTGCTCTAACCCCTCCCCAAACTGGAGAGAATCATGCCACTGGTTTGGAAGCAGGAAAGAGGGGGTTCACACTGGGTCTGGGCGCCCCACCGAACCCACAACCTTCCTTTCATCGCGAATCATGCTGGGGTTGGGGTGGGGGAAGTGGTCTCTGAGCCTTGATGAGCCAGAAGGCAGCCTTCTGCCCTCATCCAGGCCTGACAATATGGATACCCATCCAGCAGCCGGTACAAGAGGCAGCCAGCAGCTCTTCCCTCTGCCCACCATCCAGCCCCTCCAGCCCAGTTCGCTTCTCCCGTCCATCGCTCAGCCCATCAAGCCATGCAACCATTTTCCGCCTCTCCTGCCTCCTCTGCCCACAACCCCCAGCCCCCAATCAAAGAAAATTGAGAAACCGTCTTCTTGCACAAGAGCAGCTACTGTCTAAATGCTTTTTGATCGTCTGTATGGAGGGGAAACTGGCCAAAGCCCTGCTCCCAGTGATGCAGCCAAGCTCCAGCTGTCCTGGCTGACCGAATTTGCCCTCACCCCCCTTCACTGCCCCCATAGGCTTGGCGATTCAGAATTTTCAGAACGTACCGTCTCTATCCTTCTCTTTTCTCGGTGATGTCAAGCCTGGTACCACCAAGAAGGAAGGAGAGAAAGCGGGAGCCTTATCTCTCCTACGCACGCAGCCTCTTCCTCCAGCTCCCACACGCCCGGCGTTATGGAAACGCACCTTCAGCCCCTACCACAGCCCCAGCGCGGCCCGGGGGCCCCGGGACCTGGCACAGCTCGGTGCCCGGAGATAGGGAGGCACGAGGAGGCCGAGGAGCCTCGGGCCCTGCAGAGGCCGGGGAAGAAAAAGGCAACTGCAAGGCAGCTGCACAGCATAAAATGCGGCAGCAGAGCAAAGGTCAGACGGCAAGGAACCGCCTCGCCAAAGAGAGAGAGAGAGCAGAAATGCCCAGTCCCGGCCAGCCCCGCTCTGACCATCGAGGGGGAGGCAGAAGGGAAGAAAATCCAGTCCCTCACGGCTCCGAAGGGCAAAGAAAAACCTACGTCGAGCATAGGCCGCTGCGGCGGGCTGGGGAGATCTACGGCGGAGCTGGCACCGTGGGCAGCGAGCCCGGGGCGGGCGAGCCGCCCAGGGCGAGGGCGCCCGCCGGACCCAAGAGGTGGCTCCTGACGGAGCGTAGAGCCGCCTGTTACAGCGCCCGAGGCCGGTGGTGGCAGGGGGAAAAAGGCCAGGCCAGAAGCAAACTCCCGGGACACGCACGGAGCTTCCGAGTCGTAGAGAGTGGGGAAGCTGTGCTTGGCAGTGCCCGGGGGTCGGGAACGCCGGTGCCAAGCTGTGAACACCCCCGGCGCCTTGCCGGCCCACCCGAGGGCGTCAGGGAGCTGCGGCGCACCGCAGCGGCTCCAGGAGGCGCAGGGAGAGGGAAGGAACACTGAGGCGCGCCTAGAAATAGCGCACCATTTGCCCCAGCCCGAGGGGGAGTCGCGTCGCGACTCAGAGAGGGGCAGCTTCACATCCCGAAGCCGGCCGGGGACTTACTTTGAGGAGCCGCAGAGTCACAAGCATTGCTCCACGTCTGTGTGAATTCCCGAACCCGAGTGGGTCTGACGCCGCTGTCCTCACAGACGCCGGCCGGAGGAACCGGCACTGCTCCCTGCGCTGCTCAGCGCCAGCACCGCGCTGTCAGCCCCTCTCGCTGCCTCCGCGGCGATGTTGCAACCACTGCCTGGGAAAATGGCTTTTTTATGAATGGGAGGGAAGGGAGCTCCTGTGCGCACGCGCGCAGTTCGCGATTCTATGAATGGGTGGGCACAAGAGACCCCGCGCGCGCATGCGCCGCGCTCCTTTTTTTATGAATGGGGGGCCGGAAAAGAACTTAACCCGTGATTGCTGGGGCTGGCTCTCGCTCCTCCAGGGGCCGTCGTTATTTTACAAAGAGGGGTGGAGGTTGTTGTTGCCTTTTTTTTTTTTTTTTTCCTTTATGAATGGAGGGCGGCGGCGACTGCTGCAGCTGGCTCAGCTGCGCGGGCTGTACCCCCTCCCAGCCTGCGAGAGGAGGTAAAGGCCACCTTCACGCCACTGCGGGCCTGGGCTGGAACCGTCAGTGTTGCTGGGGGGCGGGGGGACAACTGCGGCCTCAGGATCCTGGACTGAGAGCTGGGTGGGGGAGGACACACCTAGATCTAGGGATTTCTACCCGCCGAAGGCAGTCGGGAGGGCGGGGGAACGGGAAAACCCCTGCTGAGGGCCTTCTCTTTCTCTAGACTAGGGGCGTCGGGGGGCGAGGGGTCTTGAAGCTGTGTTTACCAAAAATTAAGAAAATGTCAAACGTCCATATCAAAGAAGGGCGGAGTGGGGATTGCTGAGTGAATCTGGTTCCTTTCCTGACGCTGAGTCTCCCTTGAGTAAGCGCAGACCACCCCTCCCCCCATTTCTTGGGTGTGGACAGCGACTGGGCCTAGGCCTCTTCCGGCTCTAGTACCCCCCAGGGTGATACTGGCTACTCAGCTAGAGACCTGGCTCTCGCCTGGCAGCGACCCCTTCCCCCCCACTCCAGGGTAATGTCCGCAGTGCTCCGGCGTCCGCCCGCCCTCAGCTGCCCTGGCTAGTGCTCCCCTCTCCGTGCGTTTCCCAGCCCTCACGGGACGCGGGCCTGAGGGACCCTGTGTCCTCCGAAGGCCACAGCCCTTTGCTGCTGTAGGCGCCTCTCCCCAGCCACCCCTACTTGCGCCCCTCCGGGGAAGCGGGAGCGGCCGAGAATTGGCCAGGTGGATGGGTGGAGCCGTCCGCGCCGAGGATGCTGCCGGGGTGGCCACGGGATTAAATAACAACAGAGCTCTTGAGCCGCAGAGGAAATGGAAATGGCCGGGATCTTTTCTTTGCAGTTAATGATGGGGCGGCGGGGGCGGGGGGAGCGCATCAACCCTGGGCGGTGAAAAGAAAAGCCCCCGCCATTAGGCCTGACTCCGGGAAGGCGGGGAGCCCTCGCAGCAGGCCCAGCTCCGCCCAGGAACGAAGGAGGCTGTAGCCTCCGGGGAGTCCGGGGTAGGGGGTGGCTTTGATGCGGGGATAAGAGCTGGGCCAGGGTCTGAATCCCCTGTAAGGTTCGTCTTGATGGTGTTTTCGCTTCACGGGGAGGTTGTGAGGCAGGTTTTTTCTTCCTACGCCACCATAGATCTGTGCTTGGCTGTTGTCAAGGGAGCCGATGAAAGGCTTCCAGCCCAGGCCAGAGGTCTGGCCTTGGGCTGGATCTGGTGCTGGGGCTGGTGCTGGGGCTGGTGCTGGCGCTCTGGAGACAGGCAGAGGGAGAGACATTTTGCAAACCCAGACCAGAACCCAAGGTCACCGAGTCCAGGCTAAAATGGCTTCTCGCTACTCAAACGCACCTTTGCAGTGTGATTTCCTTACTCAGCTCCTGGGGGCAGAGCAGGCTCTCCCCCGACGAAAGCTCAGTCTTACTTTCAGGGCCAAGACCTTACTTAATGCCAAGAGAAAAACTCTTTACTAGGACAATAGGGTATTTTACAGTTGTTCAGGTCTTCCCTTTACAGGCATCCAAGCTCAATATCATTATTCCTATTTGTCAGATGTAGAAATTGAGGCCAAGGGTCCTGCACCTGATAAATGAAAGATCTAATAAATGGTGGTGCTGATTTTCTAGATCTTTGCAACCCGGATCTTTCTACTTTGCTACCACCCCATCTTCATATCACAAGCCTAAAAACTTTTTTCTTGCAAGTCACTGAAGCACGTTAAACGAGGAAAGTTGGAGCAGTGATTTTCCAGCCAGTGGTTGCTCATGGGCCTTGCTGGGACAAGTAAAAGGATGGGAATAAGGAAATCCTTTCTAAACTATGGAAGAAAGTCAAGATGAGGTAGGGGGTGGCTGTCCTGTGTCCTTAATTAGAGGAATTAGCCAAGAGACAGTGTTCCTTCCATTCCTGGTCTGTTCTCAGCTTTCCTGAAAGAGAAGTGAGGAGACCCCAGCTCTGGTGGGGCTCCATGCAGGAGCCCCCCATCCTGAGCTGGGAGGAGTCTCTGATACCTGAGCAGACTGTGACTCGGTGTCTGGGAGGGCGCTGGGGACCATATTCCACTCTTCCTTGGAACCTAAAGAGAGGAGAGGTTTGGGGGTAACTGTTATGAGAAATCCATCCATCCATCCATCCATCTATCCAGTCAGTCATTCATATATTCTGCCCTGGGGCCTGCCCTGACTCTGAGGCCTTGGTGAGAGACAGACAGTCCTCCCTGCCCTAGTGAAGCTCACAATTCGGGGGGAAGACAGACTGTGCAATTTGAGTCTATGATAAGTGCTAGGAGGGAGACGGAAGCAGGATCTGAGGGTATGGGGAGAGCCGCGAAGGACCTGATTTTAATTTGGGCACCAGGGGGTCTCTTTCTGACAGGGGGCTGTGGTTATGAGTTGAGACTTGGAGACTGGGGAGGCGTGACCTGAAGGAGGATGAGGGGACAGGTTGGGAAGCATCTGCATGAGGAAAGGCTGATGTGAAGGTGCCTGTGGGGAGGCATCTCTGTGGCCGACACCCTCTGGTTGGTTGTGTTTTAATCCTGTCTGCAGCCCAGGGGCCAGAGGTTGGGGGAGAGGGGACAGAGTGAAAGATGGTGGGGAATGCAAAGCATTTGTGCCTTCACAGTTTAACGGTACCACCTTCATTCTTCGGATTGAGTGGCTGGTAGGCCTGTGCTGGATTTTTTTTTTTTTTTTTCCTACTTCCTGTGACTTTGTTCATTCCAAAGCTGCCCTGTCTCTTCCCCAGGTATAACTCTTCTGCTGGAGGTGGACCCTAACAGCCCTGCATTCCTGCCCGTGCTGATTATAGTCGTTTCACCCTATCACCGTCTTCACCCCTACCAGATCGTGTACAGGGGAGTCCAGTGGCTTCAGTTCTGGGCTTTGCCCTCTTATCAAGCTGGGAGCTGAGTGCAGTGGGAGTGAGGAGAGGCAGGAATTCTAATTCAGTGGCAGACATTTATGGAGCATTTACTGTGTGCCGTTCCTGTGCTGGGCCTGTTTTTATATGTCATGTAGCTTTAAAAAGCTGTGCTCTGGGTCTTATCTTCCCTCCTTTTCAGATAAGAAGTCACAGGCTCTGTTTTAATTATTTACTAATTCCACAAAACATTATTATACACCTCCTGTGCATCAGGCACGGTGCCAGGTATTGGGTTTACAGTGATAGATGCTATTTTTGTCCATATAGAGCTTACAGTCAGTGGTGACACCATGGTGTCACGTATAATCTTCCTCAGCACCCTCATTTATTTCTGTATGCAATTGACCTTTCTCACCCTTATATCAAATAGGAAGCACTGGAACCAAGCCCCCCAATGCAAGTAAATGACCTGCCCCTACCTATAAGGAAACTCTGGAACTGCTACTGTTTATATAGTCAGGAGGGGAGAGAGATGTTAAACAAATAATGATTTATTTGTTTCCAAGAATGATTTAATTACAGTTAACATCAGTGGTGCATTAGAGAGTACAGGAGAGCAAAGGAGGGGCCACAGCCTGGGGGCCCTGGAGAAGTTTCCCTGCATTTCGCATCTGCAGAATGCAGACTCAGCCAGGCAAAGGGGTGGCAGAAGGAAACTTGGGGAGTGCTAGTGCAAGCGAAGATAGCCAGGGCGATGTGTCACACCCGAGGTTAGAACTCTGTTCTGGCAGTAGCCCCTAGGCTTTCTGGCTTTCAGCTTTGGAGCCTGGAGGACTTGAAAGACAGATGTACAAACACTGACCGCAGACTGCTGGGGTTCAATCTCACCTTTACAAGCTCCACAGCCTTGGACAAGTTACCCAAACTGAATGTGCCTCAGTTTCCTCCTCTGTCATATGAAAACTAATAGTAGTACTTAGCAAAAAGGTCTGAGTGGACCTTGAATGGAATAATGCACATTAAAGCCCTTGGAACAGCGTCTAGGTGCTGAATACACGTTTCGATGATTATTCAACATACCCAGCCATTTTGATGAATGGGAATAAGTTAGAATTTTAAGAGAAGCCTATTTATCTGTGCGCGTCAGAACTTCAGAAAGTGGAAAACACTCTCAAGTGCAAACAAAGTTTTCTTTATCAAGAAACAGTTCAAAACAGTCATACTGTGCTGTCACTGATGCTTTAACTAGTACAGTTTTTGCAGGATAAAAGTTATATTTTTAACGGTGTGACTGGGTATCTTAAATAGTTCACCAAAGAGTTGATTTTAGATGTTTGGATTTCAGTGGTAGCAGGTAGTGTGATATAAAGCTGGGAATGATGATTCTCTTGTATCAGTATTGGGAGGGGCGGTTGTTAAACACTTGGTGACTTTACATAATTCTTAATCTCTTCAGATCTCTATTGTAAAAAGGGCGCTAGTCATAGTATCTGCTTCAGGGGATTATCGTGAGCCCTAAAGGGCAAGATATTTTTCAAGTAATCTAGCTGAGAGCCAAGTGCACGGCGAGTTTTGAGGTCCCTCTAATTGCTCTGTGTAATAGGGAAATTTTGAAGATGTTAGTTTGGTTACAATAATACAGGTCACTAGCTTCCTCTTCCCCCATTCTTCCTCCAAGACCCTTGGTTTTCACTCTTTGCTGAACAGGGCAGTGGAAGGTTATGCAAAGAAGCTTTCCTGAAGACCTCACATAGTCCAGAGTGGTTTCCTCATAGGTGTGACTATAAAGTCAGATTTGCAATTGTTTCAGCTTTGGCTACTGAATCAAGATTGGCACAGTTCAAATTTGCACTAGTCCACATAAAATGAAGCGCACTGCTCATTTCAGATGTGGGAGCCAAATCCAGAGCAACCACTGAGAGCAGTAGGAAGAGAAGGAGAAAAAAATAAAAGGTCAAGAGGAGCTCCTTTGGTCCTTGCTTGCAAATCACAGAAATTCCCTGGTAATCTTGAAAACTCAGCTGATGCAGTGATTGGTGAGCTGTGACTTTGGGAATGGACGTATTTAGACTTTGCCCAAAGAACTGCCACTTCATTGTTGATGGATCTCAGGTGAGTTACTGATCCTTTAGACTCTCGATATTATATATTTAATGGGCATGATAATTCTACTCCATAGGGTGGTTCAGTAAATACCTCATAAGTGTCTGTGTCCTTCGTACAACAGAATGGGGACCCTGAGAGAAGCACAGGGATAAGGAAGGGATATGTGGACTCTGGAGGGGTCAGCAATTTTCTGGAGGCTGAACTTGGCTTTCACATTCCATGAGAGGGATGGGGGGTTGCGTGCTTCTTTCTGACTTGACTTGTGATTTGGGCTACCCTTTCTCCCCTGGCCTCTATTCATGCCGTTTCATTTGGTCAGTCATTCATTGGCTGATTCATTCAGCCAATATTTAAGCAGATTCTAGGTACTAGGCACCATCCCAGGCTGTGAGGGTGCAACAGTGAACAAGTTGTAGGAATCTCCTGCTCTCATATACCTCTCATTAGTCCAATGAGGGAAGCAAATAATAAAAAGTAAACACCCAGATAATAACATAAATTCAGATGTTGGTCAAATCCACGAAGGGGATCATAAAGGGATGTGACAGTGATTGGGGAATGATCTTTAAGGAGGTCAGGAAGAGCCTCTCTAGGAAGTCTGAAGGCTGAGGAATGGGAACCTTGCAAGTGTTTAGGAAGGAGGCCACAGTGAGTGCAAAGAGCAGGGCAGGTGTGACCTGGTGTGTTCCAGGACCACTGACACCTTGGGCCTGAGGCCGGAGAGGCTCATCTCTGCTCGAGGACATTCAGGCCTCCTCCAGCTGACTTGCACTACACCAGGGCTGGCTGGACTCCGGACTCCGGGGTACACGACCACGTGCACCAGCCTCAGGCCCTGGGGAAGAATTTACAACCATCCTGGGCCTGTTTACCACCTGCCAAAGAACACTTGGAAGGCACAGGCTCTTTCTCATAACTAGTTTTTTCAGAGCCACGTATAATACGAAGCAATTAAACTGGGCAGGATTTATTTTTTCTTAAGTAATCCTCTCATTGAAGTATAACATTTTAGTTGGGCCACGTGAAGTTGCTAATATGCAGCGACTTTTCATGGACAAAGTGGCATTTCATATGATTCAACATAAATATATTGTTTTACAACGTAAAAGTGTACAAATTAGAAGTATATAACTGAATGAATTTTCATGAACTGAACACAACTGTAGAACTAGTGTCCAGGTCAAGAAACCAAACATTACCCAATTCGGGAAGCCCCACTCATGCTCTTCCCATCCCAAACCACCACCATGCCCCACCTCCACCCACAAGGGTAGTCACTATTTTGACTTTTAGCAACATAGATTAACATGGTCTATTTTTTAAAATCTTTCTTTAAAGGGAATTATACGGTAGATACTTTTTCTTGGTGAGATTCAGCCATGTTGCATGTAGTTGTACTTTCTTTTTTGTTGCTGTATAACATTCCATTTTATGACTATACTACAACGTGTTTATTTTTTAATTTTTAAAAATGTTTTGGCCGTGCCATCCAGCATGTGGGAATCTTAGTTCCCCAACCAGGGATCAAACCCACGCCCCCTGCGTTGGAAGTGTGGAGTCTTAACCACTGGACCACCAGGGAAGTCCCTACAATGTGGTTTATTCATTCTGCTCGATGGACATTTAGGTTGTTCCAAGCATTTGGTTTTAAGAATGCTGCTTCTGTGAACATTCTTGTGCGTGGCTTTTGGTTGGACACATATTAATATATCTGTGGATATAAACTGAGGACTGGGTCAGTGTTAGTATTTCCAAACAGTTATCCAAAGCGGTTGTACCAGTTCATACTCTCTGCACTGCTTTATTCAATGCCTCCTTGCTGCCTAGCTCTTGGGCCAGGTTCAATGTAAAGAATGAATATGGGGGGCTTCCCTGGTGGCACGGTGGTTAAGAGTCCACCTGCCATTGCAGAGGACACGGGTTCGAGCCCTGGTCCGGGAAGATCCCACATGCCGTGGAGCAACTAGGCCCATGCGCCGCAACTACTGAGCCTGCACTCTAGAACCCGCAAGCCACAACTGCTGAGGCCCGCGTGCCACAACTACTGAAGCCCACGTGCCTAGAGCCTGTGTTCCGCAACAGGAGAGGCCACCGCAATGAAAGGCCTGTGCACCTCAACGAAGAGCAGCCCCCGCTCGCCGCAACTAGAGAAAGCCCGCGTGCAGCATGGAAGGCCCAACACAGCCAAAGATAAATTAATTAAATAATTTTTTTTTAAATTTAGTATTTCTTTGAAAAAAAAAGAATGAATATGGGGGTAGTAGTGGGGAGGATACATGACAGGATTCATGGGATGAATCTCAGTTTGTGTAGTGATTAAGAGCACAAGTCCTGGAGCAGCTAGGCCTGGTTACGATTGTTACTCTTCTCCTCTATTTACCCTCTGCCTCTGTGACCTTGGGCATGTCACCCAATGTCACCAGACCTCAGGTCCTTCATCTACAAAATGGCATAAGTATAGTAGCTCTTATTGCACAGTGTCTGTCACCCATTTTTTTTTTACTTGAGAAATGTTTGTGGAAAGCCTGAAGTGTACTAGGCTCTGTTCTGGGCACTGAGATTTCAAGAGTGAACAAGATAGATGGGACTTTGCTCTCATGGAATGTATGTTCTAGTTAGGGGAGACAGATAATAGTGGAGCTAACAAAAAATTAAGATAATTTCAGATAGCGATACATGCTATGGCAGCAGTAAAACGGTGCGGTGATGGAGCAATAGGGTGAGGGGGGTAGGGGAGTCAGGGAGGTAGTGACTGAGCTGAGACCCACGTGACCAGCAGGAGGCAGCCATGCGTGGATCTGAGGGATGAGCGCTTCAGGCAGAAGGGCTAGCTGGTACAAAGGCCACGAGGTGGGAACAAGCTTGGTGTCTGTGAGTTGCAGAAAGAGGGTTGCTGCTGCTGGAGCCGACTGAGGGGAGAGACCGTTTTAGATAAGACAGCAGAAATCATATTCCTGTGGGGCCTTGACTGCGGAGGTAAGGAGTTTACATTTTATTTTAATATGAAGGGGAGTCATTGGAGAGTTTTAAGCAGGGGAGCAACATGAGCTAATTGACGTGAAGATTGAGATACTATATATATGTATATGTGTATGTATATGTATATGTGTATATGTATGTATATGTGTATGTATATGTGTATATGTATGTATGTGTGTATGTATGCATGTATGTATATATGTATATGTACGTATATGTATACGTATATATGTACGTATGTAAATATGTATGTACGTATAAAGAGCTTAGCACAGAGTCGAGCATAGAGTGATGTTCGGTAAATGTTAGTTGCTGCTACTGCTGTTATTATTTATTGATGCTCTTAAACAACCTAAAAACTTTCATCCTGATTGAGGATGAGGAAGCCAAGGCATAGACCCATTACCATCCACGTGTAAAGTCAATCAAATCAGAGAACAGGATGTAGATTTTAATAATCAAAGGAAATGCATTTGGTCCCTTTCCCAAATGGGAATTTTGAGGCAGAGGATTTTTCGCTGTGGTTAGCAATTACCTGGAGCCAACCAAATGCAGCTCCTTCCGCTCCACTTTGCCAAAATGGCCAGCGTTCCATCACTTGGGTGCCGTTGACTGTGGCCCTGGCCACCATTTAGGGCCCTGGGAAAAGCTCACGGTTGATTGTTCAATCCATCTGCCTTTGCTCTGGGTCTGATGGGCCAAGAATGGGGAGGCACTCCCTGTTCTCCACCTCGAGGGCCCACCAGGTTTACTGAGATGCCATCCACTGCCCTGGCTTGGAGGCTCTCCCACCACGTTCTTGCCATATGTTCATAAAAGGCTTTTGAAGGAAGCTGCCCTTTGTTATCTCTGACACAGAGAAATGGCAAGTAAATAACCTGTGAATGAATGAATGCAAATTGTGTAACGAAACTGGGCAAAGCTTCTTAGGGTATTTAACACTCGTTTTGGGGCAAAGTGTCCTTCTCTTAGTAAGGATGTTTTCATTCCTTCATTCATTAATATGTA
Organism: Phocoena sinus; assembly: GCF_008692025.1. NCBI lineage: Eukaryota > Metazoa > Chordata > Mammalia > Artiodactyla > Phocoenidae > Phocoena > Phocoena sinus. The sequence continues at coordinate 53,160,095 of NC_045765.1, read as the reverse complement.
TTGAGTTTTGCTAGATGCCAGGTGCCAGGCAGTGTACAGTAGTGAGCAAAAAGGGTGCCATTCTTGCCCTCATGGAGCTTCCAGTCTAGTGGAACACACCTTCATCAAATACTTGTACAAATATGAATAGAGAATGACAATAGTGATAAGTGCTCTGCAGGAGACGTATTAATGTACTGAAGGTATATAATGAAGATGGAGCTTTGGGAAAGTTCCTCCAGTAAGTGACACTTGAGCTCAGCCCACAAAGATGAGTGGGGATAAGAGGATTTAGAGGGTAGAGTGAGAAGTACTCTAGCCAGAGAACAGCATATGCCAAGGTCCTGAGGTGGGAAGGAACATGCATGGTGAATCCAAGAATATAAGAGAAGGCCACAGTGACTAAAAGGCTGAAAATGAGGTGGACTCTGGTCCCAGTAAAAGCTGGCGATGTGGCAGAGAAGACTGGTCACAAAAGGCTTTGGAGGCTATGTTAAGGCACTTTTAGCCATCTCAAGGACTATGGGATGCTCTTAAAAGACTTGAAGCTGTAGATGTGTATGAGTGAGTGTGTGTGTTAGGGAGTGTGTCATTCTAGCCACAGTGTGGAAAATGGATTGGAAGGGGCCAGAATGGGTTCTCATAACTGCCTGGCCCTCCTTGGCCTTTCAGTGCTAGAGGTGGTAACAGAGGCCTGTTTTTCCCAGTTCCAGGGTGTTGTGCTTTCCCTGTGGTTTCCTTACACTCTGCCCACGTGTTTGCAAATCGTTCCTTTATCAAACTCTCGTCACATGACCAAATTTGTTCTGATTGACTTTATGGAAAAGTCACATATGGACAAAGCAGGAGAAAACTTTAGCAGCTCCCTAACTTAGCTCTTTTACTTTATTTGTAATAAGCCCCTATTACTGGATTTTGTTTTCTAGCCATTCTGACAAGCTTTGTCTTTTCAATGCAGAGCAAAACATTTCAGTTAGAATGTATTTACGTAAGAGCTAGAAATTACTGAATTAGTCAGATTTCTCTCTCTCTTATTTTGTGCTGTTTGTCCTGGGTGTTTTTTTTTTGTTTGTTTGTTTGTTTTTAAGACGTAATTTTTTCAGAGCAGTTTTAGATTTATAACAAAATGGAAAGGAAGGTACAGAGAGTTCCCATGTACCCCCTGCACCTACACATAACTTCCCCTATGTCCTGGTTTATTTTTATTTTTTCCTTCCACTTTATCTTCTTATGGATTGAAGTTTTTAATCACCCCATTGATTGCCTTGGAAGTTACAGTCTCTCTGTCTGTTTATTCTTTAAATGGGTCCTCTAGATATTAAAAATTTAGTCACAGGGACTTCCCTCGTGGTCCAGTAGCTAAGACTCTGCATTCCAAAGGCAGGGGGCCTGGGTTCGATCCCTGGTCAGGGAACTAGGTCCCACATGTTGCAACTAAAAGAGATCCTGCATGCCGCAAGGAAGATCCTGTGTGCTGCTACTAAGACCTGGCGCAGCCAAATAAATAAATTAATATTTTTTAAAAAATAAGTAAAATTTAATCACAATTTTTACCCTCTTAAACAAAACAATAAGTGACCTTAAACTACTTTAACTTAAACTCCCCCCATCATTTATTTCCTGTTGTAGTCCAGTTTTTTCACTCTTTTTTTTTTTTCAGGACAGATGAGACATCATTGTTTCTTTACACAATCAAATGTTGTTCATTGGTGGCTTACAGAAGTACCAATCTCTTTGTTCACGGTTCCTTTTTATAAGAAGCCATCTGAGATTGGCTTCCCTCTGTCTGAAATTCATCCTGCAGTATTTCCTTCAGCGAGAGTCTGTTGGTAGTAAATTCTCTTGGTTTTTGTGAGTTTAAAAATGACTTTCTGGGCTTCCCTGGTGGCACAGTGGTTGAGAGTCCGCCTGCCTCTTCAGGGGACATGGGTTCGTGCCCCGGTCCGGAAAGATCCCACATGCCGTGGAGCGGCTGGGCCCGTGAGCCATGGCCGCTGAGCCTGCGCGTCCGGAGCCTGTGCTCCGCAACGGGAGAGACCACAACAGTGAGAAGCCTGCGTACCACAAAAAAAAAAAAAAAAGACTTTCTTTCACTATCATATTTAAATTCTTGGATGAAATTCTCGATCACCAGTTATTTTATCTCAGGACATTGAAGATACCGTTCTGACTTCCACTGTGGCTGCTGAGAAGTCTGTGGTCTAATTGTAGTTTCTTTGTCATTGATTTGTATTTGTCCCAAGCCCTGTGCACTTTCACTTTGATGTAAGTACACATGAATATATTTTTCTTTATTCTTCTTGGGATTTCTGAATCCAGAGTTTGGTGTCTTACAACAATTTGGAAAAGTTCTCAGCAGGGCCAGCACTAGTGTATAGCCAGTGAGGGCATCAGATTTAAAAAGATGCTCATTCTTGAGTTTGTACGAATGCAGGATTGGCTCTGAGAGTGATTGTCTAAAATAAATTTTAGGCCCTAGGCCCCTCACTCACCTCACACTAGTCCTGGTGTTGACTCTACAAGTACCTCTTCTTCCTTATTCTTTCTTCTTATTTTCTTCTGTAAAGACAATTAAATATATATTAGACCATCTTATTCTATCCTCCAATGTCACATATGTAGTTCTTTTATTCTTTATGTCTTTGTATCCCTGGTCACTTTCTAGATTTCTTCAGGTCCATCTTCCAGTAAATGAATTCTGCCTTTAACGGTATCTAATCTGCTATGTAATCCATTCTAGTTCCTCCCTGCATACCCCCACACCCCCACACCCCCACCCAAATTGGTTTCGTTACTTTTTATAGTCTTTTAGTCTTTTGTTCCTGGCTCATATATTTAAGGCTCACATTTATTGTACTCGATAATTTCTATATATCAAATTTTAGTGAGTCTAATTAGTTGTTTTTTGTTTCTGCTGGTTTTCTTTATGGTACCTTGTTTCCTTGTATGTTTTGTGAGTTTTAACTTTAGGCACAATTTATTAGAACTTCATGGGCATTCTTTGAGGCATGAGTTGAATTGTAGTCCTTCAGAAAGGATTTGTATTTGCTCTTACCTGTTACTAGGATTCAGTTCCCACCTGAAAGCTCCTTAAATTAAACTTTATGCTTGACGTTTTTCAGATTATATAGGGCAGCGGTCTTCAACCTTTTTGGCACCAGGGACCGGTTTCGTGGAAGACAAATTTTTCCACAAACCTGGAGGTGGGAATGGTTCAGGTGGGAATGCGAGCGATGGGGAGCAGCAGGCTGCATTCCAGGACCTTGGCCTTAAGCTCATTCTTTTTATTTGGCTGGGTCTCGTGGTCAAGCCAGGGAGAATAGGACATCTTTTCTCCTAGGAATAGAGGGAGAGAAAGAAGTGAGAATGGAGTGATGTGAGGTTGGAGAGACCTTGGGAGTCACTTTGTAATTTTCTTATCTGCCCATCAGAAATGAAGAGGTTATTCATTCATTGATTGGGGAAAAAAATGTCTTAATTAATCACCTGCTCTGGACTGGGCACTGTGCTAGGCGAGGGGGACAAGTATCAGTGAAGCAAGTATCAGAGATTGATTGACTGCTTATGTAATGCGAGGCCCTGTGTTAAGTGCTTGGTGTACTTCCTGCTCTCAAGGGCAGTATAAGACAGGGACTGTTGATGTTGCTTTGGCTTTTTTTACAGGTAGGGGAATGTCCTAACTGAAGCTTAGGATGGTTTGGTAACCCACTGTGGGTCACAGACATATAAGTAAGCAACTTAGACCCAGCCCAGGGGCACTTTTTCCAGCCCTAACTTCTCCCAGGCCCCTGGGCCTTCTATCAGGGTACAGTAAGTGGCTGGCTTAGGGTCCTGCATGAATCAGGCCAAGCTGGGGATAAGCAGTCCGAGTTCCTGCCGTTCTATCCTGTCCTTGGCCTGAGAAAGGAGGTGGCGGAAAGGGACGGATGTAGGCTAGGATAATAATGCCGAGTCACTGACGATGAAAGCCCTGTGTATGCCCCTCCTCCTAGCCACCACCTAAAGCCCGGCTCAGCCACTGTCTTTGTTGTCACACTCACATCCCTCCCGGCCCCACTGACAACAGCTGGGATTGTGTCCCACGAACCAAAAACGTGTTTCCTTCCTTCTCTGGAACTTCCTCAGAACTACCAGAGAACACAGCCAGATTCTGAAATCCTATTCCCCATTGCCAGGGATTTCCCCTGTGGTCCCAGAGAGAGGGAGAAACGGGTTCTGTGACTCGTATTGCGTGAGATCCTGAGGAAACAGTCCAGTGACCTCTTTCTTCTATTCTGAGGTGAGGAGGAAGGTGGTCCTGCTGCAGTGAGTCAGTGGGTCTCGGGACTGAATGCTCGGTGTGAGTGGAGAACTCAGGAGGTAGGACCAAAGGTGAAGAATCACCCCCAGTCTGCTCTAATCTGGCAATCAGAGGCCTTAAAGACTTAGGGAGTCCACAGATTTTATATATATATATATATATATATATATATATATATATATATATATATGTATAAAATACGTATGTATGTGTATATATATAATTTATGTATTTATATATACAAACACACACACACATATATATTCATCACAATGTTTTAGTAGTAGCAACCTACCGGCCCATCTGTAGAGGACTCATGAAATCAATGAAGGTTGCTCTCTACAAAAGAAATCTAAGTTGCCATAAAATAGCGTGTGCTGTACCTATCAAGTGTGGCTATAGACTGTTAAGTGAGTAAAGCAAGCCACAGAACGGTGTACGTGTGTGTATATGTTTCAGTAGCCATGGATGATTTCTAGAAATACTCGTGAGAAGCTGCCAATTGGTTCATTCCGAAGAGTAAGAATGGAGCTTTGGATGGGACGCAAGACATTTGCTCTTCACTTTACACTCTTATATACTTTAAAAAGATTTTTTTTTATAATGAGCATGTATTACTTTTATAATACAATGAGAATGAGAAAGAAAAAGTAGAATAAAGAAAGGCATAAGAAGGTTCACAAGCCAAAGACACCTAAAAATTTTCAGCGCTGAATCCAGGAGTGCTGAGGGCAGGAAGGAGAACAAAGTGGGGCCTGAGATGACCTTGCATGATGGAACTTGCCCCTACCTAGCCACCGTTTGTAGGGATATGCTTTGACCAGCCAGGGGTGGATACAGAGGTAGGGACTGGCAGGAAATCCCTGTTTGCAAGGCTTACTCAGTGATAGAAAGTCTAAAATAAAATCAAGGCCGAAGTTCAACTTCAAGAAGAGGGATTGGAGTCTCCTATTACCCTGGCTAACATATATTGAGTATTTACCATGTTTCAAAGCAATGTACAAATTGCTTCACTTAGTGTTACCTAATTTATCTTCCTAACAGCGCTATGAGTTAGCACTGTTATTATCCCAATTTTACAGAGGAGGATACTGAGGCTCAGAGGGTCCAAATTACTTGCCCAAATACACACAGTCAGTAATTGGTTAGGCTGGGATTAACCCAGGTCTGTCTGTTGCAGAGGGCACCTCTCTTATCGCCTCCTGAATACTACTATGTGTTGAACTCTAAGGGGCCCTTGGGTACAAGAACAGGACATCCTTATACCTTTGCCATCCAGGAGCAGCTGGGCTAGGTGGAGAAGTCCACACTAACCTATGTAGACTGTACAGTGATTGATTTATTTATTTATATAGATTTATTTATTTATTTTTATTTTTGGCTGCATTGGATCTTCGTTGCTGCATGTGGGCTTCCTCTAGTTGCAGTGAGCGGGGGCTACTCTTCGTTGTGGTGCACGGGCTTCTCATTGCAAATCAAGCATACGATAACACTGAAACAGGGAAGAGTAAGAGCTCATGGCCGTGCTGGAGGTGTTCATATGGAGGGACAGGAAAGAGGAAAAGAGAAAGGGGAACATGGCGCACACACTCAGGAGTGCTGTCTCTTGTTGCAGAGCACGGGATCTAGGTGCGCAGGCTTCCGCGGTTGTGGGACGTGGGCTCAGTAGTTGTGGCGCACGGGCTTAGTTGCTCTGCGGCATGGGGGATCTTCCCGGACCAGGGCTCGAACCCGTGTCCCCGGCATTGGAAGGCGGATTCTTAACCACTGTGCCACCAGGGAAGCCGTGTGTAGTGATTTATATAAGGCATCCATCCGGATTTAATTGTGCTGCAAAGATAATAAGCACTATTTGGATTTTAAAGTTGGAGAGATCAGCGAGACCTGAAGTTGTCGATGAAGGCATCTTGGAGGAGGAAAGATGTACATCAGGTCTGGAAGGATGGATGGAATTAAGAGAGGGGCAAGGAGAACATTCCAGAGAAGAGAATGTGCAAATTGTGCAGGAGCCTGCTCTGTTGTTTCTGAGACAGTGAAGCATCTTGCCTAACAGAGTGAACGTTGTATATGTGTGATAAGTGAGCTGGTGTGTTTAGGGAGGGAAAACAGAGCATTAGAAGTCATTCTGAAGGTTGAAAACTGGGAGAGGAGTGATGACTTAATGTGGAAAGAAATTAAGAGCCTCCGAAGGCGTTTTAGACAGTGAAGAGACACTATGAAAAGTAATGCTTCAGAGAGGTTAATCCCATAGAGATGTCAAAGTGACAGAGTGAAAGAGGGGGCCATGTGAAAACCTAGGTGCGGGGTGATGGGGACCTTGAGGGGGGTACCAGCAAGAGGAATGAAACAGGAGGGCTGGTGTGAAAGCTGCTTGTAAAGGGAGAGGAGGCAACAGGACTTGATGATTGAAAAGAAACAGACCATGAAGGAGCAAGTCTGAGCCTAAGAATTCCAGGGCTTCAGATACAGATGTCCAAGGAAGGGAACACCTATATCTGGAAAAAGGAATTGGGAGAGGGTTTTGGTTTGCTATTGGAGATGTGGTGGGAGGAGATGATGAATTGTGTTTTCATTCCAAACCTCTTTTTTTTCCCCAAGACTGTAAGACAGCTTAGGGACTTTTTTTCGCTTCATTTTCTTGGTAGTATAATGCATAGGACTTCCTTTGTCTGGACTAGTTCATTCATTCGACAGCTGTTTATTAAGCTGTCTTATGATTTGGTTGTTGGGAACACAGCAGTGAGCAGGGCAGACCTGGTCCCTGTCCTCATGGAAGATAGATATTGAACAAGAAATTATAAGGGTTCTTTCTGTGCTCCTAATATCAAGGTGGCATTTCTTCCCCCAGACCAATTCTGTTCTATACCTGCAAAATCTGGAGGATGCATCAACTGGTAAGGGCATTTGTTAAACACTTTATTATAGATTGTATCTCATAATAAAGAAAAAACATTGCAACCATTCATTTATTCCTTTGCTCTACAAATATTGAGTGGCACTGTGGCTCTGTATTTTTAGCCCTTATGCTCACAAAGTAGTGGAGGACATAAACAAGTAAACAGGTAACGATAATATGGTGTAATAAGTGTAATGAGGGGGTAAACACCAGGTGTTGTGGGAGCACCTAGGAGGGGGATTTATCTGGCCTTGGGGGGTGCAGCTGGCTGGTCAGGGAATTTTCCCTGACAAGAATAATGAGATGTTAGCTACACAAGGGCGTGGGGTGAGGGTGAGGGTATGTGTTCCACGCAAAAGTAACGTCTAGTTCAAAGACCTGGACACTGGAGAGGCCTAGACTTGGTGGGGAATGATTTACAACCTAGAATTTTATACCTACCAAAACTACCAATCAAAATGTGAAGAAAGAATGAAAGGAAAGGCATGATCGGATATGTAAGGTGACAAAAAATTTACTTCCCATGTGTCTTTTCCCAGGAAGCTAGAGGAGGACCTGCACCAACAAAACCAAGGCGTAAATCAAGAGAGTAGACACCATGGAAATAACTGCATGGCGCCCAGGTAGGCAGAGACTGGATAAAAAGGGTTCTATAGGCATAGTGAGGAGTTTGGACTTCATTATAATGACAAAATTACTTAAAGTAATAATAGAATGAGGGACTTCCCTGGCAGTCCAGTGGTTAAGACTCTGCACTTCCACTGCAGGGGGCGTGGGTTCAATCCCTGGTCAGGGAACTAAGATCCTGTTTGCCACATGGTCTGGCCAAAAAATAAAAACTAAAATAAATAAAGAAAGAAAGAATGATGTTCTAAAATAGTGCTTTTTCCCCCCAAAACTTTGAATTCTAGGGACCATTTTAAGCAACATTGTGATTGGCTTCAACCAGGAACCATAGTTTTAATCTGTTCTTCATATTTTGTGTTCCTTTGAAAAGAATGCTGCTGAGTTTTAAAGAATTTGGAAGTCATCGTACTAGGAAAACCTAAGCGTGTGTGTAACTACTTCTTAAGCAGTCTTGGGCAATTTGGCGGGGCCCCCAGAAACTCCCAGGGTCAAGAGGTTGTAGAAATTTTATTTTATTTTATTTTTTATACATTTATTTATTTTGGGCTGTGTTGGATCTTCGTCGCTGCGCATGGGCTTTCTCTAGTTGTAGCGAGCAGGGGCTACTCATCATTGTGGTGCGCAGGCTTCTCATTGGGCGGCTTCTCTTGTTGCGGAGCGTGGGCTCATTAGTTGTGGCTCGCGGGCTCTAGAGGGCAGGCTCACTAGTTGTGGTGCATGGGCTTAGTTGCTCTGCAGCATGTGGGATCTTCCCGGACCAGGGCTGGAACCCATGTCCCCTGCATTGGCAGGTGGACTCTTAACCACTGTGCCACCAGGGAAGCCCGAAGAGGTTGTAGACATTTTAAGGTCTATGCAGGTGGCCACAGGGCTATGAAAGTTCCTGGAGCAGTGCACTGTGGGAGAGGGGACAGTGGTATAGGGAGGTGATAAGGGCCAGCTTCCAAATTCCAACAGGACTCTTCACTAGTCAGCCTTCCGCAGCAGAGGAGATCCCTAGAAGAACATTTTTACTAGAACAGATCTGCTTATGAATTCAGTGCTGAAACTGCCTTCCCCAGTGGCTTTCAGACTGCCAAGAAATAAAATTTAAAAATGCAAACATGGGATAGGGGAAACACTGCATGACCAAAGCTCCTTTCCTGCTGAACTTTGCCACAGCTGGACTAAGACAGGGTATGGTTGAGAGACAGAGAGAGAGAGAATGCATGTGTGTCTGTGGGCTCAGAAAAAATTTATGGCTGTGTTATATTTTAGCAAATCATTGTCAAAGCCAGAGCAGGGATCCAGGTGTTCCCTAAGTCTGAAGCCAAGGAGAACATTTTATTTATGGATTCAGCAGACAGACGTTTGTTTTCTTTCTCATATCCGCATTTCAAGTTTGGATGATAAAAGATTAGCGCAGAAACCAAGCAGCGTGCTATGGTGTTTGCTGGTTTTACTGGCCATAACAAAGGGTGTTTCCCAGTTCCCTGTCAGCTGGGAGAAATCCTTTCCCACCGTCTCCTGGTCAACCTCTCTTCCTCCCCCTAAGCAAGTGAATTTTAAACACCACTCTAAAGTTGTTGGCTGGTGACCAGGAAAATTCCTTTTGCTTTGTTCTGCTGTTAATGGCCCATCAGTTTAAACCTCCTACCCCCAGAAACTTCTTTCTCATAACTAGACTGAGGAAGGAGGAAGCAGAATTAGGAAGGATGGAAGGAAGGAAGGAAAGGAGGAAAGGATGAAAGAAGGAAAAGAATCCCTATTTTTAAGGGCTTTGGGAAGATTCAAAGATGGCCTGGGCCGGATGAATGGAAAGAAGGAATTTCATTTGTCTTGACCTATCTGTACAGCAGCCAACACAAGGGCGTACGTAAGTAGGGCCTTATTGAATGACTTTGAAGGAAGGTGATAATTTTTGAATGCGGCAATAGCTCAACCATGTGGGATTTTAGTGGACACAGGTCTTCTGGAAGACTTCTAACTCTGGGGGCCAAGGTTCGGACTTGTATTTGAGCTGTGTAAGCTAGTAAAGGTGTGACCATTATTGAACCACTAAGGTCAGTCACCTTCCTTATTCTCATTGTATCATATTTAAAGATACAGTTAATAACTGCCTTGGATCTTGTTACTGTTAGTTATAAAACCAATAATTATTGATTGTGTGTGCCAGGTATAGGGCTCAGGACACTCCCTGTATTATCTCATTTAATTCTCACTGAATAACTCTATGAGGTAAGTACTATTATTATTTCCATTTTAAAGAAGAGGAAACTGAGGCTTAGTGAGGGTGGTAGAGCTGAGACTCCCACCTGGATTCTCTGTCTTTCTAGCTCATGCTCTTAACCTCGACATTTTTCTGTTTATAAAGTACAAAGATCTAAGAAAACATAAATAAGAGGAAGCATCAAGTGGCCATACAGTTCCTCCCTAGAGCATGACGGTTGGTCACCTAGGTCTTGGATTTGCTGAGTAATCACTGGAGGGGACAGTTCTGCATGTAATGTTATAAGCGGATCCCTGTCCCTGGCCTTTCAGATTTCTGGAATAAGGTTCTGACCACAAATCTTTCTCAGGTCTTTGTCTGTCAGATTCCACTTCTCAGCTTCCAAAACAACATATAGACACACAGAGAAATCAGAGCCTTTGAACACCAGTGCCACTCCCTTCCCCTACCTCCACTGCCAAGTAGCACCTGTGGTAATTTTTCCCTCTCAAATGAGCTTTGTCATCTCTTATATCACTTGGAGCTGGCAGCTCTCAAATCCATCTTCTGTAACCCAGAAATGCTGTGGGACCCCCCCCGACTGGAGGGGAGGCAGCTGACCAGGTGAGAGACGGCTACTGACATGACACACTGAGGACAAAGCAACTGTGGAAGAGCAATGGGATCATTAACACCAGCTGGAAAGCTCTGCAAAGATGGCATTGCTGGGGGTGTACCCCGGATGGAATTCCCAAGGCCCAGGGTGGGCTTTTACGCTCCCCCTTTAATATTTATCTTTATTATATATAAATAGAAGTATCTTTATCTTTGAAAAATTAATACATGATTGTTGTCAACAATTTAAATAACGTGGAGATTAATACAGAGAAAGTAGAAGTATACCATTAATAGGACACACTCCCCCACTGCCCTCCCCTGACCCCGCCCCCCACCCCGCCATGCATCTGCCCTGGCACCACTAATGACAGTTTGATGTCTGTTCTTCCAGAAGGTTCCGCTGGTTTCCTCTGTGTGGTGTTTACATAATAATCAGTGAGAAGATCCTATTCTGTGCCTCGTGCGTCACAGGCATATTTCTAGTCTACCCATACGGCTCTCTTCTCCTTTTTCACAGCAGCACAGTATTCCACTGTAAGAATGGATCAACTTCCTTATTTTTTCTAATCTCCACTCTAACAGATCTTTTACTCTCCTGGAAACCTGTCTCAGCTCCCACCTACCATGCCCTCATCTGGCTTCTGCCTCAGGAAACTGCACCGATGGGAAGGTGGTCAAGAGGTGAAAGGGGCAGTGGTGGGCCCCATATGGGAGACTGTAGGATGAGTGTAGTCTATCCTCGCCTTGCTGGGGTACACAGGAAGTTCTTCTCTCTTCCTCGCCCTGCCAAATGGTTCTTCTGTCTGGCTGAGACAAAGCTGCACGTTTTATGGGAATCACCTTTGAAAGGATCAAGAGGATCATTTCAGAGAAACATAAAAGACTGTCTTCTTAGACTATCACACTGTATCATTTGGGACCCCCCCACTCTGGGCATGCACACCTTGGGGCTGTCAGGATGACCAGAGATCATCCAGGCCAGTCTCCTGCCTCTGTCCAAGATGGATGAGCAGCCCCTTGATTAAAGTTCTTCTCTTGGTAGATACTTTGTGTGATTAACAACTCCATTAGTTAGAAATGTGCTGCTCCTTTTCCCTGGAAAGGCACGCTAGCTTCAAGGATTCAGGTGAGACCACTTATTAGCTATGTGCTCTTGATCAAATTTCATATTTACCTGTATCTCAGTTTCCTCACCTGTGGAATGGGGATATCTAATTTGGTACGGCTTTTTTTTTTTTGGTAACTTAAATTAAACATTGATATATACATAGCATATTTGGTGTATTATGTAATAGATCCTAAGCACTCAATGATGGGAATGATTATACCCTGAGTCCGAATAGTTCTCATTGTGCTTTAAACCCAGACTTTAGAGATCATCTAGATCACTGGTTCCTAACCCTGGCTGCACACTAAATTTACCTGGGGAGCTTTAAGAAAAAAGCCAGTGCCCAGGCTGGTCTGAGGTGGGATCAGGGAGAGGGGTCAGTGTTTTTGAAAATCTCCCTGGGGAATTCTAATTTGTACCATGGTTGAGAACTACTGAGTCTAGTCCAGTGATTTCATTTTCCAGATGAGGAAACGGTGAGGCCTAGAGTGGGGAAGGACTTGCCCTGGTTATAGAGCCCCGACCAGAAGGACCCAGGCCTCTCTTATCCTGGATGCCAACCTCCAAGACTTGTCCTTATGCAGGAAACCTGTCCTCTGGGTGCCCTTCAGGTGCTGTGCCAACTTTCAGTCTCTTTCCTGAGAATACTGTATGGATCCCTCAACTAATTCTTCCCAGGAATGGTGCTTTTTCACCCTCTGGTCCCAGTCTGATGGTCACCTGCTCAAAGAGTTCTCTGGATTAAAAGCTGCTGTTCAAGAATATGACCCTTTAATCATAGCACTTAGAGCGTGTGAAATAATCCTGTTCAGTCACTTGTTCGTTCGTTCATTCATTCATTCAAAAATCTAAGCCCCCTGGGGGCAGGGGCTGATTCTATCTTGTTCCTGCTGAACAGAGCCTAGAATGGTGACCAGCGCTTAGTGAAAAATACTCATTAAATGACTGAACGAAAGAAGTCCCAGGAGGGCAGTTGAGTATATTTTATTTTTCTAGTCCTAGCCATCTGATTCTCATTACTCCTACAGCTTGGGAAGCCTCTCTGTGCTTTGGCGTTTTATAAACCTCGTGTGTGTACGTCGACATTTTAACCATAAATCCAGAGTTTAGGGGTGGAAAAATTCGAGGCCAGGAGATTGGAGGAGGTGGAGGTCTGAAGCAGCGGCGGCGCTGCCCCAGGGTTGGAGGGGAAGAGGGGAACCGTCGGGCGGGCGCCCCTCCGCCCCCTCTGTGTCGCCTCGGCGGGTGTCCCCGGGCTGCGACATCTATCAGAGGGGTGCGCAGCTGCAAACTTCTCCTACAGTCCCGAGATGGCGTGGGAGGGAGGAGAAAGCCGCCGCCGCGGGGGAGGGTATGTGGCCCGGGGGCTGCTCGGGCAGCAGCCCCCGCATTCCGGCCGAGCGCGCGCCCCGGGAGGTGGCGCCTTGGGGAGGCTGTAATTTTTTTTTTTTTTTTTTTTGGAGCCGCAGGGGAGCGGTGGGTGGGAGGGAGGGGGGGGCCAGTGTGTGTCCCTTTAAGAGCCCGAGCGCTGCCCCCGCCTCGCAGGCGCCCGGAGCCTCACAAAAGAACAGGATGTTGTTGATTTGTCACCAAACCACAGAGAGGAAATGATTGTAAATTTCCTTTAAACATCCCCACCGCGCTCCGGCCGCCCCCGCTTCCGCCTCCGCCGCCCCCGCCCGGCCGCGCGCAGCGGGGCCTCGGCGCTCCAGCGGGGCACCCGCGCCCCGGCCTCCCGGCCTCCCAGGCCAGGCCACAGGCCCGGGCCGGCTCCGGGGCGCCTGCGGGAGGAGCCCCCGCCCCCCCGCGCCCCCCGCTCGCGTTCCAGTTGCTTTCTTCTGATTATTTTTTCAGCAGCTGCCGCAGAGAAAGGGCCTCAGCTCGTGTGCAGCCGCGCGCGCCGCCCTTCCTTCCTCCGCATTTTCCTTCTTGAACGGAGGAGACCCGCGCTGTCGCCCCGGGCCCTGCCCAGGAAGGGCCTGAGCGCTCCTCCGCCCCGTTGAGCCTCGCGACTCCTTACACAGGCAGTGGTCATTAGCTCCCCAGGGTCGGGAGGCGGGGAGGAACTAAGGCCCGGGGAAGTTAAGTGATAGCTGAAAGTCACCAGCTCCTGGAATCCCCTGGGTTTGAGACACCCCTACCTAGGTTTGAGACACCCCAAGCTTATGTTTGTAACCCCGCAGCCACACAGCCACTGGAACATCCCAGAAGTCCCAAGCCATCAAAGCAGTTTCCAGTGGGAAGTCCAATGTAACAGTTAACATCAGACCAGGTTATTTCATGAGGCGCATCCCACCATTTACAGCCGGACACCCGTTTCAGGAGCTGCTTGGGCCTCAGTTACACCCGTGACTTTCAGCGCCGTTACCTGTCCCGCCCCCCTCATTGCTTGGTAAGATTTCTACAAGCCTCTGGTGGAGTTCAAGTTTGCTCCCAACCTGCGGCCCGTGGTGGAGTGGTCGTCTGGTCTGTGGTCTAGGGAAGGGCTGCCTTTGCTGTGCAGTGTTCTTCGGGAGCAATTAACGCTTGTGACTCCGGCACTGGCTGCATTGGGCTTCTTGGCTTGAATGTTCAAAGCACCAGCTAATGTGCGGTGGTTAGTGCGTTCTCTCATTCCGTCCTTACAATAGTCTCATGAGGTTGGCATTGCTATTCTGTTTATACAGATCAGGAAATTGAGGTTCAGAGAGGTGAGGAACCTGACCAGCTCACACAGAGTAAGGTGCGGGCGATGGGACTCATTCAGTCACCACTTTCTGGTTACTGGTGGTGTCCCTCTTTGGTACTTTAAATCTGATTATTTGGTTAGGGGGACTGGTAGTAAAAGGACGCAGGGAATTTTCGTTGGGTGTTTTGTCACCCCACCCTCCAGGGAGCTCTGGGCCAGATCCCACTTGCTGGGAAAAAAGAACCTGAGCGGCTGATACCCTCAGGCTGGAATCTTCCCTTCTGGGGCTGTAAGAGGTCCTGAGTGGCTTGGAGGAAGAGGGGCACCTGGTGTGGAGTCTAAGTTCTTTCCACTCTACTGGAATGGGAAAATAGGATCCTTGAAAAAGATGGACCTGGTGCTGTATTCCTAAAGCGAAATAGCCTCTTCATTTCAAGACCCTGGATTCTAAGGTCAGAGCTGGTGAGGTGGATGCGGGTGGGGAGGGGTTGTGTTTGCCTCGGGCTAGCACCAGCGTCCTGTAGAACAGTCACTGGCATCGCATGCCTGCCGTGTGCCCTGCACTGTGCCATGTGCTGTATCTGGGCTTTCTCATTTGATCCTAAGAAGGATCCTAAGAGATGAAAAGTTGGTTTCCAGGGAGGCTGTGCCCCTAGGAAGGGTGGAGTGGGGATTTCCATCCTTCCCCACAGGGTGCCCGTGTATGTGTAAGAGGGAGCCATCCAGGCACCCCAGAAACAGTGCTGCAGTGCTTTCTTTCAGTCGGTGCGGAAAGCCAAGAGGGTCCTCGATGCTGGTGAATTTTGAGAGAGGAGTGCAGTGGCCTTTGGCTCCTTTGTGCTGCAGCTGTCTGCAGTTCCTCAGCACTGAGCACATTTGTTGATGGATTTCCAGAGTGGCTGCGGTATCTCCACCTGTCCTTTTTGCTTTTATAGATTGCCAGTCACTGAGGCATCCGGGTCCGGAGCACTTGGGAGGGAGAGCCATCTGCTTAATTGTTTCCAGTCCTCAGATGAGGAGCACTGGGTACCAATATGCTGAGTTGTTGGTCTGAGCCGGCTGCCTTGAGGCAGGGCAAGACACCAGGAGTCAGGGTCCCCATCCTCCACAGCCATGCAGTTCTAGGCAAGCAGGAACCAGAGGCAGGACATCTAATGTCTCTCGGCTTTAGTTTCCTAGCCTGTGAAGAACTCTGGCCTCTGTGGTCTCTCATGGCCCTTTTAGTCATCGTCATCAGAAAAATAGCTTCTGTTTATTCATTCAGCTAATATTTATTAAATACCCACTCTATACCAGGCGCCTCTGTTGTAGGTGCTGGATATACAGCAGTCAACAAAACAAAAGCTCTGCCTTCTTGGAGTTTATCTTTTAGGTGGAGGAAACAAAAAATATATATATATTTATTTATATATGTAAATTAAAAAAATATATATATGTTTGACCCTTTACCCAGGGGTTAGGTTCTCTGACCCCCGCTCAGTTGAAAATCCACGTACTACTATCTCTGCCTCAAAAACAAAGGATTCGATAAATGACTCATCCAAGGGCAGGAAGCTGAAAGAGTTTGGATAGAATCAGGACTCAAAGGCTCAACATGTTCTTTGAATTCCATATATTGTGATCTCTAATAGAACACAAACTTTTCCCCACACTTAATTTAAACATCTGTAAAACGAAAATACAGGTGCTATATTTACTGAAAATATTCGCATATAAACGGACCTGCACAGTTCAAACCCATGTTGTTCAAACTGTGTGTGTGTGTGTGTGTTTGTGTAATATGTCAGGTAGTGTTTTGTGCTATGGACTCAAATGAAGGGGGGATGCAGGGTGTGTGTATGAGAGAGGGGAGTAGTATTTTATTTTATTTAAGGTGGTAAGGGAAGGCTCCCTGATAAGGTGACATTTGAGCTTTGAGATGGAGGGGAAGGACTGAGCCACGCAGCTTTCTGGAAGTTTGCTTTAGCAGTTGGAATGGCAGCACTGAGGGCCATAGATGGGAGCAGGTTGCATAGCACTTAGAGTGTGTTAGGTACTGTGCTAAGTGCTTTATGTCATACATTTAATCCTGTTATCGATGTATTTTATTTGAAGAAGCCGAGTTTCAGAGAGGTTAAGTGATTTGCCCAAGGCCACGCAGCTAGTAGGTAGTGGAGGTGAAATTCAAATGCTTATCTTAACCATCATGTTGCTTCCCACTCGGGGACTCTCCTTATGGAGCTGGTGTTTAATTCATGACGTGTTTTTTGTTTTGTTTTGTTTTTGCCACGCTGCACGGCTTGTGGGATCTTAATTCCTGGACAAGGGACTGAACCGGGGCCATAAGCGCAGAGTCCTAACCACTGGACCGCCAGGGAACTCCCCGTGACCTGGTTCTTATGATTTCTTGGGGAGTAAGTGTCAACAGTGGCCAAGGTGACTCCTGGCCCCTGAGTTGCGTGGTTTTGAGGGGGAGAGCTCAGGGCCCGAAGTTCCTTTTTATGAGTGGAAGAAGGTAATCTGTTTGATGCTGGAAAACCCCGTGTTGTGTTTATGGCCGAGTGAAAAACACCTTCAGATAGTGTAAACAAGAGAAATGGGAGAACAGGTAGCCTGAATCCCTCTGCCCCCCTCCTTGGTTTTAATTTCCCCATGATGGGTCCCACACAGCATGTTGTATGATACAGCGATAATGAAAACACTTGGATTAGTGAACTGAGATTTATAGGGCAAACAGGAGCCAGAGGAGAAGATAGCAGTCATCTCTCTTATTTGCAGGCAGATATCCAAATTGCCACTCGCTTGCTTTTTCTTTCTGACACTGTCACCTACTCTGCTTAATTAGAACCTTCTTCTTCCCCGTATCATTTCCAATGCCTGCACAGCCGGCTGCTCGGCAGAGTTTGTGAAGCTGCACGCAGAACGCTTTCCCAGAGCCCAGGGAAGATGAGTCAGAAACACAGCACATGACAGCCAGGGACGGGACCTGTGCATCAGGCTGTGAGCCTGCCTGTCCACTGGTCTCGTGGAGCAGGACGAGGAGGGCTGGACCCAGGGCCACAGAGAGGAAGCTCCACGTGTCTCCCAGCTCTCCTCAGTTTCCCACCCGAGCACCCTCTTTGTTGTGGGCAGCAGAGACAGTGAATTCCCCAGACAGCAGACCCCTGCCAGCGCACTTTCCAAAACCACATCGAAAGAGTTCAGTCCTGCCCCAAAATATTTATGGAATATTTTACTATGTTCAAAATACCGTTCTAGGGCTTCCCTGGTGGCGCAGTGGTTGAGTCCGCCTGCCAATGCAGGGAACACGGGTTTGTGCCCCGGTCCGGGAAGATCCCACATGCGGAGCGGCTGGGCCCGTGAGCCATGGCCGCTGAGCCTGCGCGTCCTGAGCCTGTGCTCCACAACGGGACAGGCCACAACAGTGAGAGGCCTGCGTACAGCAAACAACAACAAAAAATTGTTCTAGACTCCGAGAGGGATGAGAGGTAGCCGGGGACTGAGGTGAACAAAACACTGCCAAATCCTACAGTAGAGTAGAAAGGACAGACAAAAATAGCTCATGAGGATTTTTGGCCAAATTCATTTCTTTAATAAATATTTATTGAGTACCTACTATGTATCAGGCGTTGTTCCAGGCACTGAGAGGACCCAGCAGCGGCAAGACATGCAAAAAAGTCCCTGCCCACGTGGATTTACAGTCTACCCGAATGGGGGAGGGGCAGGGCAGTAAGTTCATTACTAAAGAGCCTAAGAACTATGGAGAAAAACAAAGTGGGGCAGGTGGTGAGAGAGCCCCCTGGCTTAGAATTTTAAAAGGAAGTAAGTGAAGGCAGGGTAGTGTGGTGGAGACCGACAGATCTGATCTGGGACCTGGGCTTTGACGTCTACTAGCTGTGTGATCAACTGGTCTGAACCTTATTTCTCATCTGTAAAGTGGGGCTAGTCATAGACACTCCTAATGGGATTAAGTGAGGAAAAATATATATAAAATACATACTTAATTAGGGGTCTGTGACTGTTAGTTGTTCTTAGTCTTGTGTGTGCTTATAAGGGTGATGGGGAACTGAAGTAGTGGCTAATTACATTTGGAAATAAAGGGATTATTATCCGTG
This sequence comes from Phocoena sinus, assembly GCF_008692025.1. Classification (NCBI taxonomy): domain Eukaryota; kingdom Metazoa; phylum Chordata; class Mammalia; order Artiodactyla; family Phocoenidae; genus Phocoena; species Phocoena sinus. Next base: position 53,141,617 of record NC_045765.1, on the reverse strand, counting down.
TCACCTTTCCTTTCTTCTAGGAATCAGTTTGCTCGTACACAGGGAGAAGGCAGGAGTACGGGTGAACTCTGGAAGCTAGGATTCAGATTGGAGGGGATTTAGATAGGGGTTTGGTATATGGGATGTAGTAGGAAGTTGGACGATTGTCGGTATTTTGCATTCTCTTTTTAAATTGATTTTCCGCATGCTTTGTGTTCACCCCAATATTCCAATAACAAGCCTGGCAGGGAGGCCGGGGCTGCCCATTAAACAAATGGGAAAACAGGCACAGGATGTGAGTGCCCGGCCAAGGTCACCTCCAGTCTCCAGAGGAGATCTCCTGCTGGCCCCGAGATGAGTCATCCTGGAGTGTTGCTCCGGGGTGAAATCACAAAGGAAGGAAGGCTTGGATTTATTGCAGGCAGTCCAGGAAGTTTCCTGTTCTTGAGAAATCTCAGAAACAGTAACCCTCCACCGCCCGGGGGGGGGGGCCTTATTCTTTGGAGGTCTGCCTCCTGCGTAGTCCCAAATCCCCAGAAGCTATGGGATCTGACTTGTGAGGGAGATGGTCTTAGAAGCCTTTGGCATAAACAGTGGAGAAAGAAAGGAGATGAAAAGAGGGAGAGGGTGCAGTGGTTGAGAGCTTGGGATCTGAGTTTGGTGGTTCTGCCACTTACCAGCTTGGGAAAGTCCTAGAACCTTCTCCAAGCTTCATTTCCTCATTTGTAAGATGGAATAGTAACGGTCCTTAACTCCCAGGTTGTTGGCAAAGTGACATGCCATGGTGAGTGCCAAGGGTTTAGCACAGCGCCTGGCAGGAGGATGCCCTTAGTAATGTGAGCTGTTATCACTGGAGAGGAAAATGGGGCCGCGCTGGGTAAAGGAGTGAGGGTGAGAGGGCCCCCAGGTTACTGCATCCCTCCTGATGCTGAGCCATTTAGATGAGGTCTTAATGAAGCTCTTTCCACCTGGGGCACTTAGCGTCAGTCACACAGTAGATGAGATCTTGGCCCTCAAGGAGTTTCTGCTGGGTTTCTGTTCCAGCAGAGCAGGAACAGACAAGCATCCCATGTCCTCTGGTCCTTGCTCACCCTCACTGGCATCGTGATTCAGAGGGCATGGCGGGCCTGCCTGGGAGGGTTCCCCCTCAGTTACCTCTCTCCCCCTCACCTTAACCTTTGCTTCTCCGCCTCAGACCTATTATTCGTCCTGTGTCTGTTGGCTCCATAGAATGAAAATAATGAGCCCATCACCACTGATAACTGTCTACAGACGAATCAAGCCCCATCCCAGTCATCTGCCTCTGGGTGAATACCCTCTGTCTGCTGCGAACCGTCCTGCTGGAGCCTGGTTCCCAAACCCAGGCAGTGCGAACCCACCACCTTTCGAGGGTGGTGACACCCTACTGGGCAGCCTTGTGGTTTGCTGAGGGTGCCTAAGGGTTCTGCAACCAAGGTGGAAAGCTCTTAAGAGTTTTTTTTTTTATGAATCTGCCCTTCATCCTCCAGCCTTACTTCCTCACCACTCCCTGTCCCCCTTCGATGTAGATTTCCTTAAGAAAGCTGATTCCAGCCCATTCCAGTTGAGCTGAAGTGTTGCATGGGCTTGGGGTGGGAAAGCTCCAGAGGCTCCAGGTTTTTCTCTTTCATAGAAATTGTCCCAAGAGCAGACCTCTTAGGAATAGTACCCCCTAGCGTGAGTGAGAAGGGCAGGGGTTTTGGTCAGAAGAATCTTATTTAATTGTATTAATCTAGTCCAAAAGAGTCTAATCCTATTGATGTTTGTGTATTTTGTTAAGATATAGCAATCTTAAGTGGGAAAAAAAACCCCAAAACACCATGTGTCTTCTGCTCTTTAATGGACCCTGACCTTTTGCCTGGCATCTGTTCTCATCTTTATCCTCCCACATATGCACATAATGTGAAGTCTCTCAGCAGGAGCCTGGATTGTGCTAAACCTCTTACGTACATTCCACCAAATCTCGCAATAACTCTAGAAGGAAGGAATTATCATCCCTATTCCTTTGATGAAGGGACCGAGGCTCTGAGAGGTCATGTCGTCATGATTGGCAAAACTGGGATTCAAACCCACTTCTGATTCCATCCAAAGCCTGCAGACTATGCGATAGGTATGATTTCTGTGACTGTGTTTTTCATTCAGCATTATAGTATAGACCTTTCCCCCGTGTGCCTCTATAGCCTTCCTAATTACTGTTTAAAATGGGAACGTAAGATTCCCTGAACCATCATTGTGTAACCATTTTCTCCTTTTGGGCGTTTGTGGGCAAGGTCATTGGCTAAGGGCTGCTGAGCAGTGGTGGCAGTAAAGGGACACAGCATGGGAAGGGGGAAAGTTTGGGCTGTTGGAAGCAGGAGCACACTGCCGCTGAGAGGAACACACGGAATGCACACCCCCTCGCTCATTTTTACATTAGGAACTTGAGTTGGCCACTCTGCACTACCTGGTCATTATTTCAGCCATGTGAATTGGTGTGGGGCTGGGTCATGATGGCAGCAGTTCTCAGCTCTAGTGAGGGAGGTAGGGAAGGACTCATCCTCTTGAGGTAGACAGGAGAGGAGTTTTTAAGCTCCATTTTACTGACAAGGAATCTGATCTCGGGGATGGCAGGCGACTTGCCAAAGCATAGGTCTGAAGTGGCGAGCTGAAGAATAGAGCATTGGCGTTCGGACTCCTGGTGCCCTTCTCCTCCGTTGACCTAGCGTTTGTTTCTCCTCCTCTGGTCATCTCATCCAGGCCTCTTTTCTTCCTGATACATGGGGATGTTTCCCAGGTAAACCTTAGATGTACAAATGCAGATTAGATACAGACCTTACGTGGGAATTCCCTGGCGGTCCAGTGGTTAGGACTCCACACTCTCACGGCCAAGGGCCAGGCTTCAATCCCTGGCTGGGGAACTAAGATCCCACAAGTCACATGGCGTGGCCAAAAAAAAAAAAAAAAAAAGATACAGATGTTACAGAAGGGCTAGCCCCATGTGGATAAGCTGTTTCTAAAGAAGGGCCCAGTGGTTAGCAGAGAAAATCAGAACTTGTTTCCTATAAACTTCCAGGTAGAGGCGGGTTTTTGTCTTGTTGGCCCAGGGTGGAGATGGTAGCTCAATTTCCTCCTTTAAATCTTTAAGATTTAAAGAAGCCTCTCAGCCTCTGCCTGGAGCAGTACTATAAACATCTTTTTCGAGTCCAAGCCGTGGTCACTGCACATTTTTCTTTCACAGGAGAAAGACTGGAGTCCTTTATAGGGGCTTTTGCAAACAGCATCAAGTTTATAGAATGACAAGCCAGATTTAAATGAAAAAAAAAAAGTTTATGTCAGCTCTGCAGCTTATCAATATAAAATGAAGATTAAGATTCATTTATATGAATAGACCATTTTGGGGCGGGGTGTTAAAAATTCATATGCCTTTGCTAATGGAACCATTTCCACATTCACAATGGGGAAAAAAAAACACAAAAAAACAAGGTTCATAAAAGCTTCCCTGGAACAACCAGAAAAAGGAGTGAGTTCCTGAAAATACAAATTGGCGGTATATCTTTGCATATTAGCAAAATTCTTTAACCTTTCAAATAGTGTATTGTGGACCTGGTATGCTGTTTCGTGAATTTAGCATCTTCTTTTAATTCAGACCTTCTCTAGACTGTGTTTCTCTGCACTCACTCTGAGCCAACCTGTGCTAGCCCATTTTGTACTCACCGTGGCCTTGCATCCTGACAACTCACCTTTCAGACAGTCGGGGATCCTGTGTGCCTCGCTCCATGAACACAGTTTAAGAATAGCTCCCTCTAGAGTTTTACGACCTGGGACCCTGGAGGTTTAGTTATGAGTGATGACCAAATTCTGAAAGGTTTCTAAGGGGAAGTGAGCGGCAGAGCAAGATTTGAATCCAGGTCTGAATAGCCCATAACACATACTGTTTGGCACTACCGAATTCTGCCTTGAAATGGGCAAGTCTGTGCTGAGCCTCTTCTTTGGAGTAAGACACCCTGTCAGGAAGGTACCTCAAAGGAAATGCCAAGGGGAGTTAGACTGTTCCCTCTCTTCAAAGTACCTTCAATCTAGCGTGTGTTGGAGGGTCATCCTTTATTGCAGAGAAACATTTATTACTTTGTAATCTTCGTTTTAGGGATAAGGAAACAGTGAATCAAAGAGGGCAAGTGACTTGCTCAAGGTCACATAGCTACGATGAGACGAGACATTTATTAGGTAGGTGCCTGTTGCTGTTAAGTGCTCAGCGGTCCGAGATACTTACATAGACCACCTCATTCCTAGGTACAGGGCCCGTGAAGCCCTTACAGGTCACTCGGAGGCCGAGGTGCCAAGTGCTTGAAGGGTCCATGCTCAGCGCTCCTGAATTGAGTGGAGGGTCTAAGACAGATTTATCCCCAAGGATGCCTCTAGGCTCCTGGGTCCATATCTGTACGTGCAACAGAACTCAGGGCTCACCCACCTCTCTCTCCCTGTGGGGAAGTGTCCCTGCTTTGGCAGGCCGACTCAGGAGACCTCCCATCCCCAGAGCTTCCCCCAGAGCTTCCCTAGCAGGACAGAGGCCACTGAGGCCTGCTGAGCTGAACTGTGCAGTGTAGAAATATTTGCTTTGGGCTGTACACGCTGAGGAAAGCCTGCAGGGATGCCCTTTGCTGTCAGAGAGCTGTGAGCCCCGGGGCCTAGGTTTTCCAGGTCCCAACACCTAGGAGCTTCGAGAACTCTCACAGCCCACCTGCTCCGCTCAGAAGTGGGCATCAGGATAACACGGACTCCCTTGCAGAGTTGGGTGGATAGGTGAGAAATGGCTGACTCTGTCGGACACAGGAGTTGATACTTCACTCATGTTTCTTTCCCTCCTCTTTCCTTCTTGCCTCCCTTCCCTTTTAATCTCTAGCTGGTTAATAAGCCCTGTAGGGCTTTCTTGCTACCTTCACATCTGCAGTGACAGCACTTTCCTGTCCTATACTCTAGGCCCCCCAGAAGCTGTCCTGCTGTACATGAAGCTTGTTGGAGCGGCACAGAAGAAGAATGAAAAAATGCTGGGGTCCCCACGTAACATACCAGGAGGGGGTCCAGTGAGTCCATATTTTAGAGGCACCCAGCCTGCGTGTTCATCCTAGCCTCTGCCACGTTGGCTGTGTGACCTGGGGTATGTTATTTAACCTCTCTGTGCCTCTGTTTCCAAATTTGCCAAATGGGAATGAGAACAGTACTTAGAGATGCAGGGAGTATTTAAATGCAATATTGCATTAGAGCCGCTGGCACAGGTGAGTGCTGGGAACTGTTATGTAAAACAGGCACCAAATCCAGTTGGAAGGGACTTTAGACAGCAGGACCTACCTCTCTATTTTAAAAAATTAATTTATGTATGTAATCAACAATAACAAGAGCTAACAGCAAAAGGTAACGTTTATTGAGCACTTACCACGGGCCAGGCACTGTTACCAAGTACTTCTCATTAACTTGTTAAAAAATGTGAAGGTACGGGGCTTCCCTAATGGCACAGTGGTTAAGAATCCACCTGCCAATGCAGGGGACACGGGTTCGATCCCTGGTCCGGGAAGATCCCACGTGCCACGAAGCAGCTAAGCCCGTGCGCCACAACTACTGAGCCTGTGCTCTAGAGCCCGCGAGCCACAACTACTGAGCCTCTGTGCTGCAGTTACTGAAGCCCATGCGCCTAGAGCCCGTGCTCTGCCACAAGAGAAGCCACCGCAAGGAGAAGCCCGCGCACCGCAACGAAGAGTAGCCGCCCCCCGCTCGCTGCAACTAGAGAAAGCCCGCGCGCAGCAACGAAGACCCAACGCAGCCAAAAAAAAAAAGTGAAGGTACAAGTGAGGTGTGTCTCCTTCCCACCCCCAGTTGCCCTCCACAGAGGCAGTCACTCTTACCAATACTCTGTGTGTCTTTACTGATGTCCTCTGTGGATGTACAAAGATTTAAATCTCTTTTTACCCCTTCAACCTTAAATAGAGGAAACTTGGGCTCAGGGAGGAAACACAGCAATTTGTTGTAATAGTTCCTATTCTGTGTAGGGCCGCTGCTCCCTGTGCTGTGTGATTTTGAATCCTTCCTTCAACCCTGCAGAAAAAGCTGTATTGTGTAGAATAAATGCTCCAAGCCTTAGTTTACCTCAGTGCATTGATCGAGGATTAAATTAGATAATCTGTGTAGAGGGATTTATCAGCGTTCCTGGCACATCAGAACTGCTCAGGAGATGGTGGCTGCAGGGGAGGATCAAGATTTTATAGGGGCTCGAAGCTTGTACAATTTGAGAGCTGTCTTTAAGAGAAATAATACAAAATTATGAATCCAATATTAAGAATATTTATTTAGAGTGAGAAAAGAGCTCCAACAGTTTACATATTTTAAAAGCCATCAAGGGCTTCCCTGGTGGTGCAGTGGTTGAGAGTCGGCCTGCCGACGCAGGGGACTTGGGTTCGTGCCCTGGTCCGGGAAGATCCCACCTGCCACGGAGCGGCTGGGCCCGTGAGCCATGGCCGTTGAGCCTGCGCGTCCGGAGCCTGTGCTCCGCAACGGGAGAGGCCACAACAGTGAGAGGCCCACGCACCGCAAAAAAAAAAAAAAAAAAAAAGCCATCCAATACCTCCAGCACTATAAAATCCATAAGAATAAATAACAGAACATTTTTGTTAATTAACTGCCTGACACGCCTCTATTATACTTTTCATTCCTACATTTTCTGGCCTCATAGTCATTGTGATCACTTCTTCGTTTGATAACAATTTTCTAAAATAATTTTCTGAAGAGAGAATAAAAGATAATTCAGCCTTTTCTCTGGCCTGGTTGATCAAACTTCGCTTTTTATTATTGACAATTTATTTTATTTTTAAAATTTTTATGGAAGTATAGCTGACTTACAATGTTGTATTAGTTTCAGGTGAACAACAAAGAAATTCAGTTATATCTATATATATCTATTCTCTTTCAGATTCTTTTCCATTATTGGTTATTATAAGATAGTGAGTATAGTTCCCTGTGCTATACAGCAGGTCCTTGTTTATCTACTTCATATATAGTAGAGTGTATGTGTTAATCCCAAACTCCTAATTTATCCCTTCCCTCCCCGCCTTCCCACTTTGGTAACCATAAGTTTATTTGCTTTGTAAATAAGTTCATCTGTATAATTTTTTTTAGATTCCACATATAATTGATATCATATGATATTTGTCTTTCTCTGCCTGACTTACTTCACTTATTATGATAATCTCAAAGGTCCATCCCCGTTGCTGTGGATGGCAATATTTCATTCTTTTTTTGTGGCTGAGTAGTATTCCATTGTATATATGTATCACGTCTTCTTTAGCCATTCCTCTGTTGATGGACACTTAGGTTGCTTCCATGTCTTAGCTATCGTGAATAGTGCTGCTGTGAACATAGGTGGTGTTGTTGACAGTTTAGATGTGGAAAATGAGTAAATCATACAGATACACTCACTGTTTGTAGCATTACTACCTGTTTGTGTCTCATAAACAGAGGAATTTTGGTAAATTCTATTTTGTACAATTCTCATCAAAAATGAAAAAGAAGCTCTGGTATGTTATAACTGACTGCATGGAGGATGTTTCTGACAGAAGAGAACTTCCCTCAACTGGGGGAACCGAATCCTCTCCTTGGGATTTTACAGGTCTATGAATTGTTAGCATTTCTCATAGGCTGGCGTCTGATGCTATACATTTTAAACTTTCCTCCTTCTTCCCTACCACACACGTCCATGTTGGGCTCTGTTGAACACGTTCATGTGGTGATTCCACCACTGATGTGGCGTCAGGAAGTGGCTGGTAGGCCCTGGGTGCAGGCGGACTCCTGGGAGCTGGGCCTCCACTGGACGTTAGCAGTAATTCAGCACATGTGGAGGTGATGGCGCACCACATAAACGTAGCCCACTAAACTCAAAACTCAGTGTCCGCCTCCCGGCTTTGACTCCTGCGTTGGGAGTCCCTGAATGCCCAAAGCCGCTGGAACATTACCCAGCACGAGGGCAGGAGTGACAGAGGGAAACTGGAGTGAGGAGAGACAGCGAGCGCTCTTTCCCATCATGGTCAAGACTTGACTTTGGCAAAGCTTAGAGAAACCCAAGATCACGTGAACACGTTTCTTTGCAGGCCCCCTCCCGAGACCTTGGAAGGGGCTGTTATAAGCAAGGGCTCTGAAGCTTCAGGTCTTTGAGCTCCGCCGAGCACCTGGTTAGTTGTTACCGTGTTCTGGTTAAGAGCAGTGTCGTCTGAGAGAGAGCCGTGCAGCCCGCTTGGGAGCTGTGTGATCCCGGCTTACTGATTCCCTCCAGGAACCTGCTTCCTCAGGAGTAAGCATGACACTCTTCCTAGTATTTAGCTCTCTGGGAACGTGAACTCCATGAGGGCAGGCACCGGTCTGTTTGTTGCCGTGTCCACAGTGTCCAGGACACATGTCCACACCCAAACATCTGTTTTGTGGATTTAATGAAATGCAGGATGTTTGCATGTTGAGCCCTAGGCTCTCAGAGAAAAGGAATCCAAGGCACAGTGAGCTTAATTCCCTTTCCTGTACTATACGTTGCCTCTAGTCAGACCTAAGGCATACCCTGGGTCTCTGGGCCTCCTTTCCTTCCTGCTGACCCTCCCACGTGAGCTGAATAGGAAGGGGAAGCTTAACTCACTTCTGAGAGCCTGAGATAATCATCTGAGTTATTCCCTCTGTTATGGACATGAGCCAGGGTCCCTGGGTCACATCCCTGGAATTTGCTCTGATCCATGGAATCCACTGTTCCAGAGACTTGCCTGCCTTCTCCCCTTCCCTGACCTGCCCTGCCCTGAGTCCTGGGGGATGGTGGGAAGCAAGGGAGAGTTGGGAGAACCAAGGTGAATGGTTTAGAGCCATGAAATAGCCTGAGAATCAAGTCTGGAAGATGAATGGCTCTGGGGTTTGCAGGGCTTAGCAGGGGCAACACTGGTAATTATGTTCCTACCTGTGGACTCCGGGAGGCCCCTACTTCACAGCTCCCCTGGATTCTGAGAGGTCCTTGAGCACAGCTGGAAGTCATTCTGTGTGGCAGAACCTTGGAGATGAGGCCGGAAGGGCCACCTCAGTGAGTAGTCACCTTGTCACTGACAGGAGCTATGATCTAAAGAGCCAGGTGGCTGCAGGTGGGCACTCGGCCAGCCGTGCAGAGCAGGCAACAAAACTCCAGTCTGGGCCCTGCAGGTGGAGCCCACCTGTTTGCCCTACTTCCCCTCCGCCTGGCATAGATTTCCAGCCAAGCCCTGCACCAGCTTCCACCTCTGTTTTATGATAAGCTGTTCTGATGGGGAGGGCCTGTGCTAGGATGCTTCCCTTTTATCGTGGAGCTCAGGGCAAGGATGGGGGTACACACCGCCCACCCCTGCCCAAACCCTGCCCCATGAATAAGACAACTGGGATGTTGCAGCCTCTGCTTCCAGCCTGATTTGATTCTCTCTCCAGCCCTTGGATAATATTTATATACAAGTGCTAGCTCTGATCTCCACCCAGGAAAACACCAGCTGCTATGGAGCTCTTGTTACACATTATAGAGAGCAGAGCCTCACGTGGGCCCCCGTGAGCTTCTCTGGAGGATGTCGGGGAATGTTCTGTTTGTGTTTTACCAACTTATCCCAGGGCTGTGTCCAGGCAACTGAAGTTCTGTCAGAGCCGAGAAAACATCTGATTCCTTTTAGAAAAGACAAAAGGATTAGGTGTCCCTGGGACTTTGACAAATGCATTGCTAGTGGTTTTGATTGAGCTTTCGTTTAGGGAAGGTTGAGTGCAGAAGTGAGAATGCCAAAGACCCAGGCTGTCAGTGCTGGAGATGGGCACAGATACACCATTCGTTGGTAGGGATGTAAAGTAATGCAGCCTTTTGGAGGGAAATTTGGCACCATCTTTCAAATAAAATGAGAATGACCTTCGATGCAGTCATTCCATGCCTTGGAACCTACCCTACAGTGTGCCTGCCCATGTACACAAAGACCTATGTTCACAAATGCTCACTGCAGCAAAAGTAGGAAATCACCTGTGTTTCTCAGCGGGGAGCTGGCTCAATGAATTGCGGTTCATCCTAATAATGGAATACAGTTGTCCATTAAAGAAGAACAGGGTAAATCACAACAGTGGCCAACGCATAGAGGACTTACTCTATCCACTATTCTAAGTGCTTTATGTATTTTACAATATTTACAATGTTAACTCATTTAATCTTCACAGCAATCCTTTGATTACTATTGTTAGAATATTTTTATAGATGAGAATAGAGCTGTTAATTAACTTGTCCAGGGTCACACAGCTAGTAAGTTGGGGAGCTGGGCTTCAAGCCTGCTGGCCCCAGGGTCTATAACTACCTCACAAACCCCTGCATCTTCAAATATGGAAAGATGCCTCTGACTTATTAGTAAGTGAAAAATTCAAGTAGCAGAGATACAGAGTGTGGTTTTATTTATGTAAAAAAATTTGTGTATGTGCACTTGTGAACACATCACATGTATTTGTAAAGGTAAAGTAAAAGTTCTGGAAGAATACATATCCAATCGTTGGTTCCCTTCAGGGAGGGATATAATAAGTAAAAAGGATTTTTTTTTTGTTAACTTTTAACTGAATATAGTTTTAAAAAGTTTTTTTAAATTGAGGTATAGTTGATGTACAATATTATATTAGTTTCAGGTGTACTGCATAGTGATTCACAATTTTTAAAGGTTATACTCCATTTATAGTTATTATAAAATATTGACTATGTTCCCTGTGCTGTACAATATGTCCTTGTAGCTTATTTATTTTATACATAGTTAACTAGATACAGTTTTATATTTTCTTGAACAAGTGCCTTTGGAATTTTAGAAAAAGTTAGCTTGAGCCCACCGTCAAGGTTATCATAATAAAATAATCCTTTGGTTTCTACTTCTCAATAGCCCCTTAGAAAGGAGAGGCTTCCTATAAACATGGACTCACAGTAACCCTTAATGATTAACTCCAAAGTATAAGACGTAGAAGGAAGCCTAATAGACCTTGCCATAAATTAGATGAAGGTAGTCCAAGGAATTGTTCTTCTGATTGGCTGAAAGGCATTTGAGATAAATACTCTTTTTTTCATTACCCTCAGAAATCTCACCTCCTCCTGGAAGCCTTGGGCCAGACAGTGGAAGAATAATGGTGATTTTCTTGGCATACAACCCCTCCCCACTCCATCTTCACTCCCCCGCCCCCTGCATTTAATGAGTTCACTTAGTGCATTATTGCATCTCAGGTAAACACTCCAAGTACTTGGGCTTTGTTTAATCACTGTCCCTTCAGGGTCATCCTGTAAAAATGGACTCATGTGCATTACATTTTTAGGTGCTTTACAGTTTGTAAATCTTGTCTTCATTCATGATGTCAGTGAACTGGGGCTGGTGCCTTGTCACTGTAAAGCCCTATGTACAATATCTCTTTCAGAGTTAAACCAAGCAGGGGCCTGGGAGAGGGGCTGATGAGGAAAATGCGGGCTATCAAAAATTTAATCCCCATTTTACACCAAGGGGGTAAGGGGTGGGGTGGGAGGAATTGGGAGACTGGGATTGACACATATACACTATTGATACTATGTATAAAATAGACAGCTGATGGGAACATACTGTATAGCACAGGGAACTCTACCTAATGCACTGTGGTAACCTAAATGGGAGGGAAGTCCAAAAGGGAGGGGATATCTGTATGTGTAAGGCTGATTCATTTTGTCATGCAGGGGAGGCTAACACAACATTGTAAAGCAACCATACTCAAATAAAAATTAATTTAAAAATATTTAATCCCCATTTTAAAGTCCCCCGTATTTAAATATTGATTTGTGAAATGTGACCCAACAGAAAGAATATAGAAAAATAGCTCTACTTACTGTGTCAGGTCATAAAGTACCCCATGTTTCCATGTGCTTTCTTATTTTAATTCTCAAAGCAAGTTTAGGGGATAATTATTTCCATAAGGAAGCTGAGGCCCAGGGAGTTTACATAAAGTCCTCAGTTATACATGTGGACATGAGAGATGAATTTCTCACCCAGGCCTGTCTGTCTGCAAAATCCGAGTTGCTGAGCCTCTCAACAGAGGAAATAATAGAGAAAAAAGTATCACTCAAATACCACCTCCCTAACATACTGTTAGCAACTTAGGTTTATTTCCTTTGTTTATCTATCTAAACAAAACTAAATTAAAAAAACACCACCTTGGTAATCAGAAGTAGTCATATCAACAGTTGATATCCTGTTTTCTTTTTTTTGCTATCTTTCTTATTGCTTCGTGACGTCATTTTAAAATGATTGCATACTTCTTCCAACTCAATAGTTAAAAAAGCTAATAACCTGGGACTTCCCTGGCGGTCCAGTGGTTAAGACTCTGTACTTGCACTGCAGGCGACACAGGTTCCATCACTGGTCAGGGAACTAAGATCCCACATGCTGCAGGGAGAAGCTGAAAAAAAAACCCAAAACAAAAACTAATAACCTGATTAAGAGATGGTTTAAGAACTTGAACAGACATTTCTCCAAAGAGGGCTAGAAATGGCCAACTGGTATGTGAAAAAAAGGATCAACATTACCAGTCATCAGGGAAATGCACATCAAACCACAATGAGATACAACCTTACATCTGTCAGGATGTCTATTATCAAAAAACGAAACACCATTGAGCGCCTCAAAAAGTTGGGTGAAAATTATACTGGAAAACATTAAAGCCCTGTTTTGTGAGTGCTATGAGTCTGAGCTACTCCAGTCGTTGACACCTGAGTCCTACGGACAGTTGAAGTGAATCTTCTTTCCTCGCGGCCAATTTCTTCCGTCAACTCTGGAGCATTTATTCTACTCGATAGAGGAAAGCCATGTACCAATTTGTGCTGTTTGTCAATCGCTTGCTTTTTCGTAAATGTAATTGCTACTCTGATGAAATGTTCAGATTTCCTTGGAAAAGAATAAATAGCTATAAACACTTTAAAACAAAACAAACAAAAGAAAAGCATTGGCAAGGATGTGGAGAAATTGGAACCCTTGGACACTGTTGGTGGGAATGCAAAATGGTGGAGCTGCTATGGAAAACAGTATGGACGTTCCTCAAAAAATTCAAAATAGAATTACCATATGATCCAGCAATCTCACTTGTGGGAATTACCCCAAAGAATTGAAATCAGAGTCTTGGAGCCATATTAGTACTCCTATGTTCATAGCAGCAGCATTCACAATAGCCAAGATGTGGAACCAACCGAAATATACATCGACAGATGACTTGATAAAGAAACTGTGGTGTATGCACAAAATGGAATACTATTTTGCCCTTAAAAGGAATGAAATTCTGCAATATGTGACAACATGGATGAACCTTGAGGAGATAATACTAAATGAAATAAGCCAACCACAGAAAGACAGATACTACATGATTCCACTTGACATGAGGTTTCTAAAGTAGTCAAATTCACAGAATCAAAGAGTGGGACAGTGGTTGACAGGGGCTGGGGGCAGGAGGAAGAGGGGAGTTACTAATCAGTGGGCATAAAATTTCAGTCAAACATGATGAACAAGCTCTAGAGATGTTCTGTACAACACTGTCTAGCGTTAGCTATGAAGTACTATACGCTTAAAAATTTGTTAACAGGGCTTCCCTGGTGGCGCAGTGGTTGAGAGTCCGCCTGCCGATGCAGGGGACGTGGGTTCGTGCCCCGGTCTGGGAGGATCCCACATGCCGCGGAGCGGTTGGGCCCGTGAGCCATGGCCGCTGAGCTTGCGCGTCCGGAGCCTGTGCTCCGCAACGGAAGAGGCCACAGCAGTGAGAGGCCCGCATGCCGCAAAAAAAAAAAAAAAAAAAAAAAAAAAAATTTGTTAACAGGGTAGATCTCATTTTGTGTTCTTACCACAATTAAAATTTTAAAAAAAAAGAAAAGAAAACATACTATTCCAGGAGAGTGATGTTCTTTGGAGAGATTCCTAGACATGGAATTGGTAGGTCCAAGAGTATGAATGTTTTTATGGGTTTTTAAAAAAGTTTTAATGAAAAAAATTGAGATATAATTGACATATAACATTGTATAAGTTTAAGGTATACAAAATATTTTTATATTTTTGGATACACGTTGCTAAATTGCTTTTCAAGAGGGCTGTATTAATTTGCACTTCAACTAACAACTTTGAGTGTCATTTTCATCACATTCTTGTAGGCATTAGTTATAGTTAAAAAATGAAAACACACAAACAAAAGTCTGACGTGTTTGCTTAATATATACCAAATTGTTTGCAGTGGCTAGTTTGGAGAGTGGGTTGGGGCTGGTGGTGGTGAGAGCGGTGAAGGGGGTGTCCCTTTTCCACCTTATGTCATGTGGCGCTATTACAGATATTTTACTATAGGCATATATTACTTGTGTAATAAGTATATTTTAAACTTTTGAAATAATTTGTCTTACAGACAAGTTGCAAAAAGAATACAAAGAATTCCCTTTGTAATATGTTTTTAAAAGATGAAATAATTAAGAAGTGTGCCCCGAATATCAGATGTCAGACCTTCTACCACCAAGACTCTGTAAGTCAGTTTCTTTTATTTATTCATTTATTTATTTATGGTTGTGTTGGGTCTTGGTTGCTGCATGCAGGCTTTCTCTAGTTGTGGTGAGCCGGGGCTACTCTTGGTTGCAGTGTGCGGGCTTCTCATTGCGGTGGCTTCTCGTTGCGGAGCACGGGCTCTAGGCGTGCGGGCTTCAGTAGTTGTGGCTCGTGAGCTCAGTAGTTGTGACTCGCGGGCTTAGTTGCTCTGTGGCATGTGGGATCTTCCCAGACCAGGGCTCGAACCCGTGTCTCCTGCATTGGCAGGCGGATTCTCAACCACTGTGCCATCAGGGAAGTCCCCAGAGTTTCTTATCAGGTAGAGTAGAGCCTAACAGCAACTTGGGGAAATGCTCATTAAAATGCAGACTCCTAGGCTTTAGCAGGATCTATGAAATCAGAATGTTTGGGGGCGGGCCTGAAAATCTGCATTTTAAACAGGCCCCCCTCATCCACACTCCTCTATGCTTCTGAGACCCCTCAAGGGCTGAGAACTACTGTTAAAAAGGTTCCTCCTTTTGATTTTATTTCCTCTAGTAATATTGTGGCTTCCTTACTTGGAAAGCCCTCCAACTTGCAGGGCTGAAGAGAAAAGTGAGTGAAATCTGAGCATCTTTTTTGCAACTTTTCACACTTTGTGCTGCTACTGCTTAGCTGCAGCCAAGCTGTCTGTAATTTGTTTCCTCAAAAGCCTGCTGTCTCCCTCAAACTAGAAAAGACCGTTCCAGGGGAGGCCCGGTCCAAAAAGCCATGTGTTGTGGATGGTGTTGACCCTTCTCCCCAGCGGCTCTCTCATCCTGGATGTTCCAGGGAGTGGCGGTCGGAGGCTTCTGGTCTCCTGCCTTGCAAGTGCAGCCAGGAGGCCCTGAAATGGGGAGGGAGCCCAGATTACAGCCCCAGGTCATTATTCTGTTGTTTCCTTTGCTTTTCCGTGCACAGTTTGTTTCCCTTGGCCACCCTGCACATGGCCTTGCCCCATGTGTGTTACCTGTATGTTACATGTGTGTTACATTGCCTGGTCAGCTTCACGGGGGGCCAGCCTGCTCAGTTCCTCACCTGCCCCCACCTTCTGCACCCCCTGCCTCTACCATCCCACCTTCGTCTCCACCCCCAGAGCTGTTCTTTCCAGCTCATGGATCTGACCATGTCACCTAATAACTTATCTTGGGGACTGAACGACTAGTGACCAGAAGGATAGCAGAAAGCCAAACCGTGGAGAACTGAATTCGAGATGAAAGAGAATTTTTGTCGTTCTAAACGTTGTTTGGTCATAAGTTTATTGTTTTCTACATTAAAAAAGTAATACCACCCACCAGGTGTTACATGCCTGTATGACCTTCGAAGAGGAAGGAAAAGTTAAGGAAAAAATGTACTAATGGTTAATATAGACAATTTGGAAAATAAAAAAGTAGAAAGTAGAGGGGCAACAAGTTGCCAGCCGTTCCACTAGCCAAATTAAGCTACTGTCTGCTTTTGGGTGTGGTATAGCTTGGAGGATAAGGGCACAGGCTCTGAATCGGGCAAATCTTGAGTTCAGATCCCTTCTCTCCCTCGTCAGCTGTGGGCAACCATTGGGCAGTTTCATTATCCTCTTGTAGCTTCTGTTTTCTCCTTGGTTAAGTGAGGAGAAAAATAGTTCCTATCTTGCCGTGAATATTAAATGAGATAAGAAGGTAAAGCAGTTAGCAGGATGCTTGGTGTTAGTTCCTCTTCATCTTGTTCACTTCCTTTCAGTCCTTTCACTGTAAGTAGTGTTTTTGTTTTCACATAGTTGTGATCACACTGTCTTTATAATTTTATTTCCTGCAGGTATTTCTTAACATGACAGCCCAAGCATTTTCCATGCTGTTTTCAACTCCTCATAAACATACATTTTAGTGGTTGTGTAATATCCAATTGAACAGATATATCAGATACATCACAGTTTCGTTAGCCATTTCTTTATTGTTAGTCATGGGCATTATTCCAGGTTCGTTGTTCGACATAACCTTACGTATGAACACCTTTACGTGTAAAATGTCACCCTCCTCCCGATCACTACCAGTTACAACCATTTCCTTGAGCAAAATTCTTAGAAGGGAGATTATAAGGTCAAGCGGCATGAACACTTAAGTTTTCTGACCTATCCTGCCAAATTGGTTCCTGTAAAGTTGGCCTCCACTTATATTTTCAAGGCAATGGATGAGACTCAGGCTGAGGGACCTAGATTTTGTTATGCAGGGCAGCTCTTGGGGGTGTCAGGGTTGGACACAATCAGTTGGAGTTTTAATGGATGCATCTAGCAGCCACTGGGAGGGTGGATGGGGGTAGGGCCAATGTTAGGGGTTACCCGGTGAGACTCTGCACCAGGGCAGAGTCTGTCTATGAACCTGGCCCTCTTCTCATGGCAGCTATGGGTCCCATCTATAGGAGAACCTGTGGTCACAGTCTCACAATCCCGCTTTCTTTCTTTTTTTGTAGGTTCCATACAATTTATTTATTTTTTTCTCTTAAAAAAAACTGAAGTATAGTTGATGTACAATATTATATAAGTTACAGGTGTACAATAAAGTGATTCACAATTTTTAAAGGTTGTAATCCATTTATAGTTATTATAAAATGTTGGCTATATTTCCCATGTTGTACAATATATCCTTATAGCTTATTTTATACATAATAGTTTGTATCTCTTAGTCCCCTACCCCTATATTGTCCCTCCCCCTCCCCTCTCCCCACTGGCAACCACTGGTTTATTCTCTATATCTATGAGTCTGCTTCTTTTCTATTATATTCACTTGTTTGTTGTATATTTTAGATTCCACGTATAAGTGATAGCATATAATTTTTGTCTTTCTCTGTCTGACTTATTTTACTTAGGGTAATACCCTCCAAGTCCAACCATGTTGCCGCAAATGGCAAAATTTAATTCCTTTTTATGGCTGAGTAATATTCCATTGTGGGTAATATATATATATGTGTGTGTGTGTGTATATATATATACACACACATACACTATGTACATATAGTGTGTGATATATATACATATATATATATGTATATATATCACATCTTTTCTATCCATTCATCTGTTGATGAACACAGGTTGTCTCCATATCTTGGCAATTGTAAATAATGCTGCTATGAACATTGGGGTGCATGTATCTTTTCTAATTTGTGTTTTTGTTTTTTTCAGATACATATCCAGGAATGGAATTGCTGGGTCATATGGTAGTTCTATGTTTAGTTTTTTGAGAAATCTCCATACTGTTTTCCACAGTGGCTGCACCAGTTTACATTCCCACCAACAGTGTTTAAAGGTTCCCTTTTCTCTCACGATCCTGTTTTTTTCGTGTGTTGCTCCACATATGTGAATTTATGCCCTTTCAGTCTTGCATAAGTAGCTTTACATTGTTTTCATCCTCCGTGATCAAAATGACAAGGACTCTTCATCTTTAGGGATCACAGATTAATATAGTGAATCAGTCTGTGAGCCCTGGCGTCACTGCCTGCATTGGAATGTCAGTCCTACCACTTATTATCTGTGATCCTGAGCCTCAGTTTCCCAGTCTGGGAAATGGTACCAACCTCACAGGATTAATTGAACAAGGTATTGTATGTTCAGTAAAGTGCTGCGTGTCTGGTATTATTCTTATCTATTTTCCTTTTTCTAAGTTAAAAGACTCTGGTAGAAGGAAACTAATTCAACCTCTAGATTTACCACTTTCCTTTCTTCTAAACCCAGCAAGGGCATCAGGATTAGGGAGCAATACCAGGAAGCCCACCTTGCCAAAATATGTGCCCTTGTGAAACTGTGGGGATGGGAGGGGAGAAGGTTGGGGAGGCCACAGTGATAGGTGACCAACCATCCTGGGATGCAGTACTTTCAGTGCTAAAACCCGGACAGTCCTTGGCAACCTGGGTGGTTGGTCACCCTAGCGTGATGGTAGTAGGTGACAGCATCTGGTAAAGTTGTCCAAGGGAGAGAGAACCAGATTCTGGAGTATTTGAGAAGGGTTTGCTATTCCTTTAATTGCTGTTGGGCAAACTCATTTCACCTGGGAGGGAACTGGCTGCCAAAAATGAGGCCCACCTGGGGTGCGGGGTTGGGGAGGGGAGATAATTGCCCTGCCCCCAGGAAGCCGGGCCAGGGTAATTCAATATCTTCTAGATTTGAAGGGTGTGCGTGGAGTGAGCGTGCCTTGGCGTGAAGGCTGCGTGCAACCCTTGCTTTCCAGTCCCGGCCGGTTTTCTGCTCTCATGAAGCCGCCTTTCTTGGCAGAAAGAGGGGTCAGTAGCCCTTAGTGGACGACTGAGTGGATGAGGGTTGGCTCCCGCTTCTGCCCAGGTACCTTCCGATTCTCTGGGTCTCTGTACGAACGGTACCCCCAAGACAGAGGCCGAGGGAGGGGAAAGTGGCCACGCTTAGGCTGCAGGCCAGTGCAGGGGGTGGTCAGTAGTTGGTATTTCCTCTTCCAGCCGTTTCAAAGCATTTTAAAATCGGATTAGCTTTTTGACAAACACTTGAAGGTTTGCTCTCCTCTGAGAGGCTCAAAGGGCTGAGGAAGAGCCTTCATCTGTTTACTTTTCCTTTATGTGGAAACTTACTTGGGCTGTTTCTATAACCAGCTTCCCCTCCCCCAGACTCCCTCCTAGAAGCTTTGGAGCTGGTGGGAACGCACCAGCCACTAGGGCCGTGGCCCTCCCTCCGTGGTTTTCGGGCCTAATGAACTCTCATGCCTTCCAGGATTG
Source organism: Phocoena sinus (assembly GCF_008692025.1). Lineage (NCBI taxonomy): Eukaryota > Metazoa > Chordata > Mammalia > Artiodactyla > Phocoenidae > Phocoena > Phocoena sinus. Next base: position 53,122,346 of record NC_045765.1, on the reverse strand, counting down.
CAGCTTTGAGCAGTAGGACTCGGGCGGCTTAGTCTGCCTGGCATTGGCCTTGTAAGTTTGCTGGGAGTGGAGAAGTGAGCTGAGAAGGGCTGGCCTGTGGACTCCATTGCCCTCTTGCAGGGCAGCCAACAGAAGTGGCATCTTTCCTCCCCGGGGGTGGAGGAAGCCAGGAAGACGGGGGTGGGTAGCGGGGGTGATGGCAGGGGGGCAAAGCTGGGCCTGGTTTTAGAGAGCAGACCCCATCAGGGCTCCTGTTCCTCTCCCTTTTTAATTAGCTCCCTGCTAGGGGGTCAGGCAATGTGTGTGTTGGGAAGAGCAGGGAGAGAAGACAGGTGATCAGGTGTGTGCATGGATGTACGTGACAGAGGATTCAGGCTGGAGGTGGGTGCTGGAGCTGTGGAAGGGAAGGAGGGCAGGTGGTCAAGATAGACTTCTGTGTTTCATTTTGTTAGTATGTTATATAACAAGTTAAAAGTGCGTATTAAGCCAGAGAAGTATCCCCTGTGATCAGTCTGACCACGGCTAGACGAAATGTAGGGTAAGGAAGATTCAGGAATGGCTTCCCAGAGGAGGTGGCAGGTAAACTGAGACCAAGAGACAAGTGGGGGTCACTAGATTTGTACATTCAACGAAGACTTGGGGAGTGTCTGCTGCGTGTCAGATACTGCTCTAGAAGCTAGAGAGCTGGAGGAGAGGAAAACTCATAGAGACCCTGCCCTCATGGAGCTTATAGTTTATAGCCCAGTGGAGGGAGACAGATGAACAGAAAGACCCTATGATGTCGAGTGGTGTTAAAGAAACAGTCCTCTGACACCTGTTGAAGCGGTAGGGAAGCCTTGATTGAAGGCGAGTGCAATAGGGAAAAGAGATTGGGTTCAACTCTGAGCATGGCAAAGACAGCTGGGGTTTAGAACCAATCAACAGACTGAGGGGGTCAGTGGATGAGGTGGACATCAAGGGGAGGCGATTCTCGCTAAACCAACTTAACAAGATTCTTGCAGACGGCAGGCCAAGGACTTAGACATCAAAGATGGGTAATGAGGAACTTGATCGGATCTCAAGGGTAGGGGAAGACTTAGCAGGATTCTTTGCTGAAGGCAGGCCAAGGGCAGGACCTCATTGAGAAGAGGGCTCAGAGGAGCCTGATTAAAGTTTGGTCAAGGAGAGAGCCTTTGTGGGGAAAGGAGCTGTGAACGAAAATAAAGCAGGTGTGGGGTAGAGCGAGGAGAGAGTGATGGGGGTGCTTTTTAGGAGCAAGGCCCCTCTAGGGAGGTAATTTTCAGGCAGAAATTTATATCTCGTGAGGCAGCCAGAATTTCAAACACCCCAGAAGAAGGTCCTCTGGGTAGAAGAAACAGCAAGTGCAAAGGCCCTGAGGTATGTTTGAGGAATAGCAAGGAGGAGGTAGTTTGTAAGGTCGGAGGAGGGGGTGGGTGAGGGTAGAGCACAAGGGCCTTGGAGGCTGTGATGAGAAGGGGTGAGAGGGCAGGAAGGAAGGAGAATTTGGAGCCATGGTAAGAGGAAGCCTGCAAGGGGCTCTGGGTTGCACCAGCATAAAAAAGGAGTATGTGCCCAGGAGCACGCTTGGGGGTGGGGGAGGGAAGGCAGCAAGGAGTGTTTCTGAAATCCTAGGTGTACAATGCGGGAAAAACAAAGGAGGCGGTGGGGTGTGGGGTCGGGGCGGGCCTGGTGCAGAGGAGAGGAAGGTGAGGCGCCAAACGGGGAGCGGCAGATGGGGGGGGTTCATTTGCCATCTTCTCAGTCAGGGTTTCTCAATCATTTAAATGAGAGCCTCTGTCCTTGCGTAAAAATCGGGCAATTCAGGGAGGAAGGCCTCTTTAATTTCAAGGAGAACTATAGAAGCCGGAAAGAAGGGTCGGTTGAAATAAAGTTGGAACTCGTCTAGTCCCTCCGGCTGCGCTTCTTGTAAATAGCGCCCTCCCAGTGTTGGAAAGGCATCAGTAGGGACGTTGCAGCTGCTGGGTAACGTCCTTCCTGTTGAGATGCGCAGGACTTGGCTGCGCCTGTGCATCCGTGTGCCGAGTGCCTGGATGCAGGGCGTGAGAGCGCAGGTCAAGAAGTCCAGGCCCCCGAGCCCACTCATTTTACCCTCAGGGGCGGCCCCACTTCCTCTGGGGGCCCTGGCTTCCCTCTGGCAGGTCTTCAGCTAAGAAGTCTGCAGAAGTCATTGGCCAGGCTTAGAACAGATCCTTTGTGCCAAAGGGGTTGGTGGTGTGGTGTGGAGGGGTGGGAGCTCCTTGGCTGAACCAGGATGCCCTTCACGAGCGGTGAGCCCTGCTGAGCACCGGGATTTTGGGGGGAGAGGGAGAAATGGGATTGGGCGGCCAGGGTAGTTTGGCCACATGTGAGTTAAAAAGCAGATGAAAACCCACAGAGTAACCAGACATTCTTCTCTTTGCATGCAAGATCCTGCCCAATGCTGGAAGAGGAAGGAGTATTTTTCTTGCTTTTTAGACATTACATCCTGTGAGGGGAAGATTTGGAACAGATGGGGGCCAGGGGGCCCCATTGTATTTGCTTATTTCCCCCTCCCCTCCTTCCACAACCAGAAGTGTGTTTTTTTCTTTTTCTTTCTTTTTTTTTTTTTAAACCTAGAGAAGTTAACTCGGGGGAAAAAAAAGTCCTGTATAGTGGGAAAGTAAGATTATCAGGGGTCAGGGAGAAAAATCCACAAGGTTCCAGAAAGAATTTACTTTACCTTGCAAAGCCTTCTTCTAAGTCCAAAGACAGATAATTAACTCAAAATTTCGTTTTAGGTTTAATGGCTCTTCCAGCGACATCTGCATTTATGAGGGGGGAAAGAAAAAGGATCCCTAACAGATGGAGAAAGAGGCCCTCTGGGTGGAGAAAGGTAAGGAGTGTTTCTGAAATCTTAGGCGCACAATGTGGGAAAAACAAAGTGGGTAGTGTCTTGTGAGAGCTGCTCAAGTGTTGGCATGAGTTCCACCCCCACCTGTGTTCTGCTGGATGGGCTGCCTTAGAGAAGACCGTAGGAGAGGTGATGTAAAGTGGTCTGTGATGTATTTGATTGGCTGCGTGGGGTCCCTGGTAGAGTGATGTCCCTGGCATGGCTGTGGGCAGCTGGACGGCTGGTAGGATGTTTGCCCCCAAACCACAGCTGGTCTTTTATGCTGATGAATGTCCAGAGCAGGATTCTCCTTCTTGGGAACCCGGAAGGGGGCTCTGCCCATGGGGTCGGATGGCAGTAACTAGTCCGGGTGGACCAGCTGAACTGCCCACTGCTGTTTTATCTGACCCCCCCCCCCCCCCCCGCACCCGCCGCAGGGAATGTGGGCTGACTGCCTGTGAAAAGGAGAGGGCAGGACCGAGAGAGCAGCCTTTGTGTTTTCCTTCTAACTGTCCTTCCTTTCTGGCTCGTTGGAGCCTGTGTTGGGCTGGTTTCTTCCTTCTAGGGAGGGGATTGTGTGCTCCGGGGTCTGGTTGAAGAGACAGATTACCAGCTCAGGTTCCCAGTTGCTATGGAGAGCCATGTCTGGGAGTGGAAGGGGCTAGGAAGTTGGGTTCCTCCTCATCCGGTGAGATACATGCAAGTTTCTGCAAGAAAGACACAGCCTAAAAATCACGTGACAGGAGAGGAATAAGGCCTAGTGCCTAGGTAGGATGGGATCTCCTGTCTTGATTCTGTCTTAACTTCTAGCACTAGACGTTATAACTAGATACAGTGCAGCCGGAGCGCTGGGCTGTCCCTCCCTCTGTTGTTAAAATCCCCATAGGCGTTACCTGGTCCTTGGAAAAGATGCTAGAAGCACAGCAGACATTACTTGAGTACCGTTACCTACTGGGCGCTGCATTTTGGACTTCGGGGGACATGTCAGTGAATGAAATAAAGGTCCCACTCCCACAGAGCCCAAATGCAAATGTAAGAGTATTTCACTCTGTAGTGACATCACCAGGGTCAGACAAGCATACACATGAGAGACCATATGAGTTCATTTAGCTGCAGGAATTGAGCACCTGCTCTTTGGGAGACCCTGTGGATGCCCGCAGTGGAGGACAGGACACATCCAGACCCCACCTCCTTGGAGCTGCAGTCTGGTTGGGTATATGGACTCGTAAGAGGTTCTTGAGCTACAGGCTGTGAGCAGTGCTGCAGCAGAGAACCTAAAGGGTGCTGTGGGTCCTTCATGCAGATTTGGGGAATTGGGAACACCTACCCGGAGAAGTGAATGTCAAGTTAATGCACGAGTAAGAAGAGGTAACTATAGTGTTGACTCTCAGTTGGCCCGGGAAGGTCTTCTGGTTCTGACATCATTTGTTTTTTTAAAAAAAAAAAAATTTATTTTATTTTTATTTATTTTTGGCTGTGTTGGGTCTTCGTTGCTGTGCGCGGGCTTTGTCTAGTTGTGGTGAGTGGGGGCTCCTCTTCATTGTGGTGCGCAGGTTTCTCATCACAGTGGCTTCTCTTGTTGTGAAGCACGGGCTCTAGGTGCACAGGCTTCAGTAGTTGTGGCACGCGGGCTCGGTAGTTGTGGCTCACGGGCCCTAGAGCGCAGGCTCAGTAGTTGTGGCGCATGGGCTTAGTTGCTCCGCAGCATGTGGGGTCTTCCTGGACCAGGGATCGAGCCCGTGTCCCCTGCATTGGCAGGCAGATTCTTAACCACTGTGCCATCAGGGACGTCCTAATGTACCCTCTTTTACTCTGAAAAGTGCTTAATTAAGGTGGTGAATTGCATGGCACCCTACTGCGTGCCGAGCAGTTCTGTAAGAGCTCCATGATTAGAATCGTGCTGGCTCATAGTTAAGTACTCATAACTGAGCTATTTGCTGGTCACTTACCTCAAGTCAAAGACTAACAGTGGCGAGGTGGTGGGTGTGGAGACTGAGTTTGCCCTGGCTCTAACGTGGGGGATAGTCTCCAGCAGGACCCAGCCCCCTGAATGTCAGTGTGGAGCAGGCAGATGGTGTGGGAGGTCTGGATTAGACAGTTTGCCATCTCACTTGAGTGAAACCCAAAGGCGTCATCACCTTGCTTTGTTTGAGGCCCTGCCCTTCTCTCCCACCTCATCCCCAGCCTCTCCCACCCTTGCTGTGCTCCCTGCAGCCTCGGGGCAGCTTGCTGTTCCTCAGACACTCCAAGCTCTGGTAGTTCCGGCCTCTGCTCTGGTAGTTCCTTCTGCCCGGAATGCTCCTCCTCAAGGTAATAGCAAGGTGTATGGCCCTTGCTTGCTGTGAGTCCCTCAGAGCCCCTTTTTCACCACGGCACCACCCCCTCTGCCAGCCAGGCTGCTCTGTTTTTTTGCGGTACACGGGCCTCTCACTGTTGTGGCCTCTCCCGTTGCGGAGCACAGGCTCCGGACGCGCAGTCTCAGCGGCCGTGGCTCACGGGCCCAGCCGCTCCGCGGCATGTGGAATTCTCCCGGACCGGGGCACGAACCCGTGTCCCCTGCATCGGCAGGTGGACTCTCAACCACTGCGCCACCAGGGAAGCCCTGTTCTGTATCTTGATTGTGGTGGTGGTCACACAGCTGCGTGCACTCACTAACATTGGTAGAACTCTACTAAAAAGGGTGAGTCTTACTGTAGGTAAGTCATACCTCAGTAAACGTGAGTAAAAAAACCGCTTTCTCACCTAGATTTTCATTGTAGTATTTGGGCATTTCTTGTGACTGTTGGCTAATAATTCATTTTGACTGGGTGGCAAAGTAACCCCAGCTCGATGGTGTCATCCATGCTTACTGCTGCCAGTAAATACCTGTGCCAAGAAACTAACTTGTTCTTATAGTGGAAGAGATTTGTTAAGGTGGAACTCTGTTGGTTTCCTTTCCAGCATCTCCCACTTCCTTCTAGGAAGAGAACACCTTTTCCTGTGTGGCTAGAAGGGACTGACCTTTGCCCTGTGTCCCTAGGACTGGGCTGTTGAATGTAGCCAGTTGAGTCCTTCCTGGCACTTCTCTGCCAGAGCTCTTGAGGAAGATGATGTACTTTTGCTGGAATTGGTAGGATGTAAATGTGAGCCTGTTGGTGAATCCTTTTATTTTAAAGATTTCTTCCACTGAAGGCAATTTATTGATTCTGTTGGTGAATATCTTGCTTGCTGAATGGAGAAAGAAAGACAAATAGAGCACTGATGTTTGAGCACCTAGATCCAGCTGTGCCTGAAGTCGAACGTACACTCTGGACAACCCAGTAACATGAGCTAATGAATTCCACTCTTCTCCACTTAAGCCATGTCGACTTTGGTAGCTTCTATCAATCATAGCTGAGTTCTGGCTCATACGTTGAAAACGAGAAGTTCTTGATCTATGAGGTGAGAGGATAGTAAAAGATGAGACAGTTAACTAAACTAATGAGTTGTGAGAGGAGGTTCTCCTAATTTCTCCGAGCCTTTTTTTTTTTTTGCGGTACACGGGCCTCTCACTGTCGCGGCCCCTCCCGTTGTGGAGCACAGGCTCCGGACGCGCAGGCTCAGCGGCCATGGCTCACGGGCCCAGCCACTCCGCGGCATGTGGGATCTTCCCGGACTGGGGCATGAACCCGCATCCCCTGCATCGGCAGGCGGACTCTCAACCACTGCGCCACCAGGGAAGCCCTCTCCGAGCCTTTTTATTATGGAAGCAAGAGCAGGGACAGAGGGTTGAGATAGGGATGAATGAGGGAGATTGAAGGGTCAGTAGACAGGTATACCCCTGGCCAAATGGGGCTGGGGATGCCAGGGCCCCATGCCCTACCAGCTGGGGGTCCCTGGCTGGCTGAAGAGGGTCTGGAATCAGTGGGATTGGAGAGAGCTGGACTGTAAGCCAGCTCTGGGCTCCTGCCCTCAATTCCTGAGCCTTGCTTTCCTTCTCATAAACCCGGGGTGCTGCCTGCCTGCCTGCCTGCCTGCTTGCCCTCCTCAGGGTTTGTGAGAGAGGCTGCAAGGAGTTGACAGTCTCTGAAACAATCATGAAAACCATTGACACTCTGTGGCTTCATTTGGTTAAAGGTAGGAGGCTGGACGAGACAAGAACTAGACAGACCCTCGGTGTCTGAGGGACTGGGGCTGTGATCCACCTTCTTTGCGTGAATTGTGGATGACAGATCTTTGGTGAAAGGAGGGCGAGAGGAAGCATGAAAGTAGGGCCCAGGGACTGAGAGTTCCTTAGGGGTCGGCGATGTGCTTGAGGAAGTTTTCTGAAGGGTGTGCTGAGCAAGGGGCCTGTGGCAGTTTTCTGGCTGGAGTTGTTTAATGCCTTTTACGTATTAGAAAGAAGGAAAGACGTCTTTTCTCCTTTCTGTCTTTTAAAAAATGATATACAGTTTTTCCAAATACAAAAGAATTGCTTATTTAAGGATTTTGAAAATACAGAAAAGTAAACATGAGGAAATAATACCTCCTATGGTCATGCTACTTCTAGAGATAACACTGGTAATACTTCTTTTAACAAATAAATTTATTTATTTATTTTTGGCTGCATTGGGTCTTTGTTGCTGCATGCGGGCTCTTCACTAGTTGCAGCAAACGGGGCGCTACTCTTCATTGGGGAGCCGTGGCTTCTCTTTGTTGCGGAGCACGGGCTCTAGGTGAGTTGTGGCATGTGGCCTTAGTAGTTGTGGCATGTGGGCTTAGTAGTTGTGGCTTGTGGGCTCTAGAGCGCAGGCTCAGTGGTTGTGGTGCGTGGGCCTAGTTTCTCCGTGGCTTGTGGGATCTTCCCGGACCAGGGCTCGAACCCGTATCCCCTACATTGGCAGGTGGATTCTTATCCACTGCGCCACCAGGGAAGTCCCCAACCCTGGTAATACTTTTGTATTTCCTTCTAGTATTTATTTGTGTGCCTGCGTGTATTAGCGATGGCTAATATGTAAATTTTGATTCTACTGTCTATATAGCTTTAGAATTTGTTTTTCACTTAATAGGTAACATAAACATTTTCCTATATCTTTGTGTTTTTGTAGCCTGATTTTTTAGTTTAGTTGTATTTCACCATATAGATGTATCTCTTATTGGACAGAAGGTCATTTCCCATTTTTTTGGATTATAAAATATTGTGGTTAAATCTTTAGATGTATTTTTTTGTACACATCCTTGAATAATTTTGTAGGACAGAGCTTTAGAAGTGGAATTATTAGGTCACATGGGCTGTCCACTTAAGAATTTTTGTCCTCATCTGGCCAGGTTGCCCCTGGTTAAGTCAGGCCACCTTGCTGTCTACTGGTGATGCACCAGGATTCAGATTTCTCTGATCCCTGGCCCTTGCTGGGTATTACTGGGTTTTTAGGAACTTGCTAATTGATATGTGGGAAAAGCTTTCTCGTTTTTATTTTAATTATGCCCTTTTCTGGTTACCAGTAAGGCTGCCCATTTTTTTTCCCCATAGAATTAAGTTATTTGTATGTTTTTGTGAATTGCTCTTCACACCCTTCATTCATTTTCCAGTTGCGGTGCTTGTATTTTTCTTACTGATTTATAATGACTCTGCTTACCGTGAGAGGGTTAGCCCTTTGTGGGGATTGATACATTTTTCAGAGTGCAGTGAGATATCTTAATAATGGATCTTTTATCCAGGTCAAGGCAGAAGTCTTGATTCTGGCGGTGGTGACGGTGGAATCTGATGATGTCCACCCGCTTCCCTGCACACAAATCCAGAAATAGAGTATCTTATAATGTCTTAGAGTGCAGCTGGGCTGTTACCTTTATTTCAAAGACTGTTACCCTTAGCCTGGAAAGGGGTAACTGGCCCAACCCCACAGAGCCGGCTATAGGCAGAGCAGGGGCTCTGCGCTTGTGCTCAGATGACCGCTTTGCATCGCCTGGGAGGTCTACGTCTCTTCTCGAAGGCTTCCAGACCCTCCTCCCTGGAGGCTTTGGGGCCTAGATGATGCGTATTTTTATACTAGCCACTCTACTAGAAAACAAAATCTGTTCAAAGCCGTGTTACAGGTTTTTCCAGAACTTCTAGCTTTTCAGAATCCACCTGCTTCCCTTGCCTCCAGCAGTTACCATTTGAATTTCCCAATCTGCAGCTTCCTTTGTAACCACGCGTTCACTGGGTCCAAAGGGACCTTTCCCCCAAGGGATTTGGTTTCCTGGGTCGGGGCTGGGCAGGTGGAGCCCTTCCACTGACTTGGGGCAGCCCCCCTAAGAGCACTCCCACTCCTGGCATGCGTCCCCCTCCAGGCGTTTCTGCAGGTCCCAGACGGATGTGGACTCTCTTTCCCTCTCTCTCAAAGGTTCTTTCATTTAAATATGTGCATACATTTTTCTTCTGCCGCTCTCCCCCCCCACAAAAGAATGAAGTTAGAGGCTTCGTTGGCTAAATTTAGCTCCTGCTGACGCACCATCCCTCCCGCTAGCAGTCTCCTCCTGTCTCAGTGTTTCTCTCAGCCTCGCTTGGGGTAGATGAATACCATCACATCCTACATAATGTTTAGCTCTGAGGCATTTCCAGATGGGAAATAACATTTCAGTATTTTCGTGTTCTCTGCGTGAATAGATGGTTGAGAAGTGGGGGGCTGGCAGCCAGCCTGTTAGAAGCAAAGATCCACAGGGCGGTGGCAGGAGAACCAGTGCAGTGGTTGTTAGAGGTTTGCTCGTGCTGGGCAGGGGAGAGAGGTGGCTCTCAGGAGATCCGGGATGGGATTTGACTGGGACATGACTGGAGAATTTTCAGGGAGGGGAGGCCCTCCTACTTGAAGCAAGCCTTAGGGCGGTTAAAGAAAAAATTATTCTGACACTCGTTAAAGTGATAAGGAAAATTCTATTCAGGGCTATTGCAATAGGGGTACTGCAGTAGTGGGGAGAGATGGGGCTCAACTCTGAATACAAAGACAGGTGGGGATTTACCCCCAAGGAACAGGGTGAGGGCCTCAGTGGATGGAAAATTACTAAGAGGTGACATCAAGGGTAGGGGATTCTTGCTAAACTGATCTAACTGGATTCTTGCTAAAGGCAGGCCAAGGACTTGAGACATCAAAGGTTGGGGATTCTCTCTAAACTGAATTAGCAGGATTCTTGCTAAGACTGGGCTGTGTAGGCCTGGCAAGGAAGGCCAAGGTCAAGGCCTCATTGAGAAGAGGGCTTGGCGCTCAGAGAAGCCTAACGACCGTTTGGTCAAGGAGAGAGTCTTTGTCGGTCTGTCCTCTTGTTCAAGGACAGAGGAGACATTTCTCCTTTTAAACATGTAGGTTCATGTCACATTCAGTCACCTTTTGTTCATTAAGGACCAGCTGAACCATCTGTTGGACTTGGCAGTGGAGGATGTTTGCTGGATGGTGTGAACTATCAGGCATTTAAATGAGAGAGTTCATGACCTGTTGTGGTGATGAGTCTTTTGAAGTTTTTATCACATTGTAGTCTAGCTTCAGCTTGCAAGGCTTCTTTAGATCTTGGCGGGAAAGGTCAGTCACGACCAGCCTGTACTTCCAATAAGGAACCGGGCAGTCAGGCTGTAGTGCTCAGTGAATCCACGGCAGGAGGGTGGGAGAAAATGGGAAACTAGAAGAATGGAGTATTTGGTAAGGGCAGAAAATGTGCAGGATGGCAGGATCCAGTACAATTTACAGGGAGGTAACAAAGTAGAAGGGAAAATGTAATTTACCAAGAGGTGAAAAACAGCTCAAAGACAATGAACAGGAGCAGAATTGGATACCCATAAGGGCCTGCTGTAGTTTTTTATTGAAACATAACATTTCTCTCTCCAGTGTCCAGTGTTGGTCACTGAGTGGGTGTGTTAATGTCCACGTGGAAGTGGCCTGGGGTCAGGCAGGCTGGGGTGGGGGGGGTGGTGGTGGTGGTGGTGGTGTCAAATCCCTCAACCAGCTGTGAGATGTCGAGCAAATTGGTTTCCTTTCTAGGGTCTGTTTCCTGGATTAGGAAATAGGATGCAATCAGGAGCTAACATTTATTGTTTCTCACGGGTCAGGTGCTGCTCTAAGCATTTGACATGCTTCACCTCTTTGAATAATTATTGGGTGCAGGTGAGTGATCATCTCTTCTACAGGAAAGTAAACCAGGGCTTTAGTAAATCACGTGAACTTGTCCACAGATGATGCTGACGTGCAAGGAGAGATTGGTGCTCGTGTATTTAAAGTGAATTGGGCACTTACTAGGTGCTGGCAGAGTGCCTGTCTTCTGCCTTCTGGGGGCGGCTCTCCTGTGAAGGACAGGGAGACTCCGACCCAGCCCTTGGTGGCCACCGGGCAGGACCCAGCTGGGGGAAGTGGCAGGGCAGCTGCGGCCACTTGAGGCTTGCCCAGAACCGCTTCTCACGGGCTGTGCGGGCCTGGCTGCGTACCTGCGGGCCTGTGTCTCCATTGCTCTTCGCACCTCTGGGGTGGGCCTCTCCCACCCTGCCGTGCAGATGAAATCGAGATTCTCAGAGGGTGAGTACCTGCCCAAACACACAAGAAGTGGTGAGGCAGGGATTTGAGCCCATGTCTGTCTGGCCCAGAGCCCTTGCTCTCTGCTCTGCTGTGCACTGTCAGTGACGAAGGAGGCTGACCCAGGCTAGGGGAGAACCCGTATGGGCAGTGTGGAGGCACTGGGGAAATAGTGGGTAATGGCATGGCCTTTGAAATCAGACAGACCGGGGTTCAGAGTCCTAGCTCTGCGACTTCTGAGCCGTGTGAGCGTGGAAAGTGAGTTAACCTCTCTGACGCTTGGTTCCCCCTCTAAAATGAGGTGGTCATAACTACGAAGGAGAGTGTGGGGAGGACATGAGAGCAAGTCTGTACATAAGCATCCAGTAAATGGTGGCTGCTGTGGTTATGTGGGGCTTGCTGAGCCCTATTTGATTCTTAGGGAGGGCAGACTCTGGAAGGCAAGCCTCTCAGATGTAGGAGAGGCCTTGGGCTTTACTTACTTGTCTTGGGATGTGTCCCTGGGAGCCATATATCAGAAATATAGCCACTAAAATGTGGAACGATGATGGGGGAGACTGGGTCTGGGTACAGTACCCCCAGATCTGTCCAACTCCACTCTTCCTGGTGATGGTCCAACAGGAGAGGCCGGTGGGATGCGGTGGGGATTAAACACTCACGTACATGGCAGGCTTAGCTTCGTGCTTCACATGTGGGGAGTCCCCCAGCTTCTAACTGCGGCTCATTAACTTGTTGATTCCAGCAGTGTTTTAGATTCAGAGGTCACAGTGATGAACAAAACAAAGTCCCCACCCTCACGGAGGTCACATTCTAGCGGAGAAGATGGATAATAAACACGTAGGCAAGTAGATTTGAATGCAGTATTGGGGAGTGCAGAACAATACAGCAGTGTAAGGGGACAGAAGTCTTTTGGGGTGACCAGGAAGGTGACATGTGAGCGGAGACCCTAATGAAGCGAGGGCACCAATCATGAGAACGCTGGGGGGCTCATCCCAGGCAGAGGCCCCGAGGTGGGGCTGAACCTGATACAGAGCGAAGGCCCATAGGAGTGCGGCTGGGGGAGGGGTAGGTGGGAAATGAGCCAGGGTGGAAGCTACCAGATGTCATCAGGCCTTAAATGATTTTAATATGTTTTAAACAATCATTATTTCCAGATTTCCCCAGGCAGGTTTAGCTCTCCTTCCCTGTCTGCGCACAGCCATTGCAGCAGTGGTCACACGGGGTTGGCTGTTTGACCCCCACCCAGTGAGCCCTTTAGGCCAGGGACCATTGTCTGTTTTGCTTATACCTAGCACAAAGTACGTGCTTCACACATTTAAAAATGAATTTGAGTGATAATGGGTCCTGTCTTTCAGGGGGCTTATGTGTGCCAGTCATGATGGTAAGAACTTACATATTTCATCATCCGATTAAGTCTTTCCAGTAGCTTCTCCCCGGGGTGTTGTCCCCATTTTATTTTATTTTTTTCAATTTATTTTTTTTAAATTGCCTTCTTTTTAAAAATTAATTAATTCACTTATTTTTGGCTGTGCTGGGCCTTCGTTGCTGCGTGCCTGCTTTCTCTAGTTGCGGCGAGCAGGGGCTACTCTTCGTTGCAGTGCGCGGGCTTCTCACTGCGGTGGCTTCTCTTGTTGCAGAGCATGAGCTCTAGGTGCGCAGTCTCAGTAGTTGTGGCCTGCAGGTCCTAGAGCATGCAGGCATCAGTAGTTGTGGCTCAGTAGCTGTGGGCTTGTGGGCTCAGTAGTTGTGGTGTACAGGCTTAGTTGCTCTGTGGCATGTGGGATCATCCTGGACCAGAGATCGAACCTGTGTCCCCTGCATTGGCAGGTGGATTCTTAACCACTGGACCACCAGGGAAGTCCCATGTCCCCATTTTATAGGTAAGGAAATAAGCTCCAAGGCTGGCCTGTGTCCCAAGGAAACACACCTAGGAATCTGCGGAGCTGGGATTTGAAGCCAGGACTGTGTTGAAGTAGCCATGCTTTCAGCTGTGACAAAGCCAGGAGCAGTTGTGGTTTCTGCCCTTACCAGGGTTGTGGTGTGCACTGCCGTGGGTCCTGGCATCCCTCGGTATTCTCGGTCCCTAAGGGGTCACTTTGCATCCCTGTGTGCCTGTGGCATCCTGTGGGGCCGTCCCTTAGCCCTCCTTGCTGCTTCATAATCCACAAATGGAAAAGTGGCACTTAGAGCAAATGTATTCAGGTGGGAGCTGCGTAAGACGTGAAAATAAGGCTTTTGAGCTGCTGCACGTAAACTGGAGTTTAAGTGAAAAGCTTTTTATTTGGTTTCGGAGCCAGACTTCGAGCAGCCAGTGGGGCCGTGTGGTCTGGAAGCGTGCATTACAGGCAGTGGGTCGGAACGGGGGCACTTTGATGGCGAGGAGGGCGAATGGCTCTGGTGCAGCTGGACCAGCCAAGAGGCCAGGATGTCAATAAACGGGACACAGAAAGCCTTTTCCGAAAAGATGGAAGGCGGGGAGGAGAGGAAAGACCGTGCCTCGCTCCTGGCGTATTTGAGAAGGAACATGCTTGAGGTAACACATGTTGGCAGCTTTTATAGCTTCCTCCCACTAATGTGTTGGGCAGGCCCAGAACAGGCCGGTGTTTTATTTTCATGTAACGAAACCCGGTGGATCAGAGGCAGCTCTCCAGCAGCGGCTCGCCTGGGGCCCTGCCCGTGGAGGGAGGCGGGTCCAGGGCAGTGAGACGACCCCGCCCCGCCCCCCCCACGCCCCGCCACTGCCTGCTGCCCCTGCGGGCCTCAGGGAGGTGGGGGCGGGATGCGGGGTGGGATGCCCGGCCGGCTCTGGATGTTGGCTTGGCTTGTCGTGGTCCTTCAGTGTGGTGCCCTATGGCCAGTACCGCTGAGGGAAGTGGTGGCGTTGTGAGAAGGTAGCCATTCTGGAAGGCAGGCAAGTGCTGGTCGATGCTGAGTGTTGAGGGTTAGGACCTGCGTAGGAACCGTAGCGCCGGGAACCTACAGAATGTTCTTTGTGCCTCTGGTTGCTGCTTGCCAAGGCCCTTTCCATGACTAGATGTAACTTGCATTTATAATCTCCTCTCTTTGGTAATATGTACATATGTGTGTGAGGTATATTTGGACATGGGATTATGTGTGTGGGTAAAAATAACATCTCCATTATGTTTTTGACCCACATGGGTGTGTTCTGCAACATTTTTGAGAGCCATGTGCTTGGGGACACTCCCAACTAGCTACTTTGAGACACTAACAAAACTCAGACTGCCCTTGGATGAGGGTAGGATCTGCTGTTTTGTTTTTGTTACGGACTCTTTCTCCAAGTTTTTTTTTTTTTCTCCAAGTTTTTTGTAAAGCATTTTTTTTTTTTTTTTTTGTAAAGCATTTTTTAACCTAAGAACTTTAGATTTATTTTTAACCTGTATTAATTGTGGGAAAATGAGAATATCAGCAAAAATAAGCTAAAAGTCTTATCATTCAGTGTTATATATAAAATAGCTAAAGAACAAGGACGTACTGTATAGCACAGGGAAATATCAATATATTAAATATCTTGTAATAACCTATAATGGAAACGAATCTGAAAAAGAATAGATAGATAAATGTATAACTGAATCACTTGGCCATATACCTGAAACACTGTAAATCAACTATACTTCCATTAAAAAAAAATCCTATTATTCAGGATGATGGCTGCTGCCGCTTTTGGTGTTTGTATGTGCTTCCAGATGCTTTCCTAATGACTATAAATTAGTGTGAAATAAAATCTAATTGATGATGGCTAACACTTGAACGTTATTATTCGCCAGCACTTTACATGTGTGCACTGATTTAATCACTCAACAATCCAATGGTTGGTTTTATGATTGAACCTATTGTACAGATGAAAAAGCTGAGGCCCAGAATGGTTAAATACCTTGCTTAAGATACTAAGCTGAGATTTGAACCCAGGCAACCTGGTTCCATAGCCTATGCTTTTAGCTACTCACTACGCTATCTTTAAAAAGAATAGGGTAAAACTATCCATACTGACTTGTAACCTGCTTTTTTTCGCTTAACATATTATGAACCCATTTTTGTGTCAGTAGTCTTACATCTAGAGCATTATTCAAAATGGCTGTGGTGTGATCTATACATGCTGAAAATGAAATTCTGGTTTCCTCTGTGGCCATCTTGGGTAATAATTATTACTGCATTAAAAAATAGCAAACATTGGGGCTTCCCTGGTGGCGCAGTGGTTGAGAGTCCGCCTGCCGATGCAGGGGACAAGGGTTTGTGCCCCAGTCGGGGAGGATCCCACATGCCGCGGAGCGGCTGGGCCCGTGAGCCGTGGCCGCCGAGCCTGCGCGTCCGGAGCCTGTGCTCCGCAACGGGAGAGGCCACAGCAGTGAGATGCCCGCATACCACAAAAAAAAAAAAAAAAAAAAAAAGCAAACATTGAGGCTCTGAGCCTGGCGCTATGCTAAGAGCTGTATACATATTATCTAATTTAATCTTCATAGTAACTAGGGCTTCTGGCAGAATAATAAGTTAGGGAGGATCGGGATAGACTTTCCGGGGTATCTCATTTACATAAAACCTCAAATTTAGATTTTTGACTTTATTTTCAGATAACATTATAGATGCAGTAATATTTTTGTGTGTGTTAGTTTTTTGTTTTTTTTTTTTGCGGTATGCGGGCCTCTCACTGTTGTGGCCTCTCCCGTTGCGGAGCACAGGCTCCGGACGTGCAGGCTCAGTGGCCATGGCTCACGGGCCCAGCCGCTCCGCGGCATGTGGGATCTTCCCAGACCGGGGCACGAACCCGTGTCCCCTGCATCGGCAGGCGGAGTCTCAACCACCGCGCCACCAGGGAAGCCCCTGTGTGTGTTAATTTTTAAAACAACTTGTTATTTTGAAATAGTTTGACTCAGAGGAAGTTGCAGAATAGTACAGAGAATTGCTGTGTACCCTTCTCCTTGCTTCCCCCAATAATACCTTCTGTAACCATAGTAGACTGTCAAAACCAGAAAATTGACTTTTCTATTAGGTCAGGTTCTACATTTGTTATTAATGTTAAAAATTTTTAAAAATAAGTACTTAAAATGCATCATACCTGATAACCTAGTTCAGTACTTTTTGTTAAATATAGAATCTCCAAGTGGAGAGGCTTGAGTTTCTCTCCTGCCTCAGAAAGGTGAACACTGTTATTAGGTAATAACAGTAATGGGTGGAAGTCGAGAGGTTCAGTCACTTGAATGAGGTCACACAGCTATAGTGAGCTTCGGAGCTGGGACTTAAGCCCTCCGATTCTAAGATCTACACTGAGCCCCCATACTCCCCAGCATCTCTCCTGGTTTGTTGCCATTCAGGGCGAGGCTCTGAGTATAAGTAGGTGTGTGTTTATATGCATCCATGCGTGTGCGTGCACACACACGGGTACACACCACAGACGTTGCCCCGCACTCCATAGCTGGAGCTGGAGAGGACCTGGAGTGGGGCGTTTAGCCTCACTCCTCACTTAACAGAGCAGTAAGGCTGGCATAGGGAAGCATCTACTGTGTCCTCTGTTGGCCCAGCCCCTAGGGTTACAGGCCGAATTCTCCCATAAACCCTCTCATTTTCTAGGTTACGTTTTGCAGCTCTCCTCGGGTTGCTGGTTTCCACGTTTGCTGGCTTCCAGCCGCCTGGCTGTCCGTGGGCTCCACTCCTTTCTGGAGGTGCCAGGGGAGCCTGGGCGGTCAGGGGCTGAGCCTCCTGGGTTTCTCCACCCTCCCGTTGCTTTTGCCACCCACCCACTCTGTGCCTCTCAGCCAGCGGCCGGGACTGCAGTAAAGAGAAAAAGCCATTTGTGTAGGGAAGAGACCCAGGAAATCACATTTTGCTGAAGTCCTGTCAGTAGGAAGAGATGGTCACCCGCACCCCCGTCAGGCCCTCTCTTTACTGCCTTCTCTTCCACCTGCATTCAGAGCTTTAGCTGCCTTTTAGGTGACTTTTGTCACACCCAGAACAGACAAAAGCCACCCCCTTCCCCTGCCTTCCCAGCCACAGTCATGGCCTGTCAGCAAAAGCAAGGCTGACGTGTGGGATTGAACACCTGTGTTTCTTGGAGAAATCAGGGTGCCCTCTAGTTGACCTCTGAAACAGCTCTGCCCAGACCGTTACTGGATTTTGCACCTGGAGCCGTGGGAGTGCAGAGCAGGTTTGTTCCAGACCCTCACCCCCCCCCCCCCCCCGACTTCAGGAATCCCAGATGTGCCTGCCACTCTCAGCTGACCTGTCCATTGTGTGTGCGTGTAGGTGTGGAAGAGCGTCTGGTGGCCTACATGGACCTCCTGAGCGGCTGGGACCAAACCCTTGCTTGCCGAAGCTTCTGACCACTCTTGGTGGAGGACAGATCCCAGTCCAGGGGCTGCACCTGGCAGGGCCGGGGTGGAGGGTGGTAACTTAGAGGAGCGCCGTCTGAGACAGTGGCGAGAGCTGGTCTGCCAGTTAAATGAGGGTTGCTAAAGGGCATCGCCACCCTAACCTCATTCTGTGCTGAGTCCCGTCCCTTGCCATCCTCTGAGGCACGCAGAGAGATGGGATTTCCTCACCGGAAGCCTCTCCAGGCTGAGAGGACGGAAGGGAGAGGGGATTAACTTGCTCTCTCCTTGGATCTGCATTTCCTTAGCTCCACAAAGCCCAGTCTGAGGTTGAGACCTCTGGTATGCAGGGGTGAACAGCTACCTTCCCTAAACCTAGGGGCGAGCTACCGGGAGAACATTCCAGGCCAACAGGTGACAGGTGCCTGCCAAAGAGGTTTCTTTCTGAAGAGCAGCTAAATGAGGGAAATAGCAGGAGTTCAGCTGCCCTAGTTTTTCAAGTAGTTTGCAGCATTTTAGTATTCACTCATTCTTCCAACCTTGGACCATGCAATATGTAATACAAACATGAGTAAGACTCGGTCTCTGCCCTCAGGGATGGTCCATGGTCCAGTCGCATCAGCAGCCCCAGGGAACCTGATAGAAACAGGTTCATCCCAAGTCTTATCCCAACTTGACTGTATTAGTTTGCTTTATCACAGGCTTATATTGTCCCAAGAGCCCCCTGTGTGTCACATGCCCATTCGAGCCCACATGTTCTGCCCCTGCCTTATTCCTTCACCTGTGACAGACAGCTCATCTGTCGAAGAATTTTTTCACTACTTACATATTTGAGTTGGCACAGGTGGTAAAGTCTCTGTCATCCCTGTTGAAAAAGGAGAGAATTCACTAAAAAATAATTAGAATGCAGTATGATAATTGCACTAAGTGAGGTACAGGCTGCGGGCAGCTAGAGGAAGGTCCAGCCCTTTCTGTGGGGAGTTAGGTATTACATTATGCCCCCCCAAAATATCAGGGAGTCTTAACCCCCAGTACCTCAGAATGTGACCTCACTTGGAAGTAGAGTCATTGCAAATGTAACTGGTTAAGATGAGGTCATTCTATAAAATAGATAGCTAATAAGGACCTACTGTATAGCACAGGGAACTCTACTCCATACTCTGTAATGGCCTATATGGGAAAAGAATCTAAAAAAGAGTGGATATATGTGTATGTATAACTGATTCACCTTGCTGTACACCTGAAACTAACACAACATTGTAAATCAACTATACCCCAATAAAAATTTAAAAAGAGAAAAAAAAGATGAGGTCATATTGGAGTAGGGTGGGCCCCTAATCCCATGTGACTAGTGTCCTTAGAAGAAGAGGAAATAGAGAGGCAGTAAGAAGGCCACGTGAAGATGGGGGCAGAGATAGGAGTTATCTAGCTGCAAGCTAAGACATGTCGAGGGTTGTTGGCAGGACACCAGAAGCAGGGAGAAAGACATGGGACAGTTTCTTCCCTAGATCCTTCAGGGAGCATATGGCTCTGTTGACGCCTTGACTTGGACTTCTAGCCTCCAGAACTGTGAGAATATATTTGTTGTTTTAAGCCCCCCCAGTTGGCAGTACTTGGTTATGGCAGCCCTGGGAAACTAACACAGGGGGCATGGAAGACTTGACAAAGAAGGGCAGTTGAGTGGTTTAGCTGGGCACACCAAGGGAAGCTCATCTCTGTAGAAACAAGGGAGGCCGAGACAGGGAGGGGAGAGGGAGCAGGGGCTTGTTCACATAGTCAGGGGGTGGGTGCTTGAATTTTAAATAGGGAAGGGACAGATTTTGCTGTTTGGAGAGAGGAGCTGGGGCTGAGACCAGCCTTGCTGCTAGTAGAAAAGCAGTGAGGTTGTGTAGAGCTGCCTCAGTATAAACATACAAATACCTTAAATGCTAAAGTAGAAAAAAAATGAAAGGGCAGGAATCCTCATCCCTCATCTGTAGGACAGATAGGTAGTAGCACTTCCACAAAGCTTTTTCATTCTCTTGGTGAACATTTGTTGTGCATTGTGCCTGGTGCTGTGATAGCAGAGGGGTGTAGTCAGACAGCGTTCCTGCCTGGAGGAGCTTAAATTGCATGTGGAGGGCAGATGATAAGCAGGAAAGAAACATGCAAACAAGATAACTATGGATGGTGATAAAATTCTTTGAAGGGAATAACCGGGGTGATAGGAGAGAGTGATCTCACATAGGGCAGTCAGGGAGTTGAGGATTAAATGAGATAACTCCCTACAGCACGTGATAGGCACTGGATAAGGTTATTATCCTTGCTTCAGGGGTGAACGTTTACTCTTTCCAGGGGTTTTTAATTTGCAGCAGTAGATGATGAATTTCCACCCCCAAACAAGACCTCTCTTTCCTTGATATGTTTGGGGCAGCCTAACATTTGTCTTACTGCCACGATGGCCAAATGGGCTTCCCAGCCTCTGACCGCAGAGCTCACCTATGCTGTCTTCTCTGTCAAAAACAACAGTCTACACTGTGTAGAGAGGATTTCAGGGCCTTCTGCTGTTTCCTCCAGTCATGGTAGTCAGCTCTCTCAGAGCGGTCTCTGATGCCTGACCCAGTCCAGCTCTGCATTTTGGAGGAAGGCTTTTTCTATCCTTACACTGCCTTCTCCTGTCTTCCCTTGGAAGCCCGATCCCATTCCCCCTTCTGAGTTGGATGCACGTCTCACCTCACCACTTTTACGGCTCTGCCGGACCACACTAGTGCCTGTTAAGTCTCCCCTTCCCCGGTCTCCTACTTGCCTGCTGAGTGCTTGTTCTGTGCCAGGCCCTGCGCGAGGTACAGTCTCTTGAGTGAAGGGGCACGCTCCCTATCCCTGGAGTGCGGGCGTGTAGACACTTCTCACACTGTCAGACACACCAAAGGAAAATCCCCCGGGACCTAGATGGGTGCCTGCTACCATGAGAGTCTACAGTGGGGCATCTAGCCTGGTCGGGAGAGCTTCCCTGGGGAACTGAGATCAAGGGTACAGCATGTGCAGAGACGAGGTGGTGAGAGAGAAGCCGGGGAGGGAAGGGTAGAAGCTTCCTGGGGGCAGCGAGAGAGCTCTGCCTACCTTGTCTGTGCCATACAGCTCCCCAAATAGCCTGGCTGCCCACCCTTCTAACATCTGTTGTCCAATCCAACAGTCACTTCTCCAACATTGTCGTTTGACCTGTGAGGACTTCCTTGGTGGCTCAGTGGTTAAGAATCCGCCTGCCAATGCAGGGGACACGGGTTCGAGCCCTGGTCCGGGAAGATCCCACATGCCACGGGGCAACTAAGCCTGTGCACCACAACTCCTTAGCCTGAGCTCTAGAGCCCGTGAGCCACAACTACTGAGCCTGCGTGCCTAGAGCCTGTGCTCTGCAACAAGGGAAGCCACTGCAATGAGAAGCCCGCGCACCACAATGAAGAGTAGCCCCCGCTCACCACAACTAGAGAAAGCCCGCGTGCAGCAACGAAGACCCAACACAGCCAAAAATAAATGAATTAATGTTTGACCTGTGAGCAGTGTTGGGCATGATTGATCATTTCCTTCTCTTTGAAACAGTTTTTCCACGTGGCTCCCAGGACACCACACTCTGCCCGTGTTCTTCTTGCCACCTAGCAACTCCTTCTCAGACTGCCTCCTTGATCCTCTTCTTCAGGCCTCACCTGTTGAGCTGTCCCAGGGTTTTGTCTTGGACCTCTTCTACCTACCCTCACTCTCTTGGTGACCCTCAATGCTGGCTTTAAAGACCCTCTCCAGCTCTGACCTGACTCCTCAGTGTCAGACTCATATTATCCAACTACCCACTTAGCATCCCCACTCAGATATCCAACAGGCATCTTAAAATTAACAAGCAGCGGGCTTCCCTGGTGGCGCAGTGGTTGAGAGTCCGCCTGCTGATGCAGGGGACACGGGTTCGTGCCCCGGTTGGGGAAGATCCCACATGCTGTGGAGCCTGCGCGTCCAGAGCCTGTGCTCCGCAATGGGAGAGGCCACAACAGTGAGAGGCCCGCGTACCACAAAAAAAAAAAAAAAAAAAAAAAATTAACAAGCAGCAGTTTTGTCTGCTCCTCCCTACAATTTTGTTCTTCCTACAGTCTTCCCCGACCCTGGGAAGTAATTATTCCACAGTGTACTCAAGCCACAACCCTTAGAGTCAACCTTGACCCCTCTCTCCACCTCCGCTGACACTGAGTGCTTCAGCACACTCTGTCCACTCTGCCTTGTTTATCTGGAGGCAGTTCAGTGCTTTGCATCTCCATCACCACGCTGGCTCTAAGCCACCGCTGCCTCTTGCCTAGAATACTGTGATCAGCTCTTAACTGTGCTTCTGCTCCCAACCCTACCATTCTCAACATGCAGCCAGAAGGATCCCTCTAAAGTATAATCAGGTCATGGTCATGCCACTCTGCTCAAAATCCTTCAATGGCTGCACATGTCACCCGCAATAAAAGCCAAAGTCTGTTAAAATGACAGTGGCCTACAAAGCCCTACCGGAACTGGCCATCTGCTCTTTCTCTGATCTCATCTACTATTACCCTCCCCCTGCTCTCTCTGCTCTCCTTGTTGTTCTCAGAACATTCTAGGCTTGTCCCCATCTTAAAAAATTTTTGTTATTTCCTCTGCCTAGAGTACTTTTCCCGCTAGGCATGATAAGCCTCCCTTCCACACTTTTATCAGGTCTTTAAGACGGCTCCACCCCATCTGAGTTTTCAGTTCCTTTCTCCTGGGTCATTCCTTATCCCCTTGCCCGGCATTGTTTTCCTCCCTAGCACTTATCACCATATGAAGTACATATTTTGTTTATTTTGTCTTTCCTGATTAAAATGTAAGCCCTATGGGGCAGGCATTTTTTTTTAATCTTCCTCACTGCTAAGTCTTTGGCATTTAGAACAGTGTCTGGGACATAGGAGATGTTAAAACATATTCAAATGAATTAATAAATCTATACAGATGAATTATTTAAAAATAGTGAGTCTTCAAATCTGTGAACGTGATAGACCTCTCTGTTAAATTTCGTCTTTTTTTCTCCCAGCAGTGGTTTGTAGTTTTCAGTGTACAGGCCATGCCTGTCTTTTGTTAAATTTATCTGTAAGCATTTTAAGTTTTCAGAATGCTGTTGTAAATGGTATTATTTTTCTGGCTTTATTGCCCTGGCTAGGATTCTAGGACAGTGTTGAATAGAAGTGCTGAGTGGACATTTTTGCCTTATTCCTGTATGTGGACAAGTTTCTTTCCTCTCTGCCTCTCTCCCTGCACAATCTTTATCTCTAGCAGTTTACAGTCCCCTCTATACTGCCTCTGAGGACCCTCACACCAGAATCAGGTGTCATGTTAGTGGTTTGGGACCCTGCCCTTTGTGGTGGCGCTGGAATGTTGCAGGAGCAATGCTCGGCTCTCCTGCACCGTCCATGAGGCCATCTGCATCTTTCACCTTCTTAGGTGTGTAACTATAAATGAGCCTTAGGGTAGGCAGGGGCCCTGGACAAAATATTTTAAGATGTTATTTTGTTTTTTTGACTGGTCCTCAGGGGCAGGACACTGAACGAAGTGTACCTCTCCGTGTATCGCACAGCCTTGTCATCGTCTGTGCAAGGCGCCTGCCCCTCCTGTGATGCTGTTGTTTCCCATTCCTCCTCCTGCCCTGCTTCCATTTCCTGCTTTCCTTAGGCCACTGTGTGTATAAGGTGTAGCCTTTTCTATGCATTTTTAGAAAATTTGTATAGTTAACTTATGGGCAAGTTTCTAAAACCTTTAATTATCTAATTGTGATATTTTAACATCTAAGTGGTATGGCTGTAGATGTCATTCTGATTCTTCACTCAGTCCAGTGTCTTTAATCTCTTTATGTTGCTAATGTATGATAACATTACCAGCTACACACACAAGATAAAAGAGTAATGCCATAATTGAATTAAAAAGGAGAAATGAAATTACTTTATAATAAAATACATAATTCGATATATAAATGCACAGGCACAAATGTACTAGAAGACATGATGAAATGGCTGCTTTTAAGGAAAAACTTTAGATTTAAGAGAAAGAAAGATTTGACTATGATTTTTGAAACTTAAAGTTTTTAGTACTTTGAAATAAGAGCTAAATAGATATCCATGCGACTATAAGCAGTTGGTCCACATGCATGTCTGGCAGGACATTTGAAAGTCCTGTGGGGCATGGTGTGTATGTTTCCTGTGCATTGTAAGACCTTGAGCATCCCTGCCCACCAATTGCTGGTTGAACCCCTCCCTCCAGTCACTATGACAAATAACAATACCCCCACAGGTGTTCAGATTGCCCCCCTGGAGATGGACCGTAAGCCTAAATCTAAAACCTAAACTATAGTACTTCTAGAAGAAAACATAGGAGAAAAATCTTTGTGATCTTTGCTTAGGCAAAAATTTCTTAGCTATGACCCTAAAAGCATGACCCATCAAACAAAAAATGGATGAATTTGACTACATCAAAACTGAAAACTTTTGCTCTTCAAAAGATACTGTTAAGAGAATAACAAGATAAGCCACAGACTGGGAGAAAATATTTGCAAAGCATTTTTCTGATAAGGGGTTTGTATCTAGGATATATATAAAGAACTCTTAAAACTGAGTAATAAAACAACTCGATTTAAAAAAATGAGGAAACGATGTGAAAAGACACTTCATCAAAGAAGGTATATGGATAACAAATAAACAGATGAAAAGATGTTCAGCATCATTAGTCATTACGGAAATGCAAATTAAAACCACAATGAGATAGCACTAGTACCTATTAAAATGGCTAAAATTGGAAAGACTGACCATACTAAGTGTTGACAAGGATGTGAGTACTGGAACTCTGCTACAATAAAATAGTATGGCCACTTTGGAAAACAGTTTGGCTATTTCTTAAAAAGCTAAGCACACACCTCCTTTGTGATCTAGCCATTCCACTCCTAGTTATTTACCCAAGAGAAAAGAAAGGAAGCAAGATGACTGGATGTGTGAATATTCATAGCACCTTTATTTGTAATAGTGAAAACCCAGAAACAACACAAGTCCATTTACAGATGGATGCGTAAACAAATTGTGGTAGATCCAAAATGCTCCTGGAGTGGTATTTCCCCTCTGACAACCTCAAATCCAAATTTCTAAACTTCATAGGCAAGGCCCTTCAATCTCAATTTCCATTTCTCTTTCCATCCTTCTCTCCTGGCATTTCCCTTCTAGAAGCTCTCAGAATGCTCTGAGTTCTCTGAACACACTGGGTGCTTTTACAAGATTTTGTAAAATAAGGTTGCCCTGTCCTTTATTCTGGCTTTCTTTTCCCAGCAAACTCCTACTGAAGGCACTTCTTAGCTGTTTCTTCTCAGGCACCTCCATCTCCTCCAGAGTTAGATGCTCCTTTACTTTAACCTAGAAGAGCTCTTAAACTTGATGCAGAATGCATTGATGAGTATGTCTGCCCATTGAATTCTTAGTTCCTCAAGGGCAGGAAGTGAGGCTTGGTCTTTTGTTTAACCTTTTGGGCTTAACATAGAGCTTGGTAGACCACAAGTACTTGAATGTATAATTGAGTGAATGAATGATTTGGTGTTCGGTTATATGTTTTACTGTTGAAAAGCTAGTAATCTCAGCAGCTGGGATGGTTTTATTTATGAGTTGGATCTTTTATTCAACTGAAGGTATGCTCCATTTTAGCAACAATACCAAACATCGTAACCCTAATCAGCTGATGGCTCACTGGGACACATACTGTCAACTAAAGGTTCTTAAGACGTACATACTATTTTAACACCCAAAATAGTAATAACCCAAATGTTCTTCAAGTAAGTGATTAAATTTCAGTTCTTGCACATAAGGCAGTTGTGTTGATTAAAAACACTGGGGTAGTTTGGTACAAACTGACATGGAGATATGTAAATAAACACGGTATTGAATAAAAACTTCAAAACTATAGAATATGACCCTGAGTTTGAAAAAGAAAACTGTATATGCACATAGATCTATATGTATACGATGTTAGTATGTTCTTGGAAAACTCTTGAAAGATACTCAAGGAGTTGGAACATGGTGGGGAAAAGTTCTTTTCTTTCTCACTTTGTCCCTTTATTAAAAAACTTTATATGCTTCAGTATTATTTGAATTTGTTATGAGCATGTTTTCGCTTTAGTAATTAAAAAACCCAAACAGATTTAAAAACATATGCCTGACCAGTAAGACGTATTGTTAGGAACTTATTTCAGGTACCTCCAAATAACATTAACATTTTAGGTTTATGTAGCATCTGCCTATAATGCAAGCCACTTTTACCTTATGAACTGATTTTCTTTTTCTTTCTTTCTTTCTTCCTTCCTTCCTTCCTCCTTCCCTCCTTCCCTCCTTTCTTTCTTTCTTTCTTTCTTTCCTTCCTTTTGGTTGCATTGGGTCTTTGTTGCTGTGCGTGGGCTTTCTCTAGTTGTGGTGAGCTGGGTTACTCTTCAGTTGTGGTGCCCGGGCTTCTCATTGTGGTGGCTTCTCTTGTTGCAGAGCATGGGCTCTAGGCGCATGGGCTTCAGTAGTTCTGGCTCGCGGGCTGTAAAGCGCAGGCTCAGTAGTTGTGGTGCACGGGCTTATTTGCTCCACGGCATGTGGGATCTTCCCCGACCAGGGGTCGAACCCGTGTCCCCAGCATTGGCAGGCGGATTCTTAACGACTGCGCCACCAGGGAAGCCCTGAACTGATTTTCATCTGCAGATATCTTTTGGGTGAGGTGGAGTGGGCAGGTGAAGGCCTGGAAGGGTGGCTGCTACATCCAAGTTAGTGTCTGAGTGTAGAGTGTGTCTTTGTTCTCCTACTCCTAGGAAAGCTCAGCTACCACGTCACTGAAATAGGATGATCTTCTTTCTTCAGGTGGGTAAGCACAGGGCTTTGCAGTCACAAACCTGTTTTTTGTTTGTTTGTTTGTTTGCGGTATGGGGGCCTCTCACTGCTGTGGCCTCTCCCGTTGTGGAGCACAGGCTCCGGACGCGCAGGCTCAGTGGCCATGGCTCACGGGCCCAGCCGCCCCACGGCATGTGGGATCTTCC
This sequence comes from Phocoena sinus, assembly GCF_008692025.1. Classification (NCBI taxonomy): domain Eukaryota; kingdom Metazoa; phylum Chordata; class Mammalia; order Artiodactyla; family Phocoenidae; genus Phocoena; species Phocoena sinus. Next base: position 53,095,631 of record NC_045765.1, on the reverse strand, counting down.
CGGACCGGGGCACGAACCCGTGTCCCCTGCATTGGCAGGCGGACTCTCAACCACTGCGCCACCAGGGAAGCCCACAAACCTGTTTTTTTGACCTCTTGCTTTACCACCTACTAGCTGCCTGACCTTGGCCAAGATTCTTATAGGCTGTGAGTTGGGTTTCCTCATCTGTAACATTAGGATCCTGGTGGTATTTGTGTCCTGGGGTTATTGTGAGGCTTGGATGTGAGGGTCTGAAATGAGTGTGGTGCTTAGTAAATGTTAGCTTTTGTTGTTACTATTGCGAAGGAAAACACAGCACGTGAAAGAAATGAGACTAGATTAAAGGAAATCAAAGGAAGAAAAGGACGATTTTTAATATGGGTTGAAGATACGACTTCAAATTACTATCTCCTCCCACTCCCCACCCCCCTCCTTTTTTTTTAAACTAAGCCTTCTGTTGTTAAGTGCTAGCAGATACATCACTGTTAGCTCAGTAAGAATTGTAGGAAGGCCTGGAGAAAACACTTTTCAGTGTGAGGAGTGAGAGAATTGCCTGGGCTGGTGAAAAACATTTATAGGCAAGGGGCTTGGAAAACCTCTTTGCAATACTGCAGTGATCCAGGAAGCCAGGACGGCTGATATGTGCCTGGTAGTCCCCAGGGTGATGATCCATCATAAAAATATGGCGGAAGGACCAATGCACTAGCCTTGTGCTAAAAGCTCCATGAATTGCCAAGCAGGACCAAGCTTTCCAGTGGGCTTTGTGCCCAGAACATCTCTGTGACGGAAGGTGCTGTCTGAGGAGAGGCATCCTCAGCTGTTCTGTCTGCCTAGCGGAGTGATCACCAGCCCACTCTCACCCCTGGGGAGTGAGGGGACCAACACGGAGAGGTAACTGATGTGCATTAACGTGCAACGCCCAGAATCCTCCATGGGTCTAGCTGCATGGTGTCCGTGAGTCTCTGGGGATGGCTGGCAGGTGGAAGCAGAGAGCACCTTCTCACCAAACCTTCACAACTGTAGGAGGCTGAGGTCTGTGGTCCCATGAATGCATTAGGTGCTAATGAGACTAAGGTCTCAAAGTGTTGGCCTATACAGGAACTTTTATTTATTTATTTATTTTTTAGGCTGCGCTGGGTCTTCGTTGCTGTGCGCGGGCTTTCTCTAGTTGTGGCGAGTGGGGGCTACTCTTCGTTGCGGTGCGTGGGCTTCTCACTGCGGTGGCTTCTCTTGTTGCAGAACGCGGGCTCTAGGCATGCGGGCTTCAGTAGTTGTGGCGTGCAGGCTCAGTACTTGCGGCTTGCAGGCTCAGTAGTTGTGGCTCATGGGCTTAGTTGCTTCAGGGCATATGGGATCCTCCCGGATCAGGGCTCGAACCCGTGTTTCCTGCATTGGCAGGCGGACTCTCAAGCACTGTGCCACCAGGGAAGTCCCTACAGGAACTTCTTGAGAGAAGTTTCTTGTTTGTTCTACACAGTGTTTGCCAAAGTAACAGTGGTACTAGCTAAAACTTGTATGGTGTTTGCTATGGGCCAGGCTCTGTTCTAATCACATATATATTATATATTTATACATACATAAATTTATATATATAATCTACATATTTATGTATCAGATTATGTAGTAAAATTGATACAGAGCCTTTATTCCTCACACTAGCCTTATGAAATAAGCACTGATACCTGTTTTTCAGGTGAGGAAAATGAGACACGAAGAAGTTAAGTAAGTTGTCCAAGGTCACGTGCAGGTAAATGGCAGGACTGGGCTTCAAAAACCCAGCTGATCTGGTTCTAGAGCCCAGGCTCCTAACAGTTGTATTACATTGTTTGCAGATTTGTTGAAGCCAGTTTTTCTTTTTTAATTTTATTTAATTAATTAATTTTTTTATTGGAGTATAGTTGCTTTATGCTGCTGTGTCAGTTTCTGCTGTACAGCTAAGTAAATCAGCCATATGTATACATATACCCCCTGTTTTTTGGATTTCCTTCCCATTTAGGTCACCACATGGAGTCAGTATTTTTTAATTGGGAGATTCCATATAAAAATCTAGAGCTGGCTTCTCTTGACACATCAAAAGAACTAGGGACACTGGGCTGCACCCCTTTGTGGGAACAGTTGCCTTGTGCCCAGTCAGGCCAGGCCCCTCAGTGGTCTCAGCTTCCCCCCCGACCCCCGCTTGTCCTTCTCATTCCTGACTCTGAGTCTCTGCTCACTTGACCCAGTTCCCATACCTGTTTGTACCTGCAGACATTTCCATTTTCAACTCCTGGGTTAAAGTTAAATGACATTTGTGGATAGGAACATTTATAAAAATGTCAGGCACTTTTCCTCCGGGATGGGGAGTATCTTCAGCCCCGTTTTCCCTGTGAGGTTATCACGTAGAGTAACATAGACATGAACTTTGCCCTGGCTCTGTGCTTTGGTTACTGTATTATTCCTCCTCGCCTTGGGACCTGGGGGCTCTTGCGACCCTGTTAGAGATTCTATGGAAAGGCTGATATTAGAGCAGAAGAAATTGCGATATTGAAGGAACTGAGTGTGAAAAAGCCAACAGCCCATGTCTGTTTTTGTCTGTGCACAGAGTAGACAGCTACAGAGCATAGTTGGCTCTCTATATTGGTTGAGTGAAAAACAGACCAGAAAGAGTTATTCTGGAACAGAGGAGAGAAATCTGACAATAGTTCAAAAAGTGAATCAGCACCTGGTATATAAGTTTTAAAATGTTTTGTTTCCTGAACTTACCCCCCTTTATTACTAGAGGAAACACCCTGCTTTTTCTAGCCAGTATCACCCAGGATCTTTGTTTCTTTGGAAGGAAAATACACTGTGGCCCATTTCTCAGGCAAGTTTATTTTAAAATCGCCAGAGTTCTCTTGAATCGGTTTGAGAGTTGGAGCACACGCTAACAAGAGCAGCTGAGAAAGGAGGTTTTGGCCTGGTTATTGTCTAACCAGGTGGGTTGGGGGTCTTTGAACTTCAAGAAGCTTTTGTGTTTCCAGCTGTACCGGGGATTAGTGGCTTAGTCCTACCTCATGGGAGCAAGTTTTATTGTTACCTCTTTTAAAGCTGAAACCATAATGTTAGGGTTTTTTACACAACACCATGTGCTTCAGGAGCCCAACATGCTTAGTTAGTTTTCTCCCCCCTGTGACCCCCCCCCTTCCAAATGTATCTGCAAGAGTGAATTCACTTTGAACGTAGCAACAGATGTGCTTGGTAATATGTAAGATTCCATCGGTTAGTTTTCAATCATTTCCATGGTCGTTGACCATCTAACGTAGGCAGGGCCGTGTGCCAGACTGCTGTGAAACAAAGCCGTTACCTTCGGAAACAACGGTAACCTAAGAGGCGGTGCCTGCCTTAAGGGACCCAGTTGGGGCATATAAGGCAAAAGCATACAAGAGTATAGTAGCTATAGGAAATTAAAAATGTAATAAGCCAAAGGGAGAATATGCAGCCCACGATGAATTTCCAAATGAAGGGTGCAGATGTTTAGTACTAGAGGGAGTCTGAGTTCTCTTTGATAAGGTTCCTCCTTGAGAAGCAGCAGAGTCTAAAGTGAATGTACACAGTGCAATTAGAGGGACACTTTGAAGGGGAACAAAGCTGCTTGTGTGAGAGCGAGGGGGAATGCTAGTCTCTTCAGCATGGTCCGGAAATTCATTTTGTAACAAAGAACTGTAATTCCAAGTCAATGACACCTTCTAAATCCTCTCAGACTATGCCCAAAATTACAGAGAAGGAATGGCGAGTCAGTTCCTTTCAGCCAGAACTGGATAGTTGTGTACTTTGCTCAAATGCCTGGGATCTAATGGCGATGGGACAGCAGCCAGGAGATAAAGCAAGTCAATACAGGACTGGGAGGACTCTGATGCTGGAGCAGATAATGAGGAAGGGGCCAGGATTTGAAAGCGTGACCTCTAAGTCTTCCTGTGTAATGAACAGAATGTAATGGAGGGCTGAGATCTGAGACCTCGGTGCACCTGTGTCTGGAGCTGCCCAGCCAGCAGCCTGGCTACATCCCTGGATAACTTGCATGAGCTGTGTGGGAACCTGACAGCTTCGGGCTACCTTTACTGCTTATTGAAAAGAGCAGAAGATCAGAGATTTCCTCTAAAGGCGATAGGCATGTAGCTTCATGGTTCAGAACTCGAACTTAGGCATCAAGGCCTGGCTCTCCCATTTACTGGCTGTGTGGCCTTGAGCAAGTCACTCACCCTTCCTGAGCTTCAGATTCGTCATCTGTAAAATGAAAGAAAAAACTGATAGTCACTACCTTACAGGGTTATCATGAAGACTAAGTAAGATAAGGGATTAAAAAACTAAAAAACCAGGTAGCAGGGTTTCTGGCCCATGTGAGTGTGTGATAAATCTTATCTTTCTTTTTAGTAAAGGAGATGATTATGAAGATAACTATTTAAAATTGCTTTTTCACTCTTTTTTTTTTTTTTTTTTTTTTTTTTGCGGTATGCGGGCCTCTCACTGTTGTGGCCTCTCCCGTTGCGGAGCACAGGCTCCGGACGCGCAGGCTCAGCGGCCACGGTTCACGGGCCCAGCCGCTCCGCGGCATGTGGGATCCTCCCGGACCGGGGCACGAACCGGTGTCCCCTGCATCGGCAGGCGGACTCTCAACCACTGCGCCACCAGGGAAGCCCTGCTTTTTCACTCTTTAAGTTCTGGACCTGGATTAGAGACAAAGTGGGAATTATTCCATTCTTCCCCTTAGTTTTCCATCTGTAGCTTTTGAGATGATCAAGAAATAACTCAAGCAATGAGTTGAGGACGGGAAAAGGATTTAGGGAAGGGTCCCCACTTTATAGCCTCAAAACCCAAACTTACTTAAAATTAAAAGGGCGGGGGCTTCCCTGGTGGCACAGTGGTTGAGAGTCCACCTGCCGATGCAGGGGACGCGGGTTCGTGCCCCGGTCCGGGAGGATCCCACGTGCCGCAGAGCGGCTGGGCCCGTGGGCCATGGCTGCTGAACCTGCGCGTCCGGAGCCTGTGCTCCACAACGGGAGAGGCCACGGCAGTGAGAGGCCCGCGTACAGCAAAAAATAAAATAAAATAAAATAAAAAATGGCGGATCTCTGGAGGCATAGGTGAATACTGCTGCTGAGGGACCACAGTATTGTTATTTCTCTCTCCTTAGAGAATCTTAGATACCTTAGAGCAGTGCATCTTAAACACTGACATGAGTAGGAGTCACCTGAGATTCTGCATTTCTAACAAGCTCCCAGGTGATGCTCCTGGTTTTCAGAACACATTTTTCAGTAGCAAAGTCCTGAAAGGCCTTGGCTCACTGAGTCCAGTGGCATGGTTGAACCTCTTTACTACCTCCCTGAAAATGCTCTTCCGGTTTTTGTTTGAATACCTCCAATGAAGATAAGCTCTCTACTTGCCAGACAGCCCTTTCTGTTTCCAGATGGCAGGCATGGTAGAAACCTGTGTCTTTTTTTTTTTTTTTAAATTAAAAACTTTCTTTCTCTGAACAGTAATTCTCAACTTAGACTGTGTGTATTTGCATGCTTGTGTGTTTTTGTTTTTTATTGAAATACAGTTGATTTACAATGTTGCATTAGTTTCTGGTATATAGCAAAGTGATTCAGTTATACATATATACATATTCTTTTTCATATTCTTTTCTATTGTGGTTTAATACAGGATATTGAATATAGTTCCCTGTGCTATGTTGTAGGACCTTGTTGTTTTATCTATTTTATATATAGTAGTGTGTATCTGCTAGTCCCAAACTTATTTGTCCCTCCTCCACCCCCTTTCCCCTTTGGTGACCATAAGTTTGTTTTCTGTGTCTGTGAGTCTGTTTCTGTTTTGTAAATAAGTTCATTTGTGTCATATTTTAGATTCCATATGTAAGTGATATCATATGGTATTTGTCTTTTTCTAACTGACTTCACTTAGTATGATAATCTCAGTGCCATCCATAATGGCATGATTTCATTTTTTTATGGCTGAGTAATATTCCATTGTGTATGTATATACTACATCGTCTTTATCCACTCATCTGTTGATGGACATTTAGGTTGCTTCCATGTCTTGGCTATTGTAAGTAGTGCTGCAGTGAACATTGGGGTGCATGTGTCTTTTTGAATTATGGTTTGCTCCGGATATATGCCAGGAGTGGGATTGCTGGATCATGTGGCAACACGATTTCTAGTTTTTTAAGGAACCTCCGTACTCTTTTCCATAGCAGCTGCACCAGTTTACATCCCCACCAACAGTGTAGGAGGGGGAATGTGTGTCTTTTACTGAGCTGATGCTTGCCTCCTTATAATAGCATCCATTGCTACTAGTTCATTACTGCGGCAGGGGTGGGTGTGGGGATATCACACAGGTAATGCCTAATCCTGATGAGGATTTAACCTGGTTTTGGTCTTCTATGGAGGAAGTCCATGGATGGGCTTCTATGGTAGTAATGGGGGTTGCGGGGGGGAAAGCAATCCCCTGAAAATACTTGTACATTTTCCTGGGGAGAGTTTCCGTAGCTTTCAGTAGTTTTTCAAGAGTGTTCCTTCTAGAAGATTAAGGAGCATTGGTTTCCTTCTTCATGGAATGCTGTGTCCCTCACAAATCTTCTATTTGGAAGGCTAGACCCTCCCGAGTCTCTGTATCTCTTGTCTGTCTGTCTCTCTTTTTAAAATTTCTTTTACGTAATTCTTTGTGTAACATGGTTTGAGGCACCCTGTTCATCCTGCTAAATTTTCCTAGTTTGTCTCTGTCCCTCTAAGGTTGGCACCCCAGAACCATGCACAAGCGAAACTCCAAGAGTCATCTGACCAGCCAGAAGGGTGAGACCTCTCTCCTTGATTTGAGACTTCTTTCATTTCTTCTTCTTCTTTTTTCTTTCTTCCCTCCTCCCTTCCTCCCTCCCTCCCTTCCTCCCTCCCTCCCTCCCTCCCTCCCTTCCATTTTTGGCTGTGTTGGGTCTTCGTTGCTGCGCGCGGGCTTTCTCTAGCTGAGGCGAGTGGGGGCTGCTGTTCGTTGCAGTACGCAGGCTTCTCATTGTGGTGGGTTCTCTTGTTGCAGAGCATGGGCTCTAGGCGTGCAGGCTTCAGTTGCTGTGGCACGCGGGCTCAGTAGTTGTGGCTCGCGGGCTCTAGAGCGCAGGCTCAGTAGTTGTGGTGCATGCGCTTAGTTGCTCTGCGGCACGTGGGATCTTCCTGGACCAGGGCTTGAACCCATGTCTCCTGCATTGGCAGGCGGGTTCTTAACCACTGCACCACCAGGGAAGCCCCCATTTCTTCTTTAAAGTGTATCGCCTTTGGAAACCTTAGTATACTTGACAGTATTATCCATTTGGAATGTTTATGTTGCAGATTAAAAAAAAAAAAGAAAGAAAGAAAATTCAATATTTAAAGAGAATTTGTTGATAAATGTAACAGGGCCCTGGGCTGGGGGTTGGCCCTGCTTTCAGGTGAAGCTTGTTCAAAAGGCCCAGATGCGGGCTTCCCTGGTGGCGCAGTGGTTGAGAGTCCGCCTGCCGATGCAGGGGACACGGGTTCGTGCCCCGGTCCGGGAGGATCCCACGTGCCGCGGAGCGGCTGGGCCCGTGAGCCATGGCCGCTGAGCCTGTGCGTCCGGAGCCTGTGCTCCGTGACGGGAGAGGCCACAGCAGTGAGAGGCTCGCGTACCGCCAAAAAAAAAAAGGCTCAGATGCTTTCACCAAGGACCCAGCTTCTTGTCTTCCCTCTTCATAGTCAACAGAGTTCCCAGTCATTTATGCATGTACTACAGTGAGCCCCATCTTCCACCATCCTGAATGTGTTATTGTGTTATTGTTGGACCACATATGCAGGACCTGATATTTATCCCTTTTAAGTGTCTTGTTTGCCCATAGTCCTGGTTTTACCATCTCTCCTGTCAGCTTCCCTGTCCAGCTTAGGATCATCTTCCAATCTGATTGGCATGCCAACAGATTAATGATGTTGAACCAGACGGGGTCAAGAACAGAGCCATAGCTTACCCCCCAGACACTCCTGCCAGGGTTGATGTCATGTACCCTTTGGACATGAATAAACATTTCTCAAAGTGTATTCTGAAGGACACTAGATGGCAAGGTGGTTCTCAAAAATGGAACCCTATAATCGAATACATGGGGATAGGGCTATATAGAGCATAATCCTTTCTTGAAGACTCACGCTGCTTCTGAGTTTATTAAAAAATCTAATAACAAATTGTTAAACATAGTTTTCTAAAAACACTTGACTATTAAATTCTCCTCCCTTGCCTGTGGATGTCTCCCTCCTGGTTTTCTGCTCTAGCTGTTCTCACAAATCCCCTCCTTGGTGTCCATCTCTCGCTCGTCCCCTTGGCCTCTGCATGTCCCCAGGGGAAACCACTAACCTCGTGGCTCCTCGGTTCTCGGTCAGTGGCAAACTCCCAGCTGACATCCACAGCGCTTGGAGGTGACCTAGTTTGAGTGAAGTGGTGGCTTTTCAGTTACATCTTCAATAGGCTGAATTGGCAGCTTGTCAGCAGGCTTATGTCACCTAACGACTGTGTCAGTTCCCTCCTTGTCTGGCTTCCTGTTGGTAAGTATCCTCAGGGTGCTCTTGGAACCCAGAAGGTGTGAGAGGCCTGGTAAGGGAGCCAAAAAGAAAGGGGGAGAAAAGCAGAGAAGGCCTACTCTTCCCTGCAAAAAAAAAAAAAAAAATTGTACACTAAGAGAAAAAAAACCCCTCAGAATGGAGGGAGAGAAGCTTGCTGAGAGCTGTCTCCCTGCAGAACGATTTTGCTCCAAGAAGGACATTTGTTTTTTTTTAAATTTTTGTTTTTCGGACCTGCTCTGATCTCCTTTATCCCCCACCATGCCCTTCCTTCCTGTTTGGCACTTTTAAAAACGTATTACTTTTCTTCTACAATAGCGGCCTGCTGGGAGTAATAGCAGAGACATTTCCTCTCCTGTGGCTCTAGCTGTCTTTTTAATAACGATCCTCACCCCACCCACTTCCCCTCTGCTGCCCTTCATAAGCATGTTCCCAAGGGTGTGGGTGGAGAAGCTTCAGGTGTGTGCGTAGTGTACCCCAAAGGTTAGCTGAGTTTGAGGCTTTGATTTCCACCCTCTCCCGGGCTGCAGCGCCCCAAGCTTTGCACCCTGACCTCCCCTTTGCACGGGGAACTGCAGCCTTGAGGTTAGGTGGTATAGACTCAGAGGTTTGGCTCTCACATTTGAAGGTAATAGTAATTGCGTGAGCGCATTCCCAGAGGAGCTCCTTTAGGGATTCTAGGCCCTTCCAGCCGGTGTTCTTGGGGTAAAAGCTTCAAGCAGTGTTGAGGGTGCTTGCCTGTCCGACCTTGCCCGGAGTCACACAGGGTCATCCTGGGCAGTTTCATGGTCCTCTCCAAGGACTGCCTCTTTAGAGGGCAAAGTTCATGTTCGCACGAGTCAGAACAGATGAATGGGTTGGATTTTTCTGTAGGTCACTTTCTCCAAAAGCATGGGTTCATAATCTTGAAGTCTAGTCTCAAATTTTTCACCGAAATACCATTACTCTTAGTGAAAGCGTATCTCCCTGAGTTGAAGGCCTAAGGTAACCGTTCTTCCTTTCCTGCAGCTCTTCCTTCCCTTGATTAATGAGTTCATTAATTCGTCCATCCGTTTGTTTGTTCATTTAGTAAACATTTGAGTGCTTCACTGCCTGGCGCCAGGTGAACAAAACAGAAAGGTTCCTGTCCTCGTGAGGTTTGCGGGCAGTGGGGGAAACAGTGTCCAGATATAGAAGGTGACTGTTGGCCACCTGCTGGGAACAATGCCATGCAGGGGATGGCACGGGTGCTGGGCTGGAGAAGCAGGGGGAGACCTGGACAGGGTCATCAGGCAAGGCCTATCTGAGATGGTGACATCTGAGCCCAGACGTGAAGGACAAGGGGCCGGCTGGGTGGAGAACTGGCAGGGTCTGTGCAGCATTCCCAGCAGAGGGTCACCACGTGTAAACCATTCCTTGTCGGAAATGAACTTGGCACCTTCCAGAAACTGAGAAGAGGCCGGAGTGGAGAGAGGGAGGCGGGGGGAAAAGAGCTTGGAAGAGTTAGCAAGGCCTGGGTGTTGAAGTCCTGTATTTTATCTTAAAAACAAAAAAACCCACAAAGACCATGAGATGTGCTGCTAACTCCCATAACATCGCTCTCATTTTCTGTAAAGTGGTTTGAAGAAAGGTAGTGTAGTGTAATGGTTAACAGTGGACTCGAGCTACACGCCTGAGTCTGAACTCCACTGCTGCTGCCTGCTGTCTGTATAACCTCAGACAGCTTATTTAACCTTCCTGGGCCTCGGTTTCTACATTGGAAAATGGGGGCAACTCATAGTACTCACTGTGTGGGACCCTTTTGAAGGTTAAATGAACTGACACACGTGCCTGGGACATAGCAAGTACTCAATAAATGTTACCTGTTGAAAAAATGCTTTCAAGTATTAGACTGACTGTCCAGGAGGGTGTACTTTCTTATCCTGTGGATTTGTGCATTCCTTAGCCTAAGCACATGCCCTCAGATGTGCAAATCCCATTTTGAGATGGGCAGTCCCAAGACTGGCGCGACTGGGACGGCTGCCCAGGCCCGAGGCAGCTTCCGAGGAATGCCGGTTCTCTCCTTAGGCAATACGTGGATGTCCTCCAGTTGCTCTGAGCATCCAGGTCCCGGCTCTCCCAGGGCCGAATGTGGGCTCCATCAATCCGGAAGCCTTCTGTTTCTTCCCTTCCTCAGACCTAGGGGGCTCTCCGTTGAACTGCCCATTGTGCTTCTGTTTGGGAGTTGGAGGTTCATTTCAACTCAGCAAACATTTGTTTTGGTCATTGGCAGTGTTCAGGCACGGTGGTAGGTGCTGGGGAATGTATGGGATCCAGCCTACTCATTACCTGGAGGAAGGTAATACCTAGTTAGGGAGTCAGGCTCGTGGACCTGTAATTCCAGTTTAACTAGTTTAAACTAGACCGTGGGACCAGAGGAAGGGTCTTTGGCCCTAACTTTGGCTTTAGAGAGCACATCCTACAGGAAGTGCCCCAGTGAGTCATGAAGACTGATAAGAGGTAGCCAGAGATGGGAAGGGCTTTCCGGGAGGTAGGAAGAGATAGCAAAGGCCCGGGGTGGGTGGGTGGGTTGGGGGGACAGCGTGGAGGGTGAGGGGAAACTGAAAGCAGCTTGATAAGATGAAGGAGGAAAGGGCAGCGTGGAGGCTGAAGCTGCTGAATGAGGTGAGGCTTACATGCCTTCCCGGGGAATGTGGGCCCTGGAGGATCCTAGGAAGGGGCTTCTGTGGTCTGAGCGTTCTAGTCAGACCGTTCTGATTGCAGAGTGCAGGGTGGATTGGGGGAGGGGCGGGGCAGCAGCATGCCACAGCCAGGAAGACTTCGGGGAGGCTGTGGCTCTAGTCCAGGTGAGAGGTAATGAGGACAAAGGTGGGGCTATGGTGGTTGGTGTATGCGGGGTGGATTAGAGGGAAAGGAGGAGATACGGGCAGGCTTTGGTGGAGACGTGAGGGACGGATCCACGGAAGGGGGCTTTCAGGGATGTTGGGACACAGGACAAAGATACTGTTCAGGGACCTGGGCACTGATTCTGCTTCCTGCTCTCCCCACCTCCCCCCGCCTCAGGGTGATGATGTGTCCTGAATGCTGAGTTCCGTTCAGGGACCAGAAGATCCCCATGTGGGCGAACACTTCCCTAAACAGAAACACAATGAATTTTGGGCTAAATTCTCAGTTGGTGATGTATGCTTGTGTGTGTATAAAATGTAAAAGACAGTGATGTACAAAAATTGTCTTCTCAACACTCATGGGACCCTTGGGGGAAGAGTGCACCATGTCAAGTATTTGGCTTGTGAAAATCTGGGGCCCAGGAGTAGGGGGTGGGGTAAGGAATGCGAAAAAGATATGCAGCATCTGTGCCTACTATGTGTATGACCCCAGCAAGTTTTATAACCTTGACTGAGTACGTGATGAATTTCTAGCACGTATCTGTGTGCTGTCTCTTCTAATTGAGTCTGTAACCCCCTGGCAAACCTGCTCTTTCATACTCTCCCGATTCCTGCAGATCATCTGTTCAAGGGAGCAGATTTCCTGAATCCTGTCACAGTTTGAGAGTACTCTGTACAAGGTGTATCATTTACAACATGCTGGGTTATCTGATTATCTTCTTCATTTCTACTCACAGTCCCATGAGGAAGGTGTCGACCACCATTCATGGCGATTGGAACTGTGTTTCCAAGAGGTTAAGTAACCCGCCCAGCTCACAGGCTATTGGAGGGAGGGAGCTGGGAATCAAATCTGCATTGTCGGACTGTTTTTCCACCACGTGGAGTTGCAGTTACCGTCATGGATACCAGTAGGGTAGAGTTTCTGTTTGGAGTCTTCCTTGGAAGGATTAGAACGAGTGAAAAACTGCCCCATAGTCAAATCCTCAGAACCCCCAAAATTTGCATCCTGCAAATCTGCCCCTCCTGCCACCCGTGAAGCCCATTCTGCTTGTCCCACCCTGGTGAGACTTTAAAGCTGATCCCTGAGCTGAAATGGCCAGATGGAGTGAGCAGTATGTATTATTATTTAATAAAGCATGTGTTGTTCCCTACTTGGCAATGCGGCCAAGTCGCTGTTCTAGCAGGTGGTGGGTAACTGGACCCAAGCCCCCTGATCCTGGCTCAGGAACTCCCTGGTCCAGCCTTTGATAACAGAACAAGAGGAGAAAACAGTGACACAGGACACTTCCTGTCCCAAAGGGGATGTGATATAGGACACCTGAAACAACAGGCAGAAGAAAAGCTTCACTAGAGCTGCTTGGGGAGAGCTGGCCCCAGGCTGCCCTCCACGGGTCATCTAAGATCTCGTGAAGAGTGGGATTGGGCCAGCTCTTTCAGTGGAGTTCCGCTCAGTGGATTATCACTTGTGCTCTGTGGGCTAGGCACAGGCTCACCATTGACATCCCAGCTCCTGCCCTTGTGAAGGGTGTGTTCCAGTGATGGGGAACAACAAGCAACCAGGCAATAAAAATTAGAATGATGAGGTTTAATTTTTTTGTACAGAAAGAGAGCCCAGATGAAGGGTTCCTAAATTATCCTGGAGAAATCAGGGAAGTCTTCCTGGAGGAAGAGGAATCTAGGTTGGGAGCCAAAGGGCGAGTAGGAGTTTGACTATGCACAGTTGCACAGGCTCCAGATGTCATAGGTGGAAAAGAAACAGGAAAGATTAAGCTGACTAATTTGAATAAAAATAGAAAATTAAAACTTCAGTGCTAGTCTTTCCCCCTCCACCAGTTCTGTAGCTCACTATTATTAGAGGTATAATCCACATACCATGTGGGGGCAGGCAGAACAGGCTTGGGCTTATGTTTGATTGATGGTCTCTGGTCTAGATGTATGCAAATTAGAAGGCTTTTATTTTGTAATGTAAAATGTCTGGAAGCAGGAGTCCCAGATTAAGATCACCCAACATCATTTTGAGTTTTTTTTAAGCTGGTGCATATCCAACCAGTAATTCAATTCAGGGCCCTAAAGTGACCTGTTTGAGACTGTCACGAGTCCAAGTGGGTTGTTTGATGCAGTGGAAATGGAGAAAGTCAGGGAGTTTGGGTATTTCAGTCATAATCTCGACCCTGCCACAGGCTTTTCATATGATCTTGGGTAAATCACATCACTTCAACCAAAAATGAGAAGTAAAACTCTTTTATTTGTTTATTTATACATCTATTAGTTTATTCCCTCCCACCCCCCACAACTTTTTACTTTGAAAAACCTAAAACCTACAGAAAAATTGCAAGGATTGAACAAATGCAGTATGTGAGTGTGTGTAGACATAAACAAATATATTTATTTTTGCTGGACTTTCGAAAGTAAGTTGCAGACATCATGGCACTTCCCTCCTAAGGTATTTCAGCCTGCATCTGTGTAGTTTTCTAGCTTAGAGTGGTGGAATTATCAAACTCAGGAAATTTAGCATTGATACAATACTCTTCTCTGATGTACAGTCTGTGTCACAAGTTCCCTTATGGTCTCAATCTTGTCCTTTATTATTATAAATTTTATTTCTGATCCAGTCTAATCAAAGACAGATGGCATTCAGTTGTCATTCTCTGGTGCGCTCTGATCAAGAATGGTTCCCCAGCCTTGTTTCTTGGCTGAGTGGACATTTTGGAGGTGTCCGCAACAGTCGTTTTGCAGAGTCCACAGTGTATTCATTCGACAGTTGGCAGTGATTGGACAGCTCCTGTGCGCTGGGCACTGTGCTGGTGGTAGGAAAACATCGCCATCAGGGCCAGTGAGGTCTTTTTCCTTCCGGAGCTCACAGTCTAGTGGGAGAGCGTAACGAGAAATATGCGAATTGTAGAAAAGTGGAAGATGCCGGGAGGGACTGGAGAGAATTCCTGGTTGGGGCACGCATCTGAAAAAGAAAGAAAATAGGCCTGAGTTGAGGCTGAGCGGGAAGAATATTACTTCCGGTGATGCGACTAAGGAAGGCCTCTGAGGCAGTGATATTTAAGTTGAGATCCAAGAGATGAGAAAGTGCCAGCCGGAGGCAAGTGGTGATTTCATTCCCGGCGAGGGAACAGCACGTGCAAAGGCCTGGAGGCTGGGGCATGTTTGGCCTGGTGGAGGAATGGAGCAAAAGGGCATTTTGACTGCAGAATGGTGAGCAGGGGGCAGGGGGGGATGAGGTGAGCTTGATGCCTTGGGTAAGGACCAGATCATGGAGTGGCTTTTCGACTTCATGTTAGATGCGGTGGGAGCATCAACTTGGAGAGTTGATAACTGGGGCACCTCGTGAGCTGAGGCATGTTTTGTAAAGATCCCTGGCTGCTGTTTGAAGCACATCTGAGTGTGGTCGCCAGGTTGGAATGAAGTCTCTTACACAAACTGAAAATAGTTATACATTGAAGGTATTGTTTGCAAGAACTTAGAGGTACCACAAAAGATGATTGTAAAAATTGTCAGTTATTTTTGTATTTGAAATTAGACCTGAGTAATATCTGACTTGGCCTTCCAGAGAGCTTGGTGGGGACATGTCTTATTTCCTCATCTTGTCTTTGGTTTGTCACTGATGGGAGGTGACGTCCTCCCACCCTAGAAACAACCCAGTGGTCCTGTTGCCTCCCAGGCAGCTTTTAACTTGGTGGTGGGCTAGGGTCTCTGGGGAAACCTGCCTCCTCTGGCTGTGGGGCTCTTGCCTCCCACCTGCTCTTATGCCAACCCCTTCCCAGAGCCCACCCAGCTTGCTTCAGGTCCTTTAAGTGGACCACGCTGGAATCAAAGCAAAGCTTAAGAGGAAACAGGACAGCAGGCATAGTGAGGTACCAGCCTCCTTCTGGGCACTGGCTGTTCCCTCTGCTGGAATGTTTTTCCTGCCCCACTCGCTTGCTACCCTGGGAAGCCTTCCTTCCCTGACCATACTCCTACACCTGATCACCTTATTACATGCGTGCATGGGGCTATCTCTTTCCTTCAGAGTACGTGATTCTGTTTTTTTTTTTCTATTATTATTTATTTGTTTATTTGGCTGTGCAGGGTCTTAGTTGTGGCACGTGGGATCTTTAGTTGCGGCCTGCGGACTCTTAGTTGCGGCATGTGGGATCTAGTTTCCTGACCGGGGATCGAACCCCGGGCCCCCTGCATTGCCAGCACAGAGTCTTAGCCACTGGACCACCAGGAAAGTCCCCGTGGTTCTGTTTTGAATAATGCATGCATGAATGTATGTGATCATTTGATTACTGTTTCTCTCTCCTACTTGGCTATAAACTCTGTGAGGGGCGGGAACGTGTCTGCGGTTGCTCTTCACATCGCCCCAGTGTACCCCGTGCTTAACACTTTGGCGGTCGGGTTCTGCAGAGAACTGCTAGGCACAGATCGAAGCGTGGGAAGCCTGTGCGTGTGGGCGGCTCCCGAAGGCTGGAAGGCAAGGCTCTTTCTCCTGAGGGCCCGAGCTAGTCTGTTGTTGACAAATCCTCTGCAGACTTCAGAGAATCCAGTAAGATGGAAATGAGAGAGGGCTGGAATGCTGAACATGAGAGAGTGTTGGGAGATATTGGGCAGTTCCTGTCCTTCTAAGCAGCAGGAACCCAGGACACCTGAAGTAATAGCCACCCTTTTACCTTCAGAGCAGGCCACAGGGCACCTCCCTCTTCATTTCACGGATCTCACTCCCACCTCTCACCTTTTACGTCTTGGCTTCTATTCCCCCTGTTGGGATTTTCTAGAGAGGAGCCGGGGTGTGTTTCATTTTTCTGTTCTATGCCAAGTCTTGGCTAGGGAGAGGAAGCTCTGCAATCAGCAGTGTTTTCCCTCCTCGGCTCCTTTGTGAGGACGCTGCTCTGAAAGAATGTCCCGTTTTATTGAAGACCCGAGCCAGCCTCAGCATGAGCCCTTATTTCACTTGGATTGTATTTATTCCCAAACGGTGCTGGGCAAACGCTTCTGTGTCCCCACTTCCCTGGGCTGTCCTGCTGGACAGCCTTTTGAATGAAAGCTTAGAATCCACGTGGCAGTGGGTGAATAACTCCGGAGCTGTGTGGAGATGGGGTGGTGACAAGATGGAGGGAGGGTCTCTTCTTGGGTGGTCCCAGACTGGGATGCGAGCCAAGTAGCTTGGGATGAGTACCCAAGTAGCCTTTCTCCTTGACCTCCCAATAAGAATAAAATAGCAACAGTCAGAAGTCAGAGTCTCAGATGTCTATGAAGACGAGGCAGGTGGAGCTCTCCTATAGTTGAAGGCTGCATTCTCTAGTTAGCCCCAGTCTCCACCACTCCCTTTTGCCCTGAAGATAAAAATGACTGTTAGTTTTAAAGGAACAGCCTTCTTAGGTGGTCACACCGCTTAGTTTCTGTTTTGGTTGTTAGGTGTTTTGGGTGGGGACTATGGTGAACCAGAAAGCTTGCGGCTACTCAGGAGGGCGGCTGCCTCAACTCAAGACAGTTGTTGCCTTGTGAGAAGGTGGACCCCATGTCACCAGATAAACTGGGTTTTCAAGAGAAGCTAGATATCTGGATTTGTATGTAAAATTTTCAAACTTTTCAATGTTGACAAGAAACCCATGTTTTGGAAAATTCCGTGTGGGTCAAACAAAGCTTACCTGTGAGTTACCTTTTGACCAAGGGTTGGCAGTTCCCGGATCAACGCAGGGTGGGTCGTCAGGAAGGCTCCATTGCTTTGGGTGGTAGAACCCGAGCAAATGGGTGTAGATGAGAGAAGGATTTAAACCTAAAGAAGAGCTGCAGGGAAGCCACACAGGTAGTGGAGGGAGATGGGCTTTAGTCCAGGGAGGCCCCATCAGTCTACCTCACTGTGCCTCAGATTTCCAGTGTGTGAAATGGGACCAACGGCGTTTGTTTCTTAGAGCATTTCTGGGTGCTCTGTGCGGAGCTGAGTAGCTGTCACCCCAGCAGGCGTTCCTTCAATGTGCTAAAACCACACTTGGCATGGCCCTTGGGTCTTCCTGCTGGGTTTTTTTTTTTGTTTTTTTTTTTTTTGCGGTACACGGGCCTCTCACTGTTGTGGCCTCTCCCGTTGCGGAGCACAGGCTCCGGACACGCAGGCTCAGCGGCCATGGCTCACGGGCCCAGCCGCTCTGCGGCACGTGAGATCTTCCCGGGCCGGGGCACGAACCCGTGTCCCCTGCATCGGCAGGCGGACTCTCAACCACTGCGCCACCAGGGAAGCCCATTCCTGCTGGTTTTTAAACAGCCCCACGCTCCCAGTCCCCAGGTAGGGCTCGGCTTTCCCCCTTGATGCCTAGGCATCCTTACGGGCCTGTCCCTCCCCTCTCTGCTGACTCTTTGAATTCCTTCCCTCCTCTTTACTTCTCCTGCCTCCATCTCCTCCAGGTACTTGCCACCTTTCCCCTGGTTTATGTTGTTTCCGTACCACCAGTCCTGCTTCCTCCCTAATCTCCTGACTCCTGTCTCCAGATGACTGACCTTGGAGGTGTAGCTCTGCTTGTGGCAATGTCTGCTTCCCCCAGACCTACTGGTGGAGGGAGGTTCCTCAGCCTGGCTTGTGAGCTCCCTGCAACCCGGCCTCCCATCACTTTCTCCATCTTCTCTGCTGCCGAGCTCTCCAGACTCCTCTCCTGTTCCCTGCCTCCCTTACCTCACCCATGCACCCAAGTCTCTCCACTCTACATCATTTCCTCAAATTTGCCATGTTCCTTCCAGGGTCCTGATACTTGGCACGTTCACTCTTCACTCAGCTAACCCTTACAAGGACCTGCCTCAGATTTCTCTAGTTGCCTCTCTTTGTCTACACGCATCACACCCTAAACTCCTCATCTCATGTCTCAGCATTCATGAATATACACAGGTGATGTGCATAAACTTGTCCGTCTCTGGCTTTCTTACTAGACTGAAGCTCCGGAAAGGCGGTACCAGGCCGGGCTGTTCTGTACATCTTTCATGTTCATTGAATGAATGTCGACGCCCCCTCGTGTCTCTTTGTACACCTGCCGCTGCAGAGAAACGGAAGGACTTGCTGTTCCCCGCACACGCTTCAGGTTCTTCTGTGCCTGGGCGCTGGCATCATCTGCCTGGCCTTAAGTCCTCCTTCTACCCGCTACGGGCTGTACCACGTTGGACAGGTCACTTGACCTCTCCATGTCTTAATTTCTTCAACTGTGAAATGGAGCTGATGATGGTACCTACTTCGCAGCCTCCCTGCCCCACCTCCAGTTAGCTGTGTTCCCCTGGGCCGCTTTGCCTCCCTGAGCTCGGGTCTCCCCATGAGTGAGATGCAGATGGGGATGACAGTATCATCGTCCCCATGTTGGGCGGAGTAAACGAGGGAACACAAGGCAGTGCTGGCCTGCTGCCTTGCGTGTGCCCCACGCAGTAAGTGATTTTTGCTGTTCTGATTGTCATTAATCTAGCGGTGGTTCTGGCACAGGTTAGAGAGACCTGTGTTTCTGCTAATGATTCAGGGCCATCTGTGGGAGGTGAATTCGATTCTCCTGGGTCCATCCTGCGCTAACCTTTTCATGCTTTGGCGGTGGGGGTGCGAGGAGAGGATTAGACGGGAAAGACCCTCAGTCTAGTACTTCTCCTTTAACTTGTTCTCAAGCACTTATTCCTCGGACCTGTTAATTGCCTTGAAAATAAAGAATTAGCTAGATAGCCTTTTCTTTGGTCACTGGTGCAGTGTTGGGCCCCATATCCCCTTCCTCGGGGCGGCCTTCCCGGGCCACCCCACCTGAGATCCTGTCCCTGGTCACTGTCCACCTCCTACATGGAAGGAAGTTTATTTCCTTCAGAGGACTTTTCCTGATTGATGACGTTATGGTCTGTCATCTTCCTTCCTAGACTATAAGTTCCGTGAGGTCAGACTGTATGGTGCACTGCGGGAAGGGAATTGCAAGGGACGGAAGAAAAGAAAACCCTATAGAGGTTCTTAAATTTACTCTAAAGGTCTAGGATTTGGATCTGGTGTCAGCTCTGGTCTGGGGGCTGGAAATGACAGGAAACAGGAAGGCAGCTCCCTCCAAGTCAGTGCATTGTGACCTGGCCACCGGTGGATTCTCTAAATTTCACACAGATCTTCCCTTCCGTGTAGCCTGTCAATTTCCAAGGAGGACGCAAAGCCTCCTCACCCAGTTCCAGCCGAAGATGTTTTTCTCCTTTGTCAGCTCGTGCCTGTTTGGCGTCTGCTAGCCCGGCTGTCCCTGAGCCATCTCTGGATGACCTAGATCATGGTGGGAACAGAACAGGTAGTAGGAATAATAGCAACTAGCATTCACCTGTGGAACTTTTCCTTCATGCTCAGTAACTCAGTAAGGATTCCTACCGTCCCCATTTTATGGAGGAAGAAACTGAGGCTTAAAGAGCATAAGTTACTAGCCTAAAATCGTAAAATTTGTGAGTAACAGGGCCAGCGTTTAAACCATGTCATCTGTCTTAAAAGCAACTGCTCAGCTGCTGGGCTGCCGAGCTGCGGCAGACTTCAAATCACTGCAGTTTGGCTGTGGGATATGCTGTGGGCAGGGAGACAGGGGGACTAAATGTTGCAGATTTATCTTTCTAATTTTCCTTGGCTTCGGCTAATATTAAAATTATTTCGAGCACTCCACCGACAAAGGCGGAAGGAAGAGAGAACCCAGTTCGATATTAAATATTTGCAATGGAAAATTCACAACGTCCTTTTGAGTGGAAGATACGTCCGAGTAATTCCCATGGGACTAATTCGGCCAGTTGTTGCTGCTGCCTGCTTCCTGTGGTTGCTTCATTGTTCTCAGAAATGAACATTCCTGACTTTGAAGTCCTGGGGTTACGCCGGGCTAGATGCTGAACTCTGCCTTGGTTTCCCCGGGCAGTGCGTGGATAAAGGGGAGAGGGCTGTGTGGTGCGCTCAGTTGCTGGCCTTGTAGTTCGGGGCTTTACGAAAACTACATTAAACCAGGCACCTCCAGGCAGGGAAGTGGGATCTGTCACAGTCGTCATAGCCCCAGTAGCTGATGCTGAGCCCTGTGAAGGGTGCTCAGTGCTTTACATGCCCCAACTCTCCTAATTCTCACAACTACCCTGTGGTCAAGGTCCTAGTAACCCTTAACCCTCTTTTATAGACTAAGAAAGAGAGGCTCAGAGAGGGTAAAGCTCTGGGTCCAGTTGGCACGTGGCAGAGCTGGGATAAGAAGCCAGTTCTGTTTGACTCAAAAATCCCATGCCGCACAAAGCACTTTGCTCTGTGCCAGAACTGTCTTCAGGACTTAGAACTGATTGATGGCGGGCCTGGAGACCATTCCAGACCCCTGGCCACCGTGGGCCGGAGTTGCCAGCCCAGGGCAATGGGTGCTCTCCTTGTCTGATTGGGTTGGCCTGTCCCCTGCTGCGTTCCCACGGGTGATCTTGGTTTGGCGTCCATCCAAGCAGGGAAAAATGAGAGTAGCTGCTCACTTGAAGTTGGTGGCCCACGCCGTGAGCCCTTTGGATGAGAAAACCCTTGCGTGTATGAAGTAGCCCTGTCCATTGCTTCATCATGGCCAGGCAGCCTGAATTACTGGTCACTCTGCTGGAGTCTGGTTCCCGACGAGGTAACATCTGGGAAGCAAACTCCAGGAGGACAGGGATTTTGTGAATTACGTTCACGGCCGTGTTCCTGGTACTGGGTACAGCGTCTGGCATGTTGTGAGGCTTTGTACACATTGGT
This sequence comes from Phocoena sinus, assembly GCF_008692025.1. Classification (NCBI taxonomy): domain Eukaryota; kingdom Metazoa; phylum Chordata; class Mammalia; order Artiodactyla; family Phocoenidae; genus Phocoena; species Phocoena sinus. The sequence goes on along the minus strand of NC_045765.1, from coordinate 53,074,527 downwards.
TCACTCTTTACTCCTCGCAGGTCTTTTGCTAACTGTGGACCCCTCCAGTCTGTCTCCCCTTCGGCTAGGCTTTCTAATATGCTGCTCGCTTTGCATAAAACGCTGTTCTCTCTGCATAACGTTACTGTTCCCTACTCTGTGCCTGCCCAGCTCCCTCTCCCCTTCAGCTTAATTGACACCCCTTTAGATTGGGCCCACCCAGATCTCCATGTAGCCTGGCCCCCGTGTCCAAATGGTGTCTCTCTGTTAAATTCTCTCATAACACCCTATACTTTTTCTTCAAGGCACGTGTCCCAGTTTATAATTATGCATATATGAGTGAGTGGAAGTGTTGAACGTCTGGCCTCTCAGTAAATCATTAGCTCCACGAGGGCAGAGATCTGTCTGTCTGGCTCACTCTTGTCCTGCCAGGGTTTGGTAGGCACTCACTAAACACTTGAGAATGAGTGGGGTCTTCACCCTCCCCTCTTGACACCACATGCTTGCCTCCAGAGTGATGGGTTCTAATGTATTGAATGTTTACAGCTGGATGAAGGTTTTTACCCGCCCCCCCCCCCCACCAACCCCGCGCCCAGCCACTTCATTAGCATGAATCAGACTCACTGCATTGCGGAAGGGAGTGGTTTCTTTTCCCTTCGGATCTGAGAACACTCAGGTTCGTGGAAGGCTCTCATCATGACACCCTCATCATAGTTACCCATCCCTAGGCCAGGGGAGCCAGGGCTGCTGTTTTGAGGGCCACTGGCTATTTCCGGAGTATTTTAACATTCTTAAGAGTCATACATAAAGAGTCTTAGTTCTCAGCCATTGAGTCAGTCGGCAAGGTGAAAGAAGGTGTGTATCTGCAGACCTGGCTGGCTAGCCCCCCACCCTTCTCTCTCTCTCCTTTCCCCACCTCATGGTGTCTTCCTAGCTTTGAAATGAATGAAACTTGCACTAGAAGATAACGAAGAGGTTGGGAAAAGTCAAAGCCCATTATCCTTTTCATCAAGTGGGCGCTGGGTTAGTGCAGTGTGGGGTGAGCAGAGAGCTCTCCTGTGTGAGGCCAGAGCAGGAGGGAAGCCTCGGAACAAAATCTTTAGCAGATGGAGCGAGCTGTTGCTGGGCTCTGGTATCCTTGGCCTCTCTCACGAGTGACCACTCTGAAGGGTAGGACCTGCAAGAGAGACCAGAAATCCTGCTCAGGCCTCTCCGACCTGGCTCTGTCCTCCCTTCCGCTCTCTTCTTATTGACGAGCGCCACTCAAGCTCATCCTCGCTTGGCCGTTCCTCGTCGGTATTGGCTTTCAGCTTGCCCGGCCGACATCCTGTGGACGCTGCAGTTCAGACAAACAGCAAGATCATCAAAGAGCAGAGCATGAATGAAAAACTGCTTTATGACATGCCTTCAAAGTGTCCTTTTAGGAGTTCAAAGGATGTGGAGAGGAGGCAGGGGAATCAAAGGAGACGGGAGAGCAATGAACTCTCCGAGGAATCATCGGGTTTTTCATTGTATATTTTCTATGACGCTTGTGATGTAAAAATCAAAAGTAATCCCAGCCCTCAAGGGTTCTCTGTGTGCAGATCTGACGCAAAGAAGGAAACGACTCACCTTGCTGGTTGGAGGGCTTTGACCCCTGCCTTCTAAGTCACCTGTTTGGCATCTGCGTTTCCTGTTTGGACCTCAGTTGAATATTTTGATCTGGGAAGACTGTGTCCACAGTTGGAGATTGAATGCTGCTTATGTCGTTCGATGGAGGTGAATAATTTAGTCTGTGCAGAAATTCCCCATTACCTTTTGCATTTAAAGCCAGGCCAGAGTCCAGCTGTAGCAATGGATATGCAGAGCTCAGAAAAGATCTGGCATAGGTTGTAAGATTCCAGAGACTTCTGTTCTGACAGATAGAAGGAGAATTGAGACTACTTGAGGCTGGAGCTGGACCTAATTAATATACTCATGGGAACACCACTGATATTTTGATGCTGAAATGCCTTATGCCCAGTCCACTCAGAATGTTTTGGCAACTAACATAGCGCCATCCATGGAGGGTACTTGAATGAATGACCAAACAAATGGACAGCTCTGGTTTGGTAACCCTAGAGTAAATTCTTTCATGGCAATGTTTTCTCTTCTTTTGGGGCCATTCAGGCTCAGAATACGAGGGTGCTATTTCAGTCAAGTTGCCAAGGGATTTCAACTGCAAGGGACAGATACTCCAGCTCAAACTGGATTGAGGTAGAGGAGTTTCGTTGGTTAATATTTTTAAAAACTCCAAAGAGAGATTTGATTTCTGGCTTGTCTGGTGCAATAGACTGAACGTTCGTGTCCCTGCAAAATTTGTGTGTTACAACACCTGTAACCCCCCAAGGTGATGGTATTAGGAGGTGAGGGCCTTTGGGAGATGATTAGGTCATGAGGGTGGAGCCATCAGGAATGGGATTAGTGCCCTTATAGAGAAACTCCAGAAAGCTGTTTCACTCCTTTCACCATGTGAGGACACAGTGAGATGACAGTCATCAGATACTGAGTCTGCCAGCGCCTTGATCTTGGACTTGCCAGCCTCTAGAGCTGTGAGAAGTTTATTGTTTATATGCTACCTAGCCTGTGGCATTTTTGTTATAGCAGCTGTACAGAGTAAGACAACTGGTTCAAGGCGCCCTGAGAATGTCCTCAGGACTCTGTTTTACCCTCTCCACCTCTCAGCTCTGTTTTGTGTGTGTTATCTCTCCGTTTTCTGCAGACCAAGGTGATGCCCTAGGGCACAGGAAGTACTGTTTCATGGTTAAGAACATAGTCTCGGGAATTCTGTGGTGGTCCAGTGGTGAGGACTCCGGGCTTCTATTGCTTGGGGGCATGGGTTCGATCCCTGGTTGGGGAACTAAGATCCCACAAGCCACGCAACGCGGCCAAAAGAGCAAAACCAAACCAAAACCATGGTCTCTATAGCCAGAAGCAGTCTTGATTCAAATCCCCAGGCCATCACCTACTAGTTGCACAACCGTAGACATGTTTCTTAACATCTCTGTGCCTTAGTTTCCTTGTCTTTAAATGGGACATGATGATGATGGTGATGGTGACAGTGATAGCTAAAATTTGTTGAGCACTTGCTGTTCTGCCTCGTGTTCTTCCAAGTACTCTATGTAAATAAATTCGCTAATCTTCACAACCTATGAGGTAGGTGCTCTTAGTAGCCCCATATTATAGATGAGGAAACTGAGGCACAGAACGTTTAAATAACTTGCCCGTTACACGACTAGTGAATGATGGAGCCAGAAGTTAAATCCAGGTAGTCTGGTTCCAGAGTCAGTACTATTGATCTCCAAACTATGCTGCCTCATATAATAGAACTTATAACTCATGGGGTTGATGTGGGAATTAAATGAGACAGTATATACATAAAGACACTTAAGACAGTTCTTGGCACATAAGGGTCATCTTAAAAAAGAAAAAAAGCTGCCAGTAACTTTTGGCCCATATTCTGTGCTCTCAGTAACCACAGCAGGGAATGATTTTCTTTTCTAAGAGTTCCACAAAACTCTCAGAACTCAGTCTTGTGGACTGTTTTTTGAGTCGTGTCCATTGTTGAACCAGTCGCTATGGCCAGGAGATTGTGGTGTTCTGATGAGCCAGGCTGGTGCTAGGGGTGGAACTGACACCAGCTGAACGACATCAACTGAAAAGTGAAGGAGGGTTGTTTCATCAGAGTGAAGAAGCAGAGTTACTAGAGGTAGATAGGGAAATGAGAGAAACCCTCATATCAAGTGTTCACACTGGCAGTAGAGGCTGTCTGGATTTCTCTGGGAAGTCAGTTTGCAGCTGACAAATGAAAAGAGAAGGTGGTCAGAGGCCCTACCTCTAAGTCTCCTGAATCCTCCAGCGGTGGGTAGTGAGGGAAGAGGGATGAGTAGGTTTGAAAAGAAGTACCATCTCTAGGGCTCAACTCACTGTACCACTCAGGGCAGCACGCAGAAGTGAAGTCAGGAGGTGAAGTGCTGGTTCATCTGGATCTGCTGGAAGGTAAAGAGGACGTAATTACTCAGATGGCGTGTGGGCAAGCCCCAAGGCCACCTTGTGAGAAGTGCTGGGCAAGCATTCGCAACCACTAATGATGCCCCTGACAGCCCTGGTGCTGCTCAGAGATGGCGCCACCGGCCCCAGAGTGCCCATTCCCACGGTCCGGGGTGAGTCAGGCCACGCTGAAGCAGGGCCCCTGCCTGATTCACCAGTCCCACTTCCTCTGCTTCCTGGTGGTCCCCACCTACACAACCACCGCGCCCAGCTTAGCATTGACCAGCGGGCCCAAAATTAGCATCTGAGGCCAAAGTGGGCATCGTGGCCCAAGATCCTGTGGGTGGTGGATGAATTACAAAGGGGCCTAGAGGTATAGATATCAGTTTACCAGTTTCTACTTAAGTCCCTACCAACCTCCGCTTCCTGGGCGCTTCCCGTTGCTGGAGGAGGCGTGGAGGGACATTGCCCTCAGTGGCCAAGTCTAATAAGCAGCTGACTCCTGTCAACCATCTCAGGGTTACATCAGGAATGTGAGCGTGTGGTGGGTACCACTGCCGTAAAAAGAGCTTGATGATAGATCTTCAGCTGCTTCCTCACAACTGCTTATTTATATGTGGGTCCACATCTAGTCAGTTCTGCACATTATTGCCTATGCTGCTTGTTCCAAAGACTCCTCTCCTACCTTCTCTTCCCCCTTGCACTGAAGACCTTGCTTAATAATTCATTAAAGACAGCTTTCTCTCTCACAACTCTTTACTGAGGCCCCAGAACCATCTCCTTCTGCAGACCAGGTATTTCATCCGCAGTGTTTCCTTCTCTTCCCCCTGCCCCCCAACTTTATTAATGATCTATCTTTTCTGACTCCTTCCTTTAAACCTACGTTAAAATGACCCATCCTACATGGAATCACCTTCCCTCAACTCTCCACTCTGCCTGTAGCTGTACCCTTTCTCTTCACCCAGTGTCTTGAAAGAGAAGTGTGTTTGTTGCCCTCACCTGTCAGTAGCTATAACAATCTGGTTTCCGCTTCTCCCACCCCAACCAATTTGGAGGTCTCCACACGTTTGGGTTTTTTTTAATATCAATTTATTTATTTATTTTTTGTTGCATTGGGTTTTCGTTGCTGTGCGCGGGCTTTCTCTGGTCGCGGCGAGTGGGGGCTACTCTTCGTTGTGGTGCGTGAGCTTCTCATTGCTGTGGCTTCTCTTGTTGTGGAGCACGGGCTGTAGGCACGCGGGCTTCAGTAGTTGTGGCTCGTGGGCTCTAGAGCGCAGGCTCAGTAGTTGTGGTGCACGGGCTTCGCTGCTCCGCGACGTGTAGGATCTTCCCGGACCAGGGCTCGAACCCGTGTCCCCTGTACTGGCAGGTGGATTCTTAGCCACTGCGCCACCAGGGAAACCCTGTCCACGTGTTTTAAATGGTTCATCCCTATCAGTGAAAAAATATGGAGGATGTGCCTCAATGAATGAATATTCATTTGTAAATTACAATTGACCCTTGAACAACGTGGCTCTGAACTGTGCGGGTCTGCTTATACACAGATTTTTTTCAATAAGCGTGAACCACAGTACTACACGATCTACAACTGGTTGAATATATGGATACAGAGGGCCGACTGTAAAAGTATATGAGGATTTTCTACTGCGTGGGAGTCGGCACCCCTAACCCCTGCCTTGTTCAAGGGTCAACTGTGTATACATATGCTAATGTACACATATATTGTCTATATTATAAAATAGAAACCAAAATCAGTATTTTAAAGGATGGTTTATAGAAGTTTGAATATTTTCCCTAGTGAATAGTCTCCTCCATGCTTGGGTCTAAATACTGAGTTCAAAGGTGTTTTTTTTCAGCTTTGAGATATAATTGAATACAATAAAACCAATTTTAAGTGTACAAGTCAATGAGTTTAGATAGGTATATAAAGTCTTGTAACCGCTACTCTAATTATGGTGTAAAACATTTCTATCACCCCAGAAAGATCTCTCATTCCTCTCTGCAGTTAATCCCTGACCTCTACCCCAGCCCCTGGAAACTACTGACTTGCTTTTAATTGCTGTAATTTTGCCTTTTCTAGAATTTTATGTAAATTAAATCACATAGTGTGTAGTTTTTGTGTGTCTGGCTTCTTTCACTTACCATGATACTTTTCAGATTCATCCATGCCGCTGGTGGTTCATTCAGTTTGATGAACTTGATACAGTCTTTTAAATTTTAGACATTCAAATGGGTGTGTAGTGGTAGCTATTGTCATTTGCCATCGATATCTGCTCTTTGAAATATCTCTTCTGCCCATTTTATTTTTATCAGGTTCTTTCTTCTTACTGTGTTGTAAGAGTTCTTCATATATTCTGTATACATTTCTTTTATCAGATATATGTTTTGCAGATATTTTTTCCCAGTACGTAGTTTGCTTTTTTGTTAAGTGTCCTTTGAAGAGCAAAAATGTTTAATTAAAAAAATTTTTTTAAATTAATTAATTTATTTATTTTTGGCTGTGTTGGGTCTTCATTGCTGCGTGCGGGCTTTCTCTAGTTGCAGCGAGCGGGGGCTACTCTTTGTTGCGGTGAGTGGGCTTCTCATTGCGGTGGCTTCTCTTGTTGTGGAGCACGGGCTCTAGTAGGGCACGCAGGCTTCAGTAGTTGCAGCACTTGGGCTCAGTAGTTGTGGCTCACGGGCTCTAGAGCTCAGGCTCAGTAGTTGTGGCACACAGGCTTAGTTGCTCCACGGCATGTGGGATCTTCCCAGACCAGGGCTCGAACCCATGTCCCCTGTATTGGCAGGCGGATTCTTAACCACTGCGCCACCAGGGAAGCCCAGAAATGTTTAATTTTGATGAAATAACGATGTATAAGTTTTTTTCTTTTATGGTTTATATCCTATTTTAAAAATCTTTGCCTAACCCAATTCACTTAGATTTTATCCTATGCTTTCCTCTAGAGGTTTAATAATTTTGGCTTTTACATTGAAGTCTTTGGTTATTTTGAGTTAAACTTTTTGTGGTGTGAAGCAAGGTTTTTTATCTGTTTTTTTGCTTGTTTATTTATTTATTATTTGCATAGGAGTATCCAGTGGCTTCAGTACCATTTGGTGAAGAGATGGTTTTTTTCCTCATTGAATTGCTTTGAGAAATTTAGTTGAAAATCAATTGACCATAAATACATGTATCTATAACTGGATTTTATTCTGTTTCATTTATTTGTATGACTGTCTTTATGCCCATAACAGACTGTCATGATTTCTGTAGCTTTATAATAATTCTTGAAATCAGGTAGAGTAATCCTTCGACTTTTTCTTTGTCAGAATTGTTTAGACCTCTCTACTTTTTAATGTGTTTTAAAATCTGTCATATTGCTATTTGTTTTTTATTGGTCCCATCTGATTTTTGTTTTCTTTTTTCTTTCTGTATTCTTTTGGATTAAGTGTCTTTAATTTTTTAGCAACTTTATTGAGGTATAATTTAAATACCATAAATTTACCCATTTTAGATATACACCTCAGTGATTTTTAGTAAATTTACAGAGTTGTGCAACCATCACCACAGTCTAGTTTTAGAATATTTCTAACACCCTGAAAAGATACCTTGTGCCAATTTGCAGTTGATATGATTCCATTTTATCTCCTTTATTGGTTTAATAATTTTTTAAAAAAATTAATTTGTTTATTTTTGGCTGTGTTTGGTCTTTGTTGTGGTGTGCGGGCTTCTCATCGGGGTGGCTTCTGTTTGTTGTGGATCACGGGCTCTAGAGCTCAGGCTCAGTAGTTGTGGCTAATGGGCTTAGTTGCTCTAACGGCTGTGGGGTCTTCCCCGACCAGGGCTCTAACCTGCCTCCGCTACCTTGGCAGGTGGATTCTTAACTACTGTGCCACCAGGGAAGTTTTCCTTTATTGATTTAATTGACTGTACCTCTTTTTATTTTTTTTCAGAGGTTCCTATAGGTTTTACAGTATACATCTTTAACTAACCACAGTCTTTTTTTTTTTTTAACATCTTTATTGGAGTATAATTGCTTTACAATGGTGTGTTAGTCTCTGCCTTTTAACAAAGTGAATCCACTCTCCATATACATCTATCCCCATATCTCCTCCCTCTTGCATCTCCCTCCCACCTCTCTAGGTGGTCACAGAGCAACGAGCTGATCTCCCTGTGCTATGTGGCTGCTTCCCACTAGCTATCTATTTTACATTTGGTAGTGTATATAAGTCCATGCCACTCTCTCACTTCGTCCCAGCTTACCCTTCCCCCTCACTGTGTCCTCAAGTCCATTCTGTACATCTGAGTCTTTATTCCTGTCCTGCAGCTAGGTTCTTCAGAACTTTTTTTTTTTTAGATTCCATATATATGTGTTAGCGTATGGTATTTGTCTTTCTCTTTCTGACTTAGTTCACTCTGTATGACAGCCTCTAGGTCCATCCACCTCACTACAAATAACTCAATTTCATTTCTTTTTAGGGCTGAGTAATATTCCATTGTATATATGTGCCACATCTTCTTTATCCATTCATCCGTCGATGGACACTTAGGTTGCTTCCATGTCCTGGTTATTGTAAATAGAGCTGCAATAAACATTTTGGTACGTGACTCTTTTTGAATTATGGTTTTCTCAGGGTATATGCCCAGCAGTGGGATTGCTGGGTCATATGGTAGTTCTATTTGTAGTTTTTTAAGACACCTCCATACTGTTCTCCATAGTGGTTGTATCAAATTACATTCCCACCAACAGTGCAAGAGGGTTCCCTTTTCTCCACACCCTCTCCAGCATTTACTGTTTGTAGACTTTTTGATGATGGCCATTCTGACTGCTGTGAGGTGATACCTCATTGTAGTTTTGATTTTGCATTTCTCTAATGATGAATGATGTTGAGTGTCCTTTCGTGTGTTTGTTGGCCATCTGAGTGTCTTCTTTGGAGAAATGTCTATTTAGGTCTTCTGCCCATTTTTGGATTGGGTTGTTTGTTTTTTTGATATTGAGCTTGCATGAGCTGCTTGTAAATTTTGGCGATTAGTCCTTTGTCAGTTGCTTCATTTGCAAATATTTTCTCCCATTCTGAGGGTTGTTTTTTCGTCTTGTTTATGGTTTCCTTTGCTGTGCAAAAGCCTTTAAGTTTCATTAGGTCCCATTTGTTTATTTTTGTTTTTATTTCCATTTCTCTAGGAGTTGGGTCAAAAAGGATCTTGCTGTGATTTATGTCATAGAGTGTCCTGCCTATGTTTTCCTCTAAGAGTTTGATAGTATCTGGCCTTACATTTAGGTCTTTAATCCATTTTGGGTTTATTTTTGGGTATGGTGGTAGGGAGTGTTCTAATTTCATTCTTTTACATGTAGCTGTCCGGTTTTCCCAGCATCACTTATTGAAGAGGCTGTCTTTTCTCCATTGTATATTCTTGCCTCCTTTATCAAAAATAAGGTGACCATATGTGTGCTAACCACAGTATTTAACGGAACATAATACCACTTCAGATTTAGTATAAGAATCTTAGAACAGTTCATTTCCACCTTTTCCCCCTTCCTCCTTTTGTGCCATTGTTATCATTCATTTCCTTTCTGCGTGTGCTGTGAACCCCTCAAAGCATTGTTGTTAAATTTATTTCCTTTAAATAGTTGCTTCTCTTGTAAGGAGATTTCTTAAAGTAAGAAAAAAGTATTTTATATTTCCCTATGTATTTTTCATTTCTGGTGCCCGCCATTCCTTTGTGTAGACCCAAATTTACATTCGCTGTCATTAACCCTCTGAAAGACTATCTTTAACATTTCTTGTAGTGGTGGTCTGTTCATGATGAGTTCTTTCATTCTTTGTTCAAAAATGTCTTTATTTGACCTGTGTTTTTGAGAAGTAGTTTTGCTGGGTATAGAATTCTAGGTTAACACTTGGTTTTCTTTCAGTACTTGAAAGAAATTACTGTCTTCTGGACTGCATTGTTTCTTTTTTTTTTTTTTTTTTTTTTTGCTGTACGTGGGCCTCTCACTGTTGCGGCCTCTCCCGCTGCAGGGCACAGGCTCCGGACGCGCAGGCCCAGCAGCCATGGCTCACAGGCCCAGCCGCCCTGCAGCATGTGGGATCTTCCCGGACCGGGGCACGAACCCGTGTCCCCCGCATCGGCAGGCGGACTCTCAACCACTGCGCCACCAGGGAAGCCCTGGACTGCATTGTTTCTGAAGTGTGCTTTCTATCTTTAGTCCTCTTTGTCTTTTTTTTTTTTTTTTTCTAGCCATTCAGATTTCTTTATCACTGGTTGTAAGCAATGTGATTATGATACACCTTGGTGTGGTCATCTTTATGTTTCTTATATTTGAGATTTGTTGAGCTTACTGCATTTTATAGGTTTCATTAAGTTTGGAAATTTTCGAGCCATTATTTTTTCAAATACATTTTTATTCCCCCACTCATGTCCTCTTTTCTTGGACTCCACTTACAAGTATAATAGCCTACTTTTATGTGTTCAGTAGCTCACTGATGACTCTCTTTTTGTTTTGCAGTGTGTTTGGTTTTTTTTTCCCTGTCATTGTTTCATTTTGGGTTGTTTCTATTGCTGTGTCTTTAAATTCATTAATTTTGGTTTTTCCCCTGCAATAGCTAATCTGCTGTTAACACCATCAAGTTTATCTTACCTCTTGCATTGTATTTTTCATATGTAGAAATCTGACTTAAAACTTTTTTTCTATCTTTCATGTCTCTCCTTAACATGCTCCTGCTTTCCTTTAACTTTCTTAAGCTTATACAGTATAGTTATAATACTGTCTTAATGTTTTTATGTACTATTTCTATCATATGTGACATTTCTGGGTCTGTTGTTTTTCCTCCTTATTATGGGCTTTATTTTCGCTTCTTTGCATGAATTTTTGATTGGATTCCAGATATTGTAAATAATTTTGAGTGCTGGAATTTTTGGTGCTCCTCTAAATGTTGTTGGGCTTTTTGTTCTGGGGTGCTATTAAGGTCTTTGGGGTTAGTGTGGTACTTCTGAGGCTTGCCTTTCAGCTTTGCTTGGGTGACTCCAGAACAAACTTTAGTGTAATCCAGAGGTTGGCAAACTGTGGCCCACAAGCCAGCTGCCTCCTTTGGGAAGTAAAATTGTTTTGGAACACAGCTACACCCATTTGATGACATATTATCTGTGGTATGTTTTATGTTGACATATTTTATGCTCCAACAGCAGAACTGGGTGATTGCAGCGGAGGCTGTGTGGCCCACAGCCTAAAATACTTAGTATCTGATCCTTTAAGAAGTTTGCCAACATCTGATTTAAGCTAATTGGGCCTCGGTATTGAAGCAACACCCTCCTGAGGACCTTCCTGATATTCCATATATTAGGAATTCTCTCCATTCTTGTCAGTTGGAATGTGAACTACTCTTGGCCCCATATGAGCCTCTGGGGGTTGTTCTATCTGTTTCATTAGCCCTTCCTGCACTGCAGCCTGAAAATGCTCTTCAGGCGGTGAGCTGGGGCACCCTTAGGGTTTAATCTATTTGTTTCCCTTCCCTCAGGGGATCATTATCTTGTGCTTTCTGTTGTCCAGTGTTTTAAAAACTGTTGTCTCCTAAATCTTCTGTGTTTTTCTGTTTGTTGAAGGGGTAGAGTCAGTCTCTGTTGCTCCATCATTGCTGGAAGTCAACACCCCTCAACTTTCTCATTTTAACTTTTTCTTGCCTGATTGGAAGAGTAATGTGTTTATAACCTACTGATTTCTCTGCAGCATTGGATCTGATTTGCCACTCCTGACTTCTGTAATTTTTCTACTTTCACAAACGTATCTCTCCCATTTGTGATCTGTTTCTCCTCTTCTTTGCTGGCTCTGCCTCTTCTTTCTGCCTTAAATATTAGGATAGCTGATAGTGCTAACCCTGGTCTGTCCCCCTTCCTTTATCGTCCTGTAACTTCAACCACCATCCGGATAGGGTTGCAATAAATGCTTAGGGATCTAAAGTACAGCTTGGAGTTGTTCAGTCCTGGATTGAAATCTTGGTTCTACCGTTTGTTGTAATGTGGACAAACTCAAGTTCTCTGGGAGTTAATAAGAATAATGTCTATTTTTTTTTTTTTTTAGTGCCCTTAATATATACCTGGTGATGTACTAAGAATTTTGTTCATGTCATCTCTAACCCTTCACAACAGTTCTATGAGGGAGATACTTTTTTTTTTTTTTTGCGGTACATGGGCCTCTCACTGTTGTGGCCTCTCCCGTTGCGGAGCGCAGGCTCCGGACGCGCAGGCTCAGCGGCCATGGCTCATGGGCCCAGCCGCTCCGCGGCATGTGGGATCTTCCCGGACCAGGGCACGAACCCGTGTCCCCTGCATCAGCAGGTGGACTCGCAACCGCTGCGCCAGCAGGGAAGCCCGAGAGAGATACTTTTGTTATACCCATTTATAAATGGGAAAGCCAGAGTTCCAAGAAGTTAAGTCACTTTTCCCAGGTGCACAGGCCAGAATTTGGACCCATATCTGTCTGACCAGACTAGGTTGACCACCTGCCCTGGTTTTGCTGAGATTTCCCTGGTGTTATAACTGAAAGTCCTCACTAGGGAACCCCTCAGTCAAGTGTGTTTGGCCACCCTAGTAAATTGCTCTGCTCTCGCTGGATCTTCTCTCTTCTCTATACCCACGTAATACTTTTCGTGTAGTTTAAACTCTGTCAATGCATGTGAACCACTTTATGTAGCGCCTGACATAATCAAGGGCTTAAAAGTGGGAGCTGTTATTACTATTCGCATTGCTAACATTTCTGAATCTCTTGCAGCAGGCATTTGTTATTCTGATTGGATGCCCACTAGCTGAGCATCATTCTTCTGTACAGGGAATCTCCCCGCTTATGAGGCAGGACCCATTTCCGACTCCAGAGACTAATCCCCACTCCCTGTCCCCAGCCTGGTAGCTAGAGCACAGGCAGGTGGCCCAGGCCGTACTTGTGAGATGCTTGTGACCCCAGCTCTGATCAGAAACAGGGCCCATGCAGAATCCGTCCTTTGAGGATGGCGGTGACGGCCACGTTTCAGAATTCAGCAGTGTCCTGGAAGCAGAGTCCTGAGTCAGAGCTGTGAGCTACAGTCTTGTTTCCAGTGGTTTCAACAAGGGGTTCCTCACTGGACCAGATTAGGATGAATGTAATGCTTGCTCCTGGCTGCAGAGGTTCCAGTCTCGGCTCCGTGGCCAGTCTGGAAATTCTGTAAATTGCTAGCTCTCCTTTAGTAATTTCCTCATCTACTTGAATTAGCCGCAGTTGCTTGCTTTTCTCTGCAGCTGAGACTCAGCTCTGATTGATACCTGTACCGTCTGAATGTTGTGGGCGTTTCAAACTTAGTGGGTCCCAAACAGAACTCATTCCCTTCCCTCAGGGACCTACAGCATTTTACTCTGAATCTCAAGCACGTTTCCTCAGTACATACTGGATTTATGGAATTAGAAACCATAGTCACCTTCAACTCCTCTTCCCTAACCCCAGCCCCCTCAGTGTTTACCAAGGGAGGGTCCACCTCCCCTGGCTTTTCCTCAGCCTTCGCTGCCTCTGTCTTCACCCAGGCCTTGTGGCTTCTTGCCTTGATCATGGCGCAGCCTCGGATCTGGTCTTCTTTCTGCCATTCTCAGGAAGCAGAGAAGCAGAGAACATCCAGCATGGCTTGCGAGGGTGGAAGATGAGGACAGAACGCCAAGAGAGAGCAAGGGGGATGAGGGTAGATTCAAACCCGAGAAATTCATGCCTGGAGTGGAAGAGAAAAAAAACTTTCTTTAAGGGTTTGAAGGGAGAAGGAGTAAAACAGTTGTTTCTTATTATTCACAGATTCTGTAGTTGGAGTTTCACCTACTCACTAAAATTTGTGACCCCCCAATCAGTGCTGGTGATGCTTTTGTGGTCATTTGGGACGTGATCAGAGTGGAGGAAAATTTGAGTCCCCTGACGTGCACGTTCCCAGAAGAGGTGGAACAAGGTGACGCTTTGCCTTCTTTTCAGCTCGTGTACAATAAATGTGTCCTTTTTACATTCTGTTCTGTGTCACATTTTTGGTACTTTTTCTTGGTGATTACACTGTGTAAAATAGACCCCCAGCATAGTGTGGAAGTGCCGGCTAGTGTTGCCAAGTGCAAGAAGGCTGTGATGTGCCTTATGGAGAAGATAGGTGTGTCAGATAAGCTTCCTTCAGGCGGTGGAAGGAAGTGCTGCTGACCCTGAGTTTAATGTTAATCAATCATACATATTAAACAAGGTCTTAAATGGAAGCACACATAAAACAAAGAACGTATTGATCAGTTGATGAAATGTGACGAGAGGCTCACAGGAACCTAACCATCTATTTCCCTTAGGAACCGTGGTTCACTTTCATTAATTCAGTGTTCGCGGTGACTGTATGGCACAGAACTCCTGTGAATAAAAAGAACCAACTGCATTCTGGTGCTCACATTCAGCCCCTTGATCCTTAACAGTGCTCGATATGGAAAATGGGAAGTGGTTCATTGCCTCCCCAAGTTTACTCTCTGGGAAATGATTATGTCAGTCAGGATTCAACCAGAGAAGCATAAACCAGTAGGAGATATCTATTCTAATAGATGTATTACAAGGCTTATGTAATTGTGCAGGTTGGCTAAGTGAGCCCCAAATCCGTAGGTCAAGCCGTCAGGAAGGGAAGATGACAAGCCAGCTAGAACCCCATGGGCATGACGGAAGCTGTTGTCCATAGCAGTCAGAAAGGGAAAATCCAGCAAAGCAGTTGTAGATCCAGCTGCTGTTGAAGTCTCTTTCTCTACGAAAAGCTCAGTCTCTTTCAAAGGCTCACCTGGTTAGGTTGGACCCATTGAGGATAATCATCCCTCCTTGTTGTCAGCTGAATAGAGCCTTTGATCACATCTGTAAAATCTCTTCACAGAAGTCCCCACATTCGTGTCTGAATCACTGGGAGAAGGTGTGTGCACACCACAAGCTGGCCTCTGCCCTCTTCTGTCCGTGTCACTGAGTCTAGCCAGGTTAACACCTCTAAAGATCGTCACCATGACGCATCAAATATAAGTTCTGATGCAGCTTATTTCTCAGAGTTGGGATGATGGGTTCTGTGTGAGTGAAGTCACGTGATTTCACTTGGCTGTCTTCAAATCAATCCGAGTTTTATTCAACCTCCACCTCTCTCCTAGGACCAGGCACCATTCTAAGTGTTTTCCATAGAGAAAGGTACTTAGACAACATCCTTGTTCTATGTGTGGGGACACTTAGGCACAGAAGTTAGCTGACTCAGTTAAGTGACGGAGCCGGGATTCGACCCCAGGCAGGCCAGAGCCAGAGCCTGTGCTCTGCCCCTTCATGCTGTGCTGAATCTCAACATGGCATTGCGACAAGTCATTTCCATTCTGGACTCCGACTTGTTTTGGGAGGGCAGGGTCTGTACAGGACCATATGGGAACTTGGGGGCTTTGGTGGTCTGGTGGCAGAGGGGGAATGCTCTCTTGTTGGGGACATTAGTGTCCCTTGTAAGGGTTGGGCTGTTAGACTCTACTTGCAGAACTCTGGTCCCTCTTGCTTTTCTCCTGGGCCATGTGCCACCCAAAGTTCCTTGAATCATCTCAACCTCTGTTTTACAGATTCTCCATTTACCCCACACTCAGGCCTTATTCCACAAACACTGTCCCAGATGTTTTCTGAAGCTTCAGCTGAATCTCCTGGCCAGGGTTAGACCCTCCCCAGAACTTTCCTGTAGAGCTCTGGCCATTCACGCACTCAAGCAACCAGTGTGGAGGCATTTACTGTGTGCCAGGCACCTTGCTAGGTTCTGGGGATACAGCTGTTCATAGGACAGACAAGCCCTCAATGCCTTCAAAGCCATTACATCCCCAGGTCCCAGAGAAAAGGCCTGGGGAGTAGGAATGCCTGTCAAACAGGAAAGCTGGACCCACTAAGCCTTGCATACTGCCTGCCTTCCTCATTCAGCAGTTATTTGCAAGTTTGTGTGTTCGTCTTTTCATAGGTGCACACATTAAAACAATTTTACATCGTTAAGAGTTCTTCATCTTCCTTGCCCCTTTTCTCCCTGCCACCCCACAGGTGACCCTTATCCATTTAATGCCTATCTTTCCAGATCTTTCTTTCATGTGTTTATAAACAAATATGAATATATTATATTTGAAAATGTTTATAATTGCACACAGTAGTCATTCCGTAAATGCTTATTGGTGAATGAATGGATGAGTTTCCACATGTGTTTCTCCCAATTTCCTTGCTGCCCTCCCTGATTTCTGTACCCTCTCTGGGCACAGTGGCCACGCAGGTGAGGAGGGTAAGAGCTCTGGATTCCTGGTTTTCCTTGTGAACCCTGTTGTCTGGATGTGGACAAAAGAGCTTGCTGTCAGTGTTAATTAGCTCAGGCTGCCATAACAATATATCACAGGCTGGGTGGCTTAAACAGCAGAAGTTTATTTCTCATATCTCTGAATGCTAAGAAGTCCAAGATCAAGGTGCCAGCGTGGTTGGTTTCCAGTGAGAACTCTTCTTGGCTTGTAGACCGCTGCCTTCTGGTTGTGTCCTCACATTGTTGGGGGAGATAGAGAGATTGAGAGATCTCTTCCTCTTCGTAGAAGGCCACAGTCCTATTGGATTAGGTCCCTACGCTATGGTTTCATTTAACCTTCATTACCTCCTATGGGCCCTTTCTCCAGATGCAGTCGCATTGGGGTTTAAGGTTTCAACATAAGGATTTTGGGGGGCCACAAGTCAGTCCATAGCGCTGTCTATGATGTCTGCATATGCCTCAGGGCCACCATATACAGAGCTGGGCTGCTCCAGTGCCCTGGTTCAGGCTCTGCTCCCAGCAGGCATGCTCTAGGATGTTTGTTGATGCATGCATTTCTTAGAGTTGAACTACTTGCCCTGGGACCTGGGGGAAGCTGAGGCCCTCCCAATGGCCTCCATCCCTAGCATTCCATGTGAATTAGTGGAAATTTCAGCCACCACTTTGTGAATGGTTCCAGATGTGCACGCTTGGGGAGAGTGAGATGGCTGGAAAGCCAAGCTTGAATTAAAAGTTCAATTAAGCATCGGATGGTAGATGGCTACTCTCTCCTAAGGATCCAAGGAGGGGAAACAGGAGTATCATGAGATACCTCAGGCCTTTTGAAAATGGGGGCTAGCTCTATGCCTTGATGAAACAAGTGGCACGTGAAAGCAGGATAATTAACTTTGTCCTTGGCTCAGATCTTGGTCGGTTTTAAAGGCTCAGAAGGATAAAGAGGCAAGAGAAGGAACTAGAGTCCACAGAGAGTTGCTGAGAAGGGAGGAGAGTTCACTGGGAGATTAAGGGCTAATTAGTTTTCGGAAGGCGGTTTCAAAGGAGAAACTGTCAGGAGTCACTGGGCGTGGCTCTGAGACACATTCATGTAGTGGTTTGGATGCTAGGGTGAAAGAGGGTGATGCAGGGTTTTAGGGGGATGGAGTGGATGACATTTGTGGAAGAATGTTGGGGGGAAATGAGCTGCTGGCTCGATGTGGCAAGAACGCTCACAAGGCAAGCCGAACACAAAGACTGTGTGTTCTCCAGAAATGAATTGTCCGCTTGATGTGGCCCAAGCATGTGGCAAATGGGACTGAAAGTTAGATCAGGAAAAACCAAAGTGTTGATGGAGCAACAGGAGGACTGTGAAGCTGGTAAACCTGCTGTCTGGGTGGGTCGACTTACAGCAGCTATGAACTTGGACTTGGGGACAGTTGTTCAGTGTGGGGCATCCATTCCAGGTACCTGCAGTGGGGACAGTCACCGTGTATCATCAGGTAGTGTAGAAAGAATGTACCAGGATGGTTAAGATCAGACAAACTCCAGCACTTTCTGTGGGCAAGTTATAATCTCTGCAAGCCTCGGTTTCCTCACTGGTAAAGGTGGATAAAAATAGTACCTACCTATTAGGGCTGTTGAGAGGACTAAACTAGGAAACGCCTGGTAAATGCATGGTAAATGCTTAACAAATGTTAGCTGTAGTTTCACAGTTAAGCAATACAATTTGTGTCCTTGTGATAAGGAAGGACATTTTTACTTCACTTTCTTAACTCACCAAGAAAAGGCACGTGGAGAAGGAAATAAACAGAACACAGGTGCAGTCAAATGGATTTTAGCCAAAGTCAGGCCAAAGAGAGCAGAGGAGAGGGCTCGAGCTGTGGTAGAGTGTTTATCAGTTAGGAGAGGGAATTGAGTAACACAGGAATGGGAGGATCGAAAGGGAGACAGAGGAGAAAAAGGAGGGAATTTTATCATTCTGTTACTCTGGCCGTTAGCAGCTTAGGTAGAGCACCCACTCTGTACAGCGTGCCCCATTAGATAGGGGGTTACATGGGGATAGATGGACCGGCCCTGTCTCATGGTCCTCACGGCCCACCTTGTCATGATTGGCAGAGTGAGTGTAGCAATGACAGAAGAATTAAATCCTGAACACGGGCAGGAGCATTAGTCCAGCAGAGGCCTGATGCTGCCTGACTGAAGGCCCACGCCCTCAGGGACGCTCTGTGTATCCAGGACAGAATTGGAGTGCCCACTCCTGTACTGCAGTGTGCCAGGTGCTCTGTGAAGCATGCAGCCTGATCTCTGATTTTAGTCCAAGTTCAGAAGGAAGTACGTGGAGAGAACATTCAGGAGGCTCTGATGAAATTCCAGGAGAAAGGAGATGAACCCCGAACAGGGGCCAGCGGGATTGAAGAAGAGAGGACAGGTGCAGGAGCCAGGGACACAGTGTTGGCAGATATCAGGAGGACTCAGCGAGAATGTGGGAGAAAGGGCAAGAAGCCCAGTGGTCCTCATATTTTAGGGTGTTTGAGTCACCTGTAGGGCTTTAATGTGACAGATTCCTAGCACCCCTCCCAGACCTACTGAGTCTGAATTTCTGCCTTGGGCCCAGGATCTGCCTTTTTTAGCAGGTACCCCAGAGGCTTCTGATGTAGGTGGTCTGCAAGTCATGCCTTGAGAAATGCTGGATTAGAGAAGGTAAACATCTCAGCCTGGCCCTGCAGAGAGCAGAGTCTGAGGCAAGGACTAAGGCGCTTAAGTTTTATCAGGGAGGTGAAATCCCAGGAGTGGGAGGGGAAGCGGAGAAGAGGCAGTAGGACACGTGGAATTTTCATGCTGGCCGCTATTTCAGAATAAGCCATGAAGGATCAGGCAGCTGACTCGGCACGGGGGCTGCTGCAGGCAGTTTGCAGGAGGAATCGCACCTCAGCGTAGTTGCGGGGTGATGGATATAGGGGAGTCTGGTTCTCTCCCCGTCCCGCCTGACCCTGTTTCCCGTGGGTGAAAGTCATTGCACTGGAGCTCGCTCCCCTGCCTTTCGGAGTTGTGTCAACTGTCCCCTTGGTGACTTCTCAGCAGGCCAGGTCCCATACCCCTGGCAGTAGAGGGGCAACCAGGGTGGGCAGGGTGCTGGCCTAGAGAGAAAGGAAGAAGGAAGCAGTGAGATGGGGCCCAGCTTTGTCTCCCAGTAGAGGAGGAAGTCAGGCTGGGAAGGGTGGATTGCCAGTTCCCGTAAGGAATTAGAGTTTTGAAGCTGGAGAGTAAGAAGAAAGATTTCTAGGGAAATGATCTAAATGGAATTACATTAACAATGGCAATAAGAAAGGAAGAATTTGTATCCATAGTAATTGTCTTTAAATTCTTCTTTGTTTGTATTTCTTGCCCCAGAAAAACACCAGGGGTCAAATGACACGTGTGAGCGGTGGCGAGTTTTGGCAAAAGGGAGGCGGCAGAAATTCAAGGTATCACCTGTATATTTTTTAATCCTGAATTAAGTTTCTCCCTTCTCAGCCCAAAGTTCTAGTAAAAGGTTCCACTTGGATTGAAGAGCAAATGAGTTTGTGAATCTCATTCAAAATCCCACATCTTTTTTCCTCTGAAGACCTATAAGTTCCTAAGATGCTCTGAAAGGAATTTAAAACTAATCATTGTAATTCTTAAGGGCTGCCAGTGGCCTATGGGATTCCAGAGAGTAATAACCTCATTTAACACTTACGTGAAGCTTTCTGTCTGTGTGTTACCAGAACTTGGTTAACATTACACACTGGCAAATGCATTCGTCTGTCATAGAAGTAGGGAGAATTTAGTCACAGGAAGTTTAAATAACCGATCGTGTCGTGTAAGGAGCCAACAACGAATAGATGCTTAGATTTATTTTCTGCTGTCATCGTGAACAGAAGTATTTTATCATCCTGAATAAAAGTATTTCAGATGGCTAAGAGATCAGATCCTAGGAAGAAGATCAGATCAGATCTCTTGACAGTCATAAAGATGTTGATAACTCAGTGGTGACAAGTTGACTTTAGTTTGAATGTGTGTGATGTCTGTGGGCAGGGGGTAAAGATTTGCAGCTGTTGTTTATTTATTTATCTATTCATTTATCTATCTAACTGAAGCGTAGTTGATTTACAATGTTGTGTTAATTTCTGTGGTACAGCAAAGTGATTCCATGTATGTGTATATACACTCTTTTTCATATTCTTTTCCATTACAGTCTATTACAGGATACTGAATGTAATTCCCTGTGCTATACAGTAGGACCTTGTTGTTTATCTAGTCTCTATATAATAGTTTGCACCTGCTAATCCCAAACTCCCAATCCATCCCAATCCAATGCTGCAAATGGCATTATTTCATTCTTTTTTACGGCTGAGTAATATTCCATTGTATATATGAACCACATCTTTATTCATTCATCTGTAGATGGACATTTAGGTTGTTTCCATGTCTTGGCAGTTGTGAGTAGTGCTTTACAGCTGTTTTAAATACAATCATGGTGCTTGTGAGTAGAGGTAAAAGATGGGTGAGGATGGGTAGAAAACTCATGATTTGAGGTAGAAGTTAAAGGACAGGCAAATGAATAAAGTGTGGATTATTAAGTGCCTGTAGTCAATGTCATTACTTTGAATTGAGAAGTAAAGGTTTTGAGCAACTGAAAGGGCAAAATGGGGAATAGGAAGAAATGCCACGCTAGCATCACGTAAAGAAAGAAAAGGGCGAAGAAAGAGAGATTATTGTAGGAAGTAAATGTAGTCCATTAAGGAATTTATCGCAAGAGATATTGGGCATAAAGAGAGAAGACTCATGAGCTGCATGTTTTAGAGGGAGTGGTTATTGGGGACTGGATCTATAGCGCTCATGCCACAAAGTTTTACTGAGCAACAGATACATACACGGCACTGAGACAGCAATGAGAAGAGTTTGTGTCTTGCTTCCTTGGTCACGTCTTTCCTCTCTGGACCATCAGGTACTACATACCTGTTTAGAAAAAGAAAGACAGAAAATATCGTTAAAAAGGATGCTTTGTCCACAAGGTCTCTTCTAGCTCTAGAATTCTTTGATTCTGGGCCAAGATCCCTAGAGCTCCACAGAGGCTGTAGCAAGTGTATTCTTTTCAGGCTGGATCCCTATAGGGTTGGATGGTTGTTGTTGTGATTGTTTTAACGTCCTGCCTCCCAATCTTATTTCTGCCAGATAGGTTCATTTATTTTTTTGCAAATGGATGGGAAGCCTAACTGAAGCCAGCTTAAGCATGGAAGTAATTTATTGGCTCCCAGTACTGAAAAGTCGTGAGTGGATTTATTCAGGAATGGCTGGATCCAGGACCTTAAGTGCTATCACAGTATTCTGAGTTCCCTCCTTCTCTCTCCTGGTTCTGCTTCCCCTGGGTTGTTTCCATTTTCAGATCTGCTCTTCCCTGTGGCAGCAAGGTGACTGCCACAGCTTCAGACTCATCACCTATACACCTCCAGCTTGGATAGGGAACGTATCTACCCAAGCAGGAGCTGCCGCGCACATCCTGTAAGTCACGCTGATTGTACTGGTTTGGGTCAGATGCCCATCCTGGAATCAGACGCTGCGGCCGGAGGGATGAAATTGTCCTGATTGGTCAGAACTGGGCCAGTGTTCCTCCCGGCCAGCGCCTTGTGGACTGGGAAGCTTGGGACAGCGTAACCAGGAGACGAGGAAATGGATTCTGGTGAGCCAAAAATTAATACTCTGCCACCCCAGGCCCAGTGAAACCTAGGGAGAGACCTGAGGTTCTGATCCCAACACCAAGAAGAGGTCAGAGGGGGGCAAGAAAGACTTCCAACCCAGAAATGGCTCCGGGATGGAATGATGTGTCCCGGGTGGCAGCTCGCTGCCCACGCAGCACGCCGTTTGTTCCACGGGCTGACCGGGGATTCTGTGTAACCCTGGTACATAGCTGCTTTCAGGAGATCACGGGGTGGTGTGTGTGGAGGGGGAATCCTCCACTTCCTGTTTAGGATTACACTCCTCACCCTCCCCTCCCACGCAGGCCATATGTTCATTCTAAGCCTCAGCATCCAGCCAGAAAAACCCTTTGTGTTTTCTTGGCAAAACTAGGGCCCAGTAATTGAAGTCCATATGCAAAGCTGCTCCCCCCAGCCCACACCGAGGGATTTTAATTAGTATGTAATTGGTCAGAGAGGTACTATCAAATAGCTCCCAGTCTGGCCGGCTGGAAATGCGGTACTTGAAAAGTCCCAGACCAGAGAGGGATAATAAATGCTTTCAGTTCCATCTGTTGCAATGATTTGTTTAAGGTAGAAATTTCTGTTCTGTTACTATTTTTAACGCTTCTGCTCCTAGCGTTTCTTCAAATCATGTAACAGCTACCAGAGTATTTACAGGAGGTAGGACTGTAAGCGAACTAGAAGAAGGCTTAGCAAATCCATGTTTCTCCCTTCAGAGAAATTCATAAAATTCGGTGGGGATGGGGATGGAAAGAGGTGAGCTGGGCATTTGGTTTGAGTAGCTGGGCAGGAACTTCGGCTTATGTCCATTCACGACAACAGCCATCAGGGAAATCGGCCTGTTGGCGATTTGTGATCTTTGAAATGAAGAGCGCCCGTGTCCTTTAGCGTTGCCTCCAAAGCACCGTGTGAGTGAGCCCGTCTCCACGGGAGGAGGGACTTGGAATTCACCTTGGTGGACAAGGCTCATCAACAGAGGAGAAGCAATGGGGGCAGGAAACAGGGAGGCAGGGATCTCGTTGCCCTGTGGCAGCGTGCAGGCTAGAGGGAAACTGCAGTGATGAGAATGATAATGATAAGTGTTACTGTCGTAATAGCGATGCTCTCATCACCATCATCATCAGGGCAGCCAGCATGTACTCTGTGCTCACTGCAGACTTGACACCACGCTCAGCATCTGCTGTGAATCGTGATGTTCACACTGTCTGTGACGTTGCTCCTGTCGCTGCCCTGTTGCATAGATGAGGAACTGAAGGCTCCTATGGCTTGGCTGGCTTGCTTGAGGTTACCAGCTAGTCAGTGGCCGAGCCGGGGTTTGAACCCCAGTGGTCTAACTCCAGAGTCTGGGCTCTCAACCACCAGGCTCGCTCCCTCCTCCCCAGCATCACCAAGTGCCTTGGTTTTGCTTGAAGAACATATCCTGGAAAAAGGAAGGTAGAATGAGGTCTGTCTCAGCTCCTGTGCTTTCCTACCCAGCTCTCAAGTATGGAAGTGAGGTGTTGATACCTGCCAGGGCCACACCTAGAGGAGGGGTTGAGAATGTGTGTGGAAGGGATGGGGGCAGAGTATGGAGCGTTCAGGCCCCTAGAAGGCCCACCTAACCTTGGATGGGCCTCTCTGTCCCTTCATGTGGCCAGAACCCTGAGGGTCCAGGCAGTGTTCCCTGCAAGGGACTTTCTCTCCTGTCTTCTCACTCTGCTACTTAGGGGCTAAAAGATGGGCCCTGCTCCTGCCCTGTTTGCCCTTCTAGGTGGAAGTCGTCTTTGAAGCGATGCTTGCGGTCAGTCATTTGGCTTGAGGCCAGCGCCCACTGGGAGAAGGCCTGGCTTGTCTTTTTCCAACCTCTTCTTGTTCTCTTGTCTGTCTGTCCATGCATCCATTCATTCAACCCTGGTCCTTCTCTCCAGTGCACTCATTTTCTCTCCCTTGGCTGGAGAAGGTCTGGGAAGGTGGCCTGGGTTTACTCCACTCTGGGCATGGAGTCCATCACCCCATTTCCTCTGCGTGCTGTTCTCCCTCGGGCGTCACAGTGGTGGCTGGCTCTTGTTGGAGGCTCAGAACTGGGCCTGGGAGTGAACGTTCTGCATCTTCCCTCATGGTCAGCTCGCTCTAGTAGGGAGTCCACAGCCCAGCCGGTCTCTCTGGAGTTTTGCTCGGAGCCCGAGGCCAACACCCACCAACAATAAAGTGTCATTTGGCCTTGCTTGGTTCTCTGTGTGCCCTATTCCCCCACGGGCCTTGTGAGGACAGTGGCTGGTTTGTGGCAGGACTTGGGGTTTTCTGTGTCCCAGCCAATCCCATCATGATGCCGTGTTGCTCTCACTTCTTCAGACGCTGTGTGCACGTACCCTGTACTTGCCCGCCGGCGCTAGACAGACTATTGCCAACCAAGATGGGTCAATCTGTGTGAATGGGATATGGATCGAAGGAGAGGGGAAGAATTTGTGCTTGTGTCATGGGGCCCTGAACAGAATTCAGGAGATGAAAGCGTTTGTGTAAAGCAGCACAGAACCAGGAAATAGGGAAAAGGAAGGAAGGAAGGAAGGGGGGGAAGGGGGAGGGGCAGTTGTTGGAAATGACAAGAAACGAAAGTCAGGAAGTCTGGCTTCTAGATGCAAGTCCTTATTGAAGAGAAAACTAGTGATTGTTTAAAAATGCTGTATTGAACATAAATTAGAGGGGATTAAGGCTAGAATCTAGAGTAGGTGTTATTTGTCTCACACTGAAATCCTTGCTTCTAGAAGGCTTTCTCCTTGCAAAATAACAGTATTCTGGGTTTGGGTCGTGATGCTGTATGAATAGATGTTGGTTTAGAAGAATAATTTTACTAGCTGCCCTATGAGAGCTATATATAGTATTTTTCCTTTCTGTAACATCTAAAACAAAGGTTGGTTTAAAAAAATCTTTGTAGCATTCCTGGTAAAACTAAAGGCCTTGCCTGACACTGCATATGGTTTGGTTTATAATCTAGGGATGGTTCCAGCATGCAGAGATTCAAAGTGGGTTTCTTTGTGGCTTGCTGCACCTGCCGGAGATCTGGTGCGCCGATTAAAGTTACAAGGCAGCTATTAGCCACCAACTGACACCAAGGTTATAGGTTAAAGTCTGAATTGGTTTAAACGGTGTCATGTGTCCAGCAAGGCAGAGAGTGAGGTGGGGGACATGTGTTTGGCAAATGGTAAGAAGCCACTCCAGTCTGGGGAAGGACGTCTTCTTCTTAACAGTTACTCACCAAGAGAAGTGGGGTCGGGGTAGGTTTGTAGGAAAAGCCTTGAATCTGGAGTCAGGCAGACTTAAGTTCTGAGTCCTGACGGTGTGACCCCGGTGAGCCTCAGTTTGTCATCTTAAAAATGGGAATGATAATCCCTGATTTATAAAAAGAATTCAGTGAATTGGAAATCACATCATTCTTGCTGGCATTAATGCAACAGAGTTACACTGAGTTGCATTAATAGAAAATGAGCAGCGGGACTTCCCTGGTGGTCCAGTGGTTAAGACCCCGTGCTTCCAGCACTTCCACTGCAGGGGCGCGGGTTCGATCCCTGGTTGGAGAACTAAGATCCTGCGTGCCATGCGGCGTGGCCAAAAAATTAATAAAAACAAAAAAAAAAGAGAAAGAAAATGAGCAGCCGCAGCATTGGAAGGAGGAGAATGTTGTAGAAGCATCGAGCCTGCTGGATTGGGGTACAGTGTGATGGAGAGAAGGGAGTCCCCCAGCCCTGGATTCAAGTCCTGGCTCCAGAACTTACTAGCTACTTGACCTTGGGCAACCTCTCTGAGCCACGGTATCCTCATCCGGACACTGGGGACAACACTGACAGCGACCTCACAGGGCTGTTGTGAGGAGTAGATGATTCGCTCCAGGTCAGCGCTGGGCTCACGGGCTCCGGAAATGCTCGCAAATGTTAGTCACTTTCGCTGTTAGTCACCTTGCTCCATCAAGCAACACTTCTCCCTCCGGCATCACCACTATTTATTCTAAACTGGGATTTCTTTCTCTTCCTACAAGTATCCTCAGAGGCTTCCTACAAGCATTCCTCAGACTTCAGTAATTGGAGGCCCCCTGCCCAATTCTTGCCACCTATGCATGCCTCCTCTCTTGTTATTTATTATTTTTTCTTCAAGTCAACTTTTTAATCCTTCAATGCACTTAAAGGAAACTTCACATCACAATGGTAAGTGATCTTAAAATAGAATGTTTATGACTCACCTGAAATCTCTGCATGCACTGCCACACACATGTGTATTATACTTGGGGTAATATTGGTCTAATCCTTTGCTAGTCGAAGTGTGGTCCCTGGACCAGCAACATCAGTATCCCCTGAGAGCTTGTTAGAAATGCAGAATCTCAGGCCTCACCCCAGACCTCCTGACACAGAATCTGCTATTTAAGAAGATCCTCAATGATTGGTATACTTTTGGCGGGGGGGGGGGGGGGGGGGGGGGGACACTCATACATTTTGTTATTGAGGTGAAATTCACATATATACTTTTAAGGTTTGAGAAGCAGTCGTCTAGGGGATCTTTAAAGTTCTTCCAACTCCGAGAACTAATGCCATATATGATATTTCTCCCTCTTTCTGAGATCCAAGTCCATTCTTCCAACCTAGGTGTTCTACTCTCAGCCTAAACCCCACCTCCGGCCTCTCCTAAGAGCTCCCATTCCCCCAGATGCACCTAAAACCATCTTAAACCCCTTCCTCCCCCACCTGCATTTCAGTTCCTGCCAAGCAGACCCAACTCGATCTCCATCAAGACGTTCTCCTTGGACTTCCCTGGCGGTCCGGTGGTTAAGACGCCGCGCTTCCACTGTGGGGGGCACAGGTACAGTCCCTGGTCAGGGAACTAGGATCCCGCATGCTGCGTGGCATGGCCAAAAAAAAAAAAAGGTATCTCCTCGATTCCTGTAGCTCCCCCTGCACTGCAGGCCCCTCATCTGAGGGCTGGCTGTTGCCCTCTCCCTGTATTCTTTTTCCTCCAGGGGATCCTTGCTAGCTCCGTGTTCTCGAGGCACCAATGTGGTCATATCATCCACTCTTCAGTCACCTTGTGTGATTCCCTATTACCTACCATGGAGCGACCAGACTCCTCAGTCTGTCCTTTAAGGCCCTCCATTATTTTACTGATACCAGGCTCCCGCCTACATATACCCTGAGCCGTAGACAAGTCGTACAAGGCATTGTTTTATACAAAGCTTTCCCTGCCTCCGCGTCTTTGCTTATGCTTTCCCATTTCTGAAATGTGTTTCTCTCCAGCCTCATGATTTCACGTCTCCACCTCTCAAAACTCTTCCAGTCCAAGACCTCTGCTCACGTTTCACCTCCTTCCTGAAGCCTTCCAAGGCTCCCCAGCTCCATAGCTCTCCTTAATTTCCACCGCCTATGGTGACCTCTGCCTTTTAGCGTGGTTGTATTAGGACTAATCTTAACTCTTCAAGCCTGTACAGCAGGTATGACTCTTAGTGCCACCATGTCAATTTAACTCCCTTTAACTCAGTTTCTATTCTGAGCTCCCCATCTGCTTGCAAATATACCATCCCATTCTCCATTACACTCTCTTTGGCCCCAGGCCGCATTCTCAGTGCTAGAGGATTGGGGCCAAGGCACCTGCGAGGTGGTATATCGCGTCCTCAGATGCCATCTGTCCAGCTGGCATCTACTGGAATGTACATCATTCTGTTAAGCCTTCAATCACTGGACATGTAGGTCGCTGCTGCCTTATCTCATGTTTCCCTTTGCAAGGCCTCTTTAGGTCCAGCAGCTGTACTCTCTTTACTGCACTGGTGTCTCTCTTGGACGCACAGGGCCCTTTTCTGCCCTGTGCCATGCTGGAGCCATACAACTCTGCACAGCTGCCTGACATTTTAGTGTATCACGTAGCTCTACCGCCTAGCTGAGGTCTGGGTGCTTCACAGGGCATGGGTCAGCCCTGCGCTCAGAGCTTCCAAACCTATCTGGAATTTTTGTTGTTTCCTTCTTCCTTAGAGGTCACCCAGTTGGAAAGGTTGGAGTCAGGAAGCCTTATACGATCATGTATTTTCCCTCAAAGTGTTAATTACCAGAATCTGCTCCATTCCAACAGGCTGTAGACTTTGAAGCTCAAAAGGAATTTTTTCTCTCTGCTTTCTTATCCCCAGACTAGCCTGTCAGACTGATTAGGGTGAGGGCCATGGATACAAAGAAACCTGGGGAAAAATCCACCATTAATATTATCAACTATTATCCTGCTACATGATTTGTAAACTGCTTGGGGACAGGGAACTCTGTTAATTCATCCTGATATGTCCCTACAGTAACTGAAATAGTGCGTGCACAGAGAAGGCACTAAACACACGGTTATTAGGCAAGAATATAAATGATAGGTTACTTAAAAAAATTATTTAATTTATTTATTTTTGGCTGCATTGGGTCTTTGTTGCTGCCTGCAGGCTTTCTCTAGTTGCGGCGAGCAGGGCTACTCTTCGTTGCGGTGCGTGGGCTTCTCATCACGGTGGCTTCTCTTGTTGCGGAGCCCGGGCTCTAGGCGTGCGGGCTTCAGTAGTTGTAGCACACAGGCTCAGTAGTTGTGGTGCACGGGCTTAGTTGCTCTGCAGCATGTGGGATCTTCCCGGACCGGGGCTCGAACCCGTGTCCCCTGCTTTGGCAAGCGGATTCTTAACCACTGTGCCACCAGGGAAGCCCTAGGTCACTTTGATTCTGTATTATTAGTGTCATATTCATGGTTTTTCATCTCACTGATGCTAACAGATATCCATCTCTCTCTATATGATGATAAAATAGGAAGAGAGAAAAAAGAAAACCTGGTGATTGGGCTGACTGGATAAAATCTACTAAATAAATGAGAATAATGATATCTGACAGTCATTTATTCATTCAGTCTATTGAATGAGGACTTTCTCTGGGCCGTACACTATTGTGGGGGGCATTGGGAGATATTTGTGGGTGAGACATTCCAGGCCCCTGGTGCATTTGTGAGGAAACAAGTAATTGACACATGCTCAAATAAACAGGGTAACTTCAGAAATAGACAGGTGCTGTGGAGATGGTCACACGCGTAAATGTACAATTGGTAAGCAAGACACGCAGAGAGACCTGGCAGGGGTGCTTGTGCCAAGATCTGAAAAAGGGGTAGGAGTAACCAGCCAAAGGAGACAGTGAAGGTGAGGGAGAGGAGGAGGGGCAGGTCGTTTCAGGCAGAAGGAAGGGCACGTGCAATGGCCCTGTGGCAGGGAGAAGCATCGTATGTATACTAAGTATATAGAGAACGAGGGGTGTGTGAACATGAGGAGGGAGGTGAGCCGAGGCAAGTGCTTCCTTTCATCTTCTCATCCAGTGGGCAGGTATTTGTTGAATGTCCCCTATGTGCCAGGCACACACCGAGGCGCGGTGGTGAACCAATGGACGTGGTCCTTGCCCTCGTGGCGCTCACGGCCAGTCAGTGGAGAGAATGCCCTTTACGCTATTATGGCAAGCTAATGGCTTGTTTAATTGCTGCCTTTTATTTATTTAGGAACTCCTATCTTGCTAAATGTAATTTCTTCCTTTTAAAGGAAATGACGGCATGTTCTTAGTGCATGCTGTTGTGGAATAACATATTCCTGATGAGAACATCACTTTTCAGCTAGGTAAGTCATGAGGTTGAGACCGAAAAGGCCAACATGGGTGTTGATTGTAGTTAGTCTGCTGATTGACTTTACTTACAACCCCTGATAAGGTCTTATGAAAACTCAGCATTTGCAGATGCCAAAGTGAGGCTGTCTAGAGGAGATGGGTAAGATCTGAGCTGTGTATTAGTTCATGGAGCACCAGCTGCCGTGAACAGATACACACCAACATTTCAGTGGCTTATTATGTACAGGTTTATTTCTCACCAGATGTCTCTGGTCAGCAGATGGGTCTCCTCTAAGTGGTGCTTCAGGCTCCCAGGTTCCTTCCATCTCGTGGCTCCACCTTCTTCAACTTGTAGCTTCCAAGGTCACACAGAAGGGGAAGGAACATGGCAAATTACCTGTGGGAGGTTTTTTTTTTTTGTGGTACGCGGGCCTCTCACTGTTGTGGCCTCTCGCGTTGCAGAGCACAGGCCCCGGACGCGCAGGCTCAGTGGCCATGGCTCACGGGCCTAGCTGCTCCGCGGCATGTGGGATCTTCTCGGACCGGGGCACGAACCCGTGTCCCCTGCATCGGCAGGCGGACTCTCAACCACTGCGCCACCAGGGAAGCCCCCGTGGGAGGTTTTAATGGGCCAGGCCTGAAATGGCATCTGTCACTTCTGTCCGTGCCACTGGCCAGAACTCAGTCACATGGTCACAATGACTGCAAGGGAGGCTGGGAAATGTAGTCTAGCTACGGGCCCCAGAAGAAATGGAAACTGTTTTAATGACTAATGAACCGGGCTCTGTACCATCTGCAGTTTAATTAATCCTGGTGCCTTTTGTACTTGGGTTCACGTTATTCTGTGGCCTTTGTCTATTCCTTTAAAAAAGAAAAGGCCCAAGTTGGAAATATTTGAATTTTTCTTTGTTGATATATGGTTTAAATAATGACACCCCTAAAAGGGTTTCATTACTTTCACTTCCTTTTCTCTTTTCTTCTTCCCTCCTTCCCTTCCTTTCTTCCCTTTCTTCCTTCCTTTCCTCCCTCCCTTCCTCCCTGTGTTGAGAGTTAGGAATTTCCATTAATTCTGATTTAGAATTCACAGGTTTGAATATAGCCAGCTTGCCTTTCATATATTTGTCAGTCTAAAAATGTCAGTGGACAATTAATAAAAATTTAGAAACCACTTATCTCCCTTTGGAGGGGGAATTAGAGGGGTATAGTTAGCTTTGAGAGCATAAGATCATTTGGTTTTGGGGCCACCTTATCTGACCACAGGAAAGGAGGGGAAGGAATTCATGCTCTTCATGACCTAAACCCTCAGTATCTTGTTTCCATCCTTAATAACAAATGGGAAGGGGAGCAGTAACGGGGGCCTGTTTCTGAGAGCTGTTCATTTTCTCCCTAATCATACAGGGCTGTGAAATGTGAAAAGCATCAGGGACTCTGAGCACGGTTCCCCTAAATGCCCCGTTGCCCACAGGGAACCAGCCAAAGGCTGGGGTTGGCTTCAGATGGCTGGACAGGTGGCCTTGTAATTAAAACCTTTCCCTTCTAACTGCAGGCCTTGTTTTGCCAGGAATCTGAGGTGAAGAAAATGTTCTAGTTAGATTCCTATACCAGCTGCTTTGAAAGCTTCCTCACAGTTGTCCCCAGACCACAGCAGACAACCACATCTCTGCTTTCAGAATCTTGGGGACTTAGTGTTACTTGAGATGGGTCAAGCGGGCGTAGAGATGAGGGAAGATTTCTTCCTGATCTCAAAAGTTCGGAGCCTTTTGGAAGACTGGAACAGCACAAAAGAAGGTCTGGAATGTGTACATTTCCTCTTTATATCAACTTTGTGAGATAGGGGCCATTATTAGTCCTTACGTTGTGGATGAGAACACTGAGGCACACAGGGTTTAAGTAGCTTGATCGTGGTCAAGAGGTTAAGCATCAGTCAGGATTCACGTCCAACTAGTGTTGACTCCAGGTTCAGGCATTGGTAACCTCTACTCTCTTTTTTGGCGGTACACGGGCCTCTCACTGTTGCGGCCTCTCCCGTTGCGGAGCACAGGCTCCGGACGCGCAGGCTCAGCGGCCATGGCTCACGGGCCCAGCCGCTCCGCGGCATGTGGGATCTTCCCGGACCGGGGCACGAACCCGCGTCCCCTGCATCGGCAGGCGGACTCTCAACCACTGCGCCACCAGGGAAGCCCAGTAACCTCTACTCTTAATCAGGTCCAAAATTTAATTCCTGAGCATCCTCCCCGTATACTCTCCATCTTCACTCTTCCGCCATCCTAGTTCACGGGCCCTCCACCCTCCCAGTTCCTCAGGCCAAAAACCTGGGAGTCATCCTTGACTTCTCCTAATCTCATCCCCCCAGTGGAATTTACCAGGAAATTCATTTGCTTGTGTTTACAATCTATATCCAGAATCTGGGTACATCTCGCCATTTCCAGTGCTTCCAATACCTTAGTCAAAGCTGTACCTGTTCCGTCCTCTAGTCTACAATAGCCTTGACACTGATCTCTCTGCTTCTAGTCTTGCTGTCCTCTGGTCTCTTCCTGTGAAGAGCTCTGCACAAGATCATCATGGACCTGAGCCTCCTTTTCTCTCATTTACCGTCCCTAGGTGGCTGTGTTCATCATCTTTGTGGTCAGAGCTGCCTCAGCTCCTTGTCTCCCAGAAAGGGAATTAGAGAGGAAATCCTGGCAAACAGTTTCCTTTTAAACAAATGATGCACGATTTGTACACATCATTTCCACTCACATTTCACTGGCAAGTAAAGAGTCACACGGCCAACTTGGCTGCAGGGGCATCTAGGAAATGTGGTCTTGGAATGGATTGTCATATTCCCAACTCCTCAGGAAGAGGAGACTGGATTTGGACATAAGTAGCCGTGTGCCAGAGTCCAAGAGGGGAAGCAGGTAGACCTGTCAGGAGGCTGTTCAGGACCCTTAGGTAAGTGTTGACAGTAGCTCGACCTAGAGAAGAGGCAGTGGGGATGGAGAGAGATGGACAGATTTGCAATGTATTTTGGAGGTAGAATTGGGGGGTGGGGGGTGTAGGGTTGAGGAAAAAGTGGGGATCAAGGATGATTCCCAGATATTTCTGTCTTGAGAGACACAGTGATGCCATTTTCTGGGCCGAGGAGGCAGTCAGGAGCGGCCACCTGGGGACAGTGTGTGAGGCCTGTCGCTTAGAGGGCCCATCTTACGTCATAGTGGAAGCAGCCACACCATGTTGGAATGGCTCCCGGGGAGAGTCTGAGGGGTGGTCTGCCCCGTGGATCAAATGCGTTTTACCTTAAAATGCTTCAAAGGAAGGAGGAGGGCAGCCTATTTTTGGTGCGTTGGTAGGCCAAGTTACTGGCAAGGTAGAGGTCGATTCGAGAAGCCGGGTGCCGTGGAGCCCAAACGACATGTGGTTGCAGCCGCGGGTTAGGCCAGCAGAGCTGCTTTCGGTTTGGGGGAAGGGAGGAGCTCGGTAGAGGCACTTATTTTCCAGCACCTGGGCCAGAAAAGGTCATGCGCCCAGCACCTGGATGCCCCTTGACATTGAGGGCTCCTAAGTGTTTTTCTGTCTCCTGTTTGCCTGAGTTGGAGGTGGTGTAAGAACATGTGTTTGCAGTTAAAGTAGTTAAGAGACGACGGTCTGGAAGGATGACTGACTCACCCAGCTGGGTGGTTACAAGGCCTGCTCTGGCCATTTTGAGAGGCAGTGTGGACCGGGGCAGGGGTGGAAGGCTCAGGGGTCAGACCCAACTTGAGGCTGATCAATTCTGAAAGAACCTACAAAGCCAAGTTGCTCACCCTGAGTCTGGGGCCAAGATGCTCAGCCTGAGATGAGCCCAGCTGGTTCTGCCACCTCTGAGAAGTGTGCCTGGGACAGTGCTAGTTTTTATAAATGTTCGCTATTTAAAAACATTGTTTAGTATTAATTTCTAAATCACTCAGTATTGTGCCATGTGAGGTTCTTTTCACCTTTCTTTATTTTTGGCTGCGTTGGGTCTTCGTTGCTGCACGCGGGCTTTGTCTAGTTGTGGCGAGCGGGGGTACTCTTTGTTGTGGTGCACGGGCTTCTCATTGCGGTGGCTTCTCTTGTTGCAGAGCACAGGCTCTAGGCTCACGGGCTTCAGTAGTTGTGGGCTCTGGGCTCTAGAGTGCAGGCTCAGTAGTTGTGGCTCGTGGGCTCTAGAGCACAGGCTCAGTAGTTGTGGCTCACGGGCTTAGTTGCTCTGCAGCATGTGGGATCTTCCCAGACCAGGGATCGAACCCATGTCCCCTGAATTAGCAGGCGGATTCTTAACCACTGTGCCACCGGGGAAGTCCCTTTTTCACCTTTTTACTTCACCACTGTGAGAGTTGAAGTTCAGTCTCTAGTACAGAGTACCATGGTAAGGGTTTGAAACATTGCTTGTGAATACGTTGGTGTTCAGCTCACAAACTGGCTCTTTCGGCATCCCCAGGGTTAAGCGTCATCAGGGCCAGGGTAGGTCATGGCCCCCATGGTCCTGCAGTTCAGGAAAAGGGCGTGAGGTCACAGGCCTGGGGTTGAGGCCAGATCCCCCTTCTCTAGCTCTGGGACCCTGGGCCTTTGAGTAACTTGTGTGGCCTCCTGGGGTCTGTTGCCTTTTCTTTAAAGTGGGGAGTAAGCATTTCCCTGCCTACCTTGAGGGTATTGTTGGGAGGATGCCACGAGATGGCCCATGAAGGCATTTGGAAATCAGTAAACCGCAGCACAGCGCAAGATGTCTCTGTGATCTCAAAGAAGTGATCAGAATATGGACATGAGGGCTATAGTGCTTTTAATTTCTGCCTGTAGTTACCATTGATGAGGAGGGAAAGGTGGTTTGATGTTGGGAAACCCAACTTGCGTTTATGGTAGAAGAAAAAAATACCTTTAGATCAATGTTAATAAGAGAAGTGGGGAAAGGCCTTCATTTCCCTGTGATGACTGATGTGTTATTTAGTGATAACTGAGATTCTTGGACCAGCGAATTTGTTGTTATAGCCATACTCTCACCCAAGGGTCAGAACGTGGGGGACAGAGGAGTGGTCATGATCCCATCCAACAGAGGTGGTGAAGGCAGACCTGGACCCCCTGCTGCCATGCAGCATCTGAGCCCAGGGCTCACTCTGACCTACCACCTGGGGAACCCGTGTTAAATTCACCGGGGACTGAGCAGGCTTGGAGTTCCCGTACCAGCAGCAGAGCCTGACTCGTAAGCCAGAGTGCTAACTTAGCAATGTAGCTGGGAGGAGAAAACCTGCGATGTGCTTCTGGGAATTGCATTCTCAGTATCAAGGAACTGGATTGGTCTTAGTAAGCATGAAATCAAAGCAAAGGAGTTAGTGAGACTTGGTGGGCTATTTTATCTAACCTGTTCTGGATGAAGACTTTTTCTTTTTTTTTTTTTTGCCGTATGCGGGCCTCTCACTGTTGTGGCCTCTCCCGTTGCAGAGCACAGGCTCCGGATGCACAGGCTCAGTGGCCATGGTTCATGGGACCAGCCGCTCCGCGGCATGTGGGATCCTCCTGGACCGGGGCATGAACCCGTGTCCCCTGCGTCGGCAGGCGGACTCTCAACCACTGCGCCACCAGGGAAGCCCTGGATGAAGACCTTTTGAGCTTTATGTTTGTCACTGACCTTTCAGCAGAGCAGAATTCTCCAGCCCACCATAGGCAGGGCCTCCTGAGTAAACTCTGATCCTGCTCAGCCTTTCCTTGGAGTCACCAAAAACTTCCGGCCTCTCCACTTTGCTTCCCTTAATCATATGACCGTTCCTGAGGGCTGACCTTCTCTGCTGCTTGCTGCATTGAAATCAGTGGGCTTCCCTGGCGGCGCAGTGGTTGAGAGTCCGCCTGCCGATGCAGGGGACACGGGTTCATGCCCCGGTCCGGGAGGATCCACATGCCGTGGAGCGGCTGGGCCCGTGAGCCGTGGCCGCTGAGCCTGCGCGTCCGGAGCCTGTGCTCCGCAACGGGAGAGGCCACAACAGTGAGAGGCCCGCGTACTGAAAAAAAAAAAAAAAAAAAAAAAAAAAAGAAATCAGTGTCTTCCTTTTGAGTTACGTAGCCTAGGAGCCTTTAGAAGTCAGACACTTAGACATCTCATTTCTTAGGTAGGTAAATTTCTGGGGGAAAAAGTGCACATTCAACTAACCTCCTATCTTTGATGTTGGGTCTTTTTAGCTTCCGTACAAGAATGAGGCATCTTTTAACCTGCTCTCCGTATTCTAGGTTACACCGTCTTTGATCTTGCCCCCTCCTCTGCCCTGAATATATTTGAGTCCATCCGGTGACTGTTTGTCAGAGGCCTCCCATGTACGAGAATAATGCTTTAGTTAAAAGGCACAGGCTTTTGGATCAGACCTGGGTTCATATCCCAGCTCCACCACTGCTGGCTGAGTCACCGTGAGCAAGCTCTTCTAACTTTAGTTTCACCCCCTGTAAAATGCGGTTAAGAGTACCCACCTGAATAGGGTTTTCATGAGGATTAAATGCCATAGTGTGTGTAAAGTGCTTAGCTTAGTGGTTGTACATAAGTGCATAATAAAAATAAACAAAACTTTGAAAATGTGTATAATGCTGTATGCATTTATTCATATGTTTCGAAACAAATTTGTATGGAGTCCCCTGCATATGCCAGACCGGCTCTAGGCTCTAAGGAGCAGCAGTGGTGAAAGCACATCCTCATAGAGCTCATTTCTAGTTGAGGTGTAGGCAATAAGCAGATAAACTCATAAATGTGATGTCAAAGAGCAAAAAATGCCTTGAAGAAAAATGAAACAGGGAAAGGGGACAGAATGACAAGGGTGGGGTAGAGGTTTCGTCCCTCAAACCTGCCCCTTGATGTAGGACCTTTGCATTGGCTGTGCCCTCTGCTGGGATGTCCCCCATCCTCCAGGATTGTTCTTATTTCTTTCAGGTGTCTGCCTAAGCATCACCTCATCAGAGAGCCACCTCTTACCTAAAAAATGATACACACAAAAAAAATACATAAAGAGATGCCATTCCTTGCTTTGAAGTTTATAGTCCTATAAAGCTGACAAGTAGACAAATGACTGTCCTTCTAGATGAAGGTAGTGGCCTTAACAGAAGTACAAATAACATTCAGTTAAGGGAGTCAGGAAAGGCTATATTCAAGAATAGTACTTGAGATGTTGCTTGGCATAAAAGGAACGGGGACTTTGGAATTGGAGCAAGCTACCCTGGTGACGTGGGGCATCACTCAGAGCATGAAGATAAGGACACCTACCTCCGAGGGCTGTTGTGTTCATTGAGAAACAGGTGAAATCCCAAGCGCCCACGGTAGTATGGGAGGTCGGCTCTCAATGGTGCCCTCTTCCCACTAATAGATAATTAATAGTGGTGTTTAGGGTATGTTCCCATCAGCATTCAGCTCTCATAATGTGCTATTGTCTTGTGATTGTTTATCTGGGCACCCGGCTCTAACAGGAGAAGGAGAGCCTCTTACAGACCTGCACGGCTGTGTCCTTGGCTTGGGTGGCACCGTGCCTGTCATGCGGGGGCATTTGATCAAGGCCAACGAGTACATCATCTTGCAGAGGCAGAAGTGTTCTGCACAGGCAGGGACCTCAAGGGATGGTCTGTTCTATTCTTCATCTCTGTACCTCAGTACCCCCAAATTGTTTCTGACAGATGGGCGTTTAGCGTGTTCTTGAAAGAAGACTCCACTTCCTCTCTAGGGAAATGCATGCTGGGTTTAACCACATAATTCAAAGCAAGTAAAATGATGCCAGCATGCCTCCCTCTTAGAGCTTTGATTCTATTTTAATGCCCCTGGTTTTTAGAAGGAATTAAAGAATATTGATTTTTCCAGTGCAAGGGCTGTAAACAGATTATTGTTATTTTTAAGATCAGAGATAGTCTTTAAGACATGGAGGTTTTCAGTTACAGTGAAATCTTAGTTATCCTGGAGATGCTGAATATCAAGATAGTGGCCTTTCCAGGCATATTTCTCTTCCTGTATTGTTTTTATTTAAAAAAGAGCTTTCTGTTTGTTTTTGTCTCATAGGAACTCCACCATAAAATAAGCCAGACACAGAAGAGAAACAATCTGAATAATTATGCTTAGGCCATTTCATTAAAATGTGGGAAAAAGGAGAGTGGATGCTGTAGTCTACTGGCGGGCTTGGGGGTTCCTCATTGATGGTACTCGGTCACCTTTCACCTCTGTCCTCAATCAACATAGTTTAAGGTGAAAGTCACTGAGAATTTGGAAGTCACATCTGGAGCTGGACGTCGACAGGGGCTCGTG
This sequence comes from Phocoena sinus, assembly GCF_008692025.1. NCBI lineage: Eukaryota > Metazoa > Chordata > Mammalia > Artiodactyla > Phocoenidae > Phocoena > Phocoena sinus. The sequence goes on along the minus strand of NC_045765.1, from coordinate 53,036,710 downwards.
TGTGTTGTTGTGGGAAACTCTCCCTGCTGCTCAGAGCTTCCACCGTGATTGCGGAATGTGGACCACAGAGGCTGGTCTGGAGCTGAGGGCCTCGGGCAGCCCTGCAAGTGCTGCAGCCCCAAACCAGGAGGGGATTCGTTTGTCCCAATGAAAGCCTTGACCCTAACCGTGGGCTGCCAGGGGAACCATTGCCTTAGAATCTGCCTGATTCCCCAGGATAGAAAGTTGCCTCAGAAAAATGCCATGGGGTGCTTTCTTCCTTCCTTCCTGTCTCCCTCCCTTTTAAAAAGTTTATTTATTTATTTATTTATTTGGTTGCACTGGCTCCTTAGTTGCGGCTTGCGGGCTCCTTAGCTGTGGCACGTGGGCTTGTTTTAGTTGCTGCAGGTGTGCTCCTTAGTTGTGGCGTGCATGTGGGATCTAGTTCCCTGGCCAGGGATTGAACTCAGGCTCCGTACATTGGGAGCGTGGAGTCTTAACCACTGCGCCACCAGGGAAGTCCCACGAGGTGCTTTCTAATCATCAAAAATTGCTTTGGCCAACATCTCCTCTAAAGGAAGCCCAAAGGCCTTGGGTAAAAGTGGTACCAACAGTTACTGGGCTTCAGAGTTGAGTGCGACATCAGGCAAACACACTCGCTTTCTCAGATAGATTGATGTACTCATGGGGGAGGGGTGAGTAGAGTTACGTTTACTGTTGCCTTGGTTATGGCAGTTGCTTTTTGTTTTTTGGTTTTTTTTCGTACGCAGGCCGCTCACTGTTGTGGCCTCTCCCATTGCGGAGCACAGGCTCCGGACGCGCAGGCTCAGTGGTCGTGGCTCATGGGCCCAGCCGTTCCGCGGTATGTGGGATCTTCCTGGACCGGGGCACGAACCCGTGTCCCCGGCATCAGCAGGCGGACTCTCAACCACTGCGCCACCAGGGAAGCCCTGGCAGTTGCTTTTGAGGAGAGTTCAGCATAGGGGACGGAGCAAGACATTCATCTGAACCAGGGTGCGCACCAGAGAGGACCCAGCGACTGTGCTGTGGCCACCTCTCAAGCGGTGCGTGGTGCTGTGAGCTTTCCCCTCCACCCGCAGAGCTGCTGCATCCCCTTCCCACAGAGACTCATCATCCAGGTCATCCAGCGTGCGCTTCCTTCCCTCTGCCCCAAGGCTTGGAAGCCAGCTCTGCCCTCCACCACTGCTGCCTGTAGTTCAGGGCATGTGGTGCTACGCGTCCCCAGGCTCCCCACCCTGGCCTTCGTACCTAATGGGAAAGGATGGACACCTGGGAGCATCCCTTTGAAAGGTTACTAAGCCCCCACCTTGTGAAGGTCCATTAGTAGCCCTCCCATTTCTGAGCATCCTCGTCTGCTGACAGGTTTATCTTCACCTCCAGTCCCCCAGCCTTGGAGTCCTTCTTGTGGTGAATCCGGGCACCTGTGCCTGACCATGGCTTCTCCCTGCTCCCACTCCCTCGTCTTGGACTCGGTTCTGTTGTTCATCCCTCTAGCTTAATTTCTGTAGCCTCCTCTCACCGCTAGCTTCTTTCTTCCCTTTAGAATGTCCAAGTCTCTCTGATCCTACAAAGGGCCCATGCCTTGACCCCATAACCTCTCCAGCTTCTGTTCATCCTTTCTCCTCCCTTTCTCACCTGAGCCATCTATGTGCCCTGTTTCCATTTATCTCTCATCCTCCATCCAGCCCATTGCCAGCTGCCTTTTCCCTCGCCGTGCCACCAAGGTGGCTCCCAGGGCACCCACGACTCATCTCCCCAGTGCCGTGTTTCCTTTGGACCCTCCTTTCCCTGGACCTCCCGTTGCATCTGGCACAGGTGAGCACTGTCTCCACCTCCAGACTCTTAGCTCCTGAGACTTCAGGCTCACTTGCTCCATTCCAGTTTCTCTCTCCTACCTGAATTTCTCTTTCTCCATTTCTAAAAAAGTGATGGCTCCAGGGTGTCTTCCTTGACCCACTTCTCCTTCCACTTTGTCTTTGTGTGATGGCATCCACAGCCAGGGCTTTGACCACCATCTAAATGCTAGTGGCTACCAGATGTCTATCTGCAGCTCTGACCTCTTCCCCCTCTCCTGCAGCCCGCCGTTCTCAGCGGGGCATCAGATGGAAATGCCTTCAGGGGCCGGGTGGGTAAAGTTAGTGAATGAAATGGATTGAGTGTGGCAGGCCAGAGAACCTCTTGTTCTAGCTGAAGGGAATGGCTGCCCCTGGTTTCCACCCAACTGTTGACATGTAGGAATTCAGGACCCGTGTTGTCAGATTTTCCAGTTTTCCCTGAGAAGCCTACATAATCCTCTTTGGACTCTCTCAGTGATTAAATGTTGGTTCAGAAACGTCTGTATGGACCAAAGCCTATCTGAGAACCATGTCTGAGTATGGACCACCTGTCTGGGATAATGGTTTGACTCATATACTCCACTGACGGCCCAACACAATTATTTCAATGCCCACAGACCCTTCACGTTGAACGTGCCCCAAACCAACTTTTCCCCAAACCCTCCCCTCCTTCTCTTGGATTCTTTGGCTCAGTTAGTGGCACTTGCTTTTACCCACTCACCCAAGCTGGAAATATGGAGGGGAGGGTGTCCTTTCCTCCTTTGTTTCCCTTCTCTTCCACATTCAATCCACCACCAAGTGCTACCCACATAACTTCCTAAAGAAATCTTGAATCCATTATCATCTCCCCATCTTTTTACCACCGTTCTCATAGTTTAGGCTTCTAGCATCCTTTGCCTGGACCAGTAGCCTCCCAAGTGTTTCAGGTGATGATTCAGAGTAGTTGATTCCTCCTGTGTATAAGTTATTATTCTAAGCCAAATATGTCATTTTATTTCCTCGATAGTGGATGGTTTTGGAATGGGTTTGTGACCCCATCTGGGACAGTGGGATGGGGAGGGAAGGTTTGCTGGGAAGCTTCTGGAAAAGTTTTCCTTGCTAAGAAGGAGACCAAAGAAGAGATGGCTCCCTTCTGTCTGTGGTCTTTGCTGTGTCCATATGTCACTTGAGGAGCTGCTGCTGCCTCGTCTTCTGAAGATGAGGAAAGGTAGTCTGCAAGCAGAGCCGACTACAGAAAACCCTAGAGTGGAGAGAGATGGCACCTGGGCCCATGGTGACGTTGCTGAGCCACTGAATCAACCACCTGTGCTGTCTGTCATCTCGAAGCTTGCAGCTGTGTTGGATAATGAGTGTCTTGATGAATTCAGCTGGTGAGAGCCAGGGCTTTGTGCAAAGGCAGCAACGGCATCCTGACTGGTGCCCTTGTTTCCTGCCTCCAGGTCTGTGCTCCATCGCTCCACGTGCTACCTGACTGCCAGGGTGGTCCCTCTGGATGCTAATCTGACACATCACCTCCTGCTGTGGCTCCCACTGCCCACAGGATAAAGTCTCAGGACTTGAGCAGAATATACAAAGGCTTCTGCCACAGGCGCCCTGCCTCCGCGGCCCAGTCAGCTGGCACTCCTTAACACAGACTCTGTGCGTCCTTTAGTCTGATCTGCGTGCAGGTCCCTGCATAGCGATGCTGTTTAACTCCTTCATTCAGTTGACAGATTTATACAAGTGCCAATTCTGGGCCAGGAGCAGTTCGATACATACCAGCTACTACCCACAAATCCTCTGCTCCAGCCGTCTCCTCTCCCTGGAGTGCCTCCCTTCTGTCTTTATCTGACTCCCACTTTCCTTTTCCCAGTCCAGTGTTCAGCCCTTGTAATATTTATTTACACACACACACATATATCCATGTGTATATGTATATTTTAAGTTGTTTATCCAGTGGTTTTTGAAATTTTTTAAGCATATAGTAAATTAAAAGAATAGTACAATGAACGTTTGTATACCTAGATTCACCAACACTTTGGCGTATTTGTTCTCTCTTCTCCCAGCCCCTGTATGTGCATACGTTATACATACACAGATATGTCCTTTTCTGAACCATGTGAACGTAATTTATAGATCTCATGATTCCTCGCTCGTAAATAGTTCAGCTTGTATCTCCGAAGAACAAGGAGATTCTCTTACGTAACTGCAATGCTGTTAACACATCTAAGAAATTTAACATCAATACAGTAACTTTATCTAATACGTAGTCCACATTCATATTTCCTCAATTGTCCCAAAAGTTTATGGCTTTTTTTTTTCATCCAGAATCTTCTAGGCTAAATTCTCACCGTCTTCGGGAGCCTTCCTTGAACCCCTTCTGTTCCTCCGTGCTTTCCAGTGCCTTGTGCAGATTGCCGTCAGGGGGCTAACCGCTCTGTTTCTCTGGGCTCCCTCCTCTTCACGTGGCGTCCCATTTCATTCTCATCTTCATATTCTCCATGCCCGGTGCAGTGTGTGGCACATAGTAGGTGCTCGGCATTTGTTGGCTGAGTGGGTGATTAAGTGGCAGAATTGGAGATAAAGCTGTTTTTTTCTTCCTTCTATATTTAACTGCTTTTTGCAGACAGTGATGTTAATAGCGTAAGAGCAGAAAGACCCACCTGCCACACAGTGAGGAGAGAGTTAATCCAGATAGAAAATTGTGAACCATGGAAAGAGCCAGCAATTAATGATGGCCAGGGCCGTGCTCATATAGAAGCATGTCCCAGAGAACTGAGAGTATCAGTGGAGAAAAACACCAGCCTTCTAGCAGTTGTTGCAAAGCCCTCATTGTATTTGCAGGTCCATCTTATAAACAGAAACCAGGACCCCTTCCAAGTGAGATTACTGCAAAACCCCACATCTACCCAGAGCTGTCCTTTCTCCCAGAATGCATTTGTCAGCCATCAGAATGGGTCTGATCATACCAGGCAAAGGGAAGTGTCTCTTAGCTCTGATGGCAGTGTTTTTTCCCTCTCAGTTTGACATTTATTTTTGAAGTCAGGTCTGGAAAGTTATCTAAGTTTATAACAGCTGATACCATAATGAATATTTGGATCCAGAGACTCTAAATGTGAACCCGAAGAACATTTCATTCTGCTGCTGCCACTCCCTCAGCCAAGAAGAACGTGGAGTCAGGATCGGGACCGGCGAGGTCGCTAAGAAAGCTTCTGGCCGTTTGCGAGGAAGTGACCACTTGCTGTCTTCCTTGGAGGGCTCATATTTCTTTCCTAACTGGCCACAGTGTTTTTTTGCTTGGCCTCTTAAGACCCCCCTGCATTCCCTGGGAGGGTTCACTGATGAATTAAAAAATAAATTCTTCATAAGCCACTCAAATACATAGGGAGATAGTCTTTCCGGCTACCATAGGGACTGATCCAAAGACAGGGCAATCCAACTGCCCTGCTCTCCTGCTGGACGACAGCTCTGGGCATCTACAAAGGGCCAGGCATTGTGGGTACAAAGGTAAATAAGCAGCTGCCTTCAGGAGCTCATCGTCTACTGGGATGAGGAGACACACAGAGTCTCCACGTTTATGGGGAGCTGCGTGGGCCACCAGCCCAGCTTGGGGAGGGCGAGGCAAGAAAGGGCCGGTAGGTGGAAGCAGGTATAGGATAGGTAGGAATTAGGTAGGCAGGTTGGGGGCGTTCAAGGCCCAGGGCAGGGGGCAAATAATAGGAAGACTTTGATCATCGTGGTGAACACAGGGACAAAGCAGGCATTGCCTCTGTGTGTAGGTGATGCTCGGAGTGTGCCATTTTTGATAACGTCAGTTGCCAACACCAAATCTAAAGGCTGCCTCTGAGCTGACTTGGGAAGACTTTGCCTCCTTGGCTCTGGGTGACCCTTTAATGTTACTCCCACTAAGGGTTAAAGGTAGGAGACCCACCACCCCCCCTCCAAAATAAAAAAAGCCAGTGAAGGTAATTACACCGCCATCTATTTAGCTGCTGAAGAATTTACCATTCAAGGAGATAGGACCCTGCCTCACCAGAGGCGTTTAACAGTCCAACACTATCACATTACCCAGATTGTATAAAGAGTATGAATGATTTCCGCTCACAGACCTCTAATGGAGGTATCTCTTTACAAAGCCCCTACTTCAGGCCAGCTGAATGCCTCAGCAGTGCCTCCGAAATCCCGCAGCCCTAATCCCTTTAGCAACAAAGATCTGTTTCTTTGCTTAGCATGAAGTAGGCCTCAGAGGTCTGTGTGTGTCTTCGCCTGTAGACCAGAAGCCTCCTGTTTACAATTTCCCTATTCCTGTTTTTAATGTTGTTCTGAGAGCAGCCACAAAGGGCTAGTTTTGTCCAACAGGAACAAGGGAGCTATTAGAGAGAGACGGAGGAAGGAAGGAAGGGCGATCGCAGGGAGGACTCCTCGAGGGATTAGCAGACACAGCTGTTCCCGAAGGGAGAGGACCTTTAGGCTGTTTATAATTTCCGTCACATTTACATTTTTAAATATTTTATTTCCTTAATTTTTTTTTTTTTTTCTGATCAGTTTTCCATCCACCATTTAAAGCGAGCATCTTGCTGCCATATTGATCGACTTAGGGACGTGTTTTAATATATTTAGTTGAGATGTGGCTCTTTACTTCAGTGCTGTGCGGCTCTGGTGTGGTGGTCTCTGCTTCCTGTGAGGTCACAGACCCCAGACCACCAGGTGCCTGAGGAAATTGCTGGAGGGGACCGGTTTCACATCTTGTCCCATTTGTGCAAACTGTTGGAATTCTTTAGGCTGTATCTGACTCATTTGGATCCCGTATACCACCCTGTCCTCACCCACTTTTCAAATGCACCTCATTTTTGTCCTAATGTTACGTTTCTAGCTCGTGTGTTATAAAGCGTGTTAAGTGCAGGTAGAGACTTTCATATTGCATGTTGCTAAAATGCACTGACTTTAAGAGAAGTATTCATGGTTTCATCCCGAAAGCAAATAAGTTTCCGTTTTTTGTCATCTTCTAGTTCTAGTCTTTGTGCATATTCAATTTTTGCACATTTGTAATAAAACCATAGAACTTTAGTTTTAATTTTCCATACTATTAGACTGTGTATATTTTTCCTATCCAATGACAATCAGTCTGTCTCTCTTTTTAAAAACTCTTTTTCCCTCCTTTCTCTTACTCTCTTCTCTGTTACGAAGACTGGCATCTTGTATATCTTTTCACACCTAGTTCGGTGCGTGAACAATCATATGGAAAGAAACATTTTTATCCTGGATTGGGAGGATTACTGTTGATTTTATTAAAACGGGGTTATGTATTTCCCTACATCTTGGCTTCCTCTCTTAACAGCGTACAGAGGAAATCGCATTTAATATATTTTTAACCTAGCATGGTCTGTGCAGGATCATTTTGCCTAAGACGACTCTGGCTCAAGTGGAGATTCCCATTTATGTGGCAATTTAATTTTCGCTCTGTTTTTGTTAATTTTGACTTTTTCCTGGTGAGCTTTAGTCAAGAAGCAAGTGATTTTCTCAAATGTCCACTCAGCCCATTGCTGACCCTTTGGGCTCTTGCTGCCTCAGGGTACGTCTCCAGACTCGAGTGTCTTTTAGATCCGGCTGACTTGCTACTACTGTTACAGAAGTATTCCTGACGATTGTCTCAAAAGTTAAGTGTATGCGGTTTCCTTTTGCAGAGGCCTGGGATGTGAGCTAATCTTTAAGTCCAGGAGAGAAGGGACAGTGATTAACATTCTCCCAACTCACTCAGGGACAGCTGTTCCAAACCCTTCCTTCCTGCTCAAAGTAGTAACTAGTTTTTAAGAGGAACTTAACATTTTTTTTTTCTTTAAAGAAGAATATGGAGTTCTTCCAGGATTGCTCAATTTTTTTCTTTCTCTAAAGTAAGATAATACAAACCACGTGCCAATCCAAATGCACTGTCTGAATTCGGCTGCACTGGAAATGTGGACCATTAGGTAAGGTGCATAGCCTCTGGGATATTGTTTTCCAGCACTGGCCAGGAAAAAGCCACAATTTCAGTTGCTTTGATTCCCCCCTCCACGTCTTAGAGAGGAACGCTAAGGATATTTGAGGGAACACGAGCTTCCGCAGCCCCCTGTCATCTGCTGCTACTCCTCTTGTACAGGCTCCTTCGGCAGGATTACAGATGTGAGATGGTGATTATTGTTTTGGTGATAATATGCATTTCGGGGGATCGCTTTCTGATGAAAAAAGTTTTTAAGGTGTCTTCCCATTCCAAGTATAAATTAAAGACCCTGTGATTTTTAATAAATGCTTTTATTAAAAAAATAGAATTACCTAATATACATATCCTGTAGGTTATGAGTGTTTTGATTTTAGTAGCCTGTGCCAAAGACATGCCCTGGGAAGATGGACCTGCCTTGAAGGAGGATCTGTCTTTCTTCTTCTGGGAATGTGGTTTCTTTTTTCTTTTAATTAAGTTTTTTAAATTGCAGTATAGTTGATTTACAATGTTGTGTTAGTTTCTGCTGTACAGCAAAGTGAGTCAGTTATACGTATACACATGTATCCACTCTTTTTTAGATTCTATTCCCATATAGGTCATTACAGAGTATGCAGAGAGTTCCCTGTGCTATTCAGTAGGTTCTTATTAGTTACCTATTGTACATATAGTAGTATGTATATGTCAATCTGAATCTCCCAATTTATCCCTCCCCCTGGGAATGTGGTTTTTCTGATAAGAGGTAGTGGGAGGTACATCCGTGGGACTGTGATGGTGGGGGAGGATTTCTTTCTAGCCATCTAAAGAAACAGAATCAACCCTGACCATCAGTGGGTGACAGACATCACAGTGCAAGCATCTTACATTCATAAAGACTATGTAAATGAAAACGTATAGGAGATAATGCACAGGACCCTTTTATAACTGTATAGTGTATATCAACTTGAATAATTCCATAGACATGTGTAGTAGTTGGGTCACATTATAGGTGGAGGTGCTTTTATTTTTTTTCATTTGCTGATAGGCAAACAATTGAAAAGAAGTATTAACCAAAAGACAAAAAGGAAACTTGGTAAGATATTACTTTTCTTCAAGAGATATTTTCTAAAAGGTAAAAACTGCGTTGGGGGAGGTAAATAATAAAAAAGCAAATGGCACAGAATCCAGCAAAGTAAAAACAAAAATCCACGTGCCCAAATTCCACTCCCCGGTAATTTCTATTTATGTGAGCTCTTAAAATTCATTGAGGAGACATCAGTTCATGCTCCTGTGGCCAAAATAAGGACTAGCTCTAAATGGTGCCAACTCACTTCATTGAAAAATGAAAAAACTGGGACTTTCCTGGGGGCGCAGTGGTTAAGGATCCACCTGCCAATGCCGGGGACACGGGTTTGAACCCTGGTCTGGGAAGACCCCACGTGCTGCGGAGCAACTAAGCCCGTGCGCTACAACTACTGAGCCTGTGTTCTAGAGCCCACGAGCCACAACTGCTGAGCCTGTGCGCCACAGCTACTGAAGCCCGCGTGCCTAGAGCCTGTGTTCCGCAACAAGAGAAGCCACCGCAATGAGAAGCCCGCGCACCGCAACGAAGAGTAGCCCCTGCTCGCTGCAACTAGAGAAAGTCCACACGCAGCAACGAAGACCCAATGCAGCCAAAAATAAATAAATAAATACATTTATTTTTAAAAAATGAAAAAACTCATTCTGAAACGATTTGTTTCATGTATTTGTTTATCCAGTCAGTAGCAGACAAAGAAGATTATTGGGTGGGGAGTAGGGGGAGAGGGCTGAGCTTCTAGAACCACTGCTTTACTAGAGCAATTTCTCTTCTACCCGTTTTACACATTCATCTTCTGCCCAAGACACTGTGTGTGTTTTTATGGCGGGGGGGTGGGGGCGGTGGCGGAAGGGGAGGTGGAAGGGGAAGCATTCTGTTGTTGTGAGAAATTACTTGAAAATGAGTTTTATCTAGAGGATAGCTCTTTTTTTTTTTTCTGCAGTTTTAAAAATTGTTGCACTAGTTTTAATGCTGCATCGATTAATAGTATTTTATTTGGGTCTCATGGGGCAAAGTCACAGTTATGGCTACGAATGGAGTTTTGAAAAGGTGCATACTTTAGAATAGTTCAGATTTTGAATCTTTCAGGGGTTGGAAGTGATTGGGAAATATTTTTCCATGTTGAATATCAAGAGAAAAAACAAACTCCAAATGCCCTAAGATCTATCTATGTTACAAATCTCCCAGACCTTTGAGAATATTTTTCTGTAGGAAAAAATTCATGGTGGCCATCCACACAAAATGTTAACTTTGAGTTGTTGACAAACGCTGCTAGACCACAGTCATGGTCCAACAAATTAAGTTTGTGGAGTGAAGGAATCAGAGGTCTTCCTTCCTATTTTTGATGGTTCGCCTTTTCTCATTCTGATAAAATATTCTTTCCTTGGACTTAACCAGTGACAGTGTACAGAATTAGATCCACATGTGCCTGCTGATTTTCCATTCTCTTTATTTCCAGTTACTTTTTCTTAAATAAGTCTGAAGAAAAGGGGATAGAACATCAACCCTGGATCGCATACATCAACACTGTTAGAGAGTCCTTTATGTAACAAATACTTTATTCTTCGTAACTGGGAGTGCTGAAGTTATACTGAAATATCCATTATAATCCTCGTTTTCCTTTGCTTCTCACTTTCCAATAAGGTATCCTTTTGGGCTGAAACTTTCCATGCTTAGTTTCAGCTCAAAGGTGAATTTATTTTGGAAAGTTCACACTAATCTAATTCAGGGACTTGGAAGGGAATGTGAGAGTAAAAATATACCTTCTTCGATTCTACAAATAAATGTTAAGACTTCGGTCATAGATAACTCCAGAGCAGCCAAGTAGTGGAACAATAAACAGGTCTTGGAAAATCTCTGTTAAAGTAAAGCAGGTTGAAGTGATTAATCACAAATTTCCTGCATACACTGAACAGCCTGGGCTTCCTTGAGGCTCCATGGTCCCTTCTGAAGGATGATGGCCACAACGGGAAATTTGGGGGTCTATTTGGAAGAGATGAAAGATTTAGTTTGGATCAGAGCAAACTATTTTATGGCCTACGAAGTTTTTTGTTTCGTTTTTTTAAAATTTTATTTATTCTTTGCTGCATTGGGTCTTTGTTACCGTGTGCGGGCTTTCTCTAGTTGCGGTGAGCAGGGGCTACTCTTCGTTGCGGTGTGCGGGCTTCTCATTGCGGTGGCTTCTCTTGTTGCAGAGCACTGGCCCTAGAGCGTGCGGGCTTCAGTTGTTGCGGTGTGTGGGCTCAGCAGTTGCAGCACACGGGCTCAGTAGTTGTGGCACGCAGGCTCTAGAGCGCAGGCTCAGTAGTTGTGGCGCACGGGCTCAGTTGCTTCGCGGCATGTGGGATCTTCCCGGACTGGGGTACGAACCTGTGTCCCCAGCATCGGCAGGCGGACTCTCAACCACTGCGCCACCAGGGAAGCCCAAGAGACTTTATTGGGAAGGGGCACCCGGGCAGAGAGTAGCAGGGTCAGGGAACCCAGGAGAACTGCTCTGCCACGTGACTCGCAGTCTCAGGTTTTATGGTAATGAGGTTAGTTTCCGGGTTGTCTCTGGCCAATCATTTCTGACTCAGGATCCTTCCTGGTGGTGCGTGCATCGCTCAGCCAAGATGGATTCCAGCGAGAAGGATTCTGGGAGGTTGGTAGGACATATGGACTGGCGTCTCCTCTCTCCTTTTGACCCTTCTTAAATTCTTTCGGTGGGTGGTAGCTTGTAAGTTCTGCGTTCCTTACCAGGACCTCCTGTCGTAAGGTAACTCATGCAGGTAGTTACCGTCGGGCCTGGCCAGGGTGGGAGGATTCTGTCAGTGGTTCCCCAAACAGGTCCCTCAGTTGTACTTAAGTTTTTTTGCATCTTGAATTCTTCCTTCTCCAGTGAAGCCTTTCCCTCAACCCTCAACCATGTTTCAGAATCTCCATCTTAGAAAAAAATTAGCTGCTCTTATTATTAGAATTTTTAACGTAAAGAAGAGCATTGACTCACCCTGTCAGCAAAAGGTAGCACTAACCACAGCTAGCATGTGTGCCTTTTCCACCTTGACAGTGTTACTCTGTGGTGGGTACTGTCCTATCCTCATCTTCTAGGTAAGGAACTAAGGCACAAGGAAGTGAATGAAGGGGTTCAAAATCACACAGATCCCCACATCTCTACAAGGCCTCCTTACTGTCATTTCAAGGCAAAGTTTTAAATATGCCTTTAAGAATCCAACAAATATTAAGTAAGACAGGGACTTCATCCTGTACGTTGGGTAATGCAATGTTGAACACAGTGTCATCCCTGCCCACAGGATGGCCAGTAGTCAGAAGACTTAAACAGACGTGAACCTCAGAGAACAGTGCGAAACGTGAACTGTTACTATAATAAAAGTACAAGCCAAGGGCTATTGGAGTAGAGGCTGCAGAGGCTGTTTAACCTGGAATGGGAGAAAATCAAGCATGTAGATCCCCTTGGGGTACAACACTGTAGTGCCTCCTATGAGACCCACCGTATGGCAAGGACCGTACTAGGTGTGAGGGATGGTGCTTACGATACATTGGGGTCTGGCAGATGTGAATCAGATGACCACATGCATTTAGGTGAGAGAGTCTAGATTTGAAAGAGACATGGTACCATGAGAGTATCTGAGAGATTGGACCAACTTTAGATGGGGCAGGGGTCAGGGAAAGTTTTCCTGAGGAAATGGTGACTAACATGAGAGCTGAAGGATGAGGCATTGGCCAGCTGAGAGGAGTGTGTATATGCGTGCGTGTGTGTGTAGAGATGTACGTATATATGCACATTGTGGGGGTGGGCGATGAGCATGTTTGAGGCCAAGAACCAGCATGTGCAAAGGTCCTGGGGTTAAAGAGAACACAGGGAGCACAAGGCACTAGAAGAAGCCATTGAGACTGGAGGGCAGGGAGTGAGGGGGAGCAGGGGCCAGAGTCTGCAGAGCCTTGTGGGCCTTGATAAGGATTTTACTCTTTATTGGAAGAGCAGTGAACATCATTAAGGGATTTGAGGAAGATGGGTGACATTATCTGATGTGAGTTTTCAAAAGATCCCTTGGGCTGCAGTGTAGAGAATGGATTGAAAGGAGCCAGGATAGATTTGGAGTCATTGTGGTAGTTCAGATAGAAGACCACCACGGAGCACAAAGGCCCGTCAGTGTATTTGCTTTTGTTCTCTTTCATTGAAAGATTTTGCTCATTTAAAAGACAAAAAAAAAAAAAAAAAATCCAATAGGGTTCCATTCCTAGTTAGCTGGTTCCATGCCTCTCTCCTAGATTTGGTGATTGCTGACAGTTTTTGGCATTCCTTGACTTGTAGATACGTCGCTCCGTTCTCTGCCTCTGTCTTTACATAGCGTTCTTCTCTGTGTGTTTGTGTCTCTGTGTCTCTCCTCTGCAAGGAAACCGGGCATTGGATTTAGGGTCTGCCCTAATCCAGTATGCCCTCGTCTTTATTTAACTAATCACATCTGCAAAGGCCCTATTTCTTAATGAAGTCACATTCTGAGGTTCCAGGTAGACATGAATTTAGGGGGACATGGTTCGGCCCACGACACAGACTATCCTGACACTGTGTCGGGATATTGCGTATGAACTTACTTTCAATCAGAAGAGATCTGCAAAAAAACTCTTCCAGAAAAGCGTTCTGAAGTTACAGCTATCGACTAGAGGTGAAAGTAGCTTCTCTCTTTCCACAGGCAGGGTCCCTTCTGGTTGTCACTAGCCTGCTTCGGTCATTTATGTTATCTGGCTGGCTCCCATGGATGTGTGAGTCTGCAATCCCTGATTTAGAGTAAAAAGTGAACAAAATCGTGATGCAGAGAGCAAGGGAGGCTTCTGGGTAGTGTGTAATAAGGGGACCCAATACCATAAACATCGCTGAATAAATGAATGGCTCTGTTGGGAGAGTGCAGCAGGGCTGTACTGGCGACTTCGTCTCTGGAAGACCACAGATGATGTCTGTTATGTCCCCACGCGGCAGCCATTACCTTGGAAGCAGGCCGTTCTGACAGCGTGTCAAGGAAATTGTTACAGGGAATTTTTTCAGCCAGAAGAGATCTCTGCAAAGCAATCTGTTCCAGCCTACTGTGTCATGGAGTGGTCCCCATGTCCCCGACTTTTTGCTGGAATTGCAGCAGCAACCAGCATGAAGCCTACACCTGTCATGAGCTAATGTGCGATTCCTGCCAAGGTTTGCACTTGGGCTCCATTAACGGGGGAGAAGAGACCTTCCAGGGAAGTGTGTTAATGTTTAACCCTTTACCCACAAATTCTCTCTCCCTGAGAAACCTGCCACTTGCCAAACCACCCCCAGGCCTTTTGGGATTTTGATTTTTAACATTTTTTGGTTTGGGAGGTAGACCGGAGAAGGGCAAGTTAGTAGAAACTGACCTTCAAGTGCAGGGTCCATAGGCCTTTTTAAAAAATCAAGGAAGAATGAAGCTGAGCCTTGGCCCGGAGAGTGTTCCTTGGCAGAAATGATTTAAAGCTGAGATGAGAACCAAATCTCATTAGCGTCGGATGTCTCCTTTCTCTCCAGCTGCAGCCAGAGCAAAACCTGGATGTCTGGGAAGGAGGTCAGCAGATCCCAAACTTCAAAATAACAATCTGCTGTTTCTGTGTATAGCAGGGGGTGGGGGCAGTTTTCAGATGGGATCTGTGTTTCACTGTGGGTTTTTTTCTACCATGAGACTTGGGTGGGGAGAGATTGGTGGGGAATATCTCTCCCCATTCCTAACCTTTGTAGACTTGGGAACGCTCCCCATCAGGTCAAGGGTGGAGTAAATGTAGTTATGTGGTACAGAGGTTAATGGTTACGTTAATATTTGTGGCAGAAGAGCTGAGTGCCTGGGAGGTCAGTTCCTGGGATGGCTGAGGCTCAGGGTCAGAGTTTGGAAACCAGAGCTCAGGAGTTTGGGGGTCCCCAGGGGAAAAGGGCTTGGCCTTAGGAGATATGCTGTGGGGAGTATTAGGGAGTGAAGAAACTCGAGAGAGGGAGGCTCTGTGCTAAAGGAAGAGACTAGTTTACAGAACACGGCTCTGCACACAGTAGGCCCTCAGGAAACATTTGTTAAGAGGGAGAAATCACACGGGCAGTCTCCTGGGGGTGGAGGAGAGGTACTTAATTTTGTTTCTTTTAGGTGTGTTCAGGGGGAGGGGCCCCTTTGCTAGAAAAGACCTATCTGATTTATTTAAACATTTCAATATCATTTCTAATTATGTAAGTAATGCACAAATACATTGTTCTTATAAACAAAGTCAGAAAATTTCAGGGTAAGACTGAAGTCTCCTTTAACCACTAGTCCAAATCCCAGGGCCCTTTCCCTTTATTCTTTAGAGGACCTAAGGTTTTTCAAATTGGTCTGTAGCCTTGCAGATCTTGATATGCTTATACGTTTGTGTGTGTGTGTGTGTGTGTGTGTGACTATATAAAACATGAATTTATGGTGATGAATGATGACATGTAAATCATATGGTAGGTATTATTCTGCCAGTTGCTTTTGTCACTCAACAAAATGCCCTAGAGCCTCTCCATGTTAGTCTATGTAGATCTACCTCGTTCTTTCTACCTGCAGTGCTGTGTTCCTTGGATTGACTATATCATAGTTTATTGATCCACTCCCCCTAGGTAGTTTCCAACTTTATGCTGTGACCAACGGTACTATGAATAAATATCCCCATATATGCCTCCTTGTCAAGTATGTGGACTTAACCTAATTAATTACCCATCCGGAGTATGGCTGGCATCCTGAGATGGTTGGCATCCCGTAGTAAAATGGTTTGTAAACCTTGACAATTGACTGTGTGCTCTACCGTAAATGGATTTTATAGGGAAGGGACAAGACTTGATAACTGATAAGAAAAAGATGGATACCCCTAATCTAGGGTCTTTGGAGACAAATAATTTACCCCAGGCAGTGTCAGCAGAAAATTCCTAGAGTTTGGGGGAACCATGTGTCATTGCAGGAACCCTTGAGGGGTCTGGAACATAAACTCACTGTGAACAAACCACAGAAGAAACTCTGTGGACTTGAGAGGCGCAGTTCTCTATGCCTACTACTCTGGGGCAGGCTGCCTTCCAGCCCCAATCTGGCCCTTCATCCACCATGGAAAACCATTGTTCTCTGGATGACACATGCAATGTATGTTTGCTGGCATGTGCTTAAGGGTATCTACACTTGGTAGTGTGTATGTGTGAGTATGTATATGTCACCCTGCAAACCCAGGTCTGCCTGTCTGTGGTCACTGCATACGTGTGGCGGTGTCCCGGCTGTAGGTGGGGAAAATTCCTGATGGCATTTGCGTCTGTCATGTGGGGTTGGTTGTCCCTTCCATCTGAGCTGAGGCTGGAGCCTCCATCAATGAGATTTAACCCACCTACTCTGTTGAGCAACAAAGACTGTATATATTTTAGACACAGAAGGAGTCAGGTCTCTTTGGTGATCTCTTGTCGGACTGAAGCATTCTCTGTACTGTCCACCAGATCACCTTAACCTCTTCAATGCCTTATGCTGCCCATTGTTAGGTCTGCAAATCATTTGTGGACCAAGTTAATAATCCCATCACTAACATCCTCATAATCTTCAGAGCAGTCTGAAACATATGTCATCTCTGTAGATAACAAATAGGGATATCATAATTTCTTACCATTTTTGTGTATGCCGGGCTGCATACTTCTGATCCAGGGGCTTGGTGCTAAAGAGACAGGGTAAAGAGGTTATTGGCAACGGGAATATTTTTCTTGCACTGGATCTTTCAAAAGACAAGGATAAATAAATGCAGGTTTGATTTTCTTTTCTTTCTTTTTTTTTGTTTTTAGACTATTAATGAAAACTCTTCTCTGATCACTTCTAACAATACTACTTATAGACTTCTTAAAAGTCCTCAAAGATGACACCAAAGGGCATGCTCTTAGCAGTTTTCCTGTTGTCTTTAGTCACCTTTGACAGACTTCTCTTAGGCAACTCAGTTTACTGAAAGAGAACTTGGACTTCCAGGGAAATCCTTTAACATGCCTGTCATATTTTAATTTGCGTTTCATATTCCTGGCCAGACCCAGGAACCTTCAAAGGGAAAGCTTCCCAACATTATGTCCCTAAAGAAATCAGTGGTTTTCTACCCATTTTTTTTGATTCAAGAAATCTATTTACTCATAAATTTCTCACCTGGTACACTGAAATCCCTTCAAATTGTAGTGATAATTTTTGTACCACTGCATCTGGTTTGGCTTAGCTATACATGAAAGTCAAGTCTTCAAACTTTTCTCTATTTCTTTTTTTTTCTGTCTTACTTCAGCCTGACCTTTACTGGGTAAATTGAGGTAACACCTCCTTTGTCTCTGTGCTGCTTCAGTGCACAGGTTTTGTAGTGACTTTGAGTCCTGGCTCCATCATTTGCCAGCTGTGACCTAGGCTGTCATTTAAAAATTTTGTGCCGTGGATTTATCACCTGGAAATGCTGATAATGATGGTCTACATTGCAAGTGTATTGTGAGTGTTAATGAGGCAATGTGTATAAAACATAATGCCAGGCACACAGTAAGGGCTCAAAAATGAGGATTGAGGATGATGAAGGTGACATTATTGAGTATTTTGGAGAACTCACCAGTCCAGAAGCTGAAAGAGGAGATTGGGGGCTGGGGGCTGCGGGCAATATGGGTGGAAAACAATAGCTACTTTTCCCCTTCCCCAGTTTTGCATAACTATGCTCTCTTTACATGTGGACAAGTGATGAGCCACAAACTTGTCCTTCTGATGCTTTTAGGTGGTTTTCTAGAAACTTTCAAGGCCAAGACCTATAATAAACAAGATTTTCTAAAAACTGAGAATTCCCATTATTTTTTTAATTTTTTTTTTGCGGTACGCGGGCCTCTCACTGTTGTGGCCTCTCCCGTTGCGGAGCACAGGCTCCGGACGCGCAGGCTCAGCGGCCATGGCTCACGGGCCCAGCCGCTCCGCGGCATGTGGGATCTTCCCGGACCGGGGCACGAACCCGTGTCCCCTGCATCGGTAGGTAGACTCTCAACCACTGCACCACCAGGGAAGCCTGAGAATTCCCGTTATTAATTGGAGAGAATATACGTCAAACCCCTAACCCTCCCCTTGTTCTTGCTGAGAAACTGCCTGTCCTGTTGTTGTTTTATTTACTTATTTATTATTTTTTGGCTGTGTTGGGTCTCTGTTGCTGCACGTGGGCTTTTCTCTGGTTGCGGCAAGCGGGAACCGCTCTTCATTGTGGTGCTCGGGCTTCTCACTGCGGTGGCTTCTCTTGTTGCAGAGCACGGGCTCTAGGTGCACGGGCTTCAGTAGTTGTGGCTCGCAGGCTCTAGAGCGCAGGCTCAGTAGCTGTGGCGCACAGGCTTAGTTGCTCCGCAGCATGTGGGATCTTCCTGGACCAGGGCTCGAACCCATGTCTCCTGCATTGGCAGGCGGATTCTTAACCACTGCGCCACGGGGGAAGCCCCGCCTGTCCCGTTTTTAAGGGAGCTTCCTGGATCTGCTCCGGTAGAACAGATTCAAGAGTCCACCCGCTGGCTGTTCACTGGAGGTTGATGTTGACAACAGGTCACAGGAACAGCCAGCTAAGGCACTTAAAAGTGATGATAGAACTCGAGACCTTCGAAGTCTCTAGTTCAGCCTGAGATGCTAAAAATGCAGAGTCTCAGTCTTCGGAGGGTTTTCTTATTAGGCGTATCAGCTGCTGAGAGTTTTCTGAGAAATCGCTTATTACAAATCAAGAAAAGGGAAAGAGGGTGAAAAACGTCTCCCTGAAAAAGTCATTTCTCTAGTCCACCCCATGCTGGTCCAAATATCTGGCGACTGCCAGAGTCAGCATAATCTCTTGCTAGATTTCAGGCCACATCGCTGATGTGGTCGATAGCGGTATTGAGGCTGAGTGATTTCCTCTGTTTTTCCATTTTTGTCTTGGCCCGAGCACCTGAAAACCCATGGAAACTATTGTGCTAGGCTAGTGGTTTTCAAGCTTTTTGAATTTTTTGTTTGTTTGTTAATGTTTCTCGATCTGACACACTGATCTGTGTAGTCAGGGCCTGGAGGCGGTGGGACAGACACATGGAGAGCACAAGTGTAGAACAGAGTTTGAAAACCAGCGTGGTAGGTAGCCTTGTCCGAAATCCAAATGGGCAGAAATACAATAGCGTTTGACTGTATGACCAATGGATTCTTGCCCAAGGCAGATTTGCTCTACGCCTCAACGGATGGCATGCCCAGCATCCCACCTCACAGGAAATAAGTTGTTTCTTACCGAGCAATGGAATTTTTAATAGTTATCAGACAGGGTTTCCTTCTGGTCGATTTCTCCCTTGTTTAAGTTGGATCAGCAGAGCTGAAGCCACATTGCTGCCATCTCCGGAACCTTCCATGGTGTGCACTGCGTGCTGGCGCTTTCTTTGAGAGGAAACCAGTGTTCCTCACAAGCCTGTTTTATGGTTGACATGGAATTCTTGGAGAATTTTTCCCCTGTTTATTTGTAGAACTAAAATTCATGCAAAACTTGGGCAAGAAGTTCGTTCCATCCTCATTTGAACGCTTCTGGTGGTTGAAAAGATGCAGGGAAGGAGGGCGGTGAAGGGCACTGTTGTGGAAAAGAGAAATGGAGACCGTGAACCTGGGAAGGACAGTGACAGAATCCTGCGAACTCATGCAAAGTTAGAGGGAGACGGGGGGAGGGCCACTGGAGGCCGACGGAGATGTCACAGAAAGATGGAAATCCACTGGGAATCTCAGGAATGAGTTCCTCTTCAGAGATGGAAATTGCTTCTCAGCTCACCAGGGCACTGATAAAGTGTATCAGCATCTGTTCCCCCAACAGCAGAATATCTAGTCGGTGTTCCCTGAAGCAAGGTATTGGGATCTCACTTTGGGCTAGAATGTGATTCACAGCTACTGTGTTTCCTCTCTCTTGGACTATGTTGATATAGTGAGAAGAGAGGATGCACAGAACGGTCTCATGACCATCTGCAAAGTCCATTCCCTGCAGCTATCTCTGCCACTCTCTTCTTGTCACCTCGGAGTGAAGAATGCAGGCTCAGAAAAACTTCTGTCCGTGTGTGAGAAATCCCTGGTCTCTGCAAGGGTCTCTCCAACCAGCAGCGGACTTACTGCCTTGGCACAGACCTAAGTGGATTTATTTCTTCCTCACATGGCGTGAAGGGGGCTGTGCTCTGTGTGTCCCAATCAAAGAACTAAATAAGGGCAATGTAGGGAGCTAAGAATTATTGGCAAATTTGATAAACGTGTTTTTGTTTACACATTTTTTTCCCCACAGTAGATTGCCCAGAAAAGTGACAAAGTCTTGCTTGTGTTTGTTAGTGTTTTCGTTTTCTCAAATATATTAATATTTTAGAAGCCCTGCGTTTCACACAAGGGAGCCAAACTCATCTTCTTCTGGACTTGTAGGAGCTTTTAGAGTCAAGTTATAGGACCATGTGTACACTGGTGAGTGTTTCCTTACTGCAGCCGTTTTCAGTGTGAGCTCCAGGTTTTAGATCCCTTTAGCATTAAACGCAGCACCTCATGGGAAGGCTCTTATGGATGGAGACAGGGAGGAACGATGGAAGGGTGGATGGGACAGAGGGAGGGCGAGCAGGAAGGGTTCCATAGACAGCATGTGACAGAAGAGTGGTTTTTCAAACATGGGAGTGGGAAAGAATCCCCAGCAGAGCTATTTTGTCAGTGTAGATTCTGGAGCCCGGTTCCCAAGAACTTCCAGTTCGGCCATCTATGTTCTCGACAAGTCCCCCTGGTGATCTTGACGCAGGTAGGCCACTGGCCTCACGCTGAGTAACGTTGTTATAGAAACTGCGAATGTGGCGAATCACTTTTACCTTGTAGAGCATGACAGTGGGTGGATTGGCCGCTAGAAGTGTTTCCCAGAGCTGCAGTCCTGACAATGGTTGGAGAAGGAGAGTCGTTGATAGAGTTTTGCAGCGTGCTGGTGAGGGGACAGGCTGATTTACCATTTCTACTTTCAGGGGGATGTAAGGATGTAGTAATCACTGAAAGGTCGGTGTCTTTTAATCCCACAGGGAAACTTGTCCCTGCACACCTAGCAGTTCCCTTTTCCTGGGACTCTTCGCTTTCCTTGAGATTCAAGCCAGCTGCGTCACACGACTTTTATTTATTCGGGGAACGGGAAAATGTAGTGTACCGTAAGTTTAAACTTTGTGGAAGTCTCCACAGCTGGAGTTGGTGCGGCTGCTTCCTCGAGATGGAGATGTTATATAACCGAGCCTCTGCTGTTTGCCCTGTGCCCCAGCTCTTCTCTGGAACTCGTATTTCTTGCAAAGTGGAACCTGCCACTGACTAACAGGATTCTTTTCCAGGCGTTTTGATCCCTTGTCTGACCTCTCTCCGCCCTCACCTCCCCATGTCAAATTGTACGGGGACTGCTGTCGTGCACCGATGTCCTGCCAGCCTGTGTGCTAGATGAGGTGGTATTTACTTGGTGCTGCATCAACCTTGGGAAGGGTTTCCTGTGAAAATAAAGAATTCTCCATCAGTTAAGTCACTTGTGTGCTGAACTGCCTTCCAGGGACTGGCCTTTGGCAGACACAAAAGATCTTTCACCCCGCGCCATCCTCAGCTTCTGGACTGAAGCAGATGTCTGTTGCTTTTGGCTTTTATGTTTGTTGCTGGTAGAGGACGCAGCAGAAGCCTCCAAATGAGCCCTGTCATTGATACAAATAGGAAACCGAAGCGACTCCTGGGCGGTTGCATTTGGAGGCCTCTTCTGCTTTTGTGACCCTGCGATCAGTGGCACTGTCGTAGCGGTCTCTGATTTGGGAAGATTTCATTCAGGATGCTGGCTGTGGGATGTGGCCGGAGGAAGTCTGTGCTGCTTATCTTATTGGAAAGGCCAGATGGCAGTGAGCTCTAGAGTTCTCAGTCCCACTTTGCTCCAAGGTGCCTGAGGAATCGCAGCCCTCTGACAGCTTGAAGTATGGCGTGCTGGGTAATTGGCTTCCTCATTTAGTAATTTGTCTGCTTTCTTTCCTCTTCCTCTGCTTCCTCTCTTCTTGTAAACTGATAGCCTCCTGCCTCTTCAGTAGACTGAGAGAGAGTCCTCTGAGCAGTGGCGGAAGGGAGGGGGTGGCCAGAGCCCCACGTGGAGGGTCATTTGGAAACTGACACTGAAAATCACCATCTTTCCTCCTTGCCTTTCCTCTGGCTACCCATCTTGATTCTGTCTCTCTTTCATTTTCTCCTTATCTTCCTCTGTCACTGTCCCCTCTTGCCACTTCACCCTCATATTTTTCTTTCCCTTTTATGGAAGGATTTCCCTATTTTGTCCCCCTCTTTTTCCTTTTTCTATCCTTCCCTTTTTCTTTCATTCTTTGAGTCCCCTCATTCTTTGCCTTCTTTGCTTTTGCAGTTGATCTAGTTAAAGTCAATTCAAAAAAGGAAATTGCACCACATTTATACAGGCTAACCTACCTTTGTCTTTCTTTTTTTTTGTCCTCCAAGGAAGGAAAAAAATGTGGAAACACATTTCCGGCCCTTTCTGGCACCTTCATCCTCTCCAGTGTGTTTGTCTTTAGGTGTCGGAAGTCCCAGAGCACAATATCTCTGCTTCATTGAAAGTACGGATGCACTGCTTTGAGCTTTTACCCCTGGACCTGGGGAATGATATCTGGTTTCACTTAATAAGTCATTTTGTTCTCCAGGTGGAATTCAGATTATTTCGTTGCAAACTTAGGAGCAGACCTGACCCTGGTGCTGGGAGACTTAAGTCAAATGTCTTTGCCCCTCTAGATTGCAAGCAGGCTATGTTGATGTTAACCACCTCTTCAAGGTGTTTTCCCCAGAGGTTGGGCCATCCTGCTGGCAGAGATAGAAAAGGGTTACCATCTCTGCCTTGTGGCAGACCAGTTGGCTCCACCATCACAAGGCAGTCTGAGTGAACCCTATGGACAGGGACTCTGCTCAGAGGTAAAGGGGACAGCTACTGCAGTTCGCCACACTTCCCCATTTTTTGTCTTTAATTATAGTTTACAGACGGCCTAGGTCGGTGGCTCCCATTCTGTTTTATTTATTTATTTTTTAAAAACTTATTTATTTTATTTTTAGCTGTGTTGGGTCTTTGTTGTTGCGCGCGGGCTTTTCTAGTTGCAGCAAGCGGGGACTACTCTTCGTTGCAGTGCACGGGTTTCTCATTGCGGTGGCTTCTCTTGTTGTGGAGCACGGGCTCTAGGCACGCAGGCTTCAGTAGTTGTGGCTTGCCGGCTCTCGAGCACAGGCTCAGTAGTTGTGGCGCTCGGGCTTAGTTGCTCTGCGGCATGTGGGATTTTCCCGGACCAGGGCTCGAACCTGTGTCCCCTGCATTGGCAGGCGGATTTTTAACCACTGCGCCACCAGGGAAGCCCCCCCCCCCCCCTGCCCCCCGGCTCCCTTTCTGTTTTAGAGAGTAGAGGGCAGGCTCTGGAGTCAGGATGCTTGAGTTCACATTTTAATTCCACCAGCTGTGTGACCTTAGGCAAATAATTTGTCCTCTCAGAATCTCAGTTCCCACATAAGCTTCATGGGGAACTTTGTCTCTCTCTTTTTTTAAGAGCTGTATCCCCAGCATCTAATACACACAACACGGTAGATGTTCAGGAAATGAATTTCAGGCATGAATGTAATGCTTAAGAGCAAGGACTTCATGCCAGACTCTCTGGGTTCAAATTCCAGTTCTGCCACTTACTGACTTTGTAAAGAATAGGATTTATGTTAGTTTCCTAGGACTGCCGTAACGGTTTAGCATAGACTTGGTGGCTTCAAACAACAGGAGTTTATTCTTCACAGTTCTGGAGGCCAGAAGTCCAAAATCAAGGTGTCTACGGGCTGCACTTCCTCCAGAGGCTCTAGGGCAGAATCCTTCCTTGCCTCTTCCAGCTTCTGGTGGCTCCAGCTGTTCTTGGCTTGTGGCTGCGTCTCTGCAGTCTCTGCCTCTGTCTTCACTTGTCTTCCGCTCTTCCCTATGTCTTCTCCTTTTCTGTCTTCTAAGGACACTTGGCAATGGATTTAGGACCTGCCTGGATAATTCAAGAGGATTTCATCTCGAGATTTTTAACTTAATCAAATCTGCAAAGACCCTTTTTCCAAAACGAGTTTACGTCCGTAGTTTCTGGGGGTTAGACCATCGACATACCTTTTTAGGGTCACCCTTCAACTCACTCCAGGGTGTCCCGAGGATCAGTTGAGTTACCACATGTAAAGTGCTTAGGTTAGTGCCTTGCAGGCGGTGAGAGTGAAAGAAGTGATTTTTTTCGACTTCAGTCGTCCTCCAACAAAAGCTGAGACAAGTGTGTATAAAGTAGTACAGTACGTGGCACACAGTAAGAGGCCAGTGAATGGTATTAATTTCGTAAGTTGGTATCAAAGGCCTACTGTGTGCCAGGTGCCCTAAGTATCAGGAATGCAGTGATAATAAATCATATATAATAAGTAAATAATAATAAAGGGTAAAGAACACAGGAAAGGCTTTTCCCTTGACTGTGCTTACATTCCAGTAGTTTTCATCAGGACTGTCTCCATCACCACCACCATCATGGACGCAAGTCTCATAATACCGAACCATCCTAACAAGATGCTGAAGAATTTTCCTAGGTGGAAGGGGTCAAAGCCCACAGCAGGAACCAAATTTCAGCTTGTGGTTCCAGAGGCATGAAAGATCAATTTTAGTTTTAGCGAAACTGAGTTCGAAGGTTTGGGGGTTGGTTTTCTAGGGAGGTTTTGCTTGTTTGTTTGTTTTTGCAATTTGTTGGGATCTGGTAGATGAACAAAGGGCATCAATCTTGTCTGAAAACTGCAGCCGGCTCTTGGTCTGGCAGTGGTGGCAGGCTGCTGGGGGGCAGGGCACTGCCGCATCCTGGCTCAGGGCAGGCAGGGTTGTTGGAGAGGAGGCTGAGGCCTGCAGGCAGTGGGCCACAGGGTGCATTAACCTCAGAGAGCAGCCTTGCTGGTCCTTGTTGCCGTGACAACAGCGGGCTGTGCCAGCAGCCCCAAAGAACGAATTAAATGAAAGGAAATTGCTGGTGCCCTCAGAAGCAAAAAGAAATTAAAGCAGGCTTCTCAGGAATCTGTGGATGTCTCTTTGACCTCCATACTCATGTTAAACATGTCAGCAAGAGATGCTCTCGGGGGTGCGGGTTGGAGGGACCTGCCCTGCCCACAGGATGTCCTTCAGAGAAGAAAGGCAGATGGCACAGCTCACAGATGCTGACTTTCCCTGGCTGGCCCCGGAACAAGAACCCCACTCAGCGGTGGCAGCCTGGGCTCCGCATTGGCGGTGATGGCCTGTTTTATCTCCCAGCTCATCCCACATCTGTCGAGTTTGCCCTGATGGGACGCTGTGACCTGGAAACTCACACAGAGCTCTGTTTCGGAATAGACTATAGAAAATAAACATGTGGGATAAATAAAGCACAGGGCAGGAAGTAATGGTTTGAAAAAGTTACCAGGAAAACCACGGGTGAGGTCAGGTTCAGAAACCGAATGGCTTTCGGAGGCCCTTGGTCCTGACATCACTCAGATTGCTCAGTAGAGACCTCCAAGTGGAGCGGTTGCTTTTGGAGTTTGCCCAGCGCTCAGTGTGCTAGCAGGCAGAAGAGCCCTGACCTACTTTCTTTTCTTTCTTTCGTTCTTTATTTTTAAAGAAAGTTTCACTGCTTGTTGTGAGATCTCCAACAGGGCAGTGAACTTGAAGAAGTGGGGTTTTTTTTGGGGGGGGGCACTATTTAATATGTCAGGTTCCACATCTCCTTTGTGGAGAGGAGCCAGCCTCCTGAGTGGGCTGTGTGGGGATCGGACCAAAATGAGAGCCTCGGCACAGTGAAATCCCTCCCTCTGTCCACCTCAGCTTAGGCTGCATCCCAGGGCACTGCGATCCGTGTTCAGGGCTCTGCCTCGCTGAGAAAGAGATAAAATGGCCTTTTTGAGCAGTCAGACCAGAGGGCAGGCTGCAGTGAAACCTGGTAATTGGATCATGGGTTGTCATGGCCTCCTGCGCATGCACCAGTGGCTTCCCTCTGCACTTAGAATAACATCCAGGCTCCTTGCCGTGGTCTTCAAGGCCCTCCCTGACCTGGTTCCTGCAAACAGCTTCGACTTCAACCTCTGCCTCTCTCGCATGCCTCTCCAGCTGCTCACATGTTCTTTCTGCTCCCGATGCATTCCACGCTCATTTCCTCCCCAGGTCTTTGCACGTGGTCCTCACCTCTGCTTGAGAAATTGTCCCCAGATCCCCATGTGCTGGCTCCTTCACTGATTGGCATGCAGATGTCACTTCCTCAGCGAGACCTGTGCCAGCACCTTGTCCAGAATGGTCCTGCGCCCCACCAGTCACTCGCCATTCCAGCACTGTGCTTCCTTTCCTGCACGGCCCTATCACTCTCTGACGTCATCTGTTTACTTCTTTGTTGACTCATTTATCGTTGTTGCCCCTCACGCTCGAATGTCAGCTCCATGAAAACAGTGACTGCCTCATTCTTGGTCGCCGCCACTGTAATTCCCCACTTCTAAAAGAGTGCCTGTCGTATTGTTGGTACCCACACTTTTGTTGAGTGCCTGAAGGCTTTCCAAAATTGTGGGCTTTCTAAAATGCTACACAGGAGAAGAGAGATTGGAAATCCGCAAGAGGCAAATGTCTCTTGGCCCAAAATGACCCCTATTTTAAAAGATGTGGACAGTCTTCACAGAGATGCTTTTGGCCAAGAGCTCACGTAAGGGAATCTGGAAATCATAGTTTGGGGTTGGAGGTAACTGTTGGGATAGTTTCTGCTACAAGAAACAGAAAACCCACTTAAAAGCAACTTAAATATTTAGGGCATTTTCTAGCTTATTTAACAAGCAATCCTAGGGTAGGGTTGTTGCTGCGTTGGTTAGTGGTAGTGTCAGGTCCTTACCTTCCCTCTCTCTTCCATTCTGCCATTCTCCATGTATGGCTTTTCCGCTTAGATTTGTCCCCATGTCACAGGATGGCTGCAGTCGCTAAGGGTATCATCTCACATAGTCAACTAGAAAAGTAGGAAAAGGGAATGGTCCTGTCTTGTGACCTTCTTAGGGGCAAAATGAGTTACTGAGCAGACTTTCCTCCTATCTCTTGGCCGGAGTGGCAGTCATACTCATTCCTAAAATAGTCACTGGCAAGAGGAATCCTACTATGTTTGGCTTTGACTAACAAAAATTCATCACCTGGTACAGGGGAGGGGCCCAGCATCCCCTGGCGCACTTGGCTTATAGATCCCTGTGTCGGATAGGGGCTGCTGGGTTGACATCAACAAGTTCCTTTACCAACTGAAAGGCTTTTTTAAAGCATACATCGCTCCATCAGCAAGTGACAGTCCTGGAGACATCCTTAAAAACTGGAGCAAATAACTCTTGGGGCCAAGTTGACAAAAGCATAAGTAGAAGGAAACAGGAAAGTGGAGCAAAACGGGGTAAAAGCAGAAGTAAAAGGAGAAAGAGGAAAGTAGAAAGTTTACATGGTCCGTGAGGATGGAATTTTACTGAGAGATGTATCACTTACCTTTGTCTAGTTGCCTCGGTTGTCCTCTATTTATGGAGGCAGTTCTACAAGTTCAACAAACGCATCTGTGATACACTAGATTCTGATCTGGAATTCCTTTTTTCCCCAAGCAGTATGTCACTCAAGCATGACCCTTGTGTCTTCTCAAAGATTTCCAGAAAAGGAGATGCTTACACTAACCTACTAGCCCTTCGGCTGTGACTTCAAGGGAAACTTTTTGCCTAGGGTGCACCTAGGAGAAGAGCAAGCCCTCTGGGTCTTGGAATATGGTTTGTTTGGAGACCAACCTCTTCCAGTCTATGACCGAATGTATTTTTTCAGGATATCACAAAGGATACCTTCGTTTTCCGGATTTCACACTAACTAGGCCTCCTCATTTCTTTGGGTTCTTTGGTGCTATTTTTATGACAGGTTTATTTAGTAAGAAAAAGTGTAACCACATTATCTCCTGTCTGCTGAAAACACTTGGTTTCAAGGCAGCATTTCACATGTGTAGTTATCAGCATCTCCTTTGCTCTGTCCATGAGTAAATACTACTTCTCCAATTTTGCTTTAACCAAATCCTGTAGGAGTTAGCCCTTGCAAAAATCTTTCCATTTCTGCTTCCCACCAGGCTTCTTTCAAAAAACTGGTGACCTAGACTCCCACCCACCTGGCCTCCTCCATGTATTATGGGACTATAACGGACTGTAGCAGTCTCACACAACCTGCTAACGTCTTTGTGGTTGATTTTTGTTTTTATATTAAAATCTTTTTCTTGTCATTATGAAACATTTCAGCCTACACAAATAATACAAACAGACATCCATTTACTCACCGCTCAGATGAACATGTTAACATTTTGTCATATTTGCTTCAGGTCAGTTTTTTAAGACGTGAAACGTGAGGGCTAGTCCTTCCCCAGAAGAAACCATTAACTGAACATTGATGTACATCATTTGCATGCATGCTTCATACTGTTCATTATACCTAATGGTTCACCTAACAGTATATCCTATTTGCATGTTAAGGAGTTATTTAAATGGTATTCTGTGCATAGCCTTTTGGAATATGCTTTTCTTTTGCCGTTGTGTTTTGCAGATTTATCCCTGTTACTTCAATAGACCTACTTCATCTTAATTGCTGGTGACCCACTCTATGGATATGGCACAGTTTGTTTATTCACTGCCCTGTTGATGGATATTTGGGCTTTTAAGGAAAACATTCCCCTTATTTTCCTTTTTTCTTAACGTATAATCGTAAACAGTGCCAAAATGAACATTCTTATACACATTGCCTTGTGCACATACAGGAAATTTTCTTCACTGTTTATAAGTAGAATTGATGGCTCATAAGGTAATGTACATTTTACCATTAAGCAGAGATTAAGAGATTGCTCTCCAGACTGATTCAATGAACTTGTAATACCGTTAGCAATGTACAAGAGCTGTCATTTCTTAAGATTCTTGCAAACACTTAATATCTTCAGATTTAAAATATTTTTTCCAGTCTGATGGGTATGAAAATAGTATACAGTATATAATTTTTTAAATGTTTGCATTTTCTGGAGTGTTAGTGAGATTAAGCATTGTTTTTCATTTGCTTGTTGGGGATTTCATTTGTTTATTTGTATATTGTGAATTGTCTGTATCCTTTGTCCATTTCTATATTGGGTTTTCTATTTCCCACTGATTTGTAGAAATTCTTCATTAAGTATGACTAGTAGGCTTCTGTCAGCTCTGAGTGTTCCAAATATCTTCTCCTAGTTGGTTGCTCATCTTTTCTATTTCAAATCTTATATATAAAGAATTTTTAAAATTTCATGTAGCCAAATTGATAAGTCATTCCTTTATAATTTGTTCTTTTTGCAACTTGTTCAAAAAAATCTTTCCCTATCACAAAATGAAAAAAAAAATATTCTCCTTTTGTTCCTTGTAAAGGGAAAGAATTGCTGATTTTTCACATTTATTTTTTTCTATTTACCTAGAATTAATTTTGAGTATGGTGTGAGGCAGGAGTCACTTTTATTTTTTCACATGGGTAGCCGGTTGTCCTGGCTCCGTATTTTGAACAATCTTACCTTTATTATGTATGCAGTAACCTTGGCCTGTTTGAAAATAGGGATGCAGGAAATCTGTTTGTTTTCTTCCACGAGGCTCAGCCCTGTAATAGTTCTTCTCATACCCTGTGCTAGTGATTCTCAAGCTCTAGGGCACCTGAGAATCACTAGGGGAGTGTGTCGGGAATGCAGAGTCCTAGGACCCACCTCTGATCACTAAATGAGAATCTGTGAGCCCAGGAATCTGTATTTTAAACAGATGCCACAGGGGAGTTTGATGCAGGTGGCCTGTAGAGCACAGTGAAAAATCCTGCCCTTAATTTAATACCAGGAAGTACAGTTTTCCCTCTCCAAACTGTACATCTTCCAGGGGACACAGCTGAAAATATTATGCTTTCTCTTTTATACACACATACTCTTACACTCATCAATTAAAGGGCCCCAACCAACCCCTTTGATGAAAATGGAAAGGATTCCAATCTTCAATCTTCTGTGATTGTTGTGGTCATGTTAATTCTCCTAAGGAAGCCAGGTAATATTTGTTAGGCTGGTAAAAATGATGCTAGGAGTCCAGAGAGACTAGAGATCCACAGCACAGGCCGATTTCCTGTTCAGTTTGACCACCATGCATATTCTATACTATTAATTCCTCTCTCCATAATTTTGCTGTTTCCTGCAGAATCTGTGCTGTTCACTCTGGTTGGACCTGGAAGGAGTTTTACAATTTAAAAATCATAATAATTCACCCACAAGCCTCCACCTTTGGTGATGGTTTCCACTGCTGCTGTCATCAGGGCTTTCCCAGGGGAGGGACTGTGTGGCCTACGATCTAAGCCCTTTCTTGGGATACCTAGACTCCTCGGCACCATGGGGCCGAGGCAGCCTTTCATGGTTTAGAAGCAAGAAGATTGAGTTTCTCAGACTGGCGTGTATGTGCGTGGAAGGGGCAATGTGGATGAGTTGCTGGTGGTAACAGAGGCTTGTCTGCTCATTTCAAATGTTAAAGAGGCCAGAGAAGGAACATTCCTTAATGCAAGCGTACAGGAGCTCCATTTGCTGGGACAGTATGTAAAACTAGATGAACACTCAAAAGCCTTCCCCCAAATATTTATTTTTTTACTTGTAAACGAGTCGCTGTTTTCTCTCTTTCACTCTGAAGTGTACTATTAGTTTGATACTATAATGGTTTTGGCTGTCAGGGTAGCATAGCAAGTATATGCAAATCATTAGGAAACATCTATTCTTCCTGTCGCTTCATTTTCAGGAAAATTCCAGACCCTAAAATGAGAACAATGGGAAATCTAATCTTTGAATAAATGACTCTCAATATAATTTCTAGTGGTAACCACACGTTACCACTCTCAGATCTTTTCCTTTGACTTTAGATGGGAAATCTGATCCTTTCCATTGATGTGGAGAGTGCCCTGGCTTTTAATAGGTTTCATGGGGAAGTATTACTTTTGTCTTTGTTCTGAGTATTACTAATTCAGATAGAGGGGGAAAGAGTGACTTATGTGGACAAATATGACCAGTTGTTGGAAAACCAGTAGGAATTCCCAGGAAAAGCGTAATCTTTGTAACAGGTGCAGTTCTCTCTGACTTATCTCTCTGGATCTCTCTTGGGAAATGCTTTGTTGTGTGTTCGCCTGGTGTTGACAACACTGAGTCTACCTCCCTAGCCACAGATAGAATAAGTTGTTCATGATTAACCTCTTGGACTTTGCACGGACACCTGCTTTTGCAATCTAGTGATCCCTGGTGGCCGGAAACTCTTGGGGGGTGTGGACTGTCTCACATCCACAGTGCAAATACTGAGTGCGGGGATCAGGTCACCTACACTCACAGGTTCCCAGTGCTGAGGTAGATTTTAACGTGGTTGCAGGACATATCAACTACAGTTATATATATGTACAGGGTAATCATTGAGTACAAGAATGGAAAGTCAGATACAGAAGTGAAGTCTAGGAGACACACAAATAGTTGGCCAGTGATCTGTGTTTATTGTTTTAAAAATAGATAGTGCATTAGGAAGAGGCAGAACCAGAACTTGAACTTAAATCTGAGTGATACCAAAGTCTGTATTCTCATCACTAACCTGTATTGCTCCTCTAGGGATTGTAGGAAAGGCCGACGTAACTCATCATTAAGAGGATTGACTGACCACATCACCCGGAGAAAAATTCTCTTATTATACAAAGATTTTCATATATATGTATTCAACATTTTACAAAGGGTGTTAAATGTAGAGCTGTTAGAATCATTGACCACGAGGTCCCTGTTGATAATTAGATGGCAGTGGGATTCTGTATCCATTGATGATAGCTGCATCGTGAAATATACGCTTTTCCCCCTCTTTGGGGACATGGAGTACGAAAAGGGAAGCCAAGAACATACAGGCTGCATTTGAATCCAGCTATGCCACACAGTAAAGGCAAGTGGATTTTCCCTATCAGTATACAAACATGTTCTCGTAACTCCAGAATTAAACTGAAAAAAGCTTTCTTTGACCCACATCCCCATTCAGCCACTGGCCAATTTCTTTCCCATTCGCAGTGTAACTTCTACAAATATTCTGCATAATCACCAATATGATGTGCCCCTTCCCTCCAGTTTTCTCCTCAAGGATGACCCACATGGGCTTCAGACCCTCACTCACGGATGCCTTCCCACACAAAATCTAAAGGTTGTTCCCTGTCTTCATTTTCCTCAAATTCAGAGCAGCGTTCAATTCATGATTCCTTCTTTTTTAAAATAGGGTCCTAATTGGCATAGCATTACACATTAGTTTCAAGTGTACGACATAATGATTTGATGTTTGTATATATTGTGAAATGATCACACAAGTCTAGTTGACATCCGTTGCCTTACCTAGTTACACAATTTTTTCTTCTTGTGATGAGGACTTCTAAGATCTACTCTCTTGGCAACTTTCAGATATGCAATACCTTACTATTAGCTAGAGTCACAATGCTGTACATTACATCCCTGTGATGGACTTATTTTATAACTGGAAGTTTATACCTTTTGACCCTCTTCACCCATTTTGCCCACCCCCACCCCCTGCTCTGGCAGCCACTCATCTGTTCTCTGTGTCTGTGAGCTTGGCGCCTAGGTGTTTTTGTTTGTTTGTTTGTTTTTGTAGATTCCACATACAAGTGAGATCATACTGTATTTGTTTTTCTTGGTCTGACTGACTTTATTTAGCATAATGCCTTCAAGGTCCATCCATGTTGTCACAAGAGGCAGGATTTCATTCTTTTTTATGCCTGAATAATATTACCTTATAAATATATACACCATATCTTCTTTATTCATTTATCCATTGATGGAGACAGGTTATTTCCATATCTTGGCTATTGTGAATAAAGCTGCAGTAAACGTGGGAGTGTATATATCTTTTTGAATTAGTGTTTTCATTTTCTTTGGATAAATACCCAGAAGTGGGGCTTCCCTGGTGGCGCGGTGGTTGAGAGTCCGCCAGCCGATGCAGGGGAGACGCGGGTTCGTGCCCCGGTCCGGGAGGGTCCCGCATGCCACGGAGCGGCTGGGCCCGTGAGCCATGGCCGCTGGGCCTGCGCGTCCGGAGCCTATGCTCCGCGACGGGAGAGGCCACAGCGGTGAGACGCCCGCGTACCGCCAAAAAAAAAATAAAAATAATAAAATAAAATAAAAAATACCCAGAAGTGGAATTACTGGATCATTAAGTAGGTCTATTTAAAAATTTTTGAGGAACCTCCGTACTGTTTTCCGTAGCGGCTGCACTAGTTTACGTTTCCATCGACAGTGCACGAGGGATCCCTTTTTTCCACATCCTCACCAATACTTGGTATTTCTTTTTGATAATAGTCATTATGTCTTTTTTTTTTTTTTTTTTTTTTTTTTTTTTTAACGCTACGCTGGCCTCTCACTGTTGTGGCCTCTCCCGTTGTGGAGCACAGGCTCCGGACGCGCAAACTCAGCGGCCATGGCTCACGGGCCCAGCCGCTCTGCGGCATGTGGGATCCTCCCGGACCGGGGCACGAACCCGTGTCCCCTGCATTGGCAGGCGGACTCTCAACCACTGCGCCACCAGGGAAGCCCCATTATGTCTTTTTGATAATAGTCATTCTAACAGGTGTGTCAGCATCTCTTCTTAAAGCTTTTTTTTTCTTTCTAGGATTTTTCTCCTAGCTTACTAGATACCTCTTTGATTTCTCTTCTGCTGGCCTCCTCTCCTCTGCTGAACCTCTAAATTTTGATGAGTCTGAGGGCTTGTTCCTGCAACCACCTCTCTCCACCTCCTCTTTCCTCAATCCCATTGTGTTACATACCTTATGTAAGCTGAAGAAGTCAAATCTGAACCTTCAGCTCTCACCTCTGCTTTGAACTCCAGTGTCATATCCAGCCACCTACCTGACACTTCTTCTTACATATCTTATAAGCACCTCAGACTTGATATGTCTTAATATGCCCCACCCCACCTACTTCTTCCTGAGTCTTCTCTATCTCATGAAAAGACACCATTATCTATCTACCCAAGAGCTCAGGCTGTAAACCCACCAATTATCCAAGCGTTTTCTCTGTCTCACCCACCACATCTAATCCTTTAGCAAATCCTGTTGACTTTACATTTGCACATAAATCTGTCTGCTTCTCTCCATTTCTTCAGTTCCCACCGTGGTGTAAGCCACCCCAACTCTTTCCTGGACCATGAAAGTGGCCTCATAACAGGTTTCCTTGCTTCCATTATTGATTCCTGCTACAATTCATTCCCCCATGTAGCAGCCAAAATTATTTCTTTAAGAAGGAAATAAAAGCAGAAACTAACACACCAATGTGAAGCAATTATACTCCAATAAAGATGTTAAAAAAAACAGTAAATAAGTTCTTGTCACTGTCTCATTTAAAACTTTACAATGGACTACTTCCAGTAATACCTAACTCACTCCTATCAGACCAGCTCTCACACAGATAACAACTATAAACTCAGGAAAGAATAGACAGACAACTACCTGGAGGGGCTGGTGAGCCATCAAAAGCAGATACAATTGGGAAAGAGTCTGGGCTTGAAAAGTGGGAGAGAGCAAAGAAGAGTTGCCCAGAGTCCCGGCTGATCTTTGAATTATGCTTGCGTGGGGTAGACTCCCAACAGCCCAGAATAAGGCTTATAGAACTCAACAGAAATATCAGCTGTCACCCATGGCAGGGGAAGCAGAACTTAGAGTTTCAAGTTAGTCAAGTCAGTTGGCCTGCTAAAAGTGAACAAGATAATAATAATAACACTACTTGGAGAAATATAACAGAGTCCAGAGGTTCTATAGCATTTCATTCTCTCTGGTCAGGAAATAATACAAAATTACTAGACATGGAGAAACAGAATAACGTGACTTATACTCAAGCAAAGACAATCTTTGGATACCCACCACTAGATGACCTATTTGTTGTATTTAGCAGACAAAGATTTTACAGCAGCTATTATAACTGTATTCAAGTACCTATAGGAAAATATTCTCACAGTGAATGAACAAACGGAAATCTCAGCAGAAAAAGAAACTACTAAAAGAACCAAATCAACATTTTGGAACTGAAAAATACAGTGTCTGGAAAAATTCACTGAATGAGATTAATGGAAGATTGGAGATAACAAAAAAGAGAGTTCATAAGCTTGGAAGTAGATCAGTAGAAAGCATCCAAGCTGAGGAACAGACAGGAAAAAGATTTTAGAACCTCATGACCTGTGAACAATATAAAAAGGTCTAACATGCATTTGATTGGAGTCCCAGAAATAGAGGAAAGAGAATGGAACAGAAAAATATTTGAAGACATAATGGCTGAAAATGTCCTATATTTAAAGTCATACATTATAATAATTTATGAAACCAAATAAGCCCCATGTGGAATAAGTAAGAAGAAAACTATACCCAAGACAAAACATCATACATCTGAAGAAAACTAAAGATGAAGAGTAAATTTTTTTTTAAAAGAATATTTAGATTTTTTGAGCACATAAAGGATGGAGACCTTTTTTTTTAATTAATTAATTTATTTTTGCTGTTTTGGGTCTTCGTTTCTGTGGGAGGGCTTTCTCTAATTGTGGCAAGCGGGGGGCCACTCTTCATCGTGATGCGCGGGCCTCTCACTATCGCGGCCTCTCTTGTTGCAGAGCACAGGCTCCGGACGCGCAGGCTCAGTATTTGGCTCACGGGCCCAGTCGCTCCGCGGCATGTGGGATCTTCCCAGACCAGGGCTTGAACCCATGTCCCCTGCATTAACAGGAAGACTCTCAACCACTGCACCACCAGGGAAGCCCCTGAAGAGTAAATCTTGAAAGCAACCAGAGAGATGGAATATGAATGACTGGGGGCTTTGTTCCAGTGTTTTCAGGCTTCTGGAGATGACAGTAATTTTAAAATGCTGAAAGAAACAAAAGCCAACCTAGAATTCTATATGCAGCAAAAATACCCTGTAAGAAGGAAGCGGGGCACAGAGGGGACATTTTCAGATAAATCAAGTTAAGAGAATGAATTGCCAGTTGACTGCACTACAAGACGTGCTACAGGGAGTTCTCCAGGTGGAAGGGAAATGATACCAGTGGGAAATCTGTAATATCGGGAAGGGATGAAGAGCACTGGATATGGTGAATATGGAGATAAATAGCAAAGGCCATTTTTTCTTCTGATTCCTTTAAAGTACATATGACTGTTTAAAAGAAAAAGTATAACATTGTGTTTTGGGATTGATTAACGGCTCACATCTATAAAAACTACAGTATAAAGAATGGGAATGGAGAAAATGGGTATATACTGTTGTAAGGTCCTTAAACTCATGTGAAATGGTATGATATTAACTCTAAGTAGACTGTGAAATGTTAAGGGTATATATTGTAACCTCTGGAGCACCTGCTGAGTTAAAATAAAACAAAACGGCAAAGAGGGTACCTGAAACGCTAATAGATAAAGTGGGATCCTAAAAAAAATGTTCGATTAACTCAAAAGAAGGTAGACAAGGAAGAACAAAAACAGAGA
Source organism: Phocoena sinus (assembly GCF_008692025.1). Lineage (NCBI taxonomy): Eukaryota > Metazoa > Chordata > Mammalia > Artiodactyla > Phocoenidae > Phocoena > Phocoena sinus. Next base: position 53,000,301 of record NC_045765.1, on the reverse strand, counting down.
GGACAGGCAGAAAACAAAATAGTAAAATGTTAGACCTAAATCCAACCATATAATCGTTAAATGTAAATAGAATAAGCACTCCAGTTAAAAGCAGAGATTGACAAACTGCACGAAAATACAAGATCCAACTAATATATGCTCTCTCTAGCCATTTTAAGTATCGAGACACAAACAGATTGAAAGTAAATGGATAGATTAAGTTATAATATGCAAACAGTAAGCATAAAATGGCTGGATTGGCTCTACTAGTATCAGGTAAAGTAGACTTTAAGATAACGAGTTCAAGAGAGACATATCATAATGATAAAATGGTCAGTTCATAACTGATCAATCATAGGTATGCATGCTCCTAGTAACAGAGCTTCAAGATACATGAACAGGGGCTTCCCTGGTGGCGCAGTGGTTGAGAATCTGCCTGCCAATGCAGGAGACACGGGTTCGAGCCCTGGTCTGGGAAGATCCCACATGCCGTGGAGCAACTAGGCCCGTGAGCCACAACTACTGAGCCTGCGCGTCTGGAGCTTGTGCTCCACAACAAGAGAGGCCGTGACAGTGAGAGGCCCGCGCACTGCGATGAAGAGTGGCCCCTGCTCTCCACAACTAGAGAAAGCCCACGCATAGAAACGAAGACCCAACACAGTCAAAAATAAATAAGTTAATTAATTTAAAAAAAAAGTAAGATTTAAAATAAAAATAAGGATACATGAACAAAAGTTGACAGCATTAAAGGGAGAAATAGACATATCCACAGTCATTATTAGAAAATTAACACTACTCTCTCAGCAATTGATAGAACTACTAGACAAAAAGATAAGTAAAATCATAGAAGATATGAGGAGGGCTATCAACTGTTTTGATCTAATGGATATGTATGCAACAGTGTGTAACAACTGCAGAGTACACATTTTTTTCAAGTGCACATGGTACATTCATCAAGATAGAACACATCCTGGGCCATAAAACATGTCTCAATAAATTTACAAGGATTAAAATTATATGGACAATATTTTCTGACTACAGTAGAATTGCATTAGAAGTTTAAAACAGTGAAAAGTCTAGGAAAACTCCAAATATTTGAAAGACAACACACTCCTGATCGGCTCCTTTTTCTCATTTGAGCCTCACCTTAAAATTTACCTCCTTTATGAGGCCTTCTCTGACTGCCAATTTAGGGTAAGCTCCCCAATGAAGTTTTACTGTATGGCTTTGCTTTCCTTTCATCGTAGTACTATTCACATTCCCAGATATTTTCTTCTTTGGCCGTTGGTTTAACTGTTTCCCCCCCCACCAGTATGTAAGTTCTAAGGAGGTAGGGATCTTTCTTTATTGTTCACTGCTAGAATGGTGACGAAACACAGTAAATGCTCAATAGGAATTGCTGAATGTATGAACAGTAAATACGGGTCCTCCACAATCCATCATAAGCTCATCTAGATGCTGATAATGAGAATCATGGTAACATCACCACTGATAATAATAAATAAGATTCTACTGGTATTCGTATTGCTCTGACACTTTAACTGCTGTAATCCTCACAGCTGCCTTGCAGTAGTACTTCTGTTATCCCCATTTTACAGAGGGAGAGACTGAGCTACTAAATATTGTAATCGGTGTCACTTGGATAGTGAAGAGGGAGCTAGAAAACGTGGGTTTTCCAATTCCATAGTGCTTGTTTTGAGCCATCAGTAGTTTGTGATGGGAGAGAGGAAGGCCGGTGGTTGTGCGTGCACATTGGTAAATGAGGCAGCACAAGCTCTGTCAAGTGTTAGAAACAAGGCTTTGGTCCTCTGCCTCAAAGCCACAGTCTACTTTCAACTAAAGATGGAGAAGGGTCTTTTCAATATTAATGTCAGTTTCATGTTTCTGTGGACCAGTCCTGATAATGACAGTATTTTAAACCAGTGGAGAAAGGATAGGTTAGTCAGTAAATGGTGTTGAAACAACTGACTGATATTTGGAAACAAACAAAATTAGATTACTGCTTTATGGAATAAATCTAAACAATTTCTAAAAGAAGTAAAGATTTAAAATTAAAATATGAAATCGTACACAAGGATGTTAGGGACAAAATGTAGGTGAATATTTAAGCTTGGATGAAGTGGCCTTTCTAAGTGTGGTAGTATGCCCTAGTTGAGCCTGAACTGGGATTCAGATTTTAGTGACTTTTAGTGATCCAGTGGGCCAGGACAGAAGGTGCAGCATATATCTGAGGGTTGGGAAGGAATCCCTTCACCTGTCTTATAAGAGCTTTTAACAGCTGTTCCAGCCTTCCTCTGCCGCAGGAGATGACTCATCTCCCACTATCCAGAGGAAAAAGGGACTAGGGGTTTTAAAGTATAAAGTGATAAACTCATTCATCCTTACCTTCTTGTCATGGGTTTCAGAGGAAGTGGTGTCCATCTTCTTGACCTAAGCCACTCCTTCTACAAATACTTTAAAATGTATTACTTTACAACAAGAAATTGTCAAGCACATAGGTGCCATCCTAAAATGTGTGAGATGATATCTCACTGTGGTTTTGATTTGCGTTTCCCTAATGATTAGTGATGTTGAGTACCTTTCCATGTACCTGTTGGCTATCTGTATGTCTTCTTTGGAAAAATGTCTCTTTAGATCCTCTGCCCTTTTAAAAATTGAATTGTTTGGGGTTTTGCTATTGAGTTGTATGAGTTCTTTATATATTTTGGATATTAATCCCTTATCAGATATATGATTTGTAAATATTTTCTCCTGTTCAATAGGTTGCCTTTTAATTTTGTTGATGATTTCCTTTCTTGTGCGGAAGCTTTTTAGTTTGGTGTAAACTAGTTTATTTTTGCTTTTGTTGCCTTTGCTTTTGGTGACAAATCCAAAAAAAAAAAAAAATCACGAAGAGTGTTGTCAAGGAGCTTACCACCTGTGTTTTCTTCTAGGAGTTGTATGATTTCAGGTCTTACATTTTGAGTTAATTTTTGTGTCTAGTGTAAGATAGTGATCCAGCTTCATTCTTTTGCATGTAGCTGCACCATTTATTGGAGAGATGTCCTTTCCCCATTGTATACTCTTGACTCCTTTGTCATAAATTAATTGACTATATATGCATGTGTTTGTTTAGGAGATGTCTCTTCTGTTCCACTGATCTATGTGTTTTTACGCCAGTACCATACTTTTTTGATTACTATAGCTTTGTGATATAGTTTGAAGTCAGGGAGCATGATGCCTCCAGCTTTGTTCTGCTTTCTCAAGAATGCTTTAGCTATTTGGGGTCTTTCATGGTTTCATACAAATTTTAAGATTGTTTTTTCTGTTTCTGTGAAAAATACTGTTGGAATTTTGATAGGGATTGTGTTGAATCTGTAGATTGCATTGGCAGTATGGTCATTTTAATAATATTAATTCTTTCAGTCCATGAGCACAGCATATTTTTCCATTTATTTATGTCTTCAATTTCTTTCATCAGTGTCTGAAAACTTTCAGTTTTTGGCACAAATCTTTCCCCTCGATTAAATTTATCCCTACGTATTTATTATTTTTGATGCAAATGTAAATGGGGTTTTCTTAATTTCTTTCCTGGTAGTTTATTATTAGTGTATAGGAATGGGCAGATTTTTGTATATTGATTTTGTATCCTGCAACTTTACTGAATTTGCTTATTACCTATAACAGTTCTTTGGTGGAGTCTTCAGGCTTTAAAGTATATATAGTTATCATGTTATCTGCAAGTAGTGACAGTTATATTTCCTCCATTCCAATTTGGATGCCTTTTATTTCATTTTCCTGAATAATTGCTCTGGCTAGGACTTCTAATACTATGTTGAATAAAAATGGTGAGAGTGAGTATCCTTGTCTTGTTCCTGATCTTAGAGGATATGCTCTTAGCTTTTCACCATTGAGTATGAGGCTAGCTGTGGGCTTGCCAGATATGGCCTTTATTATGTTGAGGTATGTTCCCTCTATACCCCATTTGTTGAGAGTTTTTATCATCAGTGGATGTTGAATTTTGTCAAATGCTTTTTCTGCATCTATTGAGATGATCTTATGATTTTTATCCTTCATTTTGTTAATATGGTGTATCATATTGATTGATCTGCAAATGCTGAAACATCCTTGCATCCCTGGGAGAAATCCCACTTGATCATGGTGTGTGATCCATTTAAGATACTGTTGAATTTACTTTGCTAATATTTTGTTGAGGATTTTTACATGTGTATTAGTCAGGAAATGTAAATTTTAAATTTAAATGTAAATTTTCTGTGGTATCCTTGTTTGGTTTTGATATCAGGGTAATGCTAGCCTCGTAAAATAAGTCTGGATGTATTCCTTTCTCTTCTGTTTTTTGGAAGACTTTGACAGGATTGGTATTAATTCTTCTTTAAATATTTGGTAGAATTCACCAGTGAATCTGCCTGGTCCTGGACTTTTGTTTGTTGGGGGGTGAGAATGTCTTATTTATCTTTATATTCCCAACCTCTAGGACAGTGCCTGGCTCATAGTGGATTGTGGTAAATATTTAAGGGTAAGTTAATAATATCAGCTAACATTCATTTAATATTTACTATTTTTTGAGCACATGCTAAACTCTATAGATGCACTATCTCATTTATTCTTCACAAGAACCCTGTAAGATGTGGTCTGTTATTTTCTTCATTTAGCAAATGAGGAGACCAAGAAAACTGGCTCAGAGACTACAAGGCTAGATTGAGATCACACAGTTAGGAAGTAGCAGAGCCAGGATCTGACTTCTGAGCTGGTGATCTTTACACTAGGCAGCAGTTATTGTGTGACCTTGGGCAAGTCACTTTCCTTCTCTGGTATTCCACTTCCTCATTGAAACTGATGGGGCAATCTAGACTATCTCTAAAGCCCCTTCCAGTTTTGCTACTCTATTACTCCATTAGAAGTAGAAGACAAAGTTATAACAAATTCCACGAAAATGGAAATCTCCTTAATAGAAAGACTTCCAGGTCCCAGTTAGTGCTCCATTTCTCTACAAACACTAATCATTACATTGACCTTTCCGTTGAATCAAAGAGCTTCGATGGTTTCTCGGAGTTCATTGCCTTCATATTTGGCCAACCCAGTGGACAGGGACCTTGAGCAGGTTCTTCGTCGCCAGCCCCAGAAGCCATTCCGGCGAGTTGAAGCAGAAATGGAAATTTAGGGCTTCCCTGGTGGCGCAGTGGTTGAGAGTCCGCCTGCCGATGCGGGGGACACTGGTTCGTGCCCCGGTCCGGGAAGATTCCACATGCCGCAGAGTGGCTGGGTCCGTGAGCCATGGCTGCTGAGCCTGCGCATCCGGAGCCTGTGCCCCGCAACGGGAGAGGCCACAACAGCGAGAGGCCCGCCCGCGTACAGCAAAAAAAAAAAAAAAAAAAAAAAAAAAAAAAAAAAAAGAAATGGAAATTTATTGAAGGATATTACGTGGTTCACAGGTTCTTCAGAGGGCTAAGCAGTATCAGACTGTGGCCAGGGACGAGGGCCAAGCCACACGGACATACTGTCCTGGAAAAGCTCCGGGTTTGCCACAGCGAGGTGCAGAGTGCAGTTCACACCATGGTACTGGACCCTGGGTGCCTAAGATTCCCCTGGGCTGCCCCGCAAGCACCAGATGCTTGGGCCCCTGGCCTCCCTACAAAACGGATTCTGCATGTTACTCTTGAGAAGAGAAGGCTCTCTGGCTCTGATTAGAGAACACCAGTCCCACACCTGCACTCCATCTTTAAGGGAAGCCAGGAATGTGGGTAGGCACCTTCTACCTTCAGGAAGCAGGACTTAGGATGTGGGCCACTCCCTAAACTGGGTGCTGGATGATCACACACACTGGTACAGTTGACCACTCTATAGATTTATTACACTGTTCTAGGAAGGCAGCTGGACCTCATCATATAAGTATGTGTCTTAAAACTGAGAACCTCTTTGAATTCGGACATTGAAATAATAGCGGCTAATACGCACTCTTGGTCAGGCCTTGTGTTAAGCTATGTACACACATTTTCCACTTAGGCCTCGCAACGCTCCCGTGAGGAATACACTATTGTCCTCCGTATGGATTACCTTCCTCATCTGACAGTTGAGGATACTGAGGCCCGGAGAGGAAGTACCGCGTCCTCTATCACTCAGCTAGTAAGTGGTGGAGCGTGGACTCGAACTGGGTGAGCCCCTGCCTCGTTTTGCCTTGGGCAAAGAGGTTTGTTGGGTTGACCAACAAACCCTGGTGCTGGGTCACATCTAGCTCTGGCCGTCCTCAGGTCTGAATCTGGGGTGTGCCCAAACCAAAGAGAATTTCCCGAGAAAATTAGGTTGACCAGATTTGTAAGAATCGTTATGCATCTTCCTCTTAATGTTTTCCTAATGTCAGTGAGTTTCAGACACTAAGATGCTCTTACGCCTAGTTAAAATTGAAGCTTTGAAAATGCTTGGGGTCTTTGTCGTTCACCCTAATGTTCTGGGAACTGGGTCCTGATGGAAAACTATCGCATAAACTCAGTTCCCTGGGGTCCCCACTTCGTACTATGCTGCTTCCTCAAGTTCACACTTGCTGTAAAGTTCTGGAAACCTGGTCTAGGGGAGGAAAAGAATTTTTCTTGACACTCATAGTGTCCCTGGCTGGGTCCGAAAATTAACCTGGCGAAGACAACTTAACGGGAGAAAAGAATACAAATTTAATATAAGTTTTACATGACACCGGAGCCTTCAAAAGGAAGTGAAGACCTGAAGAAACAGTTAAACCTGAGTGTTTTTATGCTGGGTTTGATGGAGAGCAGACAGCCGTGTAGAAATATGGTAGAACAAAGAGTATGAGGAAATAAGTGTAGTGAACTGGGGAAAACTTAGCAAGTCCTGTTTGGTTTCTTTTCCATGTTTCTCTGACTTGAAGATAAAGATGCTTCTTTCCTCCAGATATGGAGAAAATATCTCTTACAAGAGGGTCTAACGACCTGCTTCAGGGAAGAAGGGGAAGAGGAAGGTCAGAGAGACGTTCCTGCTTCTGCCATTTTTTCAAACTCCTTCAGCTTAAGATAGTCAGTATGCCAAGGTGCTGTGCGCTGCGGTAGTATGTCTTGAACGCCATCACTTGATAGAAGTGGTTCCTGTTCTTACCCCTTCACATGTATTCTTGCAGCTTTTCCAGACAGAGTCAGCAGCCACTTCGGAGAAACAAATATTTAAAACAAAATAACCCTGCCTTCCACCTTGCCATAAATATACGAGCATAAACTCTGGTTGTGAAATTCAATGCTTATTTGGCCTAAGGCAAAACCGTAAAGCAGTTTTATGGGCCCCATTCAGGATAGAGATAAATGCACCAGTGAAAATACACATAACTTGGGGAACACATGCAATTAATGATGACCCGAGGGAAGCACCCTCCCTCCCCAGGCAGACAGCTCTCCTGCATGGTACTGGTTAGAGAGACTTGGCAGGAGGCAGGAAGAGAAGATGCTGCTGCTTCAGCTCGAGATGACAAGTGAAGCCAGAAGGGGAAGGAAGTGGGAGGAGAGGCCAGAGCAGAGGGCCATAATTTCATTATGAATTCCTGCCTATTCAGAGCAGATTGTCCCCAAATTTGTCATTAAAAGTGCAATTTCCTCTATGAAAACTTTCCAAGGACCCCAGGAAAGATGCTGAGAACAGGAAGTGGGGCATCCAGTTATTCATGTGGGTAATGAACTTTATTCTGTATTAATTATTTATGAATTCTGAGTTCTATCCAATCTTTGTTTAGTAATAAAGTTAGTATTACTTTTTGTTCCTTCATTTGTGCGTTTGTCCAACAGACATTTATTGACTTTCCGCTGTGTTGGGACACTGGGCATACTGAGGAGGTCCTGGTTACTTACTGTCCTCTGATGCTTACTCTGTATCAGGAGAGGCAGACATTAAGCATCTAATTACACACCGAAGTTAAATAGTTATCGGGTTGTTATGTGCTATGACGAATCAAAGGATGTGATGAGAGCAGGTAACAGGAGAGGCTGACTCTGTCAGAGGGTCAGGAAAAGTGCATTTGAGCCTGAGGAAGAAAAAGCAATCAGATGCAAGGAATGGGTGTGAAAAGATGTAAAAGTGGTTTCTAAGCATGGGTTTATCATCTCTTTTTCTTATCGTCTTTAATTACATGAGGGTTTTTCTAAGCGTGATCTTTGAGCTACCTGCATCAGAATCACTTGGAAGCGTGTTAAAAATTCAGATTCCCGGGCCACTAAATCAGTATCTCTAGGAGCAGGGCCTGGCAAGCTGCACTTAAATATAGCACACTCCCCAGCCCGCCAACGTCCCTGAGATGATTCTTACCCTCACCGTTTGATTTGAAAGCCACTTTCTTATAGTAGAGGAAGCTTTATAATTCTTACAGAGGTTTCTGCTTATGACACTCTTTGATCCCCACTGCAAACTTATATAGTACACAAGCTAAGTATCATTATTCCACGTTTACAGATGATGTATCTGAGACCTGGAAAAGAGAAGGGTTTACCCCCTCATCAGTGAGCCTTGTGCCCTTCTCCTTATACCACGGTGGATTACAGTGGCCATACCTGCTTTACACATGGGATGTAATACACCCAGGAGTGGATTGCAAGCTTGAAGACATACTTACATTTCCTTCACAGTGATTGTTATTGGCATAGTATCACCTAGTAGTTCAGCAGGTCTAAAGTCAGACAGACCTGGAGTCTAGTCCCAGCTCTGCCACTTAATAGCTGTGTGACCTTCACTCTCTACTTCAGTTATCTCATTTGTTAAATAAGGATAAATAATAACGCCTACACCATTGAGTTGTTTCAAAGATTAAGTGAAGTACTGTGTGCGAAACACCAAGTGTAAAGCTTTTGAGTACTTAGTAAGTACTGCAAAGATGACAGCTGTTGTACCTATAATATTCAGGATCCACTGAATGTGCAGTAGTGTTACCTACTGAGTGAAACCCAGATAAAAATCACAAGAGATGTTACACATGGAGGGTTTAAGTAACTGTTATGAGTCATTCAGGCAAAAACATCTGAGACAACTCAGTAACAATCCAGCACCCAAATCTTGGTTTCTAAATACCATTATTCACTAAAGAAACCAGGTCTTCTTGAAGAAATGCTGCTTTAAGTTCTGGAGAAGGGAAAATATGAGGTGATCTGGAACATTTTATTGTGTCACAAAGTATTGAAGTGCTTAAAGACTGATGGGGACATGTCAAAAAGGGATGAGCTAGCCCGAATTGGCTCCCTCTTCTCAAATTTGGAACAGTTTGAACATCAGAAAAAAAATGACAGGGATGTTGACTATAACACATTGAGAAAAAAAATTCGTGAGTTGACAATGGTGGTTAAAAAGGTGGAACAGAGCCAGGAAAGCTTTTTTTAAAACAAAATTCCAGCAACTGTATGTGGAAGGAATGAACAGAGTTAGAAAAGTCACAAAATTTCTGTTTTGTAACACGTATAATAATCGGATTCAGGCAAGGATCATCATGGGAGGCTAAAATCTTTTGTTAAAGGTTGTTGGGAAAACATATTCAGTCTTAAAGATTACTTATATCAATATTATTTATTTTACTATTATATAAAGAGAAAAGTATATCTTTCCTATGGGGAGATCTGGTAAATACCAAATAATCAAATGATCAAATTTAACATCACAAATTATGAGACACACTGACATTATATTCCTCCTGATGTGATGCAGCAGGAAATACACAACCTCACCCATGTGGCATTATTGCCAAAATTGTCTAACCCGAATCAAATTGTAGGAAACAATCAGACAAATCCACGAGGATATTCTATAAGACAACCAGTCTCTACTCTTCAAAAAATTTACTGTTGTAAAAGATAAAAAGTAAAAACAAGGGAAGAATGTTCTAGAATCCAGACTCATGTTCTAGAATTAATGATGTAGAATGGTAAGTGATTTAGATTAAAGGAAACTAAAGACCTGGCAATTAAATGCAGTGTGTAGTCCTTGATTGGACCCTGGCTTTTAAAAAGCTATGAAACAACCCAAATGTTCATCACCTAACAAAGGGATAAACAAAATTTGGTATTTCTGTACAATGTGATCTTTTTCAACCAGGAAAGGAATGAAATAATACATGCTACAACATGAATGAACTTCAAGAACATTATGCTAAGGGAATGAAGCCAGATATAAAAGGCCACATGTTTTATGATTTTATTTCCTTGAAATTTCCAGAATAGGCAAATCCATAGAGACAGAAAGTAGACGAGTGGTTGTCAAGGGCTGCGGGGGAGGGGAGAATGGGGAGTGACTGATAATTAGTTACTGGATTTCTGTCTGGGTTGATGAAGATGTTCTGGAATTAGATACGGATGATGGTTACACAACCTTGTGAATATATTAAAACTCTGAATTGACTGCTTGGACAGAGTGAATTTTGTGATGCGTGGATCATATCTCAGTTAAAGTTATAAGGACATTGACTGGGGCAAGTGGGGAGATTTGAATACGAGTTGTCAGATGATATTTTTTCAATTTTAAATTTCCGGGATGTGATGATGGTATTGTGGCTGTATAGGAGTATGTCCTACCTCATAGGAAATATTGAGGGATGTGTTTAAGTATGAAGTACTGAGGGATAAAATTGTCATGATATTTGTACTTTACTTTGAAAGGAATCAGAAAAAAAGTATTGGGAGAAAGCAAATGTAGTATTTGAACAATTGGTGATGTAGGTAAAAGATATACAGGAGTTCATTGAAGTATTCCTTTAACTTTTTTGTAGCTTGACTTTTTCAAAATAAAACGATTTGAAGGGGGGCCCACTTTTGGGTGTCTATTACACACCAGACCCCTGCAGATTGTGACAAGGAAATTAGGAACGTGAAGGCACAGCCCTCCCTCCTTAGCGAATCCTCGAAGGAGAGTGAACTGTATGCCTCCCTTCAACGCTTCTCTTGGTCCCACTGGCATCAGAGACAAATGGTCAGGCTGTGTTCCAGAAAGTGACTCTGTGCTTGGGCTTCTTAGGTAGAGTGGGCTCCCTGACCATGTTGTCTGACTTGATAGCACTGTCTAGGGGTGTTGAGATCTTCCAGAGATAAAGCGTTAACTGTTATCAGTGAAATCGAAAGGGCAGTGAGATGCAAGTAGGTTGGGGGTGAAGGCCTAAGGACAGGACGGAAGAAGGAGGCGGCATGAGCGCCTATTTAGAGGGAAGGCAAATGGTCCCGGCCAGCAACCAGGGCTTGGCCATTGTTTGAGTAACAAGCAGGAAGGGAGGTGAGCCAATGCCCCAGCCCCATTTGCAGACTCTGAGTAATAAAACCGATCCTCGTGTGCTTCTCTGTTCGGGTCCCAGCTGCTCCTGGCTGGTGGTTAGAAAAGTCCCTGATTGTCCCCCCTACTCACGTCACCCCTTTCAACCAAGGAATCATTGTCATCTGGGGCCTCTTTTTTAAGCCTTTGTTCTATTATTTTTCCCTCAAGGATGCTAGGAGAGAGTCTGCTAGAGTTGAGCTAACTGGTGTTTACTCTTGGACCGAGATGGGCTGGGAGGGGTCTCAACTTGGAAGAGGGGTCGGAGATGTGGAAATGGCTGGTCAGCAGCGATGTAAGGAAAGTTTTGTGAGGCCTACTGGGGAGGGTGGGGAGGACTGGATTTCTGGTCCATCCCGGGCACTCAGGCCTTCTGTTTTTAAAACAGACGTGCTTCATCCTTCCCAGAGCTGGGGCCAGCGATGGGAGCTCAAAATGCAAAGTCGCAGCCAGGGAAAGATATTGACTGTTTCTTTTTTTTAAGCTAATATTCCAAATTTCTTATGAAAGTCAACTTAGACATTCAGGACACAGGAAACAAGGCAAGAGGCCGCAGCCAGCTGCCTCAGAGGACCCGGGACACTTTCTTAATAACATCCAGATGGTTCCACAGAAATTGTTAACATCTTGAAAAAAGAAAAAAAATCAACTGCAAGAGAAATGAGATTCAAGTGGTTTAGGAAGGACAGCCTGGAGGAGAGTCCCAAGGGATGAGAGTGGGTCTGAAATAGAAACCTCTGTGGTGGGATTACTGCTTCCTATGGCGAGGCTGGAGGGGAGTGGATGTAAAAGTCCAGGGTTTTAGTAGAGCCTTTGGTTTGGAAGGGAGCCCCAACAGAACTGAACTGAACTTCTGGTCATGTTTATCCATTTGCTACCCTGGGTTTGCAATAACTTCACACATTAATATTTTTTTGTTTGTTCTTGAGAGGACTATTTAACTCCCAAATATATCTGTTACGCTCGATAGGCCCAGGGCTTAGAGCCCATGAGATTTTAAGGGCCTCAGGCAATATTTAACCCTGAAAAAATTCTATATAGGGAGAGTATTTTTGTTATATATATATATATATATATATATATATATATGAGATAGCATAATATAAATGTATTTTTCAACATATGAAAAGAAACCCAGGGACTTCCCTGGTGGTCCAGTGGGTAAGATTCTGTGCTCCCAATGCAGGGGGCCCAGGTTCGATCCCTGGTCGGGGAACTAGATCACGCATGAGGCAACTAAGAAGGCTGCGTGCCGCAACGAAGATCCCGTGTGCCACAACTAAGACCCAGAGCAGCCTAAATAAATAAATATTGAAAAGAAGAGAAACCCGCAAAATTTAGATCAGTAAATGTGTAATTTAATGCCTGCAATAGCTAGCATCATGGCAACTGAATCAGCTTAAATTGTGTCCATTAGATACTTTCATTGGAGAATAATTTATATGTTACATTTTTGCATTTCCCACGCATTGTTCAGACATTAGTTCCCTAGACCCAAATAATTTTTTTTAAAAATTTATTTATTTTTGCTGTGTTGGGTCTTCGTTTCTGTGCGAGGGCCTTCTCCAGCTGTGGCAAGCAGGGGCCACTCGTCATCGCGGTGCGCGGGCCTCTCACCATCGTGGCCTCTCCTGTCGCAGAGCACACGCTCCAGACGCGCAGGCTCAGTAGTTGTGGCTCACGGGCCCAGTCGCTCCACAGCATGTGGGATCGTCCCAGACTAGGGCTCTAACCCGTGTCCCCTGCATTAGCAGGCAGACTCCCAACCACTGCGCCACCAGGGAAGCCCCCCCAAATAGTTTTTAAAGTGAAATTTAAAAATCCTTCCATAATCTTACCAGGGAAGAAACACACGTCTTTAAGAGGGGATATAAGTGTTGTGTAATATGTTTACATCAAGTGGGGAAGAGTGGAGCCCTCAAATGAAGAGCCCAAGGGCGTAGGAAGGCCTTAACACGATCCCCCTTTTTCTAAAGAGGTGTGTTTCTTCTGCCCTCTCCTCTCAGTTGCCTTCGCCCAAGGAAGAGGAAATGGTTTGTTTGTGGAGTGTAACTGTTTGCACGCAAATCACTTACTTACTTGGAAACAAAAGTCTGGGAGAGGGAAGTGGGGACCACAGATTCAGGGCTCAGTCGGCATTCAGCAAGCTGCCCCGTGTCACGCCTCTCACCTGGGCCACTCAAAGCCCGTTAGAGGCACCTCCTGCCTCCCACCCTGTTTGAGTGTCCCCCCACCGTAGTAGGATTGGCTTCTCTGTCTGACCGAGATAATAGGAGATAGAGCTGGAGCGACTGGTGAGGGCAGGTTGACTGGCCTTCCTTGCAATTCCCATATCCTAAATAGCATGTAGGAGTGGGGCATGAACAGTAAGAATATACACATCCTGGTACTGTTGGTCTGAAATGCCTAGGGTATTTAGTATGAAAAATCCGTGTATAATTGCAAAAACAACCAAACCAAACCAAACCCCAGAACACCTAGTACAGGAATCGGAATTTTCTACACCAAGCAACATTACCAAAGAAAGACCAGCAAAGAGAGCCCAGAACTGGGTTATGGAGTGCTAACCAGGTAAACTCATTAGATGGGGGCATCTCTTTCCTTTGGGAGAACATTGACATTGAAACTTTGGCTTCTTGGGATTCAGCTGGAGGACTCCTTGGTGGAATGCAATGACTCCTTCCTTCCTCCCCAAACTGAAATCCGGGCTATTACAATTCCAAATGGACACAGAGTCCTGCCAAGTTTATAGGAAATTGGAATGACAGTGTAGGTTCCCACCGCTGGGGATACCAGAAGCTGAAGGCTCTGAGAATAAGTAACATTTCCCTTGTGATTCCCAAATGAGTCTATTTTTATTTTAAGGGGCTCTGTGTTTTCATTCAGTTTTGTGAACTGAGGAATCCATATGGAATTTTCACCAGCTCTACTAAAATAAAAGCATGCAGCTTCTCAGCAGTGTACTGAAATAGCTGCTATGATAGGTCAGAGAGAACTGCAGAATTCACTTCTCAAGATCTGTGAGAAATCATCCACTGATTTTCCATGGGTGCCTTCTAAGCACGTGGCAGAGTACGTACAGTATCAACTGCTTAATTCATACACAAGAGATATTGTCTTTGACATGGTATAGTTCATCATTTAAAAGAAGTCATAAAGTAGCTGCTCCGAGATGGACAGCTTGTATTAATTTAATACACATGAAATACAAGTATATATATACTTTGATTTTAAGTGCGGGATTTTTTGTGGGGCGAGGGTGTCGAAAGAGACTCACAAGTAAGTCCCCATGTATAAAACAGATATATTTTTATTGGTAATTTTAAGAAAGATTTCTTAAAAATACGCATTATTAATAATTATTTAACAATCTTGTTTGCTTCTTGATGGTATTCTTTCCAGCTTCTTCAACTTGAACCTCTGCCTCCCTGTTCCCTCTGTAGCATAAACTCCACAAAACAAGGAGCTTTCCTGTCTTGACTCTATACTCCAGAACCAGAATAGTGCCTGAGACATAATAGGTGCTCAGTAAATGGTTTTCCCCCTCATTCAGTCAACAAATAGAAAATTTCCTTCTCCTTCGCTTTTTAATGGGTTTGTTATGGAAAAAATGAAAAGGTTAGTTGTGGGAAAAGGCATTACGCATTTTCATACAGACGACTGGGTTTTCTATCGTCCTTGGGGCTGTTTGTTTGGTCTTATGCCGCCTGTGAGCCGAGCAGTGTGCGACATCGTTTGTTTTTCAAGTATTCGCTCTGTACCAAGCACTGTTCTAGGGAGAAAATATCCTGTATCCGTGGAACTTGTTTCAGTGGGGAGAGATGGACAGTAACCAGTAAATACATATTCTTTCAAGTGGGGATAAATACTACGAAGAAAAGTAAAGTAGGGTAAAGGGGTAGTTGGGGAAGGTTTCTGTTGGGGGGGGGGGGGCATGCGAGAGCACCTTGCCGGGAGTGTAGGAGCAGACTTGGCTGACGGCTGGAGGGAGAGCAATGTGGGTAGTAGTGGGTGCTTGCCTGGCGGGGGGAGGGGGCTGGAGCACAGCCAGGGAAAGGTGTGGCCGTGAGGTGGGAGAGGAAGGCTTGGAGGCTGGTATGGATGTGGACTTTTACTCCTCATGAAATGGGGAGGCCCCCCAGAGGGTCTAGAACCAAGGGGTGCCCTGACTCGGCTTAGGATTTCCAAGGTGAAGAGAATGGGTGAAGGGGGTTGGTGAGAGGAGAGCGGCGAGTTAGGAGGCTTTATAGTAACTCAGGTGAGAGGGGGAGTCTCCTAGACCAGTGGGAGTGGTGAGAAGTGGTCAGGTTCCAGATAGGCTTTGAAGGCAGGGCCAATTGGATTGGCTGATGGTTTGGAGGTGGGGTGTGAGAGAGGGAGCTTTCAGACTGAGCGCTTGGCAGAAAACCCTGGTCGTTTAGTGAGATGGAGAAGACTGGGAGATGCAGGTTTGGGAAGAACTCAGGAGTCGATTTGGGGTCGTGTCTTAGGTTTCAGCACCTAAATAGAACCTGTAGGGCCCAGATCCAGTAGGCAGTGGGTGGAGTCCTAGCTTGACACATTCGCTGGCATGATGACCACTGAGTCCCAACTAGCCAAGGGCCTAAGAACATGGGCCAAACGTGGGGCCAGTGTCCAGCTACACAGATGCTGAAACGAAGTGGTCTCACATCTGCAAGTCTGGAGCAATGCTCCTCCATCGTTACCAGAAAAAGGAGTCTCTGATTCCCACCTCTCTGAGTCAGCCTCAGGGGGCCGGTTTAGTCTGTTCATGTCACTGTTCTCTTCCTTTGTCTCTATACTCTTATGCTATTTCTTGATCAAGGAACCATAAAGTGACTTGTTTTTAACAAGACAGAAAGCCACAACATGGAGGTTCACTTTGGGGTTTAAACATTTGGCTTTTTACTGCTAACTGGTGGCCTGTAGGCTGGGACACACAAAAGCATCCTAATTGTAATTCCTAGTGAAGAGCTATCCCGTGCATGTCTGGGAACCTGCTGTAAGTGACAGGTACAACAGGGGCAGGGACGCTTCAGGTCCCTCGTGGCAGAGACTCCCTGAACCACCAGTCTTTGGTGGCTCTGAAGACGGGTGTCCGATAGGAATGCCTGGAGAGCTGCCACTATCTTCTCTGCAAGAGGAATTAGTCCTTCCTAAACTTGGGCATCTCTGAAGTCCCAAGTCCTTTATGACTGTTAACACTACTGTCTGTGGTCCCCAGGGATCCTGTTTAATCAGCTGACGAATTCCTCTTTCCTTGATTCTAAATCTGATGCCCCACGGGCTTTTCCCATAGTATAAATAGTATTCTATTCCAGTGCATATCATCTTATTCACAGGAAATAGTCTCTGAATTACATCACCAACCAGTTCTACTGTATTCTGCGGACGTTTATTGTGGAAGTTTCATGGGAGTGACATCGCTTCTGTCCCCAAGAGTTAGTATATCCCATTCATGTTCAAGATTATAGAGCTGGGTTCAGAGATGGGAGAAACAGGTGAGTGAAACTCCAGCACATTTTGCTGTCCTTTCATTCTTAAAATATTAGCAAAACATTTTTTCTAAGCTTATAAAGGTAGGTATATGGCAAAGCACGGTACTTTTCCTTAACTATGCCATTCGGTGAGATGATATTTATCTTTGAAAAGTAGGTACTTGGGCAAGGGAAAGTAGGTTAGATCAGTGTTGGAGAAACCACTAACCATCTCCCAGGATCTACTCTTCCCTTCTTCTGTGGTAATAACATAGACACCCCAGTTTTAAGATGTGCGTATAGCTACTTGGCATTAAGACGACATTTCCCAGCTTCCCTTGCAGCTAGGTAGGCCAAAGGACTGAGTTCTGGCCAATGTGAGTAGGTAAAAGTGCCTGGTGGCAGCTTCCAGAAATCCCACTTAGGAGGCATTATGTGTACATACTTTGCCCCTTCTTCTTCACGTCTTCCTCCATCCTGCTCCCTGAAATGTAGAAGCAGCCATCTTGCCCCATGAGGTTGAAGCCATGCACGATGAAGCAGCAAGAGAAAAGGCGTAGCCCACTGTGCCCTGTCTTTGAGGCCTTTGTTTCGATCTTAAATTTTTAATTAATGAGTTAATTAATTAAGTAAGCAAGCCCCTTTGTGGCTTGTGGGATCTCAGTTCCCCGACCAGGGATTGAACCTGGGCCACGGCAGTGAAAGCTCTGCAGTGAAAGCCCAGAATCCTAACCACTAGGCTGCCAGGAAACTCCCCTGAGGCCTTTTACATGAGGGAAAAAAAAGGACTTTTATCATATTTAAGGTGCGGTTACTTGAGATTTTCTGGTCCTCACAGCTGAGCCTAATCCCAACTCATACAACCATATCTAATCTTTCCTTGAACTAGAGGGCTCAGGGCACAATATCATTCTCAGCCGAGGAGAACAATGTACCCGTTCCTGCCAAGTCACCAATCTTTCGTCTCCCCAAGATACTGCACTGTATCATTCGGATCATTCTTCATAAGAGCCTCGTGTAGCGTGCATCACTTAACTACCCGAGAACCAAAAAGTGAAAATAATGGTGTCATACCTAATGCGATTTGAACTCATGTCCCCTCAGCCACAGGAACATTGTCCTCCACTTTTGTGTTTCTGTCACTTGGACTCTAGATATAGATGAATAAAGCCAACAGAGTTTCTAAAGGCAGGTGAGAGGGGCGCCCCCCACTCCTGGAGACTGGTTTTTATGATCACAGAAGTAACACACGTAAAAAAGTCAAAACCGTCTATGAGAAAACATGCCCCATACCCCCAGTCCCGCTACCTCAAAGTCACAAAAGCTTTGGGGACACCCTTATAGAACTTTAACATATGTGTAGAGCCCTTCTTTTTTTTTTTAAAAAGTGAATATATACATAAATGTATATATGTATAACATAAATGGGAACATATTACATACACCATAGTATACTTTGTTTTTTAAATTAAATAATAATTATAAACATCCTTCCAAATCAGCATCTACACATTGACTTCTGTCTGATGCATCGTATCCCATTGTACAGCAGGTGTCCCACAATTAATTTAAGCAGTCTCCTGTTAATGGCCATTTCTTCCAGAGTTTTGCCATGATAAACACTGGTGAACAGTTTCACTTGTATGTATATCTTTGTGCATATGGACCAGTGTATCTGTAGGAGTAAATCATAGACTTGGAGTTGCTAGGTGAATTGGTATGTTAAATATGTAAGCAGTGCCCTCTGCGTTTATACTCCCACCAACAGGATCAAGCTTTTTAAACTCAGGTTCCCCTCAGGAGCCACAACTTAACGTTCAGTTTATTTCCTGTTCGCTTACTACTTTGTTAATTGGGGTTTCTGTTCAAGGCAGACATCTGCCTTGTCAAAAGACAGATGAGAAGCAGGTGAGTGATCTGCTTCAGTTTAATACTGTGTATCGTTTAAAGGGGATTATGAGCAAAAATCCCACCTTATTGCTGAGAATATGCTAGCAGTGTTTCCTGTTTAAGGTCTGGGCCTAGTGAGCTGAAGGGCTTTGGGGAGAAAGGATCAGCGGTGCAACTAAGAATGTAGAGGCCAGCCTTCTGGATCCCAGACTCCAGAGAAGTTATTCCACCACAAAGACAAAAGGGACTTTGAATATCGTTGGAAATAGAAAGATACCTTATATAAGGGCTGGGAGAAGGTCCAAATTTAGGGTTTATTCAATATCCCATGATCTCTAACCACCTACCCCTACATTTAACACTTCCCTTCTTTTCTCAGGACCTTTTATTTATTTTATTAAAAAAAATTTTTTTTTTCATTAAATTTAATTTAAAAAATTTTTTGGCTGCATTGGGTCTTTGTTGCTGTGCGCGGGCTTTCTCTAGTTGTGGTGAGCGGGGGCTACTCTTCGTTGCGGTGCGCGAGCTTCTCATTGCGGTGGCTTCTCTTGTTGCTGAGCACAGGCTCTAGGCGTGCGGGCTTCAGTAGTTGCAGCATGCGGGCCCTAGAGCGCACGGGTTTCAGTAGTTGTGGCATGCAGGCTCAGTAGTTATGACGCATGGGCTTAGTTGCTCCGCGGCCTGTGGGATCTTCCCAGACCAGGGCTTGAACCCATGTCCCCTGCATTGGCACGAGGATTCTTAACCACTGTGCCACCAGGAAAGTCCCTCTCAGGGCCTTTTAAAAAAAACCCTTAGAGTATGTAAAGGGGTTCATGTAACCCCTTTTAAAAAAAAGCCCTTAGAGTGGTGATGGGTTATTTAAAATGTTATCCAGAGCCCAGTAAGCTGCTTGGATAAATGCTTGGAACAAAAGGAGAAGCTTTGCGACTGTTTTGCTGATACGTTCATGCTCCCTAGACTCCTAGCTGTCGTCCAATTTAGAAGAAGAGGTCCTTGTATCAGAGGAGGACACGGGGAGTCAGAGCATTTCCCCCCCACCGCACTGGTAAAAGGGCTGCTCAGAAGCCCAAACCCCAGCCTCACTTCAGGGGACAGGCCCTGCCCAGCGTTCTTGGCGAGATTGTCTTAGAAGTAGGTAGCACCCTCTCCTGGGCTAAATCCAAATGTTTTCCGTTTGTCCTGAAGTCATCTAGGATAATAACCGGCATCTCCCTGTCTCTGGTAAGCTCTGCCCCATCACTGCCCCCTCCTGGCCCCTTCTAGTTTTTATTTGAGCGGTGCTCTGGACTGTTTGCAAACCAGTTAACATTGGACATTAGAGATTCCAGGTAAGATTTGTCAGGGAGTAAGAACTTATTTGCATACTTACTATGGGCAGGACACCAGGGCAGGGGTGCGAATGAAAATAAATAAAAGCTTATAGTTACTATAGATAAGGAATATGAAGAATGAATAGTTAAATGCACACAAAATACTATTTTAAACAATTATAAGACAACAGAAGCACTGAAGGGACTCCACTTATGGCAGAAATTTTGGAGTGGTGAGGGGATATTTGTTACCTAGCAGTCTCCTTATGAAATGGCAGATGCTAGGGAAGGAGCTGCCCAGAGAAAGGGGGTAAATCCTCACCCCTAAGAAGTAGTCTCTGGAAATAGTTGCATTGGAAGTTCCTTTCACTGAACCAGTTAACATACAACTGCAAATTTTAAGCCTCTGGGAACCCTTTACCACCTACCACCATTTTCTACCTTCTTTTTTCTTCACTAGACATTAGTATCTCAATGAAATTTACAGAAAGCGAAGAGATTTTAATGGTGCCATCTCAATTCTGTGTTCTAGTTGCTATTTCATCCAGACATTTATTCTAACTGGCATGTAGGTTCTGCTTTCTCTAACTCTGTCTATGTGCTAAAGACCATGAGCACCGTTCATTTTATCTCATAAGTCACGTCTGTTTTGCATGTTCAGTTTTCAGTGTGGCAACACCAACAAACATGGCTGTCGCTTAGTGGGTCCTTACCTGAAGCCAGGCACAGATGACGCTACATCTTTTCATTTGATGCCCACAGTTACCCGATGGGATAAGAATTATCTCTATTATCCCTGTCTTTACAGATGAGGTGTTTAAGGTTCAAAGACGTTCAGTAACTTGCCCCAGTGGCAGGGATAGGATCTGACCCCGGAAGTCTAGCTCTCGAGGCCTTGTTTTTTTGCCTACGTTGTATATTGTCCGCCTTAGCGTTTGCAAGTAATTAATAAGTGTGTGACTGAGGAAATAATCGTGTGACCAGGTATAGTTCATTTCATAAAGATGCGATTTGGGTATGGTGCAGTTGAGCTAGGGAGGAAGTAAAGCATTTCTGTTGGCCTTTTTGCCTGTTTTGTAATAGAGGAGGCAGTGGGAGCAGGACTGGCTGATTCCAGCACACCCAGCACACACCCTCAGGGTCATAGCCAAGACTCAGTGAACGTTTACCATGTCCTGGGAAGCACTCCAGCTCAAACCCGGCATGTTGTTTCATTTAATCCTCATGACAGTCTCACTTTACAAGACAGGCTCAGAAAGGTGAAGCACCCTGCCCAGGGTCACACAGCTAGTAGATTGGTGGAGTCAGGACACTTGACCGCTGCTCTGCTGAACTCCTCTTACGTGCCATGAAGGAGCTTCTAAGAGCTTCACTTTCTCAGCCCATGAGGGAAAGGTCAGATTGTCCACCCTGCGCCCCCGGCCCCTGAACAAATGTCCTGCCACCTCCCAGAGCATCCCCTCTGAGATGGGGGTGGTGGGCAAGAGGCCGGAATCTGCCAGGACTCTGTCAGATGTGTGCGCTGGGAAAAGTTCCTGGTCCTGAGCCTTTGAAGGAATGTGTCTGCTCCAGGCAAACCCAGGATGGACCTAGAAGTATCGTATTGAGGCCCAGGAGGAGACTGCAAAGATATTTGGACTCTTAAGTCTGTAAAATGTGTCTTCTCATTGTCTTCAGAAGCAGGAGTGCGTCTTGTACCTAACTCTGCTGGTCGGTCATACCATTGGTACTTAAAAAATATAAGGAAGGAAGAAAGAAAGGAATGAATAGATGGATGGATGGATGAATGAATGAATGATGGACAAGGAGAAGGCAGCACCTGTGTTTGGGTAGAAGTCTGCTTAGGAATCTCTTTCTACCAGTGGTTCCGGATGCTCTTATGAAAAATACCTGTAACATATGTTTTCAACTGGATTTTGAGTGTGGGTCTCTGGAGGCAGAATACTGGGGGTCAGATCCTTGCTCTGCCACCCCTAGCTAGTTGTCTGTGGCAGGTCACTGAACCTCTCTGGGTCTCAGTATCCCCTGGAGGGTTGTCGTGTGAGTTAACATACGTGATGCGCCTGGCTCCAGTGAGCATTTGGTAAGTGCCAGGAATGGTCATCGCAGTCCCAGCATGCCAGGCCAGCTGGAGTCAGTGTGGCCGCCGTGCTTGACAAGGGCATCAGGGACTTGTGTCCCTCAGCATGTGAGTGTAACTGCTCAGTCCCAGGTTGAACCTGAACGTAGGGCAACAAACACCTGGCCCCAAATATAATTTCCTCTTGCAGCTCACTGCAGCCGTGAGGGCATCGCAGGGGGAGGGCCGGGGAGTGTGGCACGGTAACCCCATAATTTCCAGAGCCCTTCTCCTAGACTGACACATAATTGTCAGATTGTTTTATGAGAGCAGCTTCCTGCCCCCTTCCTGCCTTGCTTCCAAATGCGCTCATTCCCGAGGAAGCCTCACTTCTCCCTCTCGCCCTTAATAGCTCCTTTCCTGCCTGCCCCGGGGGCTGGGCCGATTTCCTAAATCACTCAGAATTGGCTTCCAGCGCTGGCGCCCAGGGTGGGCTGTAGGAGAGGGTGCGTTTGTTCTAAGTGGCTTGTGACCCAGAGGTCAGAGATGCTTCCATTCTGTTTGATGTCTTTCCCAGGGGGCCTTCCTTCACCCACCCCTTCTCCTTCCCTCCCGAGCTGACTTTAATTCTAAGGTCACGAAGAGATTAAGGAACCAAGTCCTGCTGCTTTTCCTAACCAGTGTGGCACTGGAGACCCAAGTGGGCGAGGGGCCGGTGGGTTGGGGGTAATAGGTGCTGGAGGGCAGGATCCCTGCCTCAGTTCCTCAGCCCTTTAGCCCCTTCCTCACCCACACTCAGGGGATTTCAGAATATTCCATTTCAGATTGAGCTGTGAAAGATTCATCCAAGAGATTCCTCTCCGTCTGGGCATTTCCCTGTCCCTCTCTCTCCAAAAGCCCACACTTAGGAGGAAGTGATAAGTCCTAACATTTTTAGCTTATTTTTTCCCATTTGAGGAATTTCAGAGGAAGCAACATGGGGCGTTTTGTATTTTCACTGTATTTTTTTTTATTGCTAAAGCAATACACAATCACGGTAGTAATTTCAAAAGAATCATTTCCAGACGTAACCACCCTTCACAGCATTTTGTATATCCTTCCAGAAACGTTCTCGGCACATACGAGCGTACAAATCTATATGTATTTTTAACACAAATGAGAGCAAATTGGACATCTTGTTCGACCACTTGCTGTTTTTCACTTTGTTTTGACTGTTTTTCATTTCAATAAATTCAGATTTACTCATAAAAAAAAAAGTGCTCTAGAGCGTTCCATTGTGTGAAGGTACTAACGTATTTAACAGCTTCCTGTTAATGAATATTTAGGTTGTTTTGCTTTATTACAAACAATGCTACCTATATCCGTATTCAAGTCAGAGTAACTTCCACTTAGAGGTGTATTTTTTGGATTAAAGGGTCTGGGAAGTTAACATTTTGACAGGTGTCAAATTGTCCTTCAGAAAGGTCATACCAGTTTAAAGTCCAGAATTAATGTATGAGAATGCCTGATTACCTACACCGTCACAAATGCCTGTAAAATCAAACTTTTTAACGCTGTCGACCTTAAAATAAGTGTATTTTATTATTATTTAAATTAATATTTCCTTCAGAGTAGTCATCCAGCCTTACTCCCAGATAAATGAGCATTGTTTGATGAACTTCCTGCTCATGTAAACTTGACCATTTTCCTATTATATTATTTATCTGCATCTTAATGAGTTGAGAATCTCATTATATATAAAGGAAAATAATCCTTTTCTGTCCCAAGTATTTATCAGTAGTTCCCCTTTGTATCAATTGCCATTTGGTTGTGTTTATTTTTTTTCCAGCTAATATGTGAAAAATTATTTTAATGGCAAACTTGTCAATTCTCTCTCTCTCTTTTTTTTCTTCTGGACATACTCAGAAACTCTAACATAAACGATGAATTTTTTAAAAAGTCACTCATGTTTTCTATTTGTTACATTTAAATCTTTAATCCTGCTAAAATTTGAGGGGGGGAAGAATAAATGATACAATAGAGGGCAAATTTATTTCTCACATAGCCAGTTGTTCCATACTATTCATTAACTAATGCATCTTTTCTTAGCACTTTAAAAAATGAAACTTTTTAACATAAAAACACTTACCATTCCATAATGATGGCTTTCCCAATGTGTGAAGCTCTTTCGAGAAGAAAATAATTTGATCCTTGACTAACTTTAAGGACACTGAGACCCATCTTCACGAAAGAAGCACAAATTAATTGCTAATATTGGCTAGGTCTTTGTGAAACCAATGAAACCTAAGATGGATTTCCAGAGGCTGTGTTTTCCATTCATTGAGTCCAGGAGCCCTCTGTTGCCACTTTGTGTAGTGGCCTATGGGATCACAGAAATGATTACCAACAGTATTTGCCCTCAGGAAGTTTATAATCTAATAGGGAAGTAGTGGGTCTTTCATTTTGTGGAGTGTGCCTGCATTCATATGTTTACAACTCATTGAGGGGCCTTCAGTTCCTGGGGCCTTGAAAATGTAAGAAAAGGAGATTTACATTTGTTGAATCCATTCTTGCAGGAAATGAGCTATTAAGTAAGTGAAAATTGGAACAGAACCGAAAATATTGTAAGTTAGCTGCATTTTAGGAATAGGTACTCTGTGTGTTTTCATTTGCTGTAGAAACAAAGTCCTTTCTGAGGAGAGCCCCCTCAGATTTAGAATTTCAGAGTTGAGGGGTCAAAAGGAGAATAACTATAAATTATTATATCCATTTTACTGAACTCAAGCTCTGTGTCTTACTCATGGTCATTGCTCAGTAGCACAGGTTGTAATCCAGCTCTTTCTGCTCAAGAGTTGTGATAATTAATATTGTTAGTTGCCTACCCAGTAGCTACCACCACAACCCTTTATGCCTTCGTGTGCTGGGAACACTGGTTTTGTATGGGGTGAGTGTGCCAGCCTAAGACAGTCACGCTGTCCCATTTCCTTTCCTAAGTTTCCCTTTTAGAGACCTTTTGCAGCTAGGGGACTGTGTTAGTTCATTCGGGCTGCCATAAAAAAACACCACAGACCGGGTGGCTTAAACAACAGAAATTTATTTCTCCCAGCCTGGAGACTAGAAGGCCATGCTCAGGGTGCTGGCAGGATCACTTCCTCCTGAGGCCTGTCCCTGGGCTTGCAGATGGCTGCCTTCTCGATGTGTCCTTCCTCGTCTTTCCTCTGAGTGCAGCATCCTTGATACACCTCAGTGTGCCAAATCCCCTTGTCTTATAAGAGCACCAGTCAGACTGGATCGGGGCCTACCCTAATGGCCTTATTTTAACTTAATCACCTCTTTAAAGGCCATGTCTGGAGTACAGCCCCATTCTGAGATACTGGGGTTAGGGCTTCAACATATGAATTGAGGGTGGGGGCTGGGGCGTGCTGCCTTCAGCCCATAAAAGGGACCAAACCTAGTTGGGCCATTGAGACCTAAAGAGAAATCTACTGAGTCCTACTAGGTTGGATTTTCTTCCCAGATCAGTGGACCCTTGTGAAGAGAAAGCATGGGATGGTGATGCCTGGAGCAGTGGCAGCTATCTTGACATCATGAATTGAAAAATGTAAGCACAAAAAGCCTCTCTCCACACTGGGTATGATTAAGCAGAAGGATGGAAAGACAGACCTGCAACCTTCCCAAAATTGTTGAGTTGCTGAATGAACTCTGAGATCGTCAATTTCCAGACTTCTTGTAAGTGAAGAATAAATGTCCCAGCAGGGGTAATGCCATTATTAGGTTTTCTGTTATTTGCAGCAGAAAAGATTCCTAACTAATATGTAACTTCATTATTTCTTCAGTGAACTTTACTGACTCCCAGGGGGAGCATGGCTCAGCTCTCTCATGATAATTTTGAAACATGGGGATGCTACTTCTCTCAACAGCCTGCAAGGGCTCATCAGCCAGGAATTCATCTTAAAGCCTCCAGAGAGCTTTTACCTTTTCTGTTCATGCCAACTCCCCAGAGAGAGAGTTTTAGGAGTTCACTTTATGCTAAATCTGGCTTTTGTTTATTTATAAAATTACTCCTATAAAGTTCTCA
Organism: Phocoena sinus; assembly: GCF_008692025.1. Classification (NCBI taxonomy): domain Eukaryota; kingdom Metazoa; phylum Chordata; class Mammalia; order Artiodactyla; family Phocoenidae; genus Phocoena; species Phocoena sinus. The sequence continues at coordinate 52,974,258 of NC_045765.1, read as the reverse complement.
GGGCTACCAGGGTTCTCATATTCAAGGATTTGGTGAACAAATCTGTATTCTCTCTGTGCATGAACTCTTGTCTTTATGGACCTTAAACGTACCCTTTCTTATGCTGATGATTGGAACTGGAGGTTGGGTGTTCAGAGAGGGTTTTGATTTCTATTTTAGATCCTTCTTTGTGGCTTTACCGTGTTTAAATAATAACGTGTTCACCATGTTATTATTTAACGCATGACTACAAATTGTGGTAACTTGGAAGGGGGCAGGAAGGAAACAGAGCCCATCTCTTAATCTTCGTCTTTGTAATGAGAGCCCTAATATGTTTGTGCCTTTATTATATACTATCTTATCTCTTTGAGTTACCATTCAAGGAAGTGTTTCCCCATCTTGTGAAGGAAAGAGATGAAATGGGAGGTGCTGTGGCAATGGCAAGTAAGAAACAGTCTTTGGAGTTATTCTGTCTAGGTCTGAATTGTGCCTCTGCCCCCTACCAGTTTTGTGACCTTGGGTTCGTTACCTGACCGCTCTAAGCTTCAGTTCCCTCATTTAGGAACAGGGGAGGAAGATAGGGTTCAGGTCATAGAGTTGTTGAGAGGGTTCAGTATGTACTCTCAGCCGAGGGCATGGCTCAGTGCCCAGCATATCATAAACACTTGTGAGGCGTCTGCTATGCTCTTGCTACAAGGTTTCCATGCTGTGCCATCATCATGGATTTTACTTTCTCAGAATTGTATTTTAAAAACTTTTATTTTGCTATAATTTTAGGTTTAAAGAAAAGTTGCGAAGAGGTACAGAGGGTTTTCATATACCCCTCACCCGGTTTCCCCCATGTTTAACATCTTATATTGCCATGGTGCATTTGTCTGAGAAACTAGGAGACATGGGTACATTACTATTAACTCAGCTCCAGAATCCAATCCACATTGCATTCAGTTGTCCTGTCTCCCTAGGCTCCTCTGGTCTTCCGGTTGCTCAGTCTTTCCTTGCTTTTCATGACCTTCACAGTCTCGAGGAGTGAGTCCTGGACATTTGAGCAAAAGTAGGAAAACCCATGCTACTTCCCCCAGCCTGTACCTTTTCTGTTCCAGAGTCTCCTGAGCCCACAGACAAGAGCAGAGGGCACTGATGATCAAAGGAGGTGAACTGCATCCTTCTGTTCTGAGGGTGCATGTACATCTGCTTTTGGAGGAGATCCTTTTGGAAGACTCCACTTGCAACAGGGTTCTGTATATTGATGGAGGGCAGAGTAGGGTGTCCCAGGGGAAAGCTTTGATATATTTGTGGTCAGCTTGGTAACTGGTAAGTCTTGCTTCTCATTTCTTTTTCTTTTCTTTTTTTTTTTTTTTTTTTGGCTACGCCACGCAGACTGTGGGATCTTAGTTCCCTGACCAGGGATTGAACCCGGGTCCTCGGCAGTGAGAGCACAGGGTCCTAACCACTGGACCACCAGGGAACTCCCATGTGTTGCTTCCCATTTCTGTTGAGAACTGGGTGACATCAGAAGCTCTCTCTCTCTCTCCCCTCATCCTCATCCCTTTCCCTTGGCCCCATTGGATAGCCCTACAGCTACCCCTTCAAGCTTTAGGTGTCCAAGGGACAAAATCCATCTATAAAGGAAAGAGAAAGTCTCCAGTTGAGAAGATCCACAGCCGTGCACGCTAATACCTCCTGGGGCTTAGTAATTCTCCATTCATGGTCATGTCAGACAATCCCGAGGGTCATCTGAGGCTGATTAAGTCCAGATTTACGTTCTTCTCCAGCAAATGGCCGTGCTTCAGAAAGTTTGTTTGTTTAACATAAAATGCAATTGAAAAAAAGTTTTAGGCCCTAGAGTGCAGGAGTTCATGTGACTTCATGCCCCTTTTTCTCGGGTACAATAAACAAAACAGGAGAATGGCAAAGTCTATAGTGTTTTTCCTCCGTCCTCATGGATGGCTAGTTTTTTGTTTATAATACTGTGGGGCAAAACTCCTATTTTGCAGGAAAAAAGAAAGGTTGTTTTCTCTTGAATGGAGTTGTTTGTATTCATATTCCTGGAAGCTGATTACTGTTGGAAAACCTAACTCCTTCCTTATCATTTTTTAGTTAACTTTATTCTTTCTACTTCAACTTGGGAAATTACTCTCATTGCCCATGTGTGTTCGATATCTTGGGAGGGAGGTTGGACTTGGTGGAATTGAATTATTTAAAACTGTTCCTTATGCAGATGTGTGTGTCTGTGTGCTTGCGTGTGGCTCAGCTGTCCTCCTTAGGGGCGTGTCATAGCCTGTGGGCTTGATAGGTCCCAGCAAAGCTTTTCAGCTAACCAAACCCAGAACCCAGAGTGAGGGGATATCCCTGGGGTCAGGCAGTCCTTCCCAAAGTGAATTTCAGAGATCCTAAAATTAAAAAAAAAAAAAAAAAATTTAACAGCTTTATTGAGATATAATTTACATACCGTAAACTCACTTTTTTAAAAATTGAGGTTTAATCGACATATTAGTTTCAGGTATATGACATAAATACTCGATATTTGTATACATCGAGTAATGGTCACCACAAGATGTCTAGTGAACATCCGCTACCCAGAGATCTTTTAAACAGTCTTTGAGCCAAGAGATGCCACTTCGAGATGGAGCAGGTATCAAGATAGAGGGCACAGGGAAGGCAGGCTTGGGGAGATCAGAGTCAGAGAAACAGAGAGATAGCATGTAAATGACAAATGGTCATAATGGTATTTGAGAGAGACGTAGGTCTTGATATGAAACATCTCAAAGCTCTATACAGTTGTCAGTCATCGGGAATAATTTGTAGAAAAAGCTAATATTTGACTAAAGAGTTTTTCTCTTCAGTGTATTAATACATTCAACCTGAAAAAACTCCAAGGGATTATCAGACTCTTGGGTTGTCTTGGAGTTACATGGTATTAAATATCGCTAGAAATAAATGAGTCTTGGGGGGAGTTTGGAATTATTTTTTGTTGTAGTTATATTCACTGTAATGAGATTTGGTCTACCTGGAACCAAAAGTTCCTGCTAATACAGCTTTGTTAAAATTCCCACATCTATCACAGGTTTTAAGTGGCACTTAGAGTTGTTTTTTGGAATGCTATGAAAAATTGTCAGCTTCTCATTTCAGAGGTGAGGGACACAGATTGAGAGGCTGGGCGTGAAGTCATATAGCACACGGTTGATAGGCACGATTCCTGGCCGCAGGCCTTTTCATGGGCTCTGGGAATCCATGTTCTGAGCTGCTTTCCTGATCTGCAAGCCGCTGCCCTTCACAAATAGCACTAGGAGTGGGACTGAGGACTCGGGGGTCCTGGAGGATGAGCCAGTTTGCTCTTGGGATAAATAGTCCCTGGGCAGGCGAGGTACACGCAGAGGTGAGACCAGGTCCTCGTGTAAAAGTGGTCAGCCTGGAGGGGGGCCTGATGCTGACCATTGTTACCCCTCACTGCCGCCGCAAGGTGCCAGGCAAGGGCAAAGAGGCCCCACCCTTTAACTTCCTTCCCTTTGAGACTGTGTCTTATTTTCGTGCTGTTTTCTCCAGTCTTTCATCATGATTCTAACGCCCATCCTGTCAACATGCTGTCTTTGGGAGTCGCCGAAAAGGCTCCACTTTTGGAGAACGTGTCAAAGGAGAGCGAGGGTAGCTCTCCATCCTGCCCCTGTCCCCGTGGCTCCTTTCCTTCAGTGAGCCTGCTGAATGAGTCAAGAATATTCCATTAACCAAATGGGTGCAGCTGCCAACAGGAGTGCTCCAAAGAAAATAAATGAAAACTTGGCTGCTTTGCACTGTTTTGATGGGCGGTCTCTTTTTTCAGTCATGGTGCCTGGGCTGTTTCTTCTCAGGTTGTAGCAGAGTAGAACAAACTCACACTGAAAGGCCTGGCAGTGTTTTCATGCGGTGATAATTCACAGCTCCAAATTTACAGGACTCTGCACTGCTCTCTCCTCACTACCTAAGGCACCGCCTGGTAAGAAACTAAACATTGAAGGAGGCGCATTAAGTCTGTGGAGCCATTGGCTTGCTGATCCAAACTCTGAATGCAGTTACAACAACAACAAAGCAATAACAACAGTTACTGTTATTTTAAAACGTAATCTATGAGCAGTTCAACAACAAAGCAACAACAATTACTGTTATTTTAAAACGTAATGAGCGGGCTTCCCTGGTGGCGCAGTGGTTGAGAGTCCGCCTGCCGATGCAGGGGACACGGGTTCGTGCCCCGGTCTGGGAAGAACCCACATGCCGCGGAGCGGCTGGGCCCGTGAGCCGTGGCCGCTGAGCCTGCGCGTCCGGAGCCTGTGCTCCGCGACGGGAGAGGCCACGACAGTGAGAGGCCCGCCTAACGCAAAAACAAAAACAAAAACAAAAAAACCGTAATGAGCAAACCTCATTATGAATGCCCTTATATCTCTTCAAATGATAAGTCATTGTCAACTGAGTTTGAAGGAGTGAAGAGAACTCCCATCAAATGACCAATGCCATCTTTCTCCACTTTGGAAAATATGGAGTTCTCTTGGTAGATACTGAAGACTCCAAAGCTGGAATTTTTAAAGAGCTAATAATGCACATCCTCAAGCTCCAAATTCTCCTGCTTGTTATTATCCCCACTTTTCAGATGAACCTGCTTGTCTTTAGTTAACTAGTCAAGAGAAGCTACGTAGTAAAGTGGGTAAGAGTCTGACTTTGTCTCAGACAGGTTTGAGTTCAAGCCCCAGCTCTACCACTCATAGCCTGAGTGATCTTGGGTATGTTCGCTAAGCTCTCTCAGCCTGTACTTCACCTACTCCAAGTCCATCTATGTTATTGCAAACGGCAAAATTTCATTCTCTTTTCTGGCTGAGTAGTATTCCGTTGTATGTATACTCCACATCTTCTTTATCTGTCGCCTGTTGATGGACACTTAGGTTGCTTCCATGGCTTGGCAATTGTAAATAATGCTGCCATGAACATTGGGATGCATGTATCTTTTCAAATTAGTGTTGTTTTTTTTTTTGGGGGGGTGGTATATACCCAGGAGTGGAATTGCTGGGTCACATGGTAGTTCTATTTTTAGTTTTTTGAGAATCCTCCATACTGTTTTCCACAGTGGCTGCACCAATTCACATTCCCACCAACAGTGTACAAGGGTTCCCTTTTCCCCACATCCTCGCCAGTATTTGTTATGTGTGTTCTCTTTGTTGATAGCCATTCTGACCAGTGCAAGGTGATATTTCATTGTGGTTTTAATTTGCATTTTAAACACAGTTATTTACTTATTGGCCACGTGGGGTGGCATGTGGAATCTTAGTTCCCCGACCAGGGATCAAACCCATGCCCCCTGCAGTGGTTACAAAGTCTTAACCTCCAGGGAAGTCCTCAAGCACAGTTATTTTAAAGTCCTTCTCAGCTAGCTCTGAAATTGGAATCATCTGTGAATCTGATTCTCTTGTCTGCCTATGATTTTTATCCTTCATTTTATTATTGTGGTGTATCACATTTATTGATTTGCATATGTTGAACCATCCTTGCGTCCCAGGAATAAATCCCACTCTATCTTGGTGTATGATCCTTTGAAGGTACTGTTGAATTCAGTTTGCTAATATTTTGTTGAGAATTTTTGCATTTATGTCCATCAGGGTTGTTGGCCTGTAATTTTCTTTTCTTGTCATGTCCTGCTATGGCTTTGGTATTTAGATAATACTGGCCTTGTAAAATGAATTTGAAAGTATTCCCTCCACTTCATTTTTTGGCAAGAGTTTGAGAAAGATTGGTATTAATTGATCTTTAAATGTTTTGTAGAATTCACCAGTGAAGCCATCTGGTCCTGGACTTTTCTTTGTTGGGAGTTTTTTTTTTTTTTATTACTGATTCAGTCTCCTTACTGATAATTGTTCTGTTCATATTTTCTGTTTCTTCTTGATTCAGTCCTGGTAGGTTGTATATTTCTAGGAACTTACCCATTTCTTCTAGGTTATCTAATTTGTTGGTATATAATTGTTCATAGTAGTTTTTTAATGATCATTAGTATTTCTGTGTTATCAGTTATGATGTCTCCTTTTATTTCTGATTTTATTTATTTGAATCTTCTCTCTCTTTTTTTTCTTAGTCTAGGTAAAGTTTTTCAATTTTGTTTAGCTTTTCAAAAAAAACAGCTCTTAGTTTCATTGATCTTTTCTATTGTCTTTCTAGTCTCTATTTCATTTATTTCTGTTATGATCTTTGTTATTTCCTTCCTTTACTAACTTTGGGCTTCATTCATTCTTTTTCTACTGCCATGAGGGGTAAAGTTAGATTGTTTATTTGGGATCTTTTTTGTTTCTTAGTGTAGGTGTTTTTGCTGTAAACTTCCCTCTTAGAACTGCTTTTGCTGCATCTCTTAAGTTTTGGTATGTCATGTTATCACTTTCATTTGTCTCAAGTTGTTTTTTAATTTCACTTTTCATTTCTTCTTTGACCCATTGGTTGTTCAGAAACATGTTGTTTAGTCATGTTTCTGTGAATTTTCCAGTTTTCCTCTTGTAATTGATTTGTAGTTATATACTATTGTGGTCAGAAAATATGCTTGATATGATTTCAGTCTTCTTCAATTTGTCCAGACTTGTGGCCTAACAAATGATCTGTCCTGGAGAACGTTCCATGCATACTTGAGAAGGATGTGTATTCTGCTGCTGTTGGATGGAATGTTCTATATATGTCCACTAGGTCCCTCTGGTCTAACATGTAAGTTCCCTCTGGTCTAACATGTAAGTTAAGTCCAATATTTCCTTATTGATACTCTGTCTGTCGTGATTTATTCATTGTTGAAAGCGGGGTATTGAAGTCCCCTGTTATTATTGTATTGCTGTCTATTTTTCCCTTCAGATCTGTTGATATTTGCTTAATATAGTTAGGTGCTCTGGTATTGGATACATAAATATTCACAATTATTATATCCCCTTGATGAATTGACCCCTTTATCAATATAATGACCTTCTTTGTCTCCTGTTACATTTTTTTGACTTAAAGTCTATTTTTCCCAGTGTAGATATGGTTACTCCTACGTTCTTTTGGTTTCCCTTTGCATTAAATATCTCTTTCCATCCCTTCACTTTCAGTCTATGTGTGTCCTTAAAGATAAAGTGAGTCTCTCGTAGGTAGCATATAGTTGGGGTTGTTGTTGTTTTATCCAGTCAGGTGCTCTATGTCTTTTTATTGGAGAGTTTAATCAATTTACATTTAAATTAATTATTGGTAGGCGTGGATTTACTATTACCATTTTGTTTATTATTTTCTGGCTGTTCTGTATTTCCTTTGTTTCTTTCCTCCTCTTTGGCTTTTTTCTTTTGTGATCTCATAATATTCTATGTTAGTATGCTTTTATTCCTTTCTTTTTATCTTCTGTGTATTTACTATAGTTTTTTAAATTTTGTAGTCACCATGAGGCTTACATTAAAACATCCTATAACAGTCTATTTTAAGCTGATAACAACTTAACTTCCATCACATACAAAAGCTCTACATTTTTACACTCCCTACCACATTTTATGTTTCTGATGTTACAATTTATATCTTTTTATATTGTGCATCCATTAACAAATTAGTTTAGTTACTGTTATTTTAAGTACTTTAGCCTTTTAACCTTTATACTAGTTATACGTTATTTATCTAGCACCATTACAATTTAGAGTATTCTGAATTTATATATTTACCTTTACCAGTTTGTTTTATACTTTCATATGTTTTCATGTTACTAATTACTGTCCTTTTCTTTCAGCTTGAAGAACTCTCTGTAACATTTCTTGTCCAGCCAGTCTACTGGTGATGAACTCCTTCAGTTTTTGTTTGTCCAGGGAACTCTCTCTCCTTCAATTCTGAAGGACAGCTTTGCTGGGTAGAGTATTCTTTTTTTTTTTTTTAGTGGCTGCGCTGGGTCTTCATTGCTCTGTGTGGGCTTTCTGTAGTTGCAGTGCACGGGGTCTACTCTTTGCTGTGGTGCATGGGCTTCTCATTGCAGTGGCTTCTCTTGTTGTGGAGCACGGGCTCTAGGTGCATGGGCTTCAGTAGTTGTGGCATGTGGGCTCAGTAGTTGTGGCGTGCAGGCTCAGTAGTTGTTGGTGCACGCGTTTAGTTGCTCCGTGGCATGTGGGATCTTCCCAGACCAGGGATCGATCCCATGTCCCCTGCATTGGCAGGTGGATTCTTAACCACTGTGCCACCAGGGAAGTCCCGGGTAGAGTATTCTTGATTGGCAGGTTTTTTTCTTTCATCAGTTTGAATACATCGTCCACTCCCTTCTGGCCTGAAATGTTTCTCTGCAAAATATGCTGAACAAGGGTTCCCTTGTACATAACAAGTAGCCTCTTTCGAGCTGCTTTTAAGATTCTCTGTCTTTAACACTTGACAATTTGATTATAACGTGTCCTATTGTGAATCTCTTTGGATTCTTTTTAGGTATGTTTTGGGCTGCCTGAATCTGGATGTCTGTTTCTTTCTCCAGGTTAGGGAAGTTTTCAGTCGTTATTTCTTTGGATAATCTTTCTGCTGCTCTCTCTCTCTTCTTTTTCTCAGACAACAGTATTATTTATATGCATTCACTTAATAGTATGTCATAAGTCTTTTGAGCTATCTTCACTCTTTTTATTCTTTTTTCTTTTTGTTCTTTTGATAGGGTAGTGGAAATCACCAAATCTTCAAGTTTACTAATCTTTTCTTTTGCTTTAGCTAGTCAGTTGTTGAATCCCTCTATTGAATTTTTCAGTTTAGATATTGTATTCTTTATCTCTGATTTCTCTTTGACACTTTTTTATATTTTTAATTTTCTTTTGTTGAAATTCTCACTTTATGCATTGCTCTCCTGACCTTAGTGACCATTTTATGACCAGTAGTTGGAACTATCAGATAAATCACTTATCTACATTTCATTAAGATTGTTTCTAGAGATTTATCTTATTCTTTTGTTTGGAACATATTCCCTTATTTCTTTATTTTCCTTGACTCTCTGTGTTGGTTTCTACACATTAGATAAAACAACCATCTCTCTCAGCCTTGACAGACTGGACTTGTGTAGGAGATGAGCCTAGTCAATTAGCCCACCTTGAGCTCCTAGTTGCCTCTCAAACCTCTGTGATTGTCCAAGCCATACAACTACATATATATATTGTTTTCAGATTCTTTTCAATCATAGGTTATTACAAGATACAAATGCTATGCTGTACAGTAGGTCTCGTTGTTTATCTATTTTATATATAATAATGTGTATTTGTTAATCCCAGATTCCTAATTTATCCCTTCCTCCTCCTTTCCCCTTTGGTAACCATAAGTTTGTTTTCTATGTGCGTCTGTTTCTGTTTTATAAATAAGTTCATTTGTATCTTTTTTTTTAGATTTCACATACAAGTAATCTTTCTCTGTCTGACTGACTTCACTTAGGATGATGGTCTCTGGGTCCATCCGTGTTGCTGCAAATGGCATTATTTCATTCTTTTTATAACTGAGTAATATTCCATTATATACCACATCTTCTACATCCATTCCTCTGTTGATGGAGACTTAGGTTGCTTCTGTGTCTTGGCTATTGTAAATAGTGCTGCTATGAGCATGGGGGGCGGTGCACGTATCTTTTTGAATTAGAGTTTTCATCTTTTTTGGATGTATGCCCAGGAGGGGGATTGCTGGATCATATGGTAGCTCTATTTTTAGTTTTTTTTTTTTTTTTTTTAAATTTATTTGTTTATTTATTTATTTATTTTTTGCGGTACGCGGGCCTCTCACTGTTGTGGCTTCTCCCGTTGCGGAGCACAGGCTCCAGACGCGCAGGCTCAGCGGCCATGGCTCACGGGCCCAGCTGCTCCGCGGCATGTGGGATCTTCCCGGACCGGGGCACGATCCCGTGTCCCCTGCATCGGCAGGTGGACTCTCAACCACTGCGCCACCAGGGAAGCCCTATTTTTAGTTTTTTTTAAGGAACCTCCAAACTGTTCTCCATAGTCAAGCCACCATCTTTGTTCTTAGTGGTTCCCAGTAGATGAGGATGGGCCAAGATCTGCTGGTGTATGAAAGACATGGGAAATGCCACGTGCCTGTTTGGGTTCCCAGAGGACTACCCATTGCTTCCCCTTTCAGCCCCCTATGCAGGCTAATTGGAAGCCTGACATTCAGGCAGCAGCTGGGAAAACCAGGACATTATATGTAGAGTCTAGCACCTATCAGGAAGAAACTGGGATCTGGGTATTTTTGTTTACTCCCTCTGCGCTGAGCCAGAGAGAATATTTGGGCACACAAGCACTCCCACAGACTAGAACCACCTCTTTGTTTCATGTGGTCCTGGGGGGCTCATGAATGCTGAGCCCCATCAGTTCCCAGAGCTAGGTAATTTGGGAGCCTGTCCCTTGGGTAGTAGCCATAATAGTTGGGGTGCTAGAAGTATGGACAAGTTCCTTCCAGGGAGAAGCTGGTGACTTGGTTTTAGTATTGGAGTGAGCCGTGGGGAGACAGTAGAGGATGTGCCCACCAGCTCTCTTGGGCTTCCAAGAGGATCCCTGTCAGTTCCCACACGCAGGCTGCTTAGAAGCCAGAACCTCAGAAAGCATCTGGAGAAGTTTGCAGTCAGATCACTTCCAGGGAGAAACTGAGGGATGGACATTTTTGTCTGATCTCTCTGAGCAGAGTTGGGAGTTGGGGGGTTGGTAATAGCCATGGAGAGTCCTCATGTACCCATTTAACAACTGCTTATTTATTTGCTATAGTTTTGTGGGATTTATGAATGCAAGCCCCATTGGCTCTCAGAGCTAGGTGATTTGGGGACATGTACCTCAGGTGGCAGCCTTAAGAGTTGGGGCACTAGATGATTTGTGATCCAGATTCTTTGTCCCCCTGGGCAAAGCTTGGAGTTAAGGGTTCCCTCCGAATTGTGAACTGCTATGCCAGGGGCTGAGTTTCTGGGGAGAGTGTTTCTCAGCTTTTCCTTCCCATCTTGATGTGGTTTTTTTTCTCAGTCACCAGTGTGTAGGAGTTACTCAACTAGTTTTTGGATTTCTCTGAGAGAAAATTGATTCACCTGTTCCTGTATACTCAGTGCATCCATGGGAGGCGGAGTCAGGAGCCTCTTATGTCACCGTTGTTTAATGGGTACAGAGTTTTAGTTTGTGCCCAACCATGTGAATGTACTTAATGCCCCTGAATTGCACCTTCAAACAACGGTTAAGGGCTTCCCTGGTGGCGCAGTGGTTGAGAGTCCGCCTGCCGATGCAGGGGACACGGGTTCGTGCCCTGGTCCGGGAAGATCCCACATGCCGCAGAGCGGCTGGGCCCGTGAGCCATGGCCGCTGGGCCTGCGCGTCCGGAGCCTGTGCTCCGCAACGGGAGAGGCCACAACAGTGAGAGGCCTGCGTACGGCAAAAAAAAAAAAAAAAAAAAAAAAAACGGTTAAAAAGACAAATTTCATGTATATTTTACCATGACAAAATTTTTAAAAATCCACAATGAACAAAATACCAACATTACCCTTTCACATTACTAATAGTGTCTGTGGATGAACAAAGTAATTAATTTTGTATTAATAACGGAAGTGTTAATTTGTAGATCAATATAATCCAGTTGGTCAGTTGTTCCCCTCTGTGGTAGAATGCTTGTGTCCTATATAAGAAATCTTTGCCTTCCCCCAAATCATGAAGATTTTCCGCTTAGTTTTCTACTACAAGCTATATTGTCTTATTTTTCACATTTAGATCTTCAGTCTATCTAAAATTTACTGATGTGTAGTTTGAAGAAGGGGGTCAAGGTTCTTTTTTTTCTATATGAATATCTAATCAACTCAGACCATTTTATTGAAAAGACTATCTTTTCTCCTACTAGTACACACTCAGGTGTGGGTCTGTTTCATCAGTCAGTTTGTCCATTTTTGCATGAATTAGTATAGCCAATGAATGCCTTAATTAATGTAGCTTGGTATTTGGTAGTTTTCAGTCCCTCAATTTTGTTCTCAATTCAAGATTGTCTATTTTATTCTAGCTCTTTGTTTTTCCATATGAATTTTAGAATCAGCTGGTCAATTTCCAGGAAAAAGAAGAAACACCTATGCTGAGATTTTGTTTGTACTTGAGTAGCATCTGTAGTTAAGTGTGGGGAAACTTGAAATAATTGAATTTTGAACTTTCCTGTCTATGAACATATTGTATCTCTTCCTTTTTTAGGTGTTATTTTTCTCAGTAGTGCTTTGTAGTTTTCAGTGCAGAGGTCTTACAGATCTTTAATTTCTTTCCAGGTGTTTCATGCTTTTTGATCCTATTGTAAATGGCATCATTTTAATTTTCCTATTTGTTTGTTGCTTGCATATAGAAGAAAAGTTTGTAATATCAACCTTAAACCAGTGACCTTGTTAAATTTGCTTATTTAAACCTAGTAGATTCTTCTATATTATTCACATATATATAATCATGTCATCTCCAAATAGTGACAGTTTTATTTTTTCCTTTCCAATCCTAAGCCCTTTTATTTATAGCTGTTACCTCTACTTTTTCTTCTTTTATTATTATTATTATTCTAAGAAGGGCCTCTGATAAAATGTCAAAGTCAGGTCTTTTGGTCTTACTCCGTCTCTCAAGCAGAAAGCTTTCAATATTTTACTAATATTTCAGTTAGCCTTTGCTGGGACAAGCCACTCCAAAACACAGTGGCTTAATACAATAATGATTTATTCTTTCTCACCATTCCGTGAACTGGTTGGGTAGTTCTTCTGCTGGATTCGGGCAGGTTCACTCATGTGGCTGCGTGGCTGTTTGCATCCAGGCTGCAAGATCCAAGATGGCCTCACTTACATGTCTTGCAGTTGATGAGGGCTGCTGGCTTGGGCATCTCCTTTGTCCTCCAGGAGGCTTTTCATCCTCCAGTAGCTAAGACCGGCTTCCTTAAAGGTGTCCTAACAGCAGTGTTCCATGAGGCAGCTTGTCTTTTTAACAAACCATGGTTGACAATTGCAATTAGACATGGCAGCTAGAAAGAGGGAGAAAGCAAAACGAAAGACCTGGAACTTCTATAGATAATTAGCTTATAAATAATCTAGTGTAAGAATCCTTAAAAAAAAATTAAATGTCTGGGTGCTTTGGAAATAATCTTAGGTGTGAAGAAGTGGATGGAAATGTAGGAAATATGAAAAGGCACTTCACGTTTGTACAGTGGAATTATCACCTGGAATTAGGGAAGAATAGGAACTTCCCAGCCACTAACCTTTTGAAAATATTTCTCCTAGTGAAGACTAAAAATACATCCCTGCCCCAGGCAAGCCCCTGACACAGTGATCAGTGGGCCATCCTGGCACCATCTCCATTATTTCAGAAAGTTGGATATAAAATTAAAAAAATTTTAAAAGACCCTTTTAACTAATGCATTATAAAATCAAATAGTTTTAAAGGTAGCTTTTGGATTGGTGTAAACTCCAGTGATTTCCAAGGAGCCACGTGTCAGTCTCACCTCTGCCTGGGTGTTATGCTACTCTAACGTCAGGTTTCTAAGCAAAATATTTTATTCAAAACTTTCTAAGGGGAAAAAAAGGGTATTTAGTAAGTTGCCACTGCTTAGTGAATCAAGGGAGAGTATCTTACAGATTTCTAATAAACCATTTTGATTATACCTGGAAAATCCCATCTTTAAAAACGAAAGTCTTGCTTAACCTTGAGACTTTCTTGTATACTTATAAGGTTGATGTAGTGAAAGTTGTGTGTCCGGCTTTTAAGAATAGTTTTGAAATCACAGCTAATTCTGTATGTAGAGTAAAATGTTAGTATGTAGAGTAAAATGTTAAATATTCTTTCCTTCAGAAATCAAAGAAAGTCTCTTAGCAAAGTTCACCTCTGTACTGTAATGAAGAAAAACTCGAATCTTTTGATGCAAACAGAAGGTCTGCTGTAAAGATGTCATCTCTTCTATATGAAATTTCACTTCTTGGAATTATTCAGGTAAACCAAAGGGGAAATTGAAAGTTTAATGTTAGGGATATAGACCAGTAGATAGACATGTTTTAAGTTACTTTTATCATGAAATGTGAACAAAAAGAAAGACATTAGAATTGTGACATTGATTCTCTCTTCTCTTTGGTTTTTTAGTCTAATAAAATCTATAGTGGGACTTTCGTGGCGGTCCACTGGTTAAGACTTCGCCTTCCAATGCCGGGGGTGCAAATTGGATCCCTGGTTGGGGAGCTAAGATCCCATGTGCCTCTCAGCCAAAATCCAAAAGATAAAACAGAAGCAGTATTATAACAAATTCAATAAAGACTTAAAAATAAAATCTATAGAATTCCTATATATGGTTATTATTGTTATAACGTGTTAAGTTTTCAATTGGTGCCATAACAAATTACCACAAACTTAGAGGTTTAAAATAGTACAAATTTATTATCTCACAGTTTTGTAGGTCAGAAATCTGAATGAGCTTGGTCCTTTGTTCTTGGCCTCACAGCCCGAAATCAAGGTGTGGGCAGGGCTGAGCTCCTTTTAGGAGGTTCAGGGGGAAGAATCCACTTCCAAGCTCATACAGGTTGTTGGCAGAATTCAGTTGCTTGTGGTTTCAGGACTGAGGTTCCCATTTCTTGATGGCTGTCATCTGGCGCTGCCCTTAGCTCCTAAACACCTCTCATGAGAAAGCCTTGCCAAAACAAAAAAAAAGGCTTTTAGGACTTGAAGGAAGGGTCTTAACCCCTTGAAAGCCTTGCAGCCTGAGCTCTCAGGGACTGTCAAGGGACATCAAGCCCATGGCTTTTTAGATGCAATGTCTCTTCTAGTTAGTTATTGAGTATTCAAGGGTTTTTAGGGTTGGGGTTGCCACCTTTCCCGAGACTACCGTGGTACCACTTCTAGGGAATCCTCGGTGCTGAAAGTCAGCGGTCCCCAACCTTTTTGACACCAGACACTGGTTTCGTGGAAGACAATTTTTCCACGGACAAGGGATGGGGGATGGTTCAGGTGGTAACGCGAGCGATGGGGAGCGATGGGGAGCGGTTGATGAAGCTTTGCTTGCTTGCCTGCTGCTCACCTCCTGCTGTGCGGCCGGGTTCCCAACAGGCAGCGGACTGATAGCAGTCCGCGGCCCGGGGGTTGGGGACGCCTGCTGTAAGTGATTACGGTTCTTTTGGCCAACCCTTAGCAAGTGTTGTGGTCTTTTAAAAATTAGAGCCTCTATTAGACAAAATTGCTTTCCCAAATTTTTTTTTTTTTTTTTTTTTTTTTTGGGGTACGCGGGCCTCTCACTGTTGTGGCCTCTCCCGTTGCGGAGCACAGGCTCCGGACGTGCAGGTTCAGCGGCCATGGCTCACGGGCCCAGCCGCTCCGCGGCATGTGGGATCTTCCCCGGACCGGGGCACGAACCCGTGTCCCCTGCATCGGCAGGCGGACTCTCAACCACTGCGCCACCAGGGAAGCCCTCAAATTTTTTAAAAGTGAAATTTATTGAACTGTTTTTTACATAAAATAAAAAGCACCCGTCTTAAGCGTACATCTTGATAAAGGTTTGAGAGAGTTATACATCCGTGTGACAGTTCCCAGAGTCATGGTATACAGAATTTCCTTCCTCACCCCTCACCCCTCATCCTCCCTACCCTACCACACCCCAGGCAACCACTGATCTGTTTTTTGTCACCATACAATTGATTCATCTTCTTTACAGCTTTATAAGCTTTATATACACACACACACACACACACACACACACACACGATACATACATACACACTTTGTCGGGCTTCTTTTGCTTTGTGTAGTGTTTTTGCGGTTCATCCATGTTGTCCTGCATATCGGTAGTTTCTTCCTCTTCGTTGTTGAGTAGTTTTCTGTTATATAGATACACCCCAGTTATCCTTTTCTGTATCACTAGATTAAATCTGCTAATATTTTGTTAAGCATTTTTGTATTTACGTTCATGAGGGATATTGGTCTATCGTTCTCGTATAATCTCTTTGTCTGGTTTTGGTATCAGAGTAATGCTGGCCTCATAGATTGATTTGGGAAGTATTGGGAACATTTACTGCTATTTCCAGATGGCTTTTCCTGGCCGTCTGTTGGGCATTACTTCTCCAAGAGGCCCAGAGATGTCCTTCAAAGAGCTCCTTTTACAGGCCCAGGGAAGACACAGAAGCCCCTGGCACTGCCCTCAATTTTCATGGCTTAGCAGCAATCCCCGTTCCTGTTCAGGGTGTGGTACATCAGCAGAGTACAGATGTTCAAGTACTATATACGGCAACTCCCAAACCCTGACCTTCCAAAGAATTTCATCCACCCTCTTGAGTACGGCTGCTTCTGCTGCTTTGGTGCGAAGCAGAGGCCACACTCCTTCCCTCTGGGATGATCTAGTGCAATCCCCTAAATCAAAAATGCAGTTTTCTTCTAAGAGTAGAGGTGAGGGAGAGGGAAGAGGGGAAGAAGGGATGGTGAGATGGGTAGGGTGCTCAGGCCTTGCCTGAGGGTGGAATGGGAAAAGGAAGCATTTTATTATTCCCTTGTAAGTACCCAGAAACAAAAGTTCAAGAAAAAAGTTAGCGTTCCCCCTGAACACTCTCTAAAAGGCAAACCGAGGAATCTAACACATCGTATAATGTCCATCCTCAACCATTTATCTTTTACAAATGTGGAGAGTGTCTCTCATCTCTATCCGTCAGAGATAGCCAGATGTTTGAAAACTATTATCTTATAAGGTTTTGGGGGCCTGAAGCAAATATGATTGCTGCTGACCTAGGCTGATTCCTCAGATATCCTGAGTTGGCATGCAGATCAGGCTCTTAGAGCCCTGGCTAGCAAAATCAGGATAAGGAACACATTATGATGACTCCCGGCTCAGGACTCAGTTTACTGCATCACGCTGTATAAAATCTCATGTTCTTCAAGTGCCTTCTTGTTGATATTTTGGGCTAAATGTCACAGCAAGAATAATCATCCTCAATACATTTGTTATAATTCTTATTGTGTGAGTGTGTGTGTGTATACACATATATATACAAGTGCAGTAATTAGAGTTATGATTAAGGCATTAATATATTGAAGATGTAATACATAACATTTGAGAGTCTGTTTCCCTGTGCTGTTTGGGAGACTCACTGTAGACTCCTAAATGGGCTGGAACAAGTTACCTGAACCACGGCCATTCACAGAGACTCAGGGATGTCAATCCCCATTCCCAGGTAACTACATTGTAAACCAGACTTGTTGCTTGGATGGGAAACCAGGACTGAGTGGAAGGTTTATAAGGAAAAAGGGTTGTTTGGTTTGAGTGGTTGGAGTTTGACCTTGACTATAGAAAGATAATTGGGTGAACCAGTTCCCATGAGCCAAGGAACCAAGGTGGTTCGGGGAGGCCACGTAGTAGAGGCAAGGAGGAGCGAACCTCAAGAGGGAGGAGGGAATCAAGACCTTTTTTAAAGAGTAGTATCATAAGAGAATGAAAAGGACATAAGATGGAGAGGCAAGTCCCCAAATTCAGGTTCTGCCTCTACCACACTGTAGTTTTGTGGCCTTGGGCCCTTCACTTACTCTCTTTGGGCCTTAGTTTCCGCATTTATAAAAAGAAAGTTAAAGAGTTTGGTGATTAAATATGTCTGGATTTCAAATTCTAAAACTGTCTGTGAGGACATAAGGGTTCCTTATTTATGTTTTCTTGTTTGTTTTATAATGCTGTTGGTAAAGTCATCAGCTGATCTGAGACATTATAAATGGAAACAAAGAAAATTTATTTTGTCTCTGCTTCAACTAGAGGCAATGGTCAGGCACAGTCGAAGAACCTGAAGGAGGGGGCAAGAATCAGAGACTGCTCAACATTCATTCCTTCTAGAAGATTTTTCTCTCATTCTTTCGACGATTTTATGTTACTTAAGCACATGGTGACTTTGCTAAAGGAAGCTGTAAAAGTCCTGATATCCCAAGATGTAAGCAAACCCCACAGAAATCTTGTAATTTTCCTTACTTATGAACAATAAGGTAGGTCCTCTAAATGATTATACTGAGCATAAATATGGAAAACTCTTGGAGTTGGCAGTGGATTGTTTGACCAGCCTCTCCAACTTTCAAGGAACCACTGCTGTCTCCTGGGAACTGCTCCCCATGCATCCCACCATACCTCCCCACACCCATCCACCCATCCACCTAGCCTGCCCAGGGTGGACAGGTGTGTCTGTAACGTGGTCACCTTCTGGCTGCCTTCTCTTTGCTGGTACTCTGTTGATTTTGAGACTAAAAAAGCATCATGGGAATCACTTTGGAGTAATTTTTGCTTTGGAACTCTGAATTTTCGTGGGTTAATGAGGAGGAATAGATTCGGGACTGAGCAGGGCAGAGCTAAAGACTTTCAAGGTTTTTGCTGATCACCCAACTGGCAATGTCCGGTGAGTCCTTGAACATACAGACCCACAGCTCCCCAAGGAAGGGCAGACACAGGGTGGGGGGCGTCGGGAGAGAGGCTCTCTTTGAAGATGTAGGAACAGCTGTAGTCACCCAAGGAGAGTGGAAGAAGCCAAGAACAGACCCTTATGCAAAAAAAAAAGAGGAAAAAAAGGCAACCAAAAGAGATGCTGAAAGATGGTTAGGGCTGTGGGCCAGGCATGTGTCACTGTCCTTTGCTCTCGGAGGAGAGAGCCAGGGGCTCATTCACGTGTCCTCTGTTCTACAAATCACCAGTTTTCGATATTTTGTGCCTAGGATGTCAACATTCCCAGAATATATTAGTGTTCCAGCTTGTCTAGCAATCTGTCCACATGCACCATTCATTCCTAAGTAGGAGAGAGAAAGTATCTGGCCTTGCTGTGTCTGCCACATTTCCCATCGCTTCCATTCTGTTCAGATTGACGAAGGTACCCATCAGACCTTTTGGAGGGGATCCAAGAGGCTGGACAGCAGTGTCACAGCCCTGGTGACTTGCTCTAGGCCAAAGAAGATAGGGAAGTGTGTTAGAATTCATCTTCTGGCCTCTTGATGTCTTCTTCTTTTTTTGGTGGTGGTGGGGGGAATGGGCTCCGTAACTTTCTTTTTATAGGGGACCAAGAAAGGAAGGGCTTCTGGATCTTGTGGGCAAGCAAGAATGCCCAAGATTCAGATAAGGCCTAGAGTTTTAGATTCTTCCCTTGGGCTTCTCCCTAAGTCTTACCAAATTCTCACCAGTAATGAGATGGAGTTGGATGCTTTTGCTCCAGTAGAGCCTAGTAGCTTCCTCCCGTGTCCATGATACCAGACAGAGAAATATTTGTTTGGTTGAGTGAATGTTTTTATATTTCATTTTATCTGTTTCAGAAAATAAATGGACATAGTTTCAGTTTGAACTACATTCCTAGGCTTTATTTATGTATTTAAAACCTAAGTTTAGGGCTTCCCTGGTGGCGCAGTGGTTAAGAATCCGCCTGCCAATGCAGGAGATACGGGTTCGAGCCCTGGTCTGGGAAGATCCCACGTGCCGTGGAGCAACTAAGCCCGTGCGCCACAACTACTGAGCCTGAGTGCTACAACTACTGAGCCCACGTGCCACAGCTGCTGAAGCCCGTGTGCCTAGAGCCCATGCTCTGCAACAAGAGAAGCCACCGCAGTGAGAAGCACACGCACCGCAACGAAGAGTAGTTCCTGATCGCCACAACTAGAGAAAGCCTGCGCGCAGACAAAACAAATAAATTAAACAGACAAACAAACAAACAAAAAAAACCCCTAAGTTTAGTTTTGCCATTGAGAGGAAGAAAAAAAAAGAAATACTTGGGCTCAGTTCAAAATTCACAAAACGTGCAGCTTTTGGGTACACAGTATGGTTCAAATCCCTGGCTATTTCTTCTCAGATGTCTCCTTCGGAGAGAAGTGGGGTAACATCTTCCCCTTTACTAGAAAGGCCTATGAAAAATTGGTTATTATTTATGATTCCTCCTCTGTTTCTCTCTGGATAAAGATGAATATCCCTAAGTTTACTGAAGTCTGGGTAGATCTTCTTCTCCTTGTCACGTCCTTCCTGTTTTATCTGTGATCTGGCACAACTCTTGTGGTCATACGGGGGGGTTCTTTTTCAGGCAAAGTGTTGCTGTTTCTTTTTCTGCTTGAGTGTTCAGGACGGAACCTCTGTAGTAATTCCCGAGGTTCTTGCCCTCGACAGAAGAACAGTGACGAGGTTAATGAGGTGTCGGAAGATGACAAAACCAGCTCCAGAGTTACGCTTTCCAACTTTTAAATTAGGAACCTGATGAATGGCTTGCTTGTAAAGTATTCTTTCACTGGGTGACACCCCTGCCCAGCGGGGAGAGGTGAGGGAGAACATGATGAGATCAAGCAGGCCAGTGCCTCTCTGTCTGCTTTCTCCCATCTGCCCAGCTCCCACCCAGAGCCTGGAGCTGTCTGTAGCCTCCATAAATAATGCCCCAGGGGCTTCCAGT
Organism: Phocoena sinus; assembly: GCF_008692025.1. Classification (NCBI taxonomy): domain Eukaryota; kingdom Metazoa; phylum Chordata; class Mammalia; order Artiodactyla; family Phocoenidae; genus Phocoena; species Phocoena sinus. Next base: position 52,953,941 of record NC_045765.1, on the reverse strand, counting down.
GTAGCACGAATTGCCACACTAGCTGGGAGCTTTCTCTTCCCGTTTTTCTCCTGCAGACCATTGGTTTGGATCCAAAGTTTCCCACAGCTTTTTGGTGTGTTTGTTAGATGGAGCATTAGATGTGGGCTCTTGTGGGACTGGATCCTTACAGGCACTCAGTCCTGAAACCAGAAGGTTTGGGATGGGGGGACTGTCCTTGTTAAACAGCCTAGGAAGCTCCACTGCTAGAACACAAATTTGCCGAGTTTGGACCTCAGAGGAAGCACTCTGAGCGTTCCCCTCATTGTGTCGTGGTAGATGTGTGCTCTGATACTCTGCAGGACCCTGTGGACGGTAGCACTTGGACACAGCCACATTTCTTTTACCGAGTGAATCAGGTTTTGTCCAGGAAAGGTATCAAGGCTAGGAAGACAAACAGTGTGATTATATGTGGATGGATGAGGTACAGGGAAAATAACTCCTTCTAGGAATAGCAATATGGACCCTTCATTATAATTTTACAAAGCATGTTTTCCAGACTCTGATCTTTGGGTATTTTAAGAGGTAGAGAAATCCATGGGAAACACAGGGAGGTGCAAGAGAGGAGGCGGTGATCAGAGGTTACAAAGAGCAGTGATAGCAATGAGTGCTATTTCTCCTTTTACCCCACTGTTTTTTTAAACTTCACTTTAAAAAACTTTTGATGAGTAGTTCTGAATTTTTTTTTTTTTTTTTTTTGGCTGTGTTGGGTCTTCGTTTCTGTGCGAGGGCTTTCTCTAGTTGCAGCAAGCAGGGGTCACTCTTCATCGTGGTGCGCGGGCCTCTCACTATCGCAGCCTCTCTTGTTGCGGAGCACAGGCTCCAGACGCGCAGGCTCAGTAGTTGTGGCTCACGGGCCTAGTTGCTCCGCGGCACGTGGGATCTTCCCAGACCAGGGCTCGAACCCGTATCCCCTGCCTTGGCAGGCAGATTCTCAACCACTGTGCCACCAGGGAAGCCCTGAATTTTAACATATGCTTAGATTCATATGACTACCACCGCAATGAGGTACAGAACTGCTTCATCTCCCCACAAAAGAACCACTGTGCTATCTCTTTCTTTTTTTTTTTTTCTTTTGCGGTATGTGGGCCTCTCACTGTTGTGGCCTCTCCCGTTGCGGAGCACAGGCTCCGGACACGCAGGCTCAACAGCCATGGCTCACGGGCCCAGCCGCTCCGCGGCATGTGGGATCTTCCCGGACCGGGGCACGAACCCGCATCTCCTGCATCAGCAGGCAGACTCTGAACCACTGCGCCACCAGGGAAGCCCCTGTGCTATCTCTGTATGAGCACACACTTCCCTTCATCCCCAGCCCTTGGCAACCGCTGGTCTGTCCTCCATCCTCGAGTTTTTCTTTCTGAGAATGTAATTAAATGGAATCTTACAGTGTGTCACCTTTGGAAACTGGCTACTTTCACTCAGCATAATGCCCTTGGGATTAATCCCAGTTGTTGTGTGTATCGATAGTTTGTTCAATTTTATTACAATTTATGATGTACCACGGTTTGTTGATCCAGGCACCTGCTGAAGGACATTTGGGTTGTTTTCAGTGACTTGATTCTCTCATTTTAAAAAATTGTGGTAAAAAAATATACATATAACACAAAACTTGCCACTTTAACCATTTTTAAGTGCATAGTTTTATGGTATTAATTACATTCACAGTGTTATGCAACCATCACTACCATTTGTTTCCAAAACGTCTTCATCACTCCACACAGAAACTCTGTAACCATTAAGCAGTAACTCTCCATTCCCTCCAGCCCCTACTAACCTCTTGCCTACTTTCTGTCTCTGTAAATTTGCCTATTCTAGATATCACAAATAAGTAGAATCATCCAATATTTGTCCTTTTGTGTCTGGCTTATGTCATTCAGTACAGTGTTTTCAAGATTCATCTCTGTCGTGGCATGTGTCAGCCTTCGTTCCTTTTTATGGCTGAATAGTATTTCCTTGTATGTACCGCATTTTGTTTATCCGTTCATCTGTTGAGGGATACTTGGGTGGTTTTCACCTTTTGGCAGTTGTGAATAGTGCAGTTGTGAACATGGATGTACAAGTATCTGTTTGGGTCCTTGCTTTTAATTTGTTGGCCACTCCCATATTTTAGTTTAAATTGGCAACTGGAGCCATGGGGGGGCTTATATGTGAGAATTCTGTTTTCTAAGAATCTGGTGTTTGAATTTGGATACAGGGAAAGTGGAATCCAGGTGATGGACTGGAGCCCACTACTGGAGCCAGCCTCTGTGTGCAACTTTCTCAGGCCATGGTATAATGGCTTGCTTGAGTCAAAGTGGTCTTTGTTAAGTATTTCATGTGATCTACTTTATGTGGTCTTTGCTACATTTCACCAACGTTTGCCATGCCAGTAGGAGGGCACTTAAAGATAGAGGCAGAAAGTGCCAAGTGAGAAATAAGTTTCTCAGAAGAATCTGCTTTTATTTGTAAGATATGTCTGGACCTACCTAGACTCAGGTAACTCAGCTAATTCCTTATCTGTTTAGAATAATTGGCATAGGGCCAACCTAAACTATAAGTATGGGGAATAGATTTTGATTACCTTCAAGGATGTACCTTTGGGACCAAGAGCTTGATAGACTTTCCTTAATTAAGAGATAGCTATAATTTAAGTCACTGCATTTGTATATGATAGGAGCTAAAGTCATTTTTTAAAAATGATTGTATTTTTTAGTGAAAAGTTTCTCCTCCAATGTTGCTAGTTTGCTTATTAAATTTCCCTTGATAAACATGGTAGAGATGGTTCAACCCAGCCTTTCTTATCGTAAATTGCCATCCCATAAAGACTAAAATGATAAGATTTTGTTCTGTACGGTTGGGCTTGCCCTCTTGGTAGACTGAGTTGGTTGTTGTTTGTATATTTTTTGTTTGTTTGTTTTTTGTTTTTAACGTGTAAGCATTCTTTGCCCCTAAAGGATGACAAACCCTCCTTTTTCCGGTCTCCTGCTACAGCCGGTCACCAGGTCTAGGATTCTCACCCCTGGAGGGACTCCTTTGGCTTAAATCTCTTCATGTCCAGGAAGCTGTTAAATCTTAGAGTGGTAATGGTGGTAGTGTGTGTGTGTCTTTCTGTTTCTGGGAGGATCTTTAAAAAGGACTGTAAACCTATTTTGGATCACCTGGATGATTACCCTGTGACTCAGACTGGCCATATTTTTTCAGTTCCCAGGTTTGCATGGGAGTTTAAACTCACAGTGGAACCAAAGGAAGGCCATTGACATCCTGTCACAGGGTAGACTGAAGAGAAAACAGGGTGTGTGAACTGAGTACTTAGGTGGCTCCCACTAACAGAGGCTTTCCAATCTCAAAAGCCTGGCATAGTTGGTACCTTTTTCATTACAGGCAAAGATGCAGCAAAGAGCCAACTTTGTAAGTCCTACCGTTCATTAGGATTTTTGTCCTTGAATGGAATTTTTTTGGTTTTGTATTTTAGGGTACCACATTTAATTGATTACCCTTTCAGAATAATGGAATAGAAGATATAATGGGTTTATTATCAAAAAGAACAAATTACCACCACAACAATAATAATTTATAAACCCCTTTTTGTGGGCTAAGTACTTTGCTCGTGTTGTTGCATTTAATCCTCACAACATCCCTCTGAGTAGGTACTCATCATCTTCATTTTACAGGGGAGGGGATGGGGCTTAAAGAGATGAAGTCACTTGCCCGTATCAAACGGTGGGAGTTCAGCCCAGGCACCCTGACTCCAGACCCATCACACTGAACCTCCTTTGGTAAACGAGAAGACACACAGCTATATCTTTCTGCCATTAAACACAATTTCAGTTCTTTAATCTCAGCAAAATTGTATCTATCACATTTATGTCTGTATTTTGGATTTTATTGGCATTGAAATTTTTAAAAATTTCTTTAAAATAAATCACATATGCTTATTTATAATTTTGGTTTAATAGTCGTGTAAGAACTATAAGCATAAGAGTTTATACCCAGTTTTATATATTGGTGTGTATTTAACTAATTTTATAATAAAAATGGCTTAAGTCAACACAGGCAGTCCACAGTATTAAATCATTAACACCCTCAGTGCATTAACACTGTTTACTTTAAATAAAATCCCTTAATAGCCTAAGAGACTGGACATATTTTGATGGACTGGGAGTGAAGAGGTAATAAGAAAGCTCACAGCAGAAGGTGCTGTTCAGAAATGACTCTAGCTGGTTACGAAGTATCAGCAGGGAGTGGGTTATTTATTTTTTCACAGCATTTAGAAGACCAGATTCTACTCTTTCTTGGCCACTATTGTGCTGAAGAGTCTGCTGCCAGTATAAATGCCACTTTATAGGTAACCACTCTTTCCTCTAGCTGCTTTTGAGATATTCTCTATGGCATTCTCCATAATCACAACTGTGGTTCTAGACGTGGTCATAGTTTTATTTATACTGCATAGGACTTCTTAGGTGTCCTAAACCTTAGGATTCATGTCTTTCATCAAAACTGGAAAATTCTCAGTGAAAATTGCCCCAAATACCATCAGTCCCCATTTCCACTCATCTCTCATACCACAGCTCTTCCTTTCATTCTATTTTCCTTGTCTCTTGAGCTCTCATTGATCTCACGGTGTTCTGGTTAATTTCTTCAGATTTATTTTTCTGTTTACCCATATTCTCTCTTTAGATGTGTCCATAATATTTAACCCATCTTGTAAGGATTTTTTTAGTGGACAGGAGAGGTATATTTCATCATTTACATTTTTGAACTTTATTGAGATACAGTGTATGTACAGTAAAGCACATCTGTTTAAATTGTACAATTAGATGAGTGTTGGTAAAGGTATGCACACATGGAACTACCACCACAGTCAAAACACAGAACATTTCCATCACCCCTAAGAGTTTCCTTGTGCCCATTTGGGAAGTTTTCAACAATTATTTCTTCATATATTTTTCTCTGGCTCTTTGTCTTTCTCCTCATCCTTTGGAATTCCAGTTTCATACGTAATGAACATTTGGACATTGTACCCTCAGATCTCTGGGATTCTCCTTAATTTTCCCCAGTCTTTATTCTTTCTGTCATTTGGGCGCTTCTGTTTTTCTGTCTTCAAGTTCTCCGATTCTTTGTTCTGCCACCCCCAAATGTGGTTGAGCTCATCTAGTAAACTTTAAAAATTTCAGTTTTTTACTTTTCACCTCTAGAATTTCCATTTGTTCTGTCTTGCTTTAGTTTCCATTTCTCTATTGAGAATTCCTAGCTGTTCATTTGATATTATACCCCAATTTCCTTTAATTCTTTGAACATATTTATAGTAACTGCTTGTCTGTGTTTACTAAACCCAACATCTGGAACCTTTCAGAGTCAGTTTCTATTGGCTGCCCTTTCCCCTGAGTATAGAGCACACTTTTTTTTTTTGCGGTACACCGGCCTCTCACTGTTGTGGCCTCTCCCATTGCAGAGCACAGGCTCCAGACGCGCAGGCTCAGCAGCCATGGCTCACGGGCCTAGCTGCTCCGCGGCATGTGGGGTCTTCCCGGACCGGGGCGCGAACCCGTGTCCCCTGCATCGGCAGGCGGACTCGCAACCACTGCACCACCAGGGAAGCCCTAAGAGCACACTTTAATATTTCTTTGCATGTGTAGTAACTTCTGGTTGAAAATTGGGCCTTGTAGATAGTACATTATGGCAACTGTAGATTCTGTTGTATTCATCTTATATATATATATCAGATATAGATAGATAGATAGATAGATATAGATATATAATTGGTTCTAGTAGGCAATTAACTTGTCTGGGCTCCAACTGCAAACTTTGTCACCCTTCTGATATGCAGCTGCTAATATCTGTATTCTTATGGCTTTCCATTGCTACTTTTTTTCCTGATCCTTTGTGATTTTTCCTTTTTCTCTATGATTTGCTGGTTAGTCAAGGATTTCAACAGAGATGGAGGTCATTCTTTTTTGATTTTCTTCTAGGGGTTCCCTTCTGCCCAATTTCTAGCTATTTGGATGGTTTGGGGCTCTGTCCCTTATATTTCAAGCTCATAAGATCCAACTTTCTGGCACCTGACTTGTGCATGGTTGGAAAGTTTACTCAGTTTAAAAAAAAAAAAAAAAGGCAGCAGACTCACAGATAGGGCTGCACATAACTCTGTTATTCAGGAGCAGATTTGTCTCTGGCTCCTGCCCACTTTTTTACCAGGCTGCTTAGGACCTCCTCCTACACATGCGTAGTTTACCTCTCAGCCAGGGATTTGGGCAGAGTTTATACTCAGAGTTGTATATTCCTTCTGTGGTTATTTTTTGCTGCCAGTATTTTTCCTGTAGACTTCTAGCTCCATTTTCAGCCTTGGACTCTGATCTCTGGCACCTTAGCTGGTAAGGCTGTGGTTTTCCACTGCTATTTTTCTTTTTACAGCTATAGCTGTAAGAGTTGGGCATTACCTCAGGCCAGGAAGACATAAACTCTCAATTCTTACCCTTTACTGTGACAATTTTTTGAGAGTAAACTCTCATCCTTCTTCTTCTTTCAGACTCTCTCCAGGGTTGCTCTTTTAAAAAACTTCTTTAAAATCATGTTTTTATCATTATTATCTGGGTGAGTGTTTCACGATCACTTCAGTCGTCTGGAAGTAGTCCACCCATTTGGTTGTTAATTTCAATATCTCTATTTTTCATTTGAATTTCTATTTTATTCCTTTCTGAATTAAATCTGACTAGGGCCCATGATAGTCTTCTTTTTTAAAAAATTAGTTAATTAATTAATATTTATTTTTGGCTGTGTTGGGTCTTCGTTGCTGCACGTGGGCTTTCTCTAGTTGTGGTGAGCAGGGGCTACTCTTTGTTGCGATGCGCGGACTTCTCATTGCGGTGCCTTCTCTTGTTGCGGAGCACGGGCTCTAGGTGCGCGGGCTCAGTAGTTGTGGCATGCGGGCTTCAGTCGTTGTGGCATGCAGACTCAGTAGTTGTGGCTCGCAGGCTCTAGAGCACAGGCTCAGTAGTTGTGGCGCACGGGCTTAGTTGCTCCACAGCATGTGGGATCTTCCTGGACCAGGGCTCGAACCCGTGTCCCCTGCATTGGCAGGCAGATTCCTAACCACTGCGCCACCAGGGAAGTCCGATAGTCTTTTAGTTTCTCACATTATAAGTCCCTTTTGAAAAATGTTTTTAACTATGCTTATTTTATGGTCTATATCCAATTAATATCTAGTATTTCCAGCACGTGAATTTCTTGGGTGTTCAGCAGTGCTGCTAAACAAGTTATTGTGTCTGCTGTCTCTGTCTCATTCAACTTTTTTTAAAATTAATTTTTATTTGAGTATCGTTACTTTACAATGTCGTGTTAGTTTCTGCTGTGCGGCAAAGTGAATCAGTTATACGTATACCTATATTCCCTCTTTTTTAGATTTCCTTCCCATTTAGGTCACTGTAGAGCATTGAGTAGAGTTCCCTGTGCTACACCGTAGGTTCTCATTAGTTATCTATTTTATACATAGTAGCATATAGATGTCAATCCCAATCTCCCAATTCAAAAAATGTGGAACACTTCACGCATTTGTGTGTCATCCTTGCGCAGGGGCCACGCGAATGTTCTCTGTATCATTCCACTTTTAGTATACGTACTGCCGAAGTGAGCACTCTCATTCAGCTTTTTATAAGTAGTTTTTGGATTATGGACCAGTGATTGGGAGCGCATTAAACATGGAAAAATAGTACATCCTGATTTGGGGGCTTGAATCTGCAGAGAGGTTTTTGTTTGCTTTTCCTGGCGTCCAGGGAATATCATGGACCATCGTCTTATTTTAATTTCTAAGGCCAGGGGCTCTTAGGCCAGGCATGTAGTATAAATTTGTAGCTCAAATCTACTTGAGCACAGGCTCATGATTATAAATTCTTAGAGGGAAACTCTTCTTTCTCATAATACAGAGCTGAGGACACCCATATCCGTAGGCCAATGGATAGACTTCTTTTCCTTGGTCCATCCCTTCACTGACAGTATAGCTCTCGAAACTCCTGGTGAGCAGTAGTCTTGATAATAGTTCTTGCCTCCCTCCTGCTCAAGAGTCTCCTGTGTACCCCACTTCTCTACAGAAGAAGCTTTTAAAACTTCATCTACTTGATTACCAGAGGCATCAGATGAATCCCCAACAGTGCCAATTCCTACTTACTGCCCTGATTTTTCATTTTCTTATTTGATTTGACTTTCTATTCTGGGAAGTTTTGAACAGAAAAGTAAAAAGGATATAATACAGACCCACACACTCATCCCATGTATTTAGTAGTTAACATTTTGCCGTATTTGCTTTATCTGTGTGCGTGTGTTTGCTGAACCATTGTAAAGTAAATTATACACATCATGACATTTTACCCCTAGATACTTCAGCGTGCATCTCCAGACATCAGGCTTTTCTTTACAAAATCGTATTACTATTTTCATGCTTAACAAGTTGTATTAATTAGGGGTCTCCAGAGAGATAGAACTGTGAGAGGTGGGGGCGGGGTGGGGGAGAGAGAGAGTGTGTGTGTGTGTGTATGTGTGTGTGTGTGTGTGTGTGTGTGTGTGTGTGAGAGAGAGAGAGAGAGAGAGAGAGAAAAAAAGAACTGAGTAAATGGGAAGGAGAAAATTAAGAAGTTTTACCAGAAAATTCCTTAGCTCAAAAGGTCATGCATTTCTAGATTAAAAGGGTCCAGTGCACACCCAACACAACGAATAAAAAGATCTGCACCAAGGCACATTATTATAACCTTTCAAACACTGGAGGTGTTTGAAAGAGGATATTGAAAACTTCCAGAGAGGAGAAGAGCTGATACTCAATTGATCGGGAATGAGAATGGCATCACACTTCTTCACCTCAGCACCTGTAAGCTTGGGGGACAGAAGAGCAATGCCTTCATGTTTCTGAGTGAGAGTCATTTCCGGCTAAGACTTTCATACTCAGCTAGACTGTCAACCAAGTGTAAGGTTAGCATGAAGACATTTTCAGGCACAAAGTTCTTTTAGAATAACTTTTCACGTGACCAGTTGTAACACTACTGGAGGAAATATTTGAAACTGGGGGACTAAATAAAAAAGAAGACTGCGTGAGATCCTGGAGCAGCAGAGCTGAAACAGGAGAGAGGCACAAGAAATCCCAGGAAAATAGTGGAGGAAATCACAGGGAGATTGTCCCACAGGAGGCCCTGAGGGCAGCCTCACAGATTGGCGGGCTTCGAGAGGGACATCTCAGTGAAAATTGAACTGATAAATAATGTGGTTGATTGTACTGAGAGGTTTATTAGAGCTTTTGTCAGAAATTTGGGGGCTGAATTAGTGATGAGAAAGTTGAAAATGAAGGAAATGAAAAGCATACTTGTATAAGAAAAGACATGCAGTCATCCGTGTGGCTTATCTGTAACTAATGGTTCCATAGTTTTAGTAATGTAAGCATTGAATCTTGTACTGACCAGTAATGTCATGTGAATGTACAGGGAGGATGGGAAGGTCACTCGGATGGGCTGGAGGCTATAGTATAGCTGGCTGGGGGCTAGGGTAAAAAGCTAAATCCTTATCTTCCATAGAATGAAACCAATAGATACTATTTAATATTGAAGAAAAATCAAGAAATGAAATATCAACGTGTTGTTTAGAAAAACAAAGGTAAGTATCAGGAGAGATGTTTAGAAGGAATGAAAGTGGTTGCCTCTGGGAAGCAGGAACCAGGAGTACGATAGGAAAGGGGACAACTGTTTTTTGTTAAAAACCTGTAGTACCTAACAAACGTAGTAAGGTAGATAGCTGGGGGGAAGCAGCCGCAAGGCACAGGGATATTAGCTCGGTGCTTTGTGACAGCCTGGAAGGGTGGGATGGGGAGAGTGGGAGGGAGGGAGACGCAAGAGGGAAGACATATGGGAACATATGTATATGTATAGCTGATTCACTTTGTTATAAAGCAGAAACTAACACACCATTGTAAAGCAATTATACCCCAATAAAGATGTTTAAAAAAAAAAAAAAAAAAAAAAAAACCTGTAGTACCATATGACTTTTAAAACAATATACCTACGTTAGTTTGATTTTTTAAAATATTGTTTAAATACAAAAATAAAAAATTTCAGAATTTTAAAAACTCTTTGCAACTAATTAACTGTGACACATTTCATGATGCATTGTAACATTGCCATGTTGGTAAAGGTCTAAGTCATCCTCACTTTCTTCAAGGGCAGGGTGTTCCGAATCTTTACTTCGCATTGTCCAGTGGAGTGGCCAGTAGCCATGCATGACTACTTAAATTAAAATTAGTTAAAATTAAATAAAATTCAAGCTTCAATTCCTCAGTTGCACTGATCACATTTCCAAGTGCCCAGTAGCCACGTATAGCTAGTGGCTACCATATTGGACAGCACTGTCCTAAACCACTCTCAGATTCATCCCTTCGTCCAAGCGCATTGCCATTCTCTCTGAGGCAGTATACAGTGGTGATTGAAGGTGTGGGCTTTGGAGTCAGACTACATCAGCTCAAGCATGGGCTTCATCACTTACTAGCTGTGTGACTTTGAACATATCACATAACCTCTTGGTGCTTCAGTTTCCCCATCTATAAGATGGGGATACTAATAGCGTCATCGTGTTCTAGGGATTGTAAGAAAGACTGTAACATAATGCCTCTAAATGAAGTGCTTAGCACCGTGCCCGGCCCATAGTAAGCACTCACAAGGTTACCTCTGTAGCTAGTACCATCATCATCTTCACGATCATCATTGTCACGCCCTGCTGCATATCTCTTCAGCCACTTCTGAGCTCGCGTGCAGTCCTGGTGGACAGTCCCCATACAGACTGACAGCTTCTTATTCCAAGGGCCTGCCTCCCTCTTTTTCTCTGCCCAAGGACTTCCTTGGGTGTTACATGACTTTGCTCAGTCGGGAGACAGAGAAGCCCAGAAATGCCGGGACTACGCATCCAGTGGAAGCTCACAACCAGAGAAGTATGGCGTCAGTGGATAAGTACCCACTTTCCTTGTTGGGGCAATTCTGAGGTGTCTTCTCCACTATCTCTAAGAGGCTCCCAGGGGAACTGAGCCCGCCCCACCCCCCACCCCCCCAGTCCACAGCAGTGACCTGATTGGCGAGGCACCTTCGTTGGTCCTTCTGCCATCCCTGTCTTACTTTCCCTCCCTCACTTGTGCTTCTTGGGGTCTGCTTCCAACCTGTACCCGTGTCATGGTCTCAGGATCTGTTTTGGTGGAACCCGCACTAAGACAGTCATCACCACCACCATCATCATCGTCATCAGTTCAGGTTCTCATTATCTTAAGGCCAAGCTCCTACAGTAGCTTCCTGGCTTGTTTTCCCATCTTCTCTTCCATACTCCAACCAGACCTATCTCAGTTTAATATAAATGTGGAGTTATGACTTACCTGCTTGAAGTCCCCATTGCTTCCTTCTTGCCCAGAGGCAGAGACTGAACGTAGTCCTGCAATAAAGAACTTGTACAAATTCCCCAGAGCCTACCTTACTAGCCTCACCTCTTGCTAGTTATGCTGCATACCATCCTTTAAACACACCATTCTCCTTTGCACTTCTAGGTCCTAACACACACTGTCTCCTCTGATTGGAGTAATAATAATTGCAGTGAATGGTTATTGACTACCTACCCTGTACCAAGCAGAGTTCTGTGCAGTCTGCACGGATTAGTTCATTTAATCATTAACTTTATGAAGAAGGTTTTAATATTCTCCCTGTATTAGAGATGGAGAAACCCAGGCTTAGGGAAGTCACATACTTAATAGCAGAGTTGGGTAATTCCAAGCTGATGCCCTATATTTGGCAGGAAAGTGACATCGCACACATGTAGGTAACTTAGAAGAAACCAACTTTACTCACCGAGGAGGGAGAGATGGGGGAATAAAGAGAGAAAGGGAGAGAAAAAAAGGAGAAAGGTCAATAGCGTGGGTGATCTGCCTGCCAGTCTACTCCATGCATATGTGCTTGCAGCAGAGAGAGGGCAAGGCAGGACTCTGCTGTTACCCACGTTTTCTGGGCCCCTTGTACTGGGAGCGCTTTGCTGGCTCAGTGTGATTACAGTGTTTACTTATCTACAACGTTCATATGACATAGCTACCCAAACACATGCCAGAGACTTCCTGGGAGATGGTGCATCCATCTCCCTGCAGGTTTTCAGGGCTGCCTTTGACTGTGTATAACTCACCTGTTACAAGCTAACTCTCCAGTGCCTGATCCATGAACGAGGTGAGACCCCGTGGTCCTGCTTCCTTTTCCCACTTTCCCATCTGGCAGACACCTGCTCATCTCTTCCAACACAGGTCACACACCACCTCTGGGAAGCTTTCCCCGCCTCCCCTGGAAAGAACCTTTCCTCCCACCTGGGCTCCTGCTGCACCCTGTACACGTTTGTTTCAGCGCTCTCCCCTGTTGCCTTCTAATGATTTGTTCATATATCATGTTCCCCAGCTGGGGAGCGGATTCCTCATTAGAGCCCTTTTCTCCCTTCTTTCTCCAGTATCTGCTACAATCCCTTCTCTGTAGCAGCAGGAACTTTTCTTCTTTGTTTGGTTGTCAGGAAGGCAGGTCTCTGTGCCGTCTAGAAAAAGGAGTAAGATAAATTCTGAATGGCTATTTTAATCAGTCATGTTCTTACAGAATCTGGAGACAGAAAATAATCTATTATATCTGTATTCTCTTTCTGTCTCTTTCGTTTCTTTGTTCTTTCTATGGGGTTGCTATTTGATCATAGGTCTTTTAGAAGCCAGTTACTGCAAGGGTAATGTGGTCGGTCAAGTTTTCCTCATTAGATCTGTGTAAACATTTTTTAAAAATCTATTTTCATACCCAGATTAAGACGTCTCCATCAGGCAGCCAAATCTCCCCGCCTCCAAACCCTGAAACTGGCACCATGCCTGAAGAGTTTCCAAGTTATCCTTCTGTTTTTCTATCTTGTGAAGGATGTGGTTTTTGGTTGTGTGATTCTTTTTAAGCTGCTTCATTTGTTTTTGGACTGATTAATAGCATAGCTACCCAAACTTGGACATAAACGTTAAATTCAGAATCTCTGGAAGCAACAGCACGAAGACACTAATTAGTTCATGTTTTCCATATGAGTGGAACTCAAACACACAATCCCTGCTTTCTTGTTTTCTCTCTCACCCTTGACTATGCTGGCAAACCTTGCTTTCCTTTTTGGATATAAGGGGATTTGTTGGGAACAAAAAACCTTTTCCTGTACTTCACCTGCTGGATGGAATGAACAAAAGCCTCAGGGGAAGATCTAAATATTTAACAAATATAACCTTAACCCCCAAAGTTTTAAGTCTGGAATACATTTTACAGTCCAGATTTGAACCCAGGCCAGAAACATGCATGCGGATACCGATTATTTGTGTTCTTTGGCAGAGGGTCTAGAGAAGTGATATAAATTCAGTTGTGTGGGGAAGGAAAGGGGGAGAGAGAATGATCGTGTAGATATATTTAGCTTCCACTTGGTTATCTACACGTGCTGGAGAGTGGAGTCCACCTACCTTCCCTCTTCCATCGCTGACCTCTGCCTTGCTGGCTGGCTCAGTGCACCCCATGCTTTCCACTCTTGAGCCTCACTGGCACTGTGCTCCCTCCTGCCACAGGGCCTTAGCACATGCTGGTGCCTCTATCTGGAATGTTCTTCACAGCACACACTCCACCTCTTTACCTAGTCAACGCTTACCCTTCTTGCAGATATCAGCTCACTTCCTCAGGGAAGCCCGCGAAGTTAAACTCCCCCCATTATATATTCTGAGGGCACTGAATACTTCTCCTTTGTAAACACCTGTCACACTTGCAATTTTACATTCCCCTGTATGATCCTTTGTGTGAATAGTTTCCTAGGGTGTGGCACATGTATATGGGAAAGATGATATGCAGGTGTTCATTTTTTTCTTTTAAAGTTCTATGTTTAATAAATACTAAAAAGAAATCTATGTAGTAGTAGCTTATCCCTTTGTGAATATTTCTGCTTACAGTAGGCCTAAAGTAGATAAAACTGTGAACCCACCTTTCATAAGCCATATGAATAAGAAGTACCGTGATCAGGCAATGAGCATATAGGCAAAAATTTTGGAAGCAGTATGCAAATGACTGAAATTTGGGAAATAGTATGTTCATATGTTTCCCGTCACTAGAACGTAAGCTCCAAAAGAGAGCCTCTTTGTGCACTGTTGTACCCACCAGGCCTGGTGCATATTTGGGCCGTCATAAATATTTGTTGAAAGGCTGGACAAGTGATTGAATGAACAACTTAATGACTCCACAGGTGCCCCTCCCAGTGACGTCAGGCCAGCCGCAGGTCAGATGATTAGAAAGAAGGCCGAGATTTCTCTTGAGGATCATCCATATGGATGCACACAGTAGAGACAGGTTGGAACTTTGTAGACTTAGAACATTCAGCTTTGGATACCCAAAGACTGTGTAGGGTCACGGGGCTGTGGGGGACCTTTGCAGTTACCCTGCTCAGAGCAGTGCCTCGAGCATCCTGGATAGGTGTTATCACAGGCAAGCTTCTCTGATAGCAGACTCCGTGATGAAGCTTAGCATGCCAGAAGTTTATTAGGGAATCTTAGGATGAACACCTGTAGGAAGGGAGGAGGCAGGACAGGGCAGAAGGAGAAGTTGAGGCAGTCTCAATGTAGAGGCCTCAGCTGACTTTATGAGAAGGTCTGAAGCTGGAATGATCCTTCAGGGCTGCCCGAAGTTGGCCGGGCAGTTATGTACATACGTAGGCCGCCTCAGAGGGGCGTGCTCTTGGGCAAGGCAGCTCTCCTCACCAAGGCCATCTACCTGCAGGTAATACTGTCAGCAGCTGGGAGGGTCATTTCTGAAGGGAGACCTGGATGATGCCTCACAGGGTCGACCATAGGTGCCCATCCAGGCTTCGAGGCGGGAGTGGCAGATGTCAGTCACTGTCTGTGGATGTGCTTCAACCATGGTTGGAATGGCTGTAGTTGTTGGAAATGTTTTCTGCTTTATACTGAACCAAAAATCGCTTCCTCGTCAAGTTCCAAATACCTGTATTCATTTTGGCTGTGACCAAGAAAAACAAAATGAGCCTTGAACGATCTGAAGAGAGCCATAATATCTCATTTTAAATCTTCCCTTGACTGACCTCACCTCATTTCTTCCACTGTTTTTTTGGCATATGCTTTTCTGGCCCCTCACTCTTCGTCTTTTAGCCTCCACGTGACATGTTTTAAATTCGCGAAACTTAATATGCAGCATCTGAAATGAGTCCAGTAGCCCAGATGTGGCCTAACCAGCTCATTCTGCAGTAGGACAATTCCGTAACATAATCTGTGCCTTACAGAAGTAAGCTTGGAGGCAGTTAAGATTCTTGTGTCTTTTTCAAATGAATTGCTGTGAAGGAACCTCTCTCCAAATGTAAGTTCATGAAAACAATCACTGGGAACCTAAATGGAGACTCTAAAAGATCATTTTAAGCCCTATCATATTACATAGTGTGTATAGTCATATTTTAATAAAAATAATAGCACATGTTTATTGAGTCCTTATCATACGCCAGATATTGTGTTAAAAATTCTTGCATGTCTGCTCACTGGAACCCCCCAACAAGCCTGTGAGGTTGGTACTATGTGTATCCTCATTTTACAGAGGAGGAAACAGGGGACAGAGGATTAAGTAACCTGCCCCAAGTTACCAAGTCAGTAGATGGAAGAGCCAGGACTCCAACCCAGCCAGTCTGACCCCAGAGTTACCTTCTTCTGTATGTGGGTAGTACTTTGGTTTGGGTGATTTAAATGAGTGACTGACTTAACAATATCTAAAGGAAGTACCTTGAACATACAGAGAAGCTTAGAGGGCTTTAGAAAGATGGCATTTTTTAAAGGGACAAAGCTGAAAAAACTTGATGCTTTCATGTAGGGACTTTCTTCACTGCTGTCAGAAGCTTTTTCAGGGTGAGGACCGCATTTGTTCATCTTCTAATTGTGCCCAGCATGGTATTTAAGTCATGTTTTGATACTGGAGCTGGACCATGTAATCATTTCTCCTTTGCCAGCAACCAACTTAAGGTTTGTCAGTAGAGGGCGCTGGAGGGCCACTGCGAGAGGAAGGGGCTTTTCCCTGCGGTTCTTGTGCTTTTCTTCTTGCTCCTGTGGCCCAGTGGCCACTGTGCAGCTTCCTGCTGGAGACCTAGTGCTACACGACCTCCAGTGAGTGTCACTGGCACCCCAGCAAGTTGCTTCCGGAGTTTCACCAGTGTTCCAGTGGGAAGCTCCCTGAAGCACCGTAGTGAGATACTGCATCCCCTGTGGGCCATAGCCCATGAAGTCTGAATCTCATTCTCCAGAGAAGGGCCCCTCGCAAATTTGTTCCTCCTTGAATACTTTCCTCAGCCTTGGGGATAGTAACTGCTTCCTACATCTGCTGTTCCATTTATCTTCAGAGATCGCTTTACCCCTTTGTAGTCAATCCCTTTTTACTAGTTAAAAATTCTTTCCATTAACATTTTCCTGTTTAAATTATTGCCATGGTTTCTGTCTCCTGATCAGACCCTGACTAACCCAGTGCTAGACGCTCAACAGGCGGTGGGTGAATTAGTGGGGAACTGAGGAAGAATGCTTCATTTTCAATTTATTGCTGCTGTTCATCTTGCGGACTGGACTGGATGGACTAGACTTCTGCCGTATCGAACTCTCCCCAGATGTTTAAATTGCTTGGGAGTTACATATTTTCAAGCAATCTGTAAAACCATCTCTCTTCTTCACTCCAATTAAATATTATGTGACATGTTCCAGTAGCACCAAGGATAAAGAAACCAGTTTCTCTCTCATTTGTCCCCTCTGCACAACCACCCTGGATTGGGTTTTTATCCTGTATTTAATCAGAAATAATCTGGCCAGTGCTAAAACAAACACCACTTCCCAGGTCAGATTCAGGGATCCTAATGCAGGTGTTCCTATTTTGAGAATGCCATAGATTTTACCGTTCATTTCTATAGGAATTGACTGAACTCTGAATGCAGTTGACATTCTCAGGCTATGAGCAGTCCTGCTTCTACAGTTTACACAAAACATGTTAATACGGAATAACATTCCTATAACTTATTTTGGAGAGAATGTTTGGGGCTGAGGCAAATCAGTAAAATAATCTGGCATCTTGCTCTTATGTATCTCTAGGTCACACACAAAATTTTTCTCCTAAGGCAGGAAAACATGAAATACGAAAATCACAATGACATGTGTTTCTGTGATGATTTGCACAAATTACCTGCCTACAGCTACATCCCAGAAGCTGCAGCCAAGTGCACCAAATCCGGACACTGAACACAGTTGCAAAGAGGGAATGCCCAACCCTTCATTAAGGCTGATAGAAAAGCACATCGGGGACATGGTGAGGTTTTGCTTGTTTATATAATAAAATAGACACCAATGTTTAGCTGCTGAGTGTATAAATTTAGCCTGCGTGACAGTGGGAGGCCAAGAAGGAAGGAAGCAATTTGGGAAGCACGCCCTCCCCACATCACAGACATTCTCAGACCCCTCAGAAGACCCCAAAACACCAAAACAAGGTCCTACAATATATGCGTTTTTTAAAGCAAATCCACTCTCTGGCTTCAGGCTGTGTGTGACCTGGTTTCTCTCTTTAATTTTATAGCTATTAGTGGAAAGCTAACAGTGTAGTATGTCATGGTCAGTATGTCAACCGCAAAGTGGGTACCATGTTACAGAAAGATCCCAAGACTCACTTAGTACATTTCCCTTGTAACCTGAGAGGATATTCGATGAATCCTTGGGATCCGGAGCGGCCGATGTCAGATCCCCGCGTCTCAGGTGCTAAGTTGTCTGCCTAGATTTTAGAGTAAATTTTATGTATGGTGGCAAAGAGAGTCTTTCTGGGGGTGAAGAGCAGGTTTAGGGAGCCAAGTAGGAAGGAGGGGCGGTGTGCCACTTTTTATGAGCTATCATTTCAACTTCTAACGCTTGTCAAACAAATCCTTAGTAATTTTGAGATGGAAAGCATACACGTCCCACTGCCTACCTGGGCTTCTTACTTTGCACTACTGCTCCTGAAAAGCATTTTTTTAATTTGTGAAAGTCGAGTTAAGGGCACATCTTTGTTTAGTGTGTCACTTTTACCATGCTTATTAATATGCTAACAACCCAAAAGCGATTAAGGATTTGGGATTCCCCTCCCCCCTTTGCCACAGGGCAGGCAGGACGTCACTCAGGGAAATATGAAAGGTGACTTCGTTTATATTTTTCTCTTTGCAGTCCAGTTCACCCATAAGAGGCCAATTCTCAGTCACCCTAACCCCCCAAACATTTAGGGCATAGGGTTACACTTTTTGGTTGGTTCAGCAAAGATGGGAATTTTTGAATCTCTGAATAAGATATAGTCTGGTAGCAATGATGTTTATCTTGTGACTGAGTCATGAATGGTATACTCTTTTTTTTTTTTTTTTTTAGGTAGATAAGAGCGTCATTTCCAAAAAGTGATGGGGGCTGGGGAGGATGCTCAGAGGCCCTGGGTTTCTAGTCTTTTCCTGGCTCAGTCCACTTTTCATGTATTGTTTAGAAATGGTTACGAAGTAGGAATTGTTGGGGCTAGAGAGAGGAATGAAGTGAAGACTGTGGGAGTTAAGGAGGGAATGACCTCAAGCCCCAAAGTGATGAGAAAAGTCCGTAGCAGGGGAGAGGGTCAAAGTCTCCGGGGCTCTGAGAGCAGAAATCTGCTAAGACCAGCATTGGAGGCAGCAGTGGCTGCCCGTGGGGCCTGCATCATTGCATTCATATTGCTTTAGTAGCAAACCAGCTAAAAGAATTCACGATGCCCTCAAAACAGGTGGTTCGTGGGTAACAGGATGTCCCCTTGTATTGTTTATTCAAGAACAAACCGTGCCTTTGAAAACACTAAAGTCATAATACAGGATCCTGGTAGGGTTTGGTCATCTTTGGGAAGAAGAATGGTTGCATTAAGCCAGTGTTTTTCAAACTGTGGTTGTGACTCTGAATGTCATGACCCCATTTAATTGATCTTTGACCAGCCTCTTTTAGGGGAGTGTAATAGAAAAATCTCAGAGCATTTCATATATATAATTTTGTGACATCTTTTGGTTTCAGTTGTGTGTATGTTAAAGGTAATATATGTGCTGGGTTGGAAAATGGGATAGAAAAAATGTAGTTCTTACAGTTGCTCAAGCTCCAAAAAGTAGAAGAATACTGCCTTAGGCAACTTTAAAGAGAAAAGGAGGGATTGATGGTGATACAATTCGTTGAGTGAGCAAACACCGCCCAACAGTTTTTTATAGATGCATGTGTATATGTGAGCATGCATGCATATGTAAATGTGTGTGAGTGTGCATGTGTGTGATCTATTCTGCCACAATGTCTAGGCAACGGTGTACTTCCTCCTAAGAATAAGAAGTCATAAGATTCAGGAGTTTATTTGAGGAGATGTCTTTTAATGTGATAATAATTTCAGAAAATCTGACGGGCAAACCTCTAGCCCCACTTCAAGGTCCTGGAGATGCAAGAGTTGCACCTCTTGCCATTGACTTAAAATTGTAAATAAGTCCTTAAAATTTTTTTCAGGTCACTGTGTTTTTGCCGAAGCGCAAGCTGGTCAGCTTTACAATAGTAGCATAATTTCATATGCTACAGATGAAGAAATAGTGTCAGCTGAGTTAGTTATGGTCCTTGGCGCTTCAGGGGACAAACTTCCTGAATATATTTCCCTAATGGATCCCTAGAAAAGCACCATGATTGCCTTAGGTTTCTAAACAAAATGAAAAATATTATTCCTATCAGCCTTCAAAGTTTCGTATCTGGTAACAAGCTAAGTGTAGAAAACCAAGCAGCCACACCTCAGGGATGCTGGCTGAGTCCTTCAAAAGGAAGATGAGACATGATGATGCTCAAAAAGTCAGACATTATCCCCTATAAGTGGAACATTTATTAATATTTTTAAGGTGCAAAAAAAAAAAAAAGAGAGAGAGTGATGTAAAATGACAGGCATCTTCTTCTTCAGAGGTCTGCTTTGTAGCCCAGGAACTTGGTTGATTTGAACAGTATGTTCTACAAGGCTGAGGGCCTGGGCTCCGTCTCTAACACAAAGCAAGGACCCTGATCTTCATTAACATGTGATGCTCCAGTCAGTTTTTTGTAAGTCCACACTGTTGGCCATAGGAGGCTTTAATTATCACCCCTTCCAAGGAAACAGATCTCCACCACCTCCACCACCACATTGAAAACAATCCAAAAGCATATACGTTCCTGATGCTTTGTATAGAATGTCAGGCAATTCATAACAGTTGGCCTGAAAGTGAATCCACGCGAGAGGCATCTGATGGGCAAATGGCTCCAGGACTTTCTCAAGGGAGAGAGAGAGCAACAGGAATGCTCCATGTTTGAGGAACGAGAACATGTTCAAAACGGAGCAGGCAGCTGCCACTGACTCCCTTCTTACAAGATCGGACAGCCTTTTTTTTCCTGATTTGAAAGTGGTCCCCCTGAACTGACACGGTTCTGCAGTTGAAGTGTTAGGTTTACCTTGCCATGTCCTCTGACACTTCCATAGAGGTTTAGCTTACGCTGGGGGTTGCTCACTCTTCCAAAACCTTGGTTTCTGGGCCTTGTTCATTCAGCAGGAACCTACAAAGTCTCTGTTTTTACTTGACTGAAAGAAATGGATCCTCAGCATCTTGCGTCATAAATATAATGCCCTGGGAGAGAATACAGCAGCAAACCAGACAGACAAGGTCCCCAGGAGCCCCAGGACCCAGTAAAACGCCTGGCACACCGTTGGCACTTACATATTCATTGAACAAATACAGGAATAGCGACTGCGCTGAGGTTGTCAAGGTCACAGTAGTATTTCCTCTCAATGCCTTGGGTCTCTGCAACCACAGACTTCCATCTCATCTGTTAGCCACAGCTTTCATTTTTTTTGGCCAATGTTATACTTGAATTTGATTCGTACACTAAAAATTATGGACCTTTATAAATATCTTGGATTTCCTCTGTGGGTACCTTTTTCTGGCCAAATCTTCATAGTCAAGAGATGTCAAGCCACAGTGCACTATTCCCAACTTGCCTGCAAAGATTTACTAAAATAAAATCAAATTGTCTTATCCAAGTTACAAAAACAAAAACAGTTATGAAATGCTTTGCTGTACAAACGCAGAATGATATATAACTGTAGCGTTAACGTGTTTCAGTTCCACAATTGTAGTATCACACTGAACTTTCACAAATTGTCATTTTTCTTCCATTCAGAATAGTTCAGTTACTAAGGAATTACCTTTCAATTGATAATTACTGCAATTGATCATAAAGCATGAGCTAGCATTCTCATCAGTTTTTATGCACAATTATATCATTGCTTAAGAATCCCCATTTGCAAAGGAAAATTTATAATAGCACAGTGGAAAACAAAGAAAAATCTCATTTTCTAAGGTAAATGTAGTCTAAGTAGTAGATAATTGAGGAGCTTATATATCGTATCCTATTATTATCATTCTCAGTTTAACTGCCTTTGAGCTATATATTTTTAAATGTGACTAAAAGGTATAGTCTCACAGTAAATTTAAATGGCTTATTAAAGGCCTTTACATGGCAACAGTATCATGTCAGAGATGAATGGTATTTCTAATTTGCTAGCCGCTTGGGTCGGGTTTACTTTAAGCAGGAAGCATATTTATATAAGTAACCGTCACACAAATGGCGTCTTGGGAAAAGCAGTTTGTGAGGGTTTAACATTTTTGAAGTATGCTTTTGTATATCTTCTAAATTGGGCATTTTACAGGCACTGGGCCAAAGTGCCTTAAACCCCGACTCCCTAACTCAGGCATAACTGCTGGTGCTGCCTGAGTGCGGGAAGATCCATGGGACATGCATTTTTAAGGGTGTGGCCGGGAGGGTCGGGGTTTGAGCCCCCTTCATTTGAATAATGCTTTTAGGGACTTTGCTACTTAAAGTACGGGGGCTGGGGAGAGGCAGCAGCATCTACAGCACCTGGGAGCTTGTGAGAAATGGGAAAACTCTACGGCAGACCTACTGAACCAGAACCGCCCATATGATTTGTAAGCACTGCCCCAGGACCCCAAAGGCTCCGCTTTCTGGTGGCCAAGCACAGGTCATGGCGTCCCCTTCTCTTTCCTTCTCACTTCTAGAATCACCCTTTTTGGAGGATAATGTCCCCTCAGCCCATGTTTCCCTTTCTCATCACTCCCACACCCACTCCCCAGACCCAAATGAATTTCCCAATACCCAGAGTCCTGGCTTTTATCAAGAACCTAGTTCTCTTCTCCACCTGACATCATCGAGGGGCTTCCTGCTGCCGAATAACCTTGGGGAAGTCAAGGCGTTGTAAGAAGTCGCAAGGCTTTGCCTTCATTCTGCTCTCCTGTGCCTGAGCCTCTCAGCCTTCATTCATTGCGCATTGAGATCCCATCCTTCTAAGCTGTCCGCTAGAATCCAGTCAGTCTCCCCTTGCCATTTGAATCCCTTCTGAGAGGGGATTTATTCATCCCTGTTTCCACTCATGGAAAGCTGCCTTCCTCTAACGTAGCCATAGCTTCTCTGCTAATAATCGTGGGGGATTGAAAGGATGAAAGGGAGTCATGCCAGGTATTCAGGGGACTTGCGGGCGGGGTTTACTCTGTAGAGGGAATTGCATGCAGTTACAACCCACTCGGCAGCCCTCTGCTCGCACTTCATTTGGTTCCACCCGTGCATTAGGAGGTTCAGCCTGCATCAGATGCCCAGAGGCAACTGGACTTCCAAACCAGACCCAGACTGGCCAGCCAGTTGGCCCCTAAAAGCCATTTGGTCCCTCGGTTCCAAACTGTGCCAGGGTGAAGGGCTTTACAAAAAAAGTGAACTGGGCGTTTAGAAGCACATTACAAGTTTAGGCTCTGTGGGCCAGGGGTTAGCGCGGCCAATGATCAGGGGTACAATTTGGGGTCAGTCGGGTGAGGACCCCTTCGGGCTCCTCTGGAGTGATCAGCACCCAGCACAGATTTCTTTAATCAGAGGAGACTGGCAGGGGAAGAAACAAGATTGCTTTCTGGCCGTAGTGAGTCCGAGGACCGCGTTTGCAGCTTCCGTTCTTCTTGAGACCAACGAACCAATTCTTTTCTGCATGCTTCTTGGATGCGTAGGTGTTGTAATGGTTTTCCTCCAACCTTTCCAGGAACAAACATTCCTCATTGGGTGT
The DNA here is from genome assembly GCF_008692025.1 of Phocoena sinus. Classification (NCBI taxonomy): domain Eukaryota; kingdom Metazoa; phylum Chordata; class Mammalia; order Artiodactyla; family Phocoenidae; genus Phocoena; species Phocoena sinus. The sequence goes on along the minus strand of NC_045765.1, from coordinate 52,930,755 downwards.
CTGCTAAAAAAAATAAAACCAGGAAAGAGTAGAATGATTAGTGAGTGGGTTTAGATCGGGTTCCTCTGTTTACTGGCTGTGTGACCTTGGGCAAATTAGTGAGGCTCTCTGTGCTTCGGTTTCTTCTTCAGTGACATTGGGAAAATAACGGAACCTGTCTCTGAGGATAGAAATGACGACTTGGAACGGGACCCAGTACATAATGAGCCTTCAATGTACATCTGCTATTATGTAAACTCCCCTCACATCTGCTCTGCTCAGGACCCTAGAGTCTCCCACTTGGGAAATCCTGAAAGACTTTAAGTACCTTAAGGGTAGAGCTGGGTCTTTTGTCTCTGCAGAGGCCTGGCACCTAGGTTTGACCACGAAAAGCGTCCAAAATGGGTAAAACCAGACTGTGATGCAGTGGGGCATTCTAAAGTTTGGTCTTGAAGAATAAATGAAAACCTACCCAATTATACTTTACAGCCTTGTGATTTTCACCAACAGTATCAGGGTTTTACTTTAGTGTTGTTATGAACATAAATGCTTGCATAAAATGTGTCCTAAGCATAAAACATGTCCTGGAACTTAAAGGATTTTTTTTTTCAGTGAGATTAGATTTTTTTTTTTTTTTGCTACTTATCAAAAGAATGGAAAAAAAAAAAAGAATGGTACTTGTAAAAACGAAAATCACAACTTTACTTTAAAAAAAGAAAGAAAAAAGAAACAATCACCCCAAAGCACACCCACCCAGATATAGGCACCTATTAACAGTTGATGAACGTCCTTCTGTACCTCTTTATGTATGAGCACACAGAGAGACATAGATAGGGCCATATCGATAGAAACTTAGGGTATTATCAAAATGGCGTACTATGTCTGCTGTTTTAAAAATGGGTGATAAGGGCTTCCCTGGTGGCGCAGTGGTTGAGAGTCCGCCTGCCAATGCAGGGGACACGGTTCGTGCCCCGGTCTGGGAAGATCCCACATGCCGCGGAGCGGCTGGGCCCGCGAGCCATGGCCGCTGAGCCTGTGCGTCCGGAGCCTGTGCTCCGCAACGGGAGAGGCCACAACAGTGAGAGGCCCGCGTACCGCAAAAAAAAAAAAAAAAAAAAAGGGTGATAAACCTATGAAAACATATTTAATCTCACTAGCAAGAAGATGCAAATTCAAAAATGATTTAACATGTTGGCTATAGTATCTGCAAAGAGCAAAAAGATTTACAAGTCTTAGTATGGGGCAGAGTGTGGGAAATAGTCACTGTCAGACACTGTTGGTGAGGTAAGTTGGTGGAAACTTTGTGAGGGGACTTTGGCAATATGTATCAAAATTTAAAATATGCATTACCCTTGACTCAGGGTTTTCACTTCTAGGAACTGACGCTTATGAGATAGTGGTATTTTCAAGGATGTTCTTTGAAGTATTGGCTATAATGGTGACATATTGGAAACAACGTAAATACCCATGGAAAGGTGATTAGTTAAGTGGATAGCGGTACATCCATACAGTGGGATCCAATGCAAATGTAAATTTATTAAGTTGGATAGATAGTTAAAACATATTAAACAGTGCAATTACATTGAAAATATGTACCAACAGTTACTGTTTTACTAAAATTCATCTGTTAGAGTGGGAGGAATCCCAGTTCTTTGCCCTTTCTGTTTGTCAAGATTTTAGAATACATTTATTATATTTGGATATAAACAGGAGTATTAAAATACATATGCTGTGTATGGACTTTGCTCCAATTCCAAGTCACGGGATCTCTGTATTACCTCTTCACCCATATAGTGGTTGGTGAGTCCCTTTCTGGTGGTTTCCAGTCCTATTGTTTATTCTCTATTTGTGGCATGTTTGTCTGTTAGACTGTCAGTTCTACTGAGGGAAGAGATGGAATCTTGTCAGCCTTGTGTCTCCCCCAAGACAAAGAATTTTGCAGATAATAGGTGCACACCAGCTAGGTGATGAATGTAATCTGATTCTTGAGTTCATGTAAAGTATTCAAAAAAGTTACCTTGTTTAGTAAGGAACTACATAACAGGAAGTATTCTGCCCCTTTTTCATCTGTAGTCTAGTGCAGTGACAACTGGGTGAGACACTTCAGATCATTTTGGAACAAGATGGGACATAGACGTAATATTTAATTAGGTGACTCTGTTGCCTCTAGAGGAACTCATCCAGACATTAGTGTTCGATGCATGTTGTCAAGGGTGGGAGGAGGTAGGCAGTTTTGGATCTGGGTGGGTTGCCCACTCTCCTGCAAGGGAGGACTCACCCCATGACACGGCTCAGTGGGCGTCAGGCCTGTGTTCTGTGACGAAGCTCGGGGCGGCCACGTCCCCCACCTGATGTGTCTGTTACACTAGAGCGGTTGACACACAGAATGGCTGAGTCACAGGCTGAGTCCGCAGGCCAAATTGGAGATGCTCTATCTGTGCCCCAACCAGGATTTGTCAGTGCCTACTGTGCACTTCGTGCAATGCCACGGGCCCGGGGATTAAGAGTTGGTTCATGCCTATTGTTTTAATTAACTTCTTTTTTATATTTAGCATGCTTTTTCCCGATTACATAGGTGACAGATACCAACTGTAAAAAATTTGGAAAATTCAGAAAGGCATTCATATATTATAAGATCAGCCATGTACCACTCCCAAAGATAAATATATTAATGTTTTAGAGCCTTTCAGACTTATTTTTTTTAATAAATATGTCCTTTCCACACACATGAATTTGTATCAGGATGGATGAATACCTAAAATTGGTTAAGAGCATGGGACAGAGCCCTGAGATATTTTAGAACTTATCTTTATCAATGGGGGAATATAAAAATTCTTAGGCATAGTATATTAATATCACCCTATGAATATTTCAGGTGAATCAGTGATGTCCAGGACTATGGTGGGAGAAGGGGGTGTCTGGAGCCTAGATGTATCTGGATTTAGGGGAGTCTTTATCAGATTTTTATACAAGTAAGAGAAGGTTTTAATAAACATCAGAATTGATTTAAAGGAGGAAAAGCCATAAAACTGTAACACATAATGCAAGAAATAATGAGGGTAAGCGATTTGTACACCGACTGCCTTATAGCTGCCATTGCTACACCAGTGGGCGGGTTCTGTGCGTTGTCTCTCTGACTCTTCTTAAGTATGTAAGCATGCGGTAATTATCCGTTACTGTCCTCGTTTCACACAAGGTTCAGAGTAGGTGAGTAACTTGCCAAAGTGGCAGAGGCATGAGATTCATTTATGAGTCTGAGATTGAATGATTGATTGGCCTGTTGATTTTATTGCTGATTGGAAGGCCTGCCTGAAAAAAAACATCTACTCCCTATGTACCAGTCACTGCCTAGCTCCAAACCCTTTCAAGTTGTCCACATCAATCCATATTTCAGCAAACAGCCTGCAGGAACTACCTGTTGCTCTGATGGTCTCATCTCCTGAGCCCTAGTGGGCAGCATGAAAAAAAATGAACTTGTGTTCACATCCCAAACTCTGGCTGAGATTACAGCTTCGAGAGAGAGTTTCCTTTGCCCATTGCCACTTGGCGATTTGATGTAAGTTAAAGGGAGCCCCAAACTAAAATCCCACCTACTGGCTGCCTTTTGGTAGACATCTTTCATAAAAGGGAAGAAGGGGGTTTGGGGAAGCCTTAATGTTCAGTTGTTAGGCTACAGAGAAAGGATCGTTGAAATCCAGAAATATTTTCAAAACCTGCAGCCGTTGGCTTCAGCTGTCTTTCCATTCAAATCGTTTACCAGAGATACCAATGGGGACAAAATCAGATTGACCCTATTCTCTTCTTTTCTCACAAAGATCAATGTGTACCGAGTCAAACATATATAAAGCATTAACTAGGAGAGAGATGGAGCAGGAGATGCAGCAGGATTTTAGCTACTGAATAAACTCTTGGACTTTGCTTCTCCAGGGCAAGGATGTGGCTTATTCACCTTTGCACCCTCTCAGTACCCAACTGTACTTGGACAACAGGAGGCGTTTGCTCAATGTTTGTTGAATTAAGTTATTAAACTTTTTTTTTCTTTTTTTTTTTTGCGGTACGCAGGCCTCTCACTGTTGTGGTCTCTCCCGTTGCGGAGCACAGTCTCCGGACGCACAGGCTCAGCGGCCATGGCTCACGAGCCCAGCCGCTCCGCGGCATGTGGGATCCTCCCGGACCGGGGCACGAACCCGTGTCCCCTGCATCGGCAGGCAGACTCCCAACCACTGCGCCACCAGGGAAGCCCAAGTTATTAAACTTTTTATCCTTTTAGGTGACGCTTCCAGAATAAAAGGGCTATTTTCAAAGTTTTATGCATGAAATATCAACTGCTAGAGTCTGGGCTCTGCAATTTTTGTAAAAAGCCTTAAGAGACACACCTATATAGCCCATGGTAGATGCTCAAGAAACATTTTTGGAATGAAATAATGAAGTGGGATTGGGTATTCTGGAGCGAGTGACTGGATGAGTTACTAAAATTTCAATCAACGTTTTTTCTCTTTGTCTATGTGATAATACGTTGGAGTATTTTGAGAGAATCCCGCAAGAAACTCTTTTATGTTTGTGCCTAAAATAAGGCAGGGTGGAGGGTGGGAATCCTGCTGGAAAAAATAACAAACAGAGACTAATTGACACTTTATAGTTTGCATCACTCCATGTAACAAGATTTCTGGAAACCTCAAACCTTGGCCGAGTCTGGAAGCATGTCAGCCTCATACTTACTGAGCCGTACAAAAGCCCGTCGGTGTCCATGGCCAAGTACTGGCCAGTCTCCGTACTCTTTATATACACCTCCCCCACGCTTTCCGCACTGAGCTGCAGCTGAACTGAAATAAAAATAACACGAGCAAAAGTAAATAAACACTAAGCTTTTGCCGATAGGGCCTGGCGGCCAAGACAGTTAGCCACGGAAAATTCTGCTCATCCATCTCACAGAGCCCTCAAGGGTGAGCCTCAAATTAATCAAAACACAGAAATACAGTTCCTTTTTCTTTGCCCTCCAAAGAAAGCTGTCCATTGGGAATCATGTTCTCGAGGGAAGGAGAGATGATGGCGGGCTCGCCCACCCATCTGCCTTGTTCGTTACAGCGTGACCCCACGTGCACTTTACAGGGCACGGTCACAGGAGGAAACAGCATTCACTTCCCTGGCTCCATCATCCCAGTGATCTTGGGGGGATCATAGAGTCAGCAACCGGCCAGCCTGAGGGTGTTCAGTTTCAGTTATCAACCTGCTTTGGCAAGGGTACCTTTTTATGGCCCGGGCCTTCCTGGTGTGGGAGCTTCTCGTGGACAGATTGTTATTTTTCAAAATCTGATAGTGTTATTTTCCCAGATAGAAGAGGTTCCCAGGAAGTTAGATTGCTTGGCACATAAGAAACTCAGGTAACTCACCCACAATGAAGTTCAGTCAACCCCCAACCTCTGTGGCAACCCCACTGGGATACAGGCAGAGGGGAAACCCTGGCGTTTGAAAGGGAGAATGAAGCAGCCACCTGGGAGGGGAATGGTGCTTCTTACCTGGGGATGATTTTGTTCTAGAGGGAACAGTTAGCCATGTCTGGAGACATTTTTGGTTTTCCCAGCTGGGGTGGGATGGTGCTACTGGCATCTAGTGAGTAGAAGCCAGGGATGGTGCTAAATAAATATCCTACAGCGCCCAGGCAAGCCCTTCTCATCAAGGAATTATTCAGCTCAAAAAGTCAATAGTGCCGAGGTTGAGAGACATTGAAGTTGAGGGCGAGGACTGAGATACCCTGAGTTGCCTTCTTTCCATTTATACTGACTGATACTCCCATGGTGCCTTGCTCACTGCTGGATACCTCACTGGAGTCCCACTTGATAATTATTCATTTGTTCATCCTCCCTGGAGTGACTCTGGAGAGAGGTGATTTGATGGTTGCCATTTGGGAATTGAAATGAATTCTGGATTCTTCTGGAAAATTTCTTTGGTCATAGCCATTGTTATGATAAGGAGTGAAATCTAGACTGGGGACCAGTGAGCACCCAGTAGTTCTCTTGGAGTCACCTGACCCCTCTAAGGGTTGACTTTGTCAAAGTTTGAGGCGCAAGGGGTGCTAGAAGGAATACAGGGTTTCGGTTGGCACCTCTAGACCCCTTGTTTTCACTTAATTTCTTAGAATCAGAAATATATTCCCATGTTTCAGACTTGGAAACATAGAAGAGGAGATGGTGAATGTCTTCTCTCAGTCCTTCCAGCCTCCCACTCCCAACTGATGGGGCTACAGGACAGACAGGATCCTTGCCCTTCCTCTGGGGCACGTTCTCCTGGGGAGACAGAGACAAACAAGTAAACTCCTCTGAGACATTTTTTTTTTTTTTTTTTTTTTTTGCAGTACGCGGGCCTCTCACTGCTGTGGCCTCTCCCGTTGCGGAGCGCAGGCTCCGGACGCGCAGGCTCAGCGGCCATGGATCACGGGTCCAGCCGCTCCGCGGCATGTGGGATCCTCCCAGACCGGGGCACGAACCCGTGTCCCCTGCATCGGCAGGCGGACTCTCAACCACTGCGCCACCAGGGAAGCCCCCTGAGACATATTTTGAATATATCCTTCTAGAGAGATGTTATCCCTCCTGCCTTTTTTTTTTTTTTTTCTCCTAAGCAAATGGTGAAATACCATACAGTTCTATACCTTGTGTTTTTCGCTTAACAACTGACTGGAAATCTTTCCACTTCAGTGGTTACCTTCTTTTTGCCAGTTGAATTGTGTTCCATTATGTGGCTGTACCATAATCATTTCACCACTTCCTTATTAATGTGTCTGTATTTTCTCATTTCCCTCTTTTTTCCTTATCTTATGATTCATCCTAAGGGTGATACATAGTTACATCACCCGTATTGAAGATGCAGTTCTCTTGTCCTTGGAAGTCTTAGCCACAGAAGCTCAGGGCCTCCTCTGGCAAGTGGCGTTTATTTAATTCACAGGAAGGAAAGCGGAAGCCACAATCTCCTTTCCCACCGGTCTTCCTAACTCCGCTTAGCTCTGAGAGGTAGGCATGAGAGCACAGACCAGAGGCCTCCCCTCTCCAGCCTCGGGTCACACCACTTGCTCCCTGAGTCATTGCCCCACCCCGAGCTCCCTCCTGCCTAAGGCTCTTGGCCTCCACGCTCTGCACAGCAAGTCCTTTCAGCCAGGACCCCTGCCACCCTAGTCCCTGCATCAGTGTCCTTCTCGGTCCCTGTTTGTTTCCTTCATGGCATTTTGTACAGTGTGCACTTATTTTTATCGTTTAGGGCTTTACTCGTTAATTTCTACCTCCCCAGGGGACTGCACACTTGGGAGAAAGGGCAGGAATCTTAGCTATCCTGTTCCTCCTTCAGTCTCCAGTGCCTCCCATTGTGCCCTGTGCTCCGGGTACAGACAGTATGCATTTGCTGAATGAATGATGTGAGGCTGATCGTTGCAGAGATGATTCTGTTGGCCCATCATCAGTAAGCTGCGCGTTTTGAATTCCGTTTCCAATAATGCTTTGTGGAGTGAAGTAGGATGGGGCCACGTTGAGAGTTGTAAGGGTCAAGGCTGGGCTCTGCTACTGACCAGCAGGGTGACCTTGGCTAGGCTGTTTAACCTTCAGGCTACAGTCTCCTTGTTAGTAAAATGGGAGTGGTTTGGATTCAGTCTCTAGAGTTTTTCCAGCTCTAACAGTCTAGGAATCATGTAAATACATTTAATAACAATGCTGTATACAATAGAGTATTATTTGGCCATAAAAAGGAACAAAGTACCGATGCATGCTGCAACATGGCTGACCCTTGAAAACATGCTAAGTGAAGAAGCCACTCGCAAAGGACCACATATTGTATGATTCCATTTAAAAGAAATGTCCAGAGTAGGCAAACCCATAGAGACAGGAAGTAGGTTGGTGGTAGCCAGGGGCCGAGGAGGGGCTTGGAGAGAGAAGGGGAAACTGTGGTTAAGAGGTATAGGGTTTCTTTTTGGGGTGATGAAAGTTGATTATAGAGATGGTTGCACAAATCTCTGAATGTAAAAAAAACCACTGAATTGCATACTTTAAATGGGTGAATTGTAAGGTGTGTGAATTTATCTCAATAAGTTTTTTTTAATGCTCTGTATTTTCATTGGACTTCACGGTTTTCAGAGAACTTTCAAATGTATTTTGTATCAATTTCCCATCATAATCCTGTATATTTAAGAGAGACCAAAGGAAGGGAATAATCGTTTACTGATTACCTACGATGTGCCAGGCATCATGCTAGTTTCTATCTTGATATAAAGAGTCAACAAAAGAGTTTGGGCTCCAGAAGCAAACTGCAGGAATTCAGATTTTGGCTTGGCTGTGTATTAGCTGTGTGATGATTGGGCATGGTATTTACCTCTAGTTCCTTATCTGTAATGATAGTATCTGCTTCATGGAATTGTGGGGTTTAATGATCTGATGCCTGGAAGTGTCCAGTACGATGACTGCCATTTTTACTGTGTTTAGGTGACCTCATCACTCTTCACGGCTTCCCTGGAGGAAGGTGGCGCTGGCTCTGTCCCACAGGTAAGGAAACTGAAGTTTGGTAAGCGCATGTTTTACCAGACATCATACTTATAATCAGGGGCACAACCATGACCAGAACCCAGGCTCACCTATTTCAGGTATCCTACTTTTTCCTCTCTTTCGTACAATACCTTGAGCTCCAGTTATCAGGGAGATGGGTCCAAATCAAGCCATATTCACTTCCCTCCTCGGTCCCCCTTGTGTTCAAGGTCAGACGTGTACCAGATGGCAGATGACCATCCAGGATCCCATTTCATGGCCGTAGAATTGAGTGATGTTAGTTGCCTGGGACTTTTTTTTCCACCTACCATCCATATGAGTAGGTATTTAGTCAGACGCATTATAGGTGCAACAAGAGTCCTAAAGGGCAAGTCCTTTTGGGTAATCCAGGAAGATCTTCTTAAACGGACGTTATTTTGTAGAGCAGTTTGGGGTTCACAGCAAAAATAAGGGGCAGGTGTAGAAATTTACCGTACGCCTTCTCCCCTGCATTGTCATCATCCCCCACCAGAGTGATACAGTTGTTATAACTGATGAACCTACACTGACACATCGTTATCACCAAGGAAGAGGTTTTTTTAAAGCTTTTCATTCTCTAGTCCATTTCTGTCCTATGCCTTAAATAGTGCCCGTTTGTCTCTCTGTGGGGCTAAGTAGGGTTGACTTTCCTGTCTGAGGAGTCCCGTCTTGGCTGTGTAAACGCCCCACGGAGGTAAACATGAAGCAGAGCTGCCTGGCACACGACTCAGTCCTCGGCCCTGAGCCCCAACACCAGGGCTGTGGCACTGTTGAGAGTTCGTCTCAAGAGTTTCCTCTGTAAATATTATTTCTCCAGGATGTCCAAGTTTCATAGCTCATTTTCACTGGATTTCTTTCTGGCTGAGTTTCTTAAGCATATATCCTTCTGCAAGCAGAGCTGGCAGGAAGGAGTAACACCCAGCGCGTTGCTCGTGTAACTGACTAGGTGTCCAACTCCCTAGTGTGACTTCATTCCAGTTTTCCAAACCTACATCCTCCCGCGGCTGCTGCTCGGGGGTGGGAAGGAGAGCGAGTGAGAGAGGGGGGCTCAGAAAGAGAGGGAGGGCCTGGCCAACAGCCTGGGTGGAAGCAGCAGCTCCTCCCTCCTGGAGCAAGCAGGGGGCTCAGGGAAAGCCACCCAGTCACCACGTTTTCATGCACCGGCCATCGTGTGCTGGGCACTGTGCTCAGTGCCGGCAAGGTCCCTGCCTTCAGGGGCTGACACCCAGTTAGGGGTACAGACGACCCAGAGTGATCAAGCAGCACCGTAGCAAAAACCCCGCTTGTTTTTGAGCTAAAAGCAAACAAAAGTGCAACTACAACAAAAACTCTCTTTTTTCTCTCCCTCTGTTTTCCCTTTCAAAGAACAGCAGAAAATAATGTGCAGTGAAAGAAAGCAAATTGCAGAAGACTATTTATGGTAAATCCTTGATGAAATTTTTGTAAAAAACATAAAACTGCGCATAGCTCATGAATAGATAGGGAGTAAAAGATAAAAATGTGCGCTCAATTCAGACCAAATGCATAGCAGTGGCTGCTCTGGGGAGGATGGGAAGGATTGAGGCTGGGGAGGGGAGTGGAAGGAACTTTCCCTTCATCGTAACTCTTCATTTCTTTGAAGACACAGTTCTGAGGTAAGAACAGCCAGGTGATAACAGTGGTTAACTTTGGGTGATGGGGCTGCTGATGTGTTCGTACTTTTGGGGGGTGGGGTGTGGGTGGTTGATGTGTAAAGCCTGGTTCTTGGTTGGTGGGCAGACACTCAGTTTCTTGCTGCTGCTGACCCCTGCCGTGCTCTATGACCCAGTGCAGACTTGACCTCAGGTACCATGTAGACCTGAACATAGGTATCTGCAAAAGGTGCGTCTTCTTAAGGGCCGACAGGGAACCAGGAAAGATGGTGAAAGGCCACTAAAGCCACACCTGCTCTGTTCATTTTCTTCTTCCAGCACCTTCCACCAGGTTAGCACCCAGCTCACAGAGCGGGAGCATCTCTTCCCTCCCATACGGGGAATTTAGGACTTGCTCTCTATGAGCGGGAAGGTCAGTGGCTCTGTAGCATCCCAAGGATGAAGGAGCGAGTACTTTTTGAAAAACGAGACAAATCATTTAGCTCTATGGGAACTCAGTGTTCCCTAGTTCTGAAATGCGGACAGCGACTTTTGACTTAGCAGAAGAAATGGAAAGCAGTTGGTTTTTTCTTTTCGGTACACAGGCCACTCACTGTTGTGGCCTCTCCTGTTGCGGAGCACAGGCTCCGGACGCGCAGGTTCAGCGGCCGTGGCTCACGGGCCCAGCCGCTCTGCGGCATGTGGGATCTTCCCGGACCGGGGCATGAACCTGCATCCCCTGCATCGGCAGGCGGACTCTCAACCACTGCGCCACCAGGGAAACCCGGAAAGCAGTTTTAATAAAGGTACTCCAGTGATAGATACAAGTTTCTTAGAGAAATTCAAATTTATAAAGCACTGCAGGAAGGCTGGAGGCGTTTGCCTGGTGGATTCGTAACCATAGTGTCCCCAGTGGAATCCAATCCTGCTCCGTTTCTAGGAATGCATTAGGGTGTGCTGGTTTGGAAAGAGCTGATGTAGCAAAAGTAAATGTCAAATAACTGAAATGTACCAAATCGCCTTTGCAGACCCTGCTCCTGCTTCATCCTTTGGACCCTCATCCTTTGGATGCCTTCATGCGTCTTTACTTAGGGGAACCTACGTGAGGAGGAATCCAGGGCTTTGAGTGGATATGCTGGTCCCCGACTAGATGTTCTTCCTTTTTTTCCCGAGGAAATATAAGCCGGTATCTCCGGCTTTCTCTTCTGCTCCTCAGACCCTTCCATTAGCTATCAATAGTAGTTGATTCACAGTAAGACACATGATCGCTTACTTTCCAAGGATAGAAAGAAAGAACAGGTGTTAGGAGCCTGCCAGTGGCAAGAGACATGAGCCTTGGGCACCATCCCAGTATCTTCCTGTCCTGCCCTAGGAATTTTTAAAGATAAGATTACAGCCGGTGCATTCAGCAGGATGAACGTCTGCAGGTGGGGGTTCTGCTTCTGCAGCACGTTCCTCCGTGGCCTTTAAAAGAGGCCTGCGTTCCACCTCTGCTCTCCAGAGAGAGGCCAAGAGAGATTACGTGCCTGGTTTATTCTGGGTTGGAGACTTCCCGTCCTTTGCCGTGTTTACCCAAAATGAGGTCACCCTCATTCAGAACGCCGTGAGGTTGTTTTATGTCAGTGGCATTTATAATTAAAATGTAGCCACAAGCCGGGCGCCGTAAAACATTAGAGAAAGACGGAGAAGAAATAAAATGGAGTTTGTGGAAGAAAAAAGTTCCAGTGGTTTAGAATAGGCGCACACACACACACACACACACACACACACACACACACACGAAAAAGACTTTTCTTAGAATGTGTGAAGGTGTCTGCTTCCCCTTTAGGGTCTGAAAAAGGTGCCTGGGAAATTTTGATATAGTCCATGGACTGTGTGATAGTTAAAAAAAAGTTTATCTGGAAAACCCCCTTCTGTATAAGCAGATAAGGGAGCGGTGGGGAGGAGAGGGAGGGAGGCCTTCGGCATGGCATCCCGCTGGGGAGAGCGTTCCTGCCTGAACACTAGCCCCTCTTTCTGACGCCTGACAGCCTGGCCCGGCTCTGCCCACCATGGTCCTCTGAAAAGCTGTTTTCACTTTTGGCCCAGGCTGATGGGGAGCACAGTGCCTTCACCATTAGGTGCCGAGTGGCAGCAGAACCGGAGTCCAGACTGCCCCCAGAACTAGGGGCGGGAGGGATTCACTGCAGGGAAGGAGCCTGCCCTTTGTAAAGGGCTGCCGAGCAGGGTTCTTGGGACCAGTGAACTCCTCTACTGCCTTTAGGATGTGGTTTGATTTATAAATATTTGATTGGCACACACTTTGCTCAGGAACATTTCCATTTGTGTGGTGAGTGGTGCCGGTAATCCCGCTCTCCGTGCAACCTCCTACGTGCCTGGCGAGGCGAGGGGGTGCGCACCGCAGGAGGGGCTGCAGGTTTGGGATGCTTGTGAGCATTTTCCTATCCTTCAGTTGCTGTTCCAGTTATGAATCCCGTCCAGGAATAAGTCACGGCCCCCTTAGGCAGAGAGGGAACTCCAGCAGGAAGAGCAGAATCAGGCATGGAGCTCCTCCTTGCTTTGCCCAAGACAGCTTGCCGCGCGGAGAGGTCAGACAGGGCAGGGCTTGTGGGGCTGGCGCCTGGGCATGAGGTACCTACGTGCCAGGCCTTCAGAGCTCCAAGCCTGGACAGTCTCGGAGACGCTGAGATGGAGGGAGCTAGTGTAGCATTTGGCTTAACTCAGCAGACTCACAAGATCATATGGTTGGGTAAGGAAGGCCGAGCAAGCTTCAGGGTGATTGATGATGATGAGAAACACCATGTTCCAAGCGCTTATCACGGGCCTGGCAGGGTGTTAAACACTTAAACACTTTCACAAACCACCATAGTTAGAATTGCTACTTTTCTATGAGGGTGGGTACTGTTTTTAGAATGAGGAAACTGAGGCACGTGGAGGAAAAGTAGCTTCCCCGAGGTGACAGGAAACCAGTAAACAGCAGTGATGGGCCCTGCACCTACACCCACCTGACCCACACAGTGGACTCTGTGAATTCAGCAGGTTTATTTGACAGTGTGCGGGATGCACGGCTGTGCTGTTGGTGTCGGGGGTGGTAGTGGGCTATGGAGAGAGTCCTGGAAGATGCAGCTGTGGGTCGGTACCAGGTTTCCCAGTTGCTGGCTGGTGCCAGGCCCTGTGTTCACAGGGTTAGTTCACAGGGCAGTTAGTTTTGAATGATAATTAATAACCTCACAGGATCGTGGCTAAGAGGAAATGAAAGAGTCTAGTGCAGTGCTTGGCATATATCAGGTGCTCGATAGATATTTATGGAATATATTGTTGAATTTGAATTTACCTGCCACCAACACAGTTCATTAACTCATCAGATTAATATTTCTTGAGCATGATCCCAGCTGCCGGGCAATGTGCTAGACACACAAATTGCAGTGTTGAGCTGTAAGAGACAAAGTCCCCGTCCTCAGGGAGCCCAGTGAGGGAGAGAACCATTAAATAATCGCACAAGTAAATGTGAAGTGATAACCCCAAGGAGGGCTGCCTGGTCCACGAGGCGCTCCTCAAACGCCCTGTGTCTGAGATGGACCAGGTCCTCTTTCCCTGCCCCTGTTCCTCCTCCAGGAGCCTCCCTCTCCTGGTGACACGACCATTTACTAGCCTCCCCAAGTCAAGCCCTAGGAGTCAGCATGAAGCTTCTCACACCCTGCCCCCAATGCCCCTTCTCGCAGTCGGCAGCTCTCCTCTGTCATCCTGCCTGGCCTTCCTGGTATGGCGAAGTAACAAACGTAGCCACAACTACTGAAGCCTACACGCCTAGAGCCCATGCTTCACAACAACAGAAGCCACCACATTGAGAAGCCCGTGCACCGCAATGAAGAGTAGCCCCTGCTTGCTGCAACTAGAGAAAGCCAACAGGCAGCAATGAAGACCCAAGGTAGCCAAAAAAAAAAAAAGCAAAACTGTCACTGTTTGCAGGTGACATGATACTATACATAGAGAATCCTAAATATATCAACAGAAAACTACTAGAGCTAATCAATGAATTTGGTAAAGTTGCAGGATACAAAATTAATGCACAGAAATCTGTTGCATTCCTATACACTAACGATGAAAAGTCTGAAAGAGAAATTAAGGAAACACTCCCATTTACCCCTGCAACAAAAAGAGTGAAATACCTAGGAATAGACCTACGTAAGGAGACCAAAGACCTGTATGCAGAAAACTATAGGACACTGATGAAAGAAATTAAAGATTATACAGACAGATGGAGAGATATACCATGTTCTTGAATTGGAAGAATCAACATTGTGAAAATGACTATACTACCCAAAGCAATCCACAGATTCACTGCATTCCCTATCAAACTACCAGTGGCATTTTTCACAGAACTAAAACAAAAAATTGCACAATTTGTATGGAAACACAAAAGATCGCGAATAGCCAAAGCAATCTTGGGAAAGAAAAACGGAGCTGAAGGAGTCAGGCTCCCGGACTTCAAACTATACTACAAAGCTACAGTAATCAAGACAGTATGGTACTGGCACAAAAACAGAAATATAGATCAATGGAACAAGATAGAAAGCCCAGAGATAAACCCATGCACATATGGTCACCTTATCTTTGATAAAGAAGGCAAAAGTGTACAAATGGAGAAAAGACAGCCTCTTCAGTAAGTGGTACTGGGAAAACTGGACAGCTACATGTAAAAGAGGGAAATTAGAGTACTCCCTAACACCATACCCAAAAATAAACTCAAAATGGATTAAAGACCTAAATATAAGGCCAGACACTATCAAACTCTTAGAGGAAAACATAGGCAGAACAGTCTATGACATAAATCACAGCAAGATCCTTTTTGATCTGCCTCCTAGAGAAATGGAAATAACAAAAATAAATAAATGGGACATAATGAAACTTCAAAGCTTTTGCACAGCAAAGGAAACCATAAGCAAGATGAAAAAGACAACCCTCAGAATGGGAGAAAATATTTGCAAATGAAGCAACTGACAAAGGATTAATCTCCAAAATATACAAGCAGCTCATGCAGCTCAATATCAAAAAAACAAACAACCCAATCCAAGAATGGGCAGAAGACCTAAATAGACATTTCTCCAAAGAAGATATACAGATTGCCAACAAACACATGAAAGGATGCTCAACATCACTAATCATTAAAGAAATGCAAATCAAAACTACAATGAGGTATCACCTCACACCGGTCAGAATGGCCATCATCAAAACATCTACAAACAATAAATGCTGGAGAGGGTGTGGAGAAAAGGGAACCCTCTTGCACTGTTGGTGGGAATGTAAATTGATACAGCCACTACGGAGAACAGTATGGAGGTTCCTTAAAAAAACTACAAATAGAACTACCATATGACCCAGCAATCCCACTACTGGGCATAGAAAACCATAAGAAACCATAGTTCAAAAAGAGTCATGTACCACAATGTTCATTGCAGCTCTATTTACAATAGCCACGACATGGAAGCAACCTAAGTGTCCATCGACAGATGAATGGGTAAAGAAGATGTGGCACATATATACAATGGAATATTACTCAGCCCTAAAAAGAAATGAAACTGAGTTATTTGTAGTGAGGTGAATGGACCTAGAGTCTGTCATACAGAGTGAAGTAAGTCAGGAAGAGAAAAACAAATACTGTATGCTAACACATATATATGGAATCTAAAAAAAAAAAAAAAAAGTTCTGAAGAACCTAGGGGCAGGACAGGAATAAAGATGCAGACATAGAGAATGGGCTTGAGAACACGGGGAGGGGGAAGCTGGGACAAAGTGAGAGAGTGGCATGGACATACATACACTACCAAATGTAAAATATGTAGCTAGTGGGAAGCAGCCGCATGGCACAGGGAGATCAGCTCGGTGCTTTGTGACCACCTAGAGGGGTGGGATAGGGAGGGTGGGAGGGAGACGCAAGAGGGAGGAGATATGGGATGTATGTATATGTATAGCTGATTCACCTTGTTATAAAGCAGAAACTAACGCACCATTGTAAAGCAGTTATACACCAATAAAGATGTTAAAAAAATTTAAAAAAGGAAAACCTGTGAAAGTAGGTTTTCTGTGTTTTTGCCTTGTAGGGCTGGAAGGCGTAAGGTTCTATCTTGCATAATTTATGTAGATTTACCTAAATATTTGATTGGCTTTTAGAAATATTCTTCCTGAAGGAAGTCTTAGAGTGTGGCTCTCTGCTTGTCACCATGGCCTCCAGTCATGCTCAGACCAATGCTCAAAGAATAGAAACCATTCCATCGCCAGGCTGTGCCAACCACTCAGGGATCATCCACTCCATGCCTGCCCAGGTTGATTCTGTTTCTGAAGAAACTTGCAATTCAGAAGGCTTGTGGCAGTACCATCACTGGGCAGAAGAGGGCAACAGAACCACACTTACAGGGCGCATCCATGGTAGGAAGGGAGTCCTCTCGGCTGCAGGATCTCATATAAGAGTGTTCGGCTTTGTCAGGTACACAAGGCAGTGCTGCTCTTCCCGTTGCACAGGTGAGGAAACTGAGCCTCAGTATTTTCCCCCAAGATGAAATAGCTGGGAACACTGGAGACTTTTACATTGCCAGACAAGAGAGAATGATTGGAAGGGTCTTGGGGATGGGGGATGGGAAGCTGCTTTGGCAGAGCACCTTATGCGAAATGGAGAGAATGGTCATTGTCTAGTGCTGCTTCCGTTAGAAAGTGGAAGCATAGGAAGATGAACGCAAGGTCTCTGTCTCTAACTCTAGGGCCCCTGACTCTGCAGGGGCTGTGTGGATTATCCAGTTCTCCTGGCATTGACAGGTACGGGCATGTACTTCTGCTCACTCACCCGACTTTGATTTCTCTCCTCCTTGGCCCTTGTTCTTAGTTCTACACTAAGTAAATGGGCCAACGCAACGACTCTGAATGTTGCCAGAGAGGCCTTGAATCAAAACCTGAATCTAGACCCTTGGCCTTCCTGGAGGGCAGTGTTATTGATTGAAGAGAAGAGACTAGGCAAGGTCCTTAAGTGTTATACTGTATCTCCGTGTGCCGCGTTGAATACATGGAAGTCTTGGTGGTGGTGGTGGTGGTGACAGTGGTGGCAAGAATAGCCACACGTGCTGAGTTGTGGCTCTGGGTCAGGGGACTGTGTCAAGAACTTTCACTGTGTTATCTCACGGAACCCTCCCAAGGAGCCTGTGAGGCAAGTAATATATCATTCTTATTTTACACGTGAGAAAAGTGAGGCCAAAACGGTTAAGTAACTAGCCCAAGCTCACTTGGAAAGTAATTAATCCAGCATCACTTGTGTGCAGACCTCCTCACACACACTCCTATGCTATTGTATGCTGCCCTCCAGGGCTCCTGACATCTGAGGTCGGGCAGCTGAATTCACAGCACTATGCAGAAGTTGTCCCAAAGTTCCATACCCAGAGTACAGTCTATAATGTTAACAGTGAAGTCATCTACCATTTGTACAGAAGTTCCAGTACTTGGAATTGTAATTGTAGCTTCTTGTTACCTCAGAATTTAAGGTTTCCCAGAAGAGACAGCTTAACGCCGTGGAACACATCACCAAGGTTGTTTTTTCTCCTGGGACTCTAAGGACCAGGGAGCATCCCCGTTGGTTCGGAAAGCTAAGACTTATTAGAAATGTTTAAAACCTTGGAGAAATTACAACTTGTTCCCTTTGTGTTGTATGAGGCAGATCACATGAATTGTGTAGCTTGTCTGACACAACACAACAGACTGCAGTCTGAGTCCATTTATTTGCAGTAAACATTGCGTCTTCTGTAGGTGTTTGACCTACTCAGCAGTCTTTTTTTTTTTTTTTTGCTTCACTCTGGTACCTGTTTTGCATCGGGTATAAGGCATTCAACAGGCCCATCTGAAGACAAGCCATCTAAACCAAGCTAAAAAAATCTAACCCTGCAGAGTCCAGCCCCAACCTCAGTCTTCCTGCTTCTCATCTCAAGGGTCTGCTTGGTGGGCGGGAAGGACAGGACAGTGCCGCCTGGTTTGGTAAGCGCTGGCTTCCATCCCCACCACCTGTGCATCTGAGGATGGAGAGTGAGCGCCACTGGGGTGACCGTTAGTGCTTCGTGCCTGCAACCTTTGGTGCATATCCTATGAATAAGAAAGACTCCCCGATATATAAACCATCACATCAAAGCCAGTGTTCTGCATTTCATTTTAAAGCCATCCCGCAGCAACTTTAATTTCCACCCGTGCTATTCTGTGTCTCCTGATTTCATCCACACGTTCCTTCTCTTGGTGCGTGACACGTCTGACCCTACAGACCCTCCTATCAGGGACCAGATCTGACTTCTGGCTCCTCTCCAACATCTAATGCCTTGGTGGTGCTCAGGGAATCCCTGAGCACATCACAGTAGGACCCAGACACCTAACATCAAACATACACACCACCGCCGCCGGAAGTACTAAAGCACAACGAAGAGATTTTGTTTCTTAGATAGTCGAGGAGATTCTTTTCTCCAAGGTCATACCTCCATTTATCAACACCATCTGGGAGCTGGGCTGGCAGGAAAGCCCGGAAGAGATAGTCAGCCTTTGGCTGGAATCGCTCTTGCCCTTTGGTTTCTATAAGGTCTGGAGAATGACTTCACTCCTCCCGGTTACCCCAAACACATCTGCACGATATGCAGGTGTGAGAGCAAGCACAATTTATGATGTGTAAGACTACGATTATGAACTAGGATTTCACAAATCAAGCCCAGTAGGAAGATAACCTGGAGAGTCAGTTAACTTGAAATTGAGCCCATGTCTTTGGGGGGGAGGCGGTTTGCCAACCCTGCCCCATGTGGCCCTTCCTGTCATGGAGCGAGCAGGGCCCTGGGGGCCAGACCTCTCGCTAGTTACAGAAATCTGGAACAACTGAACATTGGTAGCCAGTCTGATCTCACAGCAGTTGTGTTAGGTCAACAGAGAGTCCTCTTAAACTCTTGAAATAGGACCTCTTTAGGCAGGCTGTAGCCTTCACAACTCCCCCTTTTCCACACCTAGACCCTTTACACCTTGTTCCCCCGCCTCTGAGGGTGTCATGCCTGAATAGAGCCTTGGGGAAGAGGGTACAGCCCTTCTTTAGCTATCCTCCCTTCTTCCGTCCTTGACTAAGGAAGGCACCAGAAAGGTGAGATGGGTGCTTACTGTGCTGGTCACTCCTGTCCCTTGTCCCATCCACTGTGCCATCTGGAAGGATCCTCAGGAAGTGGCCCCCGTTGCTACAGTAGAGGAGTTTGGGCTTCTTGTAATTCCCTGGAGGCAGATTAAACTTCTCGGTCAGGGCTGTGAAGGTTGTGATTTCCCCTTCAGCCATGGCTGAGCAGCTCCTGGTTATGACGCTTTCAAGGCTGTAAGAAATTAAACAACCCTGTAGAATGTTCTTCCAGCGAAGGTACAGCGTGCACTTTCAAGAAGGGAAGGAGAGCCTCAGGGCACAGGCTCCTGGGCGGGTGGTAACCACAGACTGCCCAGGTGCTGTCCACAGTAAACAGGCCTGTGCTGTGGCCAGTGGTTAAGGAAGGATGGTCCCTGGTAGGGGAGGGATTTTCAGGCATGTCGCACTTCCCAATTGGACACAGCTCTGGACCAGGCTGTGTGTTTTTTAGAACATCAAATTTGATCGTTTGGCGGAGAGGAAAAAAAATAATGTTTTGGTTCCTCCTTCTGATCCACACACATCCTCAAATTAAACGCCGAAGTTGCACTAAAATAACACTCAGGGTCTGGCTGAAACCCGCAAATGCCGAGAGGCCAGCACTGAGGTTGTGCCCTCCACCCTCCCGCTGTTTTGGCCAGGTGCTGAGGCCCTTGTATGGAGATAGCCCCGGGAGCTTGGGCATGGGAGACCCATGGGGAAGGCGGGGGCGGGGTAGGTGGCGGTGAGGGGCATTTCCGAGGCAGCCAACAGTTAATTTGTAAAGGACAGTTCTGGGTTTACTGGTGGGAACAGAACCAGAGCTGCAGAAGAAGGCACGTGGAGGTGTTGCGGTTTGTTTTTTTTTTTTTTGCGGTACGCGGGCCTCTCACTGCTGTGGCCTCTCCCGTTGCGGAGCACAGGCTCCGGACGCGCAGGCTCAGCGGCCATGGCTCACGGGCCCAGCCGCTCCGCGGCATGTGGGATCCTCCCGGACCGGGGCACGAACCCGCGTCCCCTGCATCGGCAGGAGAACTCTCAACCACTGCGCCACCAGGGAAGCCCCCATCAGTGGGGTTTTTAAAGGGCAGTCACTGCCAAAGGACAGTTTATGGGGTGGAGCATTTTGAAGGTTCTGCTAGCAATTGTCTGGGTCCACAGCTTCCTGTATATCGTCAGATCACACAGGGAAGACGGTAGTCTGTTCCTAGGACTAAGGCCATCTTCCTCCTGATTATTTTCTAATGAGACGTACTTACTGTTGACACAGAAACCACCATGCTGCCTATTATAATCCTCTAATGTTGTATATACCCACTATATACAAATTTATATTTTTAGTGTGAAAATGCATCCGTGACACCGCTGAGGACTAAAAAGCAAAGCCAATAAACTTCAGTATTTTAAAATATCTACTTACCCCACCGTTTAGGAGAATGAATTGGTGCTGACTACAAGGACTGTACAAGAAAGAGGTGAAGAGGAGACTGGGAAACCAACATGAGAACTTCACCTTACAAGAGCGAGTAGGTGCTAATTGTACACGTTGATTATCAAGTGGCCTTATCATAATAATGACCATCATTAACATATTGTGGGCTGCAAGTTAACTCCTGTCCCCCTCACCATAATTCTTTGAGGCAGATGCTAATGTTATTCTCATGTTTTTATAAAGTGAAACCAAAGCTTACAGCTGCTCAGTGGCCTGTCCGAGGTTAACAGCTAGTAAGTGAGCCTCAAAAGGGGTCTGTTGAAAGAAAGCCCGAACTTGCCTTTGATCGCCATGACAAGGTGAAGTGACTTTACTGGTACCGCAGTAGTGTTATTAGAAGTGGGGATTTTACCCATTGCCTGGCACATACATCTGCCCCCACGACCTGATCATTCATTAAGTTACTCATCTGTGACCCAGGTATTGGCTGTCACCACCCACAGCCTCTGCTTTTGCCCCCATGCATCTCTTCATTTCCCAGAGAACCCAAGTCACCAGGTGTTAGGAGCCCTGTGAACTTGACGGAAGGCCAGCCAGCCTCCTGCATTTCTCACACTCCCATCCGCGCATCCTTGGAGCGGCCTCACGGAGCTGCTTGCATAGAAGGTAATTCCATCAGAAATCAAGGGAGCAATTTGGGTGATTTGTCCCGGTGACTTTGGAATTAGGGTTCATGTTGGAAGCCTCCATGTGTTTCCTCTGCTCTAGGCATTTTAATGTGTCTAGTACATCTCTCCCAGTCTACAGCCACAAGGGCTGTGGTTTGAAGTCCCTCCAAGGACCCCCAAAGAGAGTTTTGCATACACCATATAAACTATCTTTAAAGTCAGACCACTCCAAATACCCCCTTCACATATGGTGAAACTCTGTCCGGCCCTTTTCACATAGTCCAATAACAGATGGAAAATTAATTTCATATACATCAGTTTCATAGGGCAGACTGCAGAGTTCACCTTGCACAGCACTTTGCATTTCCTTCCCAAACCCTCACTCTCTCTTCCAAAACCCTCTCTTTATCCACAAGCCTCTGAGCCTCTGTGCCCACCTCTGTCTCTCTCACTCTCTCTCATTGCCTCTGTACTCAGTCCTTTTCCGTCCCAGCCTTTCAATCTTCCTCTCCCTCCGCTTCCTCCTCCGCTCCATTCTGGATCCCCTCAATGTAAAGCAGTTTAGTGCTTCCAAACATGGGCATCTTCACCCATCACCTCTCATTAGCATACAACAGTGATCCTTCTTCCTTAAATTACAGCTAAGAGATAATCCATATTTTTTGTTCCATCTTTTTTTGTTTGTTTGTTTTCAAGCATTTACTGAGTACTTAATTTGGTATAGGAGAAAATAGTCATATAGTGGTTGTGGCCATTTCACTGTACAAAGAGCCATTTGTTCTGTCCATCTTAGATGGGCAGAATTCTGTTTCTTGCCGTCCCTGGATTTTCTCAAATGGAGGTCCCCATTAGCCCTGGTTGTGCAGCAATTGCGTGGTGAGGACAGCCTCCCTTCTAGATCCAGCACCCGTGGGGAGTCTCCATTAAGTTGGTTTCTACGTGTTGCGTATGGATTTGGCTCTACCCATTTACATTCTTTCTTCCATCCCACTGGGATGCAGGGAACAGATGCACCAAAAGACTGGCCGAGGTTGGAGGCATCAGTTCTGGCCAAGAATTATACTGATGCTCACATTCATGTGTGTGTAAACCATGAAGCTAAAGGCCTTCTGTCAGAGGCCGGCGGGCATCCCCTCCCCCTTGATTGCATTGCAGCCTGGGGTTATACAAGCCCATGCCTCTGATCTCTGCCTGCTCCCCCCAGTAAGAGGGACAGTGATGGTGTGCCTGCACTGACTTCAGATTTCTCCCGTCGCCCTCAAGTTCAGATCCATGCCTGAAACCTGAAGGTGACTTGCTGATGCCTGAAAATAAGCCTTGTGTCAATGTGAATTCGATAGACTGTGTCAGTGGGATTATGAATCGGCCAAAACATACAAAAAAAAGAAATCTCTTTTTGTTGGTGAAGGGAACTGCAGAGGCACAGAATTCCCCTCCCCCCGCTTCGCTTTATTTACAGTTTACCTATATTTTTAGCAGTGGTTGGTCCAGAGTTCCTCGCCAATCTAGTATTGTTAAACGATAGGAATGAAGGAAGTATATGACGCGGTAAAACCATTAGGCAGCAGCCTTACCAGGCCCTTGGGGATTTTCACAAATTGCTCTAACAAATGAATCCATTAACTGTGTGAAATCAGGCATTGAGCATAATGTATAAGCCCTGCTTGTGGTTAGTATTATCTTTTTGTTGGCTGTCAGGGGAAGGGGTTATCTGTGTGTGTGTTGGGAGATGGAAAAGACGAAGCCCAATGGACTCCATGTCATCGCGGTGTGCTAAGCCCAGCCCTCTGAGATTTGGGGACCTGGGGAGATTTTTCTGGACTTACCAGTGACACTAAAGTGAGGGGAACACCAAGCCTATTGGAACGTCCATGTTAAGCCTGCTATATTTTGTTAGCTGTAGCCCCTGGAAGAGATCCTGAACTCTGACACATGGACAGGATGTTAAGTATACGCTCTCACGCAGGAATACAGGAGTCACTTCTCAGTGTGGGAGAGTGAGCAACACTGTACAGCCCCAGCTGCACACAGATTGGCTCTGGGAGCCTGGGCAAGTCATTTGTTCCTTCCGAGATGTTTCCTCTAATCATCCCCACCCTGCCTACCTCAGAGTTGTCTGAAGGGTTAACTGGGCACAGTATTCATAACACTACTTGGAAAGTTTACAACTGTGACCTGACCTCTAGGAGATACAAGTAAGTGGTTTTGTTGAACTAGTTGAATCCTGATGTGCTCTAGGTCAGCTGCGATTGAATGCTTAATTTAAAATAATTTTTTCAGTTGGTATGGAAATAGAGTTTCTCCTTCCCTCTCATATGTGGCAGAAATTAGCTAAGCCCCTCCTCCCTCGTCATTTAAGCCACAAACATAGTAGAGAAGATGGAGGAGGCAAAGGTAAGCCATCGTTATGTAAGAGAGAATCCAGGTCACTGTTTCAGACTCAGTTCTCAGCTTATCGACAGTTATCGAAGGAATGTTTGTGAAGCTTGCTGTTTCTAGGGCACGTTAGTGTTCAGTTTGGCCCTGGTGACTAGGTCAGAAGGGAAGACGTGGTTCTAAGAATCAAAGGAAGGCAAACAGTGATGTTTATTTTTTTAATTTTGTTTTTAACTCCTGTCACTGCTTAAGCAATGCAGAATACCCATGAAGGAGGATATTTTGCAAAGTATATTAAGCCACTGAAGGTAGATGTGTAGGCATCCGTTAAGGTGATAATTGGGTATGTGCCCTCAAACCCAGCATATGTAAAACAGATCTCACCTTTGGTCTCAAATGTGCCCTAAGTCCTTGATCCTGTGTCTTTGAATGGAATCACCCAAAAGCCTTAACTCTGCCTTAGAGATATTAATTAACCTTAGAATTTGATAAGTCAAGTATGCATGTTTAAATGTTAAGGGTAACTACTAAAGGAAAAGAAATAAAATGCATTAATTCCAGTCAGCAACTGGTAGGGATAAGGGAAAAGAGGTGAAATAAATAAAATTGTACTTATCCAAAGGAATCTAGAAAAAAGAGAAAAATAATAGAAATGTTTTTAAAAATTACTCATAATTATGTGGCAGAAATAAATTCAAATACATTTATAATCACAATAAATGTAAATGGGCTAAATTTACTAGCTACTGGATTTTAAAAAAATCCATCTACACTCTGACTACAAGAGACACATTTAAAACATGAGGACACAGAAAGGTTAAAAGCAAAAGAATGAAAAACAGACACACACACACACACACACACACACACACACAAAAAACTAGACACCAGATGTTAACAAGAAACTAAAAGTTGGTATGGCAATATTAATATCATATAAAGTAGGTCTAAGACAAAAAGAATGATCAGGAATAAAAGGGATCACTGCATAATGGAGAGTGGATCAGTTCAACAGAAAGATATAAAAATGCTAAACGTGTATACTTAATGACATAGTCTCAAAATATATAAAGTGAAAATTGACAGATACGTAAAGAGAAGTTGTTGACCAATTCACAGTGACGGTGGGGGATTTTAACACATTTCTGTCATAAATGATGGAGCAAACAGACAAGAAAATATTAAGGATGTGGAAGATCGAAATACACAATTAACATGTTTAATGGAATGAACCATGTAAGAGAACCCTGCACCCCACAATTAGTCAACACCGTTCTTCCCAAGGACACATGGAGCATTTACAGAAATTGACCATGTACAAGGTCATAAGGCAAGACTCAGCACAAATAGAAATCATTTTGTTGAGACTATTCTTTGATTAGAGTAGAAATCACTCCCACCCATCTCACTCGTGACAAAGCCCTTTCATCTGTCCCTCTTTAATGTCTCCTAGCATCACTCTCCCTACTCCATTCTCACTGTGCTGCCTGAGTGCAGGTGCAACACCTTCTCTCTCCTGGGCTGCTGAGGCAGGCGGCAGCGGCCTCTCTGCTCCAGCACTGCTCTCTTCCAGTCCACTTTCCACCCTGCTGCCAGGGACTCTTCTAACATGTGAAAATGAGTATCCCTCTCCTGCTGAAGATCTTTGACTGTGTCAGTGGGTTCCCTGCTGCCGTCAGGATAAAACCCAGACCCCACCATGACCTGTAAGGCTTTCCTCATCTGGTCTCCACCTAACCTTGTTGCCTTTTCTCTTATTGGCCTGCTCTTCTTGGAGTCCTCCCATACCCTCACACTCACCCAGCCACGTTCTGTCTCTCCCCCTTCCTCCACCCTTCCACCGTTGCCTTTCTAAGTCATACTCATCCTTCAGAAATTCGTCGCAGATATTTCTTCCTCCAGGAAGCCTGCTTGGACACATCCCCAGCCCTGACATCCCTACTCTTCCTCCATTCCACACACACCAGTTCAGATTAGTTGATTCCCTAATGCTCCCATAGCAGCATTCTATTTACTCTGTCACAGCACTGGGTGTAATGGCTGTGCATATTCCCTGCTTAAAGCCTTCATTGTTTTCCCGTTGCTCTGGGATAAAGACTAAGGCCAGAACAAGGCCTGCGGGCTCTGGGAGGACCAGCCCTGGCCTCTTCCTCTGCCTCATTCCTCATCTCTCCAAACTAGCCTTCCACTTCCTTGAAACCATGCATTCCCGCCTACCTGAGGACCTTTACCTACTCTGTTCCCTCTCTGGAGTGCTGTTCCTTTCCTCCTCCTCTTTACCCCACTCACCTGGTTAACTCCTACTTTTTCTTGCAGTCTTAGTTCAGTTGTCAGTTCCTCAAGGAAGCCTTACCTGACTTCCCTTAATTGGATCAGGTTCCTCTAGTTCGCAGGGGACCATCTAACATTTCCTCAGAGCTCTTACTTCAGTTTCTAATTACACCTTCATTCTTGTGATTATTTAATTCATGTCTCTCTTCATGACTGAGCTGTCAGCTCCATGACAGTACAAACCAATCTGCCTTGCTCACCATGGTCTCCTAGTACCTGGTAAAATGCCTGGCACTGAATGGGCATTTGATAGATATTTGTTGGAAGCGTGAATAAATATAATTTAACTATATTTGCTTGACTATCTCCTTCATTAGTCTCTGAGGCCCTGAACAGACGCTGTGCCTTTTCTTTCTAGACCCAGCTCTTAGCAGGTGGCTGCACGTCATCAGTGTCTTGTGCACGTTTGTTGATTGAATACCAGGCCAATCCCTTCTCGGGAGACTCTCATGGAAACATATTATCAGCACACCTAATTAGAAGGTGATGTCCTACAGGTATTAACAGAGTAGTTAAGCCAAGAGCACACATGTATTTTAACTGGGTTCAAATTAGGGCTGGAATATCCTACCCTGGGTTAAAAGCAGGGCCAAACCTGGTTCCCATCTTGTAGAAGATACTTCCTTACTTCTTCAAAGGAAATATTAAGGAAATAAAGGATCTAAAGGAAGGGGTCAGACCCTTTGGGCTCAAGTCTGACCTCCTTATCTGACCAAGAGAAAGTTGGTAGGGTCTGGAAAAATGTTCCAGGTGTTGTTATTTCTGCCAGAGAGTGTCAGGTTGGCAGGGACCCACTTCATTCCTCTGGTGAGGAAAGGGAGTGTCTTCTTTCTTTTCTTCCTGCTCCACCCTTGGTGATCTGCACCAGGTCTGAGGAAGGAATGGAGTCATGGCTGACTGGCTTGGGCTATCACTTCCTAAGGCAGTTCTGTTCCATGAGCTGAAATCTCATCTTCCAAAGTTAGCAGTAAACTATGGACATGGCCGGGGGATGGACTTGGCAGTGGTGTGTAGGGGGTGGCTCCTACAAGTTTGGGAAAGCCAATTTTGCGAGCCAGTTGTTGAAACATTAGTGGCTTGAAATTGGCCCCAGTGAGAGTATTTATACCACAGAGAGTGGCAAATGCTTTAAGTCAAGGCTTTTTTTTTTCTTTCTCTCTCTATTCTTCCTTTTCTCTGCCTCCCTCCTTCCCTCCCTCCCTCCCTTCCTTCCTTCTTTTTCCCTCTGACTGCTAAACTCAGGTTGGAGTCCTGGCTGGACACTCACTAGCAAATTCCTCAGAGCCTCAGTTTCCTCATCTCCAGAATGGGGCCCCAAAACTGTAGCTGTTGCACAGAATTCCATAAGTCTTAAAGATAATGCATGCAAAGTGCCGAGCCCAGCACTTGGAAACTTGTAAGCATTCAATAGACGTTAGCTTGATTTTATCAGCCTCTGTATATCTTATTGTTCAGTTTTGCCAGTCATCCGTGCTATTGACTTAGGACTGAACAAACGTGATTTTTAACATTGAGTGATCTTTGAGCGATATTTGAAAATATCATTTTCTAAGTGATAGGGTAGAATTTTTCCTTATCCCTGATGTACAGTGAAGCTCTCTCTTCTCATTTGCTTAGGTGCTCTGATACACTAGTGACCAGTTCTCAGTATATTTCTTGGGTTTGTGTGTGTTCCCGTCCAGGATGACAGAGAACCTGTGGGGTCAGTAGTCTTCGTTTCCTGTTCTTTAATTTAGGATCCTTCTAATCCTTAAAACTCCCAAAGTCACTGAGAATAAACTATTCCCTGGCTTCCAGAATCAGGTATTATATCAGGGAGAGCAAGATGTCATACTCGGGCTTCCCTGATGGCGCAGTGGTTAAGAATCCGCCTGCCAATGCAGGGGACACGGGTTTGAGCCCTGGTCTGGGAAGATCCCACATGCCGTGGAGCATCTAAGCCCGTGCATCACAACTACTGAGCCTGCGCTCTAGAGCCCACGAGCCACAACTGCTGAGCCCGCGTGCCACAACTACTGAAGCCCACGCGCCTAGAGCCCGTGCTCCGCAACGAGAGAAGCCACCGCAATGAGAAGCCCGCGCACTGCAACGAAGAGTAACCCCCGCTCGCCGCAACTGGAGAAAGCCCGTGCGCAGCAACGGAGACCCAACTCAGCCAATAAATAAATTTATATTAAAAGAAAAAGATGTTATACTCTGATTGACAACTTCTACTCAGCGCCTGCCAGGAGCAGGACGCTGCAGATGTCCTGGAAATTTACAAAAGAAAAGAAGGGGAAAAAAGGAAAAGAAAAAGAAAGGCCTGAAATCCCTAATCTGTAATTCTGAAATGCAAAAGACTCTGAAAACCAGAAGTCCTTTCATAACTCAAATGTGGCAAAACCTGACCCAAACTGTCCTGAGACTATTTAAAGTCTTTATTTATTCTACTTCGTGTTAATATTCATATAATCTGGTTCAAAGGTACTGACATGCTTGATTATAGGCTATTAGACCAGCGTCTACTGGAGTTGTTCCGTAATATACAGTATACATACCATACTACCTTTCTAAAATCCCCCAAATTCTGGATTCTGAGACATATCTAGCCCCAAGTCTTTTCAAATAAGGGATTCTGGACCTGTAGTAGAAATCACAGTGTCTGCCTTTAAGGAGTTTACAGTTTGGCCCATACCAGAGTCATCAAGCTGTGCTTCGGATAAGAGGGGCATAGATGCTTAGACAGAGTGTAGCCGACAGGAAGTAGGGGGATGTTCATCTAACTGGGCTGTATCACCCAACTGCTCAATCCCAGCCTTAGCTCTCAAACTCCTCAATGAAGAGTAGAAAATCTGAGCAGACATATACATTCTGAAGACTCTCCTCCAATATCCTTCATTCCTTCCCTTGATTATGGGTCTTTAATTCTCTGCAGTCTGGCTTATCCACCCCTAAAACACTTTCCCCATAGAGCCTCATTTAGCTGGAGGTCAGGAATTCTCTTAAGTGCTTAGAGAAAACAGCCTTCATTCGAGAGGAAAAACAGAGCGCTCCCTGGTGCAGCGGTGTGCTCTGCGGGCCCCAGTTCTGTTTGAACTTTAATGGTACACCCCGGACCAGAGCATCCTGCACGCACTTAGTCATCCTGAAGACCTGCACACATCTTCAACGGAAATATCCTTCCTGCAGACGGATGCTTTAAAGCCCTGGGGCTCCGAGTCAAATGCAAAGTGATTCTGCAGGGGCTCTGGCAGCCCTCGCCCCCTTGGTCTAGCCTTCTCTTATTGATGTGTCTCCAAAAATCATTTGAATCTGTTGTGCAAGTTACAGTCTCCAGAACCAGCCCAGGAAGGACATTCCTTTCCTGAAATCAGCAGACCTTCCAGCTCATAGAAAGAGAGTCTGTTTGCTGAGTCTTTTTTTTTTTTTTCTTCTCTCCTGACCTAGAAAATCTGGCTTCTCCAAACTCAGTCTTTTGAAGCATGTGTTTGTTATCTCTTTGGAAATACTGAGGGCTTGCCCTACCATATGTTTCCCAAAAGCCTCCTATGGACATACCCATAAATAATAAAATGTGTCCATAAATAATGAAATAGTGACCTTTTCTCGAGCATTTACTGTGTACCAGGTACTGTCTTAAGTGCTTTACATACATTATTTTTTTAATTTAATAACTTTACTGGAGTATGATTGCTTTACAATGTTGTGTTAGTTTCTGCTGTATGACAAAGTGAATCAGCTATATGTATACATATATCTCCATATCCCTTCCCTCTTGCGCCTCCCTCCCTCCCACCCTCCCTATCCCACCCCTCGAGGTGGTCACAAAGAATCGAGCTGATCTCTCTGTGTTACATACATTATTTTAATTAATCTCAAAGAAATTCTGTTAGGCAGGCACTGCTATTTTTCCTTCTTTGTTTTTATAGGCTGGGAGGTAAATGAGTAGAGTAATATTTTCTTTTTTTTTTTTTTTTTTTTAGAGTAATATTTTCTATGCAGTGATCCACCCTAGCCAGTTTGATGTCTCAGAGTTTAATTAACAGAACAGGGGAGCTGCCCTGAGCTGAACTCAAGGTATTGCTTTTTTATTCTGCATTTTGCAGTTGAGGACACCAAGGCTCAGAGAGCTGCAGATAATTTGTCTAAGGTCACACAGCTACATAAATGTGAAAGCCGAGAGCTGAAGGGAGGCTTTTCTGACTCCAGAGTCTGTGATTTGAATCGCCAAAGAAATGTGGGAAAGAGAATAAAATGCCCCTTGGACTGAGTGTTCCTTAGTTTTTGTGCTCGTTTTACTCCACCAGCCTCCATAGGTCACAAAGCCCCATGGCCTGGGTTCTGCAGGAGGTACTTCTTTTCCTTGAATGAAGTCTTTGCAAGTTTCTGCTTTGACACATGACTGTCGCCTTCCACAGCGGTACAGTGGCCCCCACCAGCACTTTCCTGATCGTCACTGTGATGCTTCCCCAAAATGACCCAGTGTTGGCCAAGTCCGTCTTGACTTTTGTCACGGCAGGGTCATTTGCCTTTGCTTTTAAAGGGGCTGGGGTGAGGCCAGAGGCTACTGGGTAAACTGAGTAAAAGATCTTCCTTCTTGACTGGGTTGGAAAGGCCATGAAAAAGGGAAGTTCTCATAGACACGGCTTTTGGTTTCTCCTGCATCTTTAACTACTTGCATGACCAGGCAAGTCATTTAATCTCTCTGATCTTCATCTGTAAAAGGAAGCTGTTACGAGGACCGATCCCATCATGGGGCCATGAGGAAGGAGTAGAGTGAGGCCTGGGAAGGGCCTTGCAATGTAGTGAGTGCTTTGGAAATAAAAGGTATCATGAGTGTTATTAATAAGAGCCTATGTTTTAGCGTGTTGATTATTTACATTTTTATAACACTTGGGGTTTCACAAAGCATTTTATATGAGTAAACAAGCATCTTGGGGTGTCTGTTGTATAGACTCTACGTTAGGTACTTGATAATCATTTCGTATTTGCTCTTTCTTCTGTTATACCGGATGGATGAATGGCTCTCCTTTTTCTTTAGCCAAGAGAACCGGGTCGCCCAGAGGCTGCCGGCTTATCAAAGCAAGTCTGTGGCTTAGCCAAGAATAAAACCCCAGTCCCAAGACATCAGTTTATCCTGCTGCCTCTCCATGGGGCAGCCTCGTTTCTAAGGGCCCCATGCTCGCTCAAAACATTCAAAAATAAAAAAGACAGAACTCCCATTTCTGCCAGAGAGAGATATCCAAGCATCTCTGGAAAAAGAGTTAGCAGTCCTGGCTTGCGGTTTTGTGTTGTAAGGTGCTTGGATACGAAGGAGGAACTGTAAACCCCATGGAACTCGTTTCACATGTCAGAGTCTATTCTGGATCTTGAAAGCGGGCCACGGAGGCCCCAGCTGTGCCCCAAGAGCTACATTCCTGCAGAGGCTTCCAGCACCATGCAGGAAGTGGGTGGGGGAGGGGGGCCCAGGATTCCCAAAGGGACCCAGTGGGTGTCACAGCCCAAGGGCAGGAAGAAAAGAATCCCCCACCCCAACGCCAGCCTTCCAGGGCCTAGTTTTTGCAGAGCCTGTATCAGGACATATAAAACTTGTTTCCTTCTGCATTATTTCTTTTTAAGGACTTTGGCTATTTTTAGAGGTTCCTTTCACTTGCCAATTCTCTTTGATCCCACGTGAAAAGTCCAAAACGGACCAGTCTTCAGTTTGCACTGTTTGCCCTGTTTCAGCACATCTGATAGCTCTCGGGTCCTGTGACCAGGTCACTGTCACTGGTATTCCACACACAGGTCCACACGCAGCTTGGCTATTGGCAGGAACCAGGTGGGCTTTATGGGAAGGAGCTGGAGCAAGAGAGCATCACCACTGAAGGCCCCGGGAAATGACTGGTGTTTGATAAGGGGTGAAAGAGCTTGGAAGTGAGTTGAAATCTTCTATCCAAGAAGCTCAACTAAGAGATAAATCTGCCCCTGGTATCTAGCGTCTCCAGGGATGTGCACATTGCAGTCAAGATGCCATTTATCAGAAAAATCACAATGGTAGCCCGGGACCAATAATGAGGACAGTACACTCATATGTCAAACATGGCCTCACGGGAGTTGTCTTTAATTTTGGCAGGTAGCTGGAAGCATGGTTTGCCCTCATCCCTTCTGCTCTTCATGGTCTCTCTCCTTGTTTATTTCTTTTCTTCTAACTGACCTTTCAAAGCCATTAATATCCTCCACCACCCACTGCTCCTCTCTCATGTTTTAGAGATCAAAGCACCATTACGTTGGGTGGAGTGGTTTGAAAAATGGAGCACTTCTACGTTATCGGCCTTTGAAAGCAGATTAGGCAACAAGAAGTAAGGAGAAATGTCAGAGAAACTTCTTACTTCTCTGGGCTGCCATCTTTTTGCACATAATTCCTCTTGACTTTCAAGGAGCCTACCTTCCTTGGTTCCTTGACATTGTCATGTTCAAGGGGCTCCTCTGGAATTCGATAAATCTAGACATTTAGGTGGGCCCATGGGGTGGGGCGGTCAGAAGGGAGAACACTTCCTAATGTTTTCATGATACTGTATTCCTAAACCCTTGATGGTGTGAATAACTTTTCTATGGATTTGTTTGTACAGAAAATAGATAAACGGGTGTTGCTTTTCAAAACCGTTCTGCATAGGAGCAGGTCATTAGGTTGTCAAGTTTCACATTCCATAGGGAGCTTGGTTGATCTGATTTGCAAAAGTTCTAACAGCATATTTGGCAGCATGACTGTTGGGAGCCTCCCTGAGTCTACTTATGTTGAGCCCACCCTGTCTAGGGGAGGTCCCATCCCTTCCCTATGTGTTTGACCCAAATGTGTTTATTGTGTAACATTTATGATAATTTATGATTTTATTTATGTATTTGCTTACTTGTTACTGTCTCACACACATTCTCTCTCTGTCTCTCTCTCTCTCTCTCTAATGGAAGCCTCAGGAGGGCCCAGATCAGGTTCCTTTGGCTCACTTGGTATTGTCAGCACCTAGATCTGTGCCTGATGCATAGTAATTGCTCAGTAAATATATGGGAATGAATGAATTCAAGAAATGTGTTCTGAGAAAAGCTGTTGGGAAAAGGTGTAAAAAAACCCCAACTTATCAAAAATATTCCCTGTGGAAGAAGGTGATATTTAAGGTTAGCTTCCTTGCTCTACCAATCCTTTTAAGCAAGGTGAGTAGCACTTTTTAGAGAATAGTGTTTGCCAGACTTGGAGTCACTAGTTATTCCTATAGGACTTTGAAGAAATAGTGGAAGGCCCATCACTTTTTCTTTCTCTTATTTTCCTTTCTATCTATTCATCCTTCCTTTCTTCCTATATTTATTAAATGCCTATCAAGTATACGTAAAACAGGGGTAATAATATACCTACCTCAGAATTGTTGTGAGAATTAAATGAGATAATTGTACTTAACAGTTTTTGGCAAAGTATCTAACATGTTAAGAGCCTGATAAATTTTAGCCATTAACACTTCCATCAGAAATATTTATGAAGCAACTATTTTGCACCTTCTGTCTGAATCTCCAGAGTAAGGAGAAGGGATACTGTCTAAACCATCGGGGAGCTTGTGATGATTTATGTCATTAGTTTTCTTTCCATAATATCTACTTCAGAGCAGAGGGTTACATGGTGGCTTCTTGTGGTACAGGTGGGGACGGTCAGCTAGACAGGACAAGAATGAGGAAATGAACAAAATGTCAAACTTTTACATAAAGACAGGATCAGTTACTCATTTTTCCCTTTTGCCTCAGCTTCCTTATATGGCTTAGCACAGCACTGTTACTGATCCTTTTTTTTTTTTTTTTTGCGGTACGCGGGCCTCTCACTGTTGTGGCCTCTCCCATTGTGGAGCACAGGCCCCAGACGCGCAGGCTCAGCGGCCATGGCTCACGGGCCCAGCCGCTCCGCGGCACATGGGATCTTCCCGGACTGGGGCACAAACTCGTGTCCCCTGCATCAGCAGGCGGACTCTCAACCACTGCGCCACCAGGGAAGCCCTGATCCTTTTTTTTTTTTTTTTTTTTAAAGAAATTTGATATTTTGTTCAGCATGGGCTTTTCTGCATTAAATTTGATTTTTTAAAAACCTTGCATTAAAATAGTATTTCTCTTGATTTCTGAGTAAATTTTGGACCTGAAGCAAAGTGCCTCCCTCTTCCCACCCTGGTCCCAGCCCTGTTAGCTAGTCAACCTCTCTAAGCTCTCATGATCAAGCCCTTTGACTCTAGTTAAGGGCTATTGAATTTATGTTCTTATCGTCCACTGTCAATACCCAGTCCAATGCACCACCAGCTCCTGTCTTAACTTGTAAAGTAGTCCCCTCTTTTGTTCTTGGCCCCCTCCAGTCATTTCTATACACAGAATCAGATTTCTTAAAACCTATATCAGATGATCACTCCCTGGCTTAAAACCTTCTGTGGCTTTCTACTTCCATGAAGTAAAACCCAGACTCTTACCATGGCCTGAGACCCTGTGACCTGGCCTGACCTCCCATTCCTCCCTCCCTTTGCCTGTTATGTTCCATGCACTCCTGTCTTCTCTTAGATCCTTGAGTCCATGGTGGTCTCCTCCACATGGCTGCCTTCGTACACATGGTTCTCCAGCAACGCCCTTCCCGACCTCTTTCCGCCTCGCAGATGGCGGCTGAAGTGTCACCTCCTCAGAGGTCTTCCCTGACCTCCTGGTCTAAGTTCTGGCCCTCTCTGCCTCTCTTAATCTCTTCTGTTGCCTCTTGTTCTTTCCCTTTTCAACACTTCCCATCATTTGTAATTTCATTGTACGTCCATCCATGTGTTTACTTGCTTGATGTCTTTCTCCCCCACTCGCCTGTAAGCTTCTGGAGGACAGAGTCATGCTTATTCACCACCTTCTCCCCAGCCTCTAAACCATGCCGGGCACAGAGGAGTTGCTCAACCCTTTCTTGAGTAAATGAGGGAGGGAAGGGAATGAGTGAGTAAATCAGTCTTCAGCTTGCAAAATCTTGACCTAAAGACTCTGCCACACACTGAGGAACAATGGGACACTTTTATGTCGCATTCTGCTCTCTGTTGTCATGAACTTTGCTCTTCTAAAGCAAGTGTTTTTCCTCTGGATTATTTTTATAGAAAAAGAGAAGCAAATATAGAGATAATTATTGATTCTCACTCATCAAGTCCCTGCTCCCTATCACCAGCATCCTTCTGAGAGCCTGCTGCAGAATTCCTGGGAACCACAGGAAATAAGTCCACTAACCACTTGAAATGCTCTTATAAAAATAGACCGGACTTGACCTTCTTCCTGTGGAAGGGCCTCTTTCCTCAGGGCAAACATTACAAAGAAATTCTATCTGCTCTTAGGAGCCTCCTCCTTCCATCAGTCTTCCAGCAGGACTTATCTGGACAAACTTGGAATCCTCTTCTGAAGTTGTCCCCCATCTGCCTGGGTCACCATCTGAGCAAATTCCTCATTTATTATTTCCATGCTCTTGTTTTTATATTGAAATGATAAGATAAACAGACAAAAATCAAAACCTTGGGGAGCCAGCTATTGGGATGTTCTGCTGTGCACTGATAGTCCATTGGGGTGGTTTTACCCTCACCAGAGGTTACTACCACTGTCCTTGGGCTTCAGTACAGGGGTGCACCTACATCACTCTGACCATTATCCCCTTACCAAATTCCTTACTTTTAAATTTTATTACTGAAGTGCAGTTTTACTTAAGTTCAGTTTCCTTATTTAAAGGAAGCTTTATCTCTCTAGTGTAATTGCAAAAACATCCCATAAATGGAAGGCAGTCGTAAAGACAAATACAGTCAAAGGACAGCAGTCACTGGCTTCTGCTTAGGTGCTGTTGCCTGCCTGTTCAGCTCTTTTGGTTACACAGAGAGAACAACAATTCTTCTAGGGGGGTTGAAAGCAAAATTGTACCAAGCTAAAGCCTCCTCCTTGAATAGTGAAAATGATTGAAGGAGGCTTCAAAGGTTACACCCTTTCTCTCAGCAGTGGTCCTGAAAGGTGTCTTAGTACCACTCAGAATTTCTCCTGTATCAATAGGGGCACATGCCTCATACTCTGGGAAATGAAGGGTTAATACTTGGGCTTTACTCTTATATCAGTTCAACAGATAAGCAGAGGATGCCCGTCAGTCCCCTTAGAAATCCTGAAATATGAGGGAGTGATAGAAAAATTAGAAAATACAGATAAACAGCAGTAAAAAGTTTTAAAAGATTCTCCATGATCCTATCAGCCAGAGATAATTTCTGTTAACATTTCCATTCATGGAGATGTAAGCATTTTACAAAGTGGAATCACGTATGCGGTTAGATGTGGGTTTAGGCCAGATGTGATGTCCGTTCTTCACAGCTGCCCGGCCAGTAGCCTTGGTTACACAGGCCCAGTAGCCTTCCCTGAGAGGGATGGCAGCATCCAGCCAGCGCATGGTACCAGCAGATGAGCTAAAGTCGGATTGAAAAATCTCACCACCAGATATACCCGGAAATATAATTTCCACGGGAGAAGGTGCTGCTGGGGGCATGTGGGCTCATCGATCTTCAGGACCAGATTGGGAAGCGAGGCACCTTGGTGTCTCAGTAGGTGACACAGAATGCAGGGGAGCCAGAGGGACCTTGCCGCCCGACCTGCTGGCTGGTCATTGAGGACCCTTGTTCTTGCTCTTTTCCATCCTGCCCTGACTCACCAGGTGACCGGACAAGTCGTCTGTCCCTCGGCTGTATGTGTATGACTTCAAGAAATGACTTTCCGAGTCATGCTGCTACTAACTTTATAAAATCTACAAGATGGTGTCATCTCTGGCAGGTCTGAGGGCAGGTCAGACAGGCTGGAGGGGACAAAGTGGACCAGCTGGCTCTCAACATGCCTCTTGGTCTTATGATTCTGTGGGGCTTGGTGACACCAGAGGAGAGGGCTGAGGTCACCTTCAGGGGACTTCACTTGTTCACTCAGGAAATGGTTGTTAAGAGTCTGCTGTGTTGCTGGGCCCGCCCCCAGACGGTGAATGAAACGGCAGAGTCCTGCCCCTGTGGAGCTTACACTGCAGTCATTTCCTGAGGTGTCACTGGTGACCCACACTGCCTCCAAGCTTTCCTGGTCTTGGTATTGAGTAAGAAAGCCCAAGAGTCCCTGGCCTCGAATCCCTCGGTGGCCTCTGACGAGGGTAAATGTCTTTTGGTTCCAAGCTTGCTGTCACCTCTGGGCCTTTGAACTTGCTTCGCCTTGGCCTGCACCTCTCTTTGCCAACATTCCCCACTGCCCA
This sequence comes from Phocoena sinus, assembly GCF_008692025.1. NCBI lineage: Eukaryota > Metazoa > Chordata > Mammalia > Artiodactyla > Phocoenidae > Phocoena > Phocoena sinus. The sequence goes on along the minus strand of NC_045765.1, from coordinate 52,893,429 downwards.
CTCTCACCCAGGGTGTTCCTACTTCTCCCTTAGAATTCCGCACAGGTGTTCCTCAGACAAGCCTTCGCTGACCACTGGCCGCAGGTCCAGGCCCAGCCCCCCGGCGGGTGCCCTTGTCCCTCTGTATTTCACCGCAGCTGCTAACTGACGGTGCCTCCCCCTCGGCTTTGCTGCATCAGGGCAGAGCCCTCGATTTTGTTGCTCAGCTTTTTATCTCTAGTATCTTGCACCGACCGGCACATAATACATGCATAGTAGTGTTTGTTGAAAGAAAGGAGGGCGGAGGGCGGGGATGATGGTCCCGGTGTGCTGTGTATTGTATCAGTTTTCCTGAAAAGTCACGTGCTACGCTTAGAAGTCCCCTCGTGAACCAAAGCCTGAGAAACTATACTGATTTGCCAGCTGCCATACTGAACCCAAATATGAGTATTTTCAGTAGATGAAATCAATGTGAAATTCATCCTATATGTTTTCTAAAACCATTGATCCCACACCACCAAAACTAACAAACCAGCCAGGGAGATGAAGAGACTGCAGGAGGAGATGAGGTTGAATCAGTCTATTATTCATTAATTCATTCAACTGAATGCTGTGATTTATCGGGCACTGAGGACACATAGGCAAACAGAACGAGCAAAGTCTCTGCATTCATTGTCTGTTTTTATTCCTATGGGGGAGATATTAAGTTTTTATCCATTGCATCACTGACCTCCCTGCAATATTAAGTTTTAAAAAAGTGAACAGGGACTTCCCTGGTGGTGCAGTGGTTAATAAGAATCCGCCTGCCAGTGCAGGGGACAAGGTTTCGAGCCCTGGTCTGGGAAGATCCCACATGCCGCGGAACACATAAGCCCGTGTGCCACAAGTACTGAGCCTGCACTCTAGAGCCCGCGAGCCACAACTACTGAGCCCGCGTGCTGCAACGACTGAAGCCCGCGCACCTAGAGCCCATGCTCTGCGACAAGAGAAGACACCGCAGTGAGAAGCCCGCGCATCGCGATGAAGAGTAGCCCCCGCTCACCGCAACTAGAGAAAGCCCGCGTGCAGCAACGAAGACCCAACGCAGCCAAAAATAAATAGAAAGAAAGATGAAAAAAAAGAAGTGAACAGCTGAATGAGAACGTCAGTGCCAGTGCGTGTATCTCCCTGTTGAAATGAGATAGCCGTGACTGGAGGCGGAGAGGGTACCAGTAGATAGAGAGTGGTCGAGATGTCTCGGAGGAAGTGACATTGAGCTGAGACCTTGGAGGGTGGGCAGGAGTTCAGTGGGTGGGCCCAGGGACGTGTGCACGGCCGCATGTGTCCTAATCTGTTTCACCAACTGGAGGGGACTGCATAATCCTCCTGGGTAAGGAGCTGGCACGTTTCAGGAAAGAAACGTTAGGATGCTAAACCTTCTTGCGGTAGTTAGCCCAGCATAGGCAAGGGACTCAAGATAACCCACCAGTTGGGGGGCCACAGGAGTTCATATAATCTTTCCAAGGACAGATGCGTCTCCGGGGGGCCAGTGCTGCCTCGTGACTGAACCTGTCCTGAGCCTCACTAAGCTGAAATTCATTGTTTCCTCCTGCGGCATCCTGCAGCTTGTTGGCTGGAGCTGTTTGTGGCAGTTACTACCTTCTACCCTGCAATTATAGTTATTTGCATCCTCCGGTTGGCCTCCCTAGTGAATTTTCACCCCCTCGAGGGCGGGGACTGGATCTTACGCACTCCCTTCCGCCATAGACACACACTCTTGGCTTGTACCTAATAGATGCTCGGTGCATATTTGTTGGCATTTATTAAACAGGATAACTAAAATTTGTGGCTAATGCTTTGGAAACGTACCTATTTTAAAGAGAGTGTGATTTGCGGGGTGGGAATGATCATTTTGGAGCATGGAACTCTTGCGGGAGACACACCTGGATGGTTCTAGCGGAGACCATTGAATGCCTCAAGGCTTTGCGGCGGGAGGGGGGGAGTGCCAGGATAAGAAAAGAAAGCTGTGGGGAGCACAAAAAAGGGCTGGGGGCCAATGAGGACTAACTGGCTGTTTTGGTCTTGATGGTGGTAAAAAGCCATTGAAAATCATCTTGCATTGCTTCGTCCAACAGTATGCCACGCTTGTCCGTGTTTGCTCTGAGATTGTGTCACCTGATTGACTAGCTGGTTGATTTGGGGTTTGATTGGGGTTTCATGTCTTCTTGTGTTCTCTTTGTCATTTCTTTTTTTGAGGGGGTTTATTTTCTATATATACAGAATCTATGGTCCAGAATAATCTAGATATACGCAGCTACAATTTTGTTTTTTTGTATTTTTGTGATAATTAGTATTTTTGAAGTTGAATCAGTGTTCAATCTGGAATTCACGTCAAATGGAAACTTAGTATCACTACTGAAAACGTAAAACCAGTGTCACTTGCCACAGGAGGTAATCATAAGAGTAAATATCAAATAATCCACGTTAAGAAATTTTAAAGATCAAAAGCATGTAACTAAATCTAAGGTATTTGTACTGTCTTATTATTTCATAGAGATCATCTCATGATTTCGTATAGGAGCTGAAGTAGCATAAACATTGTTGTTCTTGTTTTCACAGAGGAAAAGTCTGAGATTTTGAGAAATTAAGTGGCTCCCGGAGTTAAGAGGTGTTTTAATCTGAATTAGTGTTTAGTTTTGTTTGCAAATGAGACACTGCAGCTGAAAGGTAGAATAGAGGTGGGCCTGGAGGTGATTAACTTTTAAAATGGATACTAAAGTGTTGTTTAACTGTTTACTTTTGTAACTAAAAATAAAATCTAATGAAGCATGGGAAAACAAAGCAAAAAGCAGGAGTAGAAAAGAGCTCTGTCCTGGGAGGGGTGAGGTAGAGCATCCACTGTTGTCAGGGGAGCCAGCTGACCCTTGGCCTGCTGGGCCACCACGTGGATGTCCTTGGCAGTGATGTTGCCTCAGTTCAGGGTGAGGAATGGTGGTCCAGGAAGAAAAGGGGGAAGGAACCAGGTGCTTTGCTTCCCTCTTGGCTGTTACTTATTAACTAAAACTCCAGTCCATTTTCTTTGTCCCCTTGGACTGGTAGCAAAGTCTGATGGCGGCCTGAGGGGATAGTTCTGTGGGGCCTTTTCAGGGTCAGAAAACTCACATGCAGGCAGCTTTGTTTACATCAGCGAATCCAGCTGCATCGTGCGAGCACTTGACCGGCCAGTGACTCCCAACACAAAACAGATGCCTGGGCTGTGCAGAGGGAGCATGTAGGGCTCCTCAGCTGCTAGGACTTTGTCTTGATGAATTGGGAAAAGGACAGGAGACAGCTGGCACTGGGTGTGCCAGGAGTCGACAATAGCAGCGACCAAATAGACCTGGCTTTGTGCTGGCTTGAGCCACGTGGGCTCCGGAAGGAGATGCTCAGCGGGGGCTGTGAAGGCCAAACCGCATTCCTGCCTGAGAAGGCCACATCGCTGTGTGTGCTGGACTGTGGAGGTTTGAACTCCCTGTGACCAGGATGTGGGAAGGGATGGGGTCCCCTAGGCCAGAGGAGGGGAAGTGGGATCAGAACCAGGATTCCATTCGGTGCTCAGTTCTTCAGTTCTAAAAGCTATTCTTCTACTTTTTTATCCACATAGCATTGTTCAGTGTCATCCTGCGGTAGATTGTGGTAGATAAATCTCTCGTAATGAATAAGTGATTACCTGATTAGGTTAATCATTACGTTAAATGTTTTTCAGGCAGTGCTTACCAACTAGAAATATTAATAAATAATGAAAAACCAAATCCTCCTGAAAGAACCAGGCACACACACTAGATCCAGCGTACCCCAGGAGGCCCCCATGTCTTCTGCCCACTCATTTGAACAAAGGACCTTGCATTCAATATCACGTTCTACTCTGTCTACTGATCCTCGTTTAGTAGATTTGCCAGTTTGAATACTCCAGTACAATTCTCCCTTGAGGAAAAAGGTGAAATTGAGGCAATAACAATTATTTAAGATATTAAGAACTATGATTTTAAAACACAATCCCTATATATATGCGTTGGAGAGAGAGACTACAGATTACACACACAGACATACATACATACGTACACAGAGACCCCAAAGTGTGACCATAGCCATTATTAGGTGGCAAGGTTACAGGTGATTTTTGTTTTCTTTTCCATAGTTCCCCAATTTTTTTACAAGTAGCATATAGTATTTGTGTAGAGACATTTTTATTTTAAAAATTCATTAAAAATACTGTATATACCTCTTGCTGCAATCTAGAGGTTAACACCCTGAGTCACTGCTAAAAGTACCTCGCTAAAGTATAAAATTTGAAAATTTCTCAGTAGGGAGCAATGACTGACCTTAAGATTCAAAATGGTACCCATTAGAGAGGTAATCGCTAAGGAATGAGGCTTCCAATCTCTTAGCATAGAAACAAAACTGTTTTCTTCTATGACCACTTTTCTTCATCTGATGCTCACTTCTTTGTGTCTTCTGTCAACCGACTCTCAGTTTAGTAAAGTAAATCTACATTTGCATCCCAGCTCCACAGTTTGCTAACAGTGGGACCTCGGCCAAGCCATTTATAATCTTTGTGCCTCCGTCTGTTGGTCTGCAAACTAATAGGCTTATAATGAGGATTAGATGAAATAATGCACGTAAGCGCATGACAGCACAAGCAATAAAGGCCGGTTATTATCATTATCCCATTGGCTGGTCCAAACCATCTTTTCTAACTGTTTTGCAGAGAATATTTTTCTGATTTATCTGGGCTCTGTATTCTCAAGCATGTACTCAGAACTGTGACCTTACAGAGTGGCCCCAGGAACACCAAAAAAGAAAAAAAAAAAGAGGAAAGCTCAAAACATAGTTCCTACTTACCTGCTGGCAATAGGCTTTTTTCCCCACAGAGCCTCGAAGTCTTGGGTTGAGCAGCAAACTTCACTCATTAAGGAAGTGCCTGAGGGCCTGGCTGTGGCCCCAGTGCCCGCTCACCTCAGTTAAGTCAGTGCTTCTTTAAGCTGTTCCTTTTGGTTTTTCTGACTCAGTATCTTAGGTCATTCTGAGACAGCCTTCTGCCCCCCGTCTTCCCCACTTCTACCTGTTGTCCTGGACATTTGTCATCCTTTTTGACTGCCCAGCATCTAAAGCCCCGTCCTGTATTCGAGGGATACCCCGCCAGACACGCACACTGGTCTTGGTCTGGCTGGACCCTTCTTGCAGTGTGATTCAGTCCTACCACACCTTCCCAGTGATTCTGTGGGCAACCCCAGCTTCTCCAAATTCTCTTTCTGTTTATTATGAGTCAAAGTTATTTTTGGTTGCTTACAATTAAGGAACTTAGCCAGCTCCTGATTCTCCTATGTTGACATAAATTCTTCAGCTGTTAGTTCCCCAAGCTCTCTGAGCTTCCCATCGTCATAGTCTTTATTACATTCTCCTGGTTATGACATTTTATTGGAATCACCTGCTTATTCTCCCCTAGACTTAGCTCTCTGAAGACAAGAACTAAAGCCATGTGGATCACTGCAGTAGCTCTATCATGGAACAGAGTGCCTGGCACATAGTAGGTCTTCCACAAATGCCAAATGAATAAAGAAGCAACCACCCAGGAGGGGACCAGAGCAACCACGGTAGTTCCACTTGGAGAACCAGTTAACTTGCCAACTTTCTGATAGCCTGGCACCATTCCTAGCCTGATTCCGGGAGAAACCAGATTTCCTTTAGGCTTTGGCAAGGAAGAGGATATTCCAGCAGCATCCTGAGTGGGAGGGTGAGATGTTGGCTGCATCCTATAGTGGGTGAGTAATCCCCCAGGCAGCGCTTAGCTTTCAACCCTGGCTTATAATGCGGTCATCTCCTGAAGCTCCCAGCTTAAAATGGAAAGTGGCGTTACTCATGGCGAAGAGCAGACAATAAAAAAACATTGAGGTGGGGCCTGACACAATGGAGTGAGTATTCCCTGATGACGGATGAGAGCATCTCTGCTCCGAGGGCTCACCGACCCGACAGACAGCTCAGTCATGGCAGGGCTTTTGAAGTACACCTCCAAATTAGCTCATCACCCAGCTCCTCACTCTTGGGGATGTTGGAAGACATTGCGTTTCCTAGCCTACACCAGGCATGGCGAGAGGAAATGCCCCTGAATCAATATCAGAAAGTGATAGAGAGCAGCAGTTATGAATTGAGGCTTTGACGTCCAACAGAGCTGGGCCTGAGTCCTAGTCTTCTAGTTGCTAGCTCTGTGACCCCAAGTGAATTTCTTAACCTCTCTGATTTTTACATCCCTCATCTGTAAAATGGGTTAAATGGTAGTACCTACTACAAGGTCATGAGAAAAGTAAGTCAGACAGTCTGTATAAAACCCTTATCCCAGTGCCTGGCTTGTAACCAACACTCAGTAGGTGATGGCTGCTGGCATTGAGAATGTTGTTCTTTTACCATCTTCCTCCAGCAGCTCCGTTACTGCCCCATCCTTTATGTTTTGTTTTGTTTTTGCGGTACACGGGCCTCTCACTCTTGGGGCCTCTCCCATTGCGGAGCACAGGCTCCGGACGCACAGGCTCAGCGGCCATGGCTCACGGGCCCAGCCGCTCTGCGGCATGTGGGATCCTCCCGGACCGGGGCACGAACCTGTGTCCCCTGCATCGGCAGGCGGACTCTCAACCACTGTGCCACTAGGGAAGCCCCCCATCCTTTATGTTTTTATTCTCTTTTCATCTCACTCGACCTCCATACCCTTGCTCCTTCAGGAGGCCTCCCTTACCTCTCACACCCTTCTGAGCTGAGGCCACTGCCCAGCCTCCCTCCGTGGTCACTCCTCTCCATTTCTAGCTCGTCTTTCTCTCACTTTTCTCAGTGTCTGTCATCTTGTGTGCCAAGATCCAATGTCTGACCTGTTATGGTCTCTTCCCCACTTCAGAATCCATGACGTGGCACACGGTGACGCAAAGGGCACTGGAATAAATCAATCTGATTTTAGTGACACCTCGTGGACAGATTGGGCCTAAGGTCATAAAATGGTCAGGGCCCAACACCCGTTTCCAGTGCGCCAGCATGATGAACGTGTATCCACAGAAAGCAGAGTGGACCAAAGTCCAGTTTCATCACAGCTGGGCCTGGAGCAGCAGTGGTGACGATTACAAATGCAGTATGTTTCTTAGGAAAGACCGTACCACCAGCTTTTCTAATAATAGGCTTCTTTAGTGAGTTCATAAATTAGATTCAGATTTTTTTAAGGCGTACACTCTTGGCCTAAGCAGGTTACGTGCATTACTGTTGAGAGATGAACAATGATGTCCATGTGCCAAGACTCTTAGCATTGTACTAGGTAGTTCCGTACCAATGATCTGGGGAGTCGGCAAGCATCAGTTCCTCCAGGGTTAAGAAAACCTCCCACCTTTGATCTCCAATGACTAGATTAACCACAGGCTATCATCCCAGGGCGTGTCCTAATCATTTATTTATTCAGCATGTTTAATGAACAGCCTTTTATGTGCTGGGCACATTTCTGGATGTCACTGACAGATACGGTACAAGAGTCGGATGCAAGCCCCGCCCTCCAGGAACTTACGCCCAGCATGGGAGGTAAATACCCACAAATGGGGGGAGAAAGTGACGAATGCTACAAACGAGGTATCACGTTTTAATGAGAGTTCCCAGGAGACACAAATCACACGAATGACAGAGATATTAGGAAGGAGATATATATATATATATATTCTTTTTCAGATTCTTTTCCATTGCAGGTTATTGCAGGATAGTGTATATAGTTCCCTGTGCTATACAGTAGGACCTTGCTGTTTGTCTGTTTTCTATATAGTAGTGTGTATCTGTTAATCCCAAACTCCTAATTTATCCTCCCCCACCCCTGCCTTTCCCCCTTTGATAACCATAGGTTTGTTTTCTGTGTCTGTGTCTGGGAAGCAGTATACTTTGAATTAAGGATGGCTCATATATAATGAGTTCATGGGGAAGGGGTAAGGCTGGAAAGGTAATTTATAGCCAGATCTTATAATCCACTTCCTGCTCAACATCTCTACTTGGATGTCCAGTAATTATCTTAAACCTAAGATGGTCTAGACAGAACTGTTGGTTCTCCCCACCCAATTCCCCAGCTTTTTTTTCCTCAGGTATTTAAAAATCTTCCTGAGTGTCCCTAAAAAGGAACAGTTGTTGTTTCTCTGTCCTTCACCTAGCCCCATTCAGTTCATCAGCCAGCTCTATCTCCAAAATATATTCTCAGTCCAGCCTCTTCTGTTGTCTCCACTATGTTCCAATCCATCATCATTTCTTACCTGCCTCCTTGTTTCATTTCTTGCCCTCATATAGCCGCTTGCTTAAGTCAGATCATATCCCCTTGCTTGCTGAAAACCTCCTAGCATCGGCTTCCCGTTGCTCTATCCATGGGAAGACCGTGTCCTCCAGGCTCATGGTGAGGCTCCAGCCTCTTCCCAGCCTCACCCTCTCCTCTCCTCCCTTGCTCCTCCCTGCTCCATTCACACCACTGGCTCTTCTTGTCTTCCTTGAGCTCACCAAGCATGGACCTGCCGTAGCGTCTTTGCATTTACTGATCCCTCTGTCTGAAACACTGTTCGCCCAGCCTGAAGTGCTCCTCTTTCCGTAGACCTTTGCTTGTCCACCTTCTCATGGCTCGTATCTCAGCTCGGATGTCACCTCTGCAGGTCACCCCTGACCAGCCTAACTAAAGTAGCCCCTTCTCAGTTTTCCTCTACCTCAGAACTCCATTTTTTCCTTTATAGCACTTACCTGAAATGCTCTCCAGTATTTTTCTCTTTTATCACCATCACTTCTACTAACTTGTAAGTTCCATAAGACTTCGTCTTATTTACCACTGTCTCTTTAGTCCTTAGTACAGTCCCCAGCACGTGCTCAGTAGTCATTTACAAATGCAGGTGCCTACACCAGACACCCAGAAATTCTGATTCATTTGTCTGGGTTGGGGCCAGGCAAAAGAGGAGTTAATTTGCTTGAGCTTTTTTTTATCGTATGCATAGTTTTAACTGTGTTATACCTAATGCAATTCCCAGGAGTTTTTTAGACGGAGTTAAGAACCCCTGACCTAGAGAATGGAAATCTCTTTTGCTACTCAAAACGGGGTCCTTGGATCAGTATCACCCAGGTACTTGTTAGAAATGCAGATTGTCAGGCTTTACCCCAGCCTTAGAGCATCAGAATCTGTGTAACAAGACGCCCCGGCTGACTTGTATGCGTATTAAATTTGAGAAGCACCTACCGCAGAAATACAGAATTCCTGAGGAGTAAGTGCTTTGAATTTGGCAGGTCGAATTTGCTCTGTCTGCAGGACAGGGAGATGGGTGTATCCCTCAGACAGTTGGAAATGTGGTTCTGAGGTCACGGAAAGCGAACCCAAAAGGAAGTAAGCATCCTCACTAAAATGGTTTTTGAGGGTCAGAGTGTGGGGTGTGGTGAGGTCATGAGTGGAAAGAAGAGAAGACGAAAGCACTGGTGGACCGTGGGGGCAGCCCTGGTATGGGTGTGGGAGAAGGGGAGCCGCGATGAGGAAGTGGGGAAAGAAAGAGACGGATGGAGAATGATGGCACACGTCAGGGCAGGAGGTGAGGTCAGGAATGGGGTGACCCGAAGCATCAGATTCTGCAGAAGAGTCAAGAGACATAGAGACCAAGAAGTGGCCATGGAGTTCTTTTCCCACAGATGGATGGATGGAGGAACCAAGTGAGGGGAGGAGAGGCTTGAGTCAATGGTGAGCGGTTGGAAGCAGTGAGTCCACGCCACCCGCCCAGGAAGGACTGTGGTCACACCAAGAGGAGAATTGTGCCTTGAAGGAGTAGGAATGGAGAGAAGCTTTTCTCAAATGAGAGACCTGGGAATGTTTGTCAAGAAGAAATGTTCAGGGAAAGGGATTGAATAGATTGGAGATTAAAAGAGAATTTAATTGATGAGACTGGGTCCTGGAGGAGGTAGGAGAGAATCACATTAGACTTTGTATGCTTGTTAACACATAGACTGACCTAGACGGGTACAAAATAAACATCCGGCTGCCTTCAGGGAAGGAAACTGGGTGACTAGGGAGGCAGGGTAGCTTTCTTTTTTATTTAAGAAAAACAAACAAACAAAAATAATTAAACACCTGTGTGTGCTCTACCCAGATTTAACAGATGTTAACATTTTCTCAAATTTACTTTAGACTTTTTTTTATATGAAGGAAATAATTGCAGGAGAATGTAGTTACTAGTTCAAAAATAAAAGATAATTTTTGATACCCACTGGAAAAAAAAAGAAATAAACCATTAGAGAGAAAGTTGAAGTTCCTCGTTTCCCTTTTTCTGAACATTTTTGTCCTCCCTCCTCTGAGGCAGCCACTATTATAACTTGTGTGTGTGTGAGAGAGAGAGAGAGAGTCTAATGCCCGTAAACGGTGCACTTTGTATAGTTCTACGATTTGCATTTATTCACGCAACATTATATATGAGATCTATCCATTTTGATACCTTTTATCTGTAATGTTTAACAACAAATATCATATACGTAAATTCTAGAAGTAAGTTCTGATCTTACAGGTAGCCTTTACCGTATTTGCATATATTCTCCAGGGATGGCCATTTACGTTACTTTTAGTTTTCCACTGTTATCCAAATTCCTGCCATGAACACCCTTGCACATGGAGAGATGTACTTATAACCAGCTACTCTTTTAAGGTTTCTAAATTTTTTTAACCACATGCATTTTTAAGTAGTGTTGCAAATAAGAAACATTGGTTTTCTTAAAAATTTTCTCAGTATGATCCAGAGAGCACCCAAATCAGAATTACATGGCCCTTTTGTTATAAAATGCAAATTCCTGGGTCCACATCAGACCTACTGGGTCCACATTATAATGAGCCTCCCCAAGTGATTCTTAGGCATCCTCTAGTTTGGGAAGCACCCAGTAGACAGCTCATTCCTCTGAGAGGAGATGGGGGTGGGGGAGGGCAGGGGCAGATAGATGGTGGAGGAAGGGTGCTCTTGGGGAGGGATGGAGAGTAACATTGATCAGCAGCTCCCCTGTGCCAGGCTATGTGCTAGGCTTTAAAGTAGGAGGGAGAGGGGATCCATGGGGATTTATCAAGATGAAATGTCCAAAAGGTTCAAGAGGCCAGGAAATGTGAGTGTTGCAGTTAAATACAGTCTGTGGAGTCCACTACTTAGTTAGTGGCTGTGTGCCCTTGGGAAGTCACCTAACCTCTCTGAGCTTCAGTTGCTCCATCTGCAAAATGACAGTAGTAGTACTACATACCTAAAAGGAGAAGATCAAATGACATAAGGCACATAACCTGCTCGGAACTTGACACTTCTTACGTGGCTAATAAATGATGACAGTGGTGGCAAGAAGGATGCTTATGGCTGTGATTGTTCAATCCCCTTTATAGTCAATACATATATTTTATAGTTTGGCTCGTAACCTCATTATTTGAAACTCTAACGGTGGTTGATAGTAGCTGGGTATTGCTTTAATATCTCATTATGGACAGAGATCTTAAATATATAGCCCCCCCGTCACTCTATTATTCTCATGGAAGAATATGATCAATACCTATAATCGGCTACAAGGTGCAGGTTCTAGAAATGTGTTACAGTGGAGAATGGGGAGTTCTTGTGTTGTTGGAGGTGAGGGCCTGAGTCGGAGGGGAAACATTTCAAACTGTGAGTATAGATATATCGCTTACACACACGCTCATTCCAGCATGCAAACACCCAAATGATTCCCCCAGGAGCTGAGTGTGTGTTAACAAGGGGAGGTGGTAACGCAGCCGCATCCATGTCTCCATCCCGTGAACCTTTCGGACAGGGCCACTGGCTCAGAGAGGCAAGCGTTGGGGATCCCTTCTGTAGACCAAGGAACACATAGAGATAACACAGAGGTGCCCGCTGTCCTTCCTGCTGAGCCTCAGCCCGCTTCTTCCCTGTGCCCTGCTTCAGCCCAGAGGAGCTCGAATCTACCACCACAGCCGAGGAAAGCGGGCGAGACCCCTGGCTCTGAGTCTCAGCTCCCGAGAGCTGTGTCACTTAACCTTTTTTTCTTTTAATTAATAGACTTTTTTTTTTTTTAAGAGCAGTTTTAGGTTTATAGCAAAACTAAGAGGAAGGTGCAGAGATGTCCCATGTGTCCCCTCCAGCACACAAGCAAGCCTCCTCCACTGTCAGCATCCCCCCCACCAGACAGGTACATCTGTTACAATTGATTGACCTACCCTGACATATTAGAGTCACCCCAAGCCCATAGTCTACATTAGAAGTCACTCTCGGTAGTGTACATTCTGTGAGTTGGGACAAATGTATAATGACATGTATCCACCGTCGTAGTATCAGAATAAATTCACGCTCCTAAAAATTCTGTGTTCCACCTGTCCATCCCTACCTTCCTCCCCCTGAAACCTTGGCAGCCACTGATCTTTTTACTGCCTCCGTAGTTTTGCCTTTTCCAGAATGTCGTGTAGTTGGAATCATACAGGATGTAGCCTTTTGTCACATTGGCTTCTTTCTCAGTAATATACATTAAGGTTCCTCCATGTCTTCTCATGGCTTGATGGCTCGTTTCTTTTTAGCTCTGAATACTTCATCGTGTGGACACCCAGCCCATTTTCAGCCTCCGTTTCCTGGGCTGTCATAAGGGGTGATGGGTAGCATAGACCAAGGGAATTCATAATGATGATAAGCATGAAGGTTGAAGTGCTCAGTTCCAGGCTCTCTGCGCTACCTCATCTAGTCCTTCCTGAACCCTATGACGCAGGTATTATGAACACTCCCGTTTTACAGATGAAGAAACTAAAGCCCAGGAAGGTTAAGTCACTGCTCAAGGCCACAGATCCAGGAAAGCATTGGTCTATTATTCGAACCCAGACATTCTGACTTCAGGTGTTAGTATTGGTGCTGTGACCTCCCTGGAAAGTTCTTAACAGTGTTTGACACGTAGTGAAAACATGCTAATGTTACCTCTTATTATTGTAAATATTTCTGATGCAGAGCCACTTAAATGGTCAGGTTGCAATCCTTTTTTTTTTTTTTTTTAATAAATTTATTTATTTTTGGCTGTGTTGGGTGTTCGTTGCTGCGCAGGGGCTTTCTCTAGTTGTGGCAAGCGGAGGCTACTCTTCGTTGCGGTGCGCGGGCTTCTCATTGCGGTGGACTCTCTTGTTGCGGAGCACGGGCTCTAGGCACGCGGACTTCAGTAGTTGTGGCACACGGGCTCCAGAGCACAGGCTCAGTACTTGTGGTGCACGGGTTTAGTTGCTCCACGTTATGTGGGATCTTCCCGGACCAGGGCTCAAACCCTTGTCCCCTGCATTGGGAGGCGGGTTTTTAACCACTGTGCCACCAGAGGAGTCCCTGCAGTTCTTTTCTAATGAGACATACAAAGCACTGAGATATTCGAAAATTCCCTAGTGCCATGCTGCCAAGGGGTTATAGAACTGGGATGAAAAGCCGTGGGTACAGGAGGCTCCAGGTTGCTCTGAAGAGAGCGCTAATTGATTTGTTAGCGGATGTTTACTGAGAGCAGTTACCGGATAGGTTATCCCATTCCACGCTACAACAGCCCATTTCAGGAAACAGGTGCCCAGGAGCCCAGCCCTGCTCTGCCTACTCCTCTGAAGCTCCTTCCACGTTTCCCATCGCGCCCTACATCCCTTCTCCCCGTCTCAGCCCGGGGGCCAACATCTGCAGCCCGGGCACGTGTCAGAGCACAGAAGCAGCCCGGGAGCGCTGGGGTCTGTCCCCAGGTGTGGGTGCCTTGGCAGCCAGCACAGCCCTTCGTCATCACTCTGGTCACGGTACATGCCGGTCCGCAGGCAGGCAGCCTCGGCCTGGGCACACCTGCTCTCACTCCCTGTCCCCTCCACTTCCTTCTGCCCTGCATTTCCAGACAGAGTCAAAAATGGGTTCACATCAAGTGCGATTTGTCTTCTTTCAGTGTAATTTTCTATTTATAGACAGCCTGCTCTCAGGAGGCACTGTCGTCCTTCCTCCGTCTCGGTTTTTTTTCTAGGTAGTTGAGGATAAACTCTTGGTGGTTGCTTTTGAGCCCTGTGGTCAACAGTCCAGCTGGTCATTCATTCAGAATGTCTCCAGAAAGCCAGCGGTCACCCTTATAGGAGTCTTTGCTGATTTCTGTGGCCTCTGAGACCTCTATGGAACTGTGCCCATGTAGCTAGTGTGAAGTGTTAAAAAGAAATACCTGACCTGGGCCAGCAGGGTCCTCATCCCCAGGCTCATCCTGGTGAGATGATGAGGATGATAATTACAACATTATAACAGCAGCTGATACTCACAGGCACTCCTTGAAGTGCTAAAAGGGATTCCCTCATTCCTTCGAGGTATATGCTGCTCTGATCCCCTTTACACAGATGAGGAGATAAGCACACAGAAGTGAAGGCCATGGCTGACCAGGGGATGCCTGGGATCCAGCCCTGCAGACCTCTTGGCCCAGCCACCCTACCATCTCCCTCCAGCCCTGTGTTCTAGCCACACCAGCTTTGGTTTGGTCCCTTGGATACACTATGTGATCTCCTGCCACGGGTCCTTTGCACATGCTTTCCCACGCAGGACCACCGTTCCCTCCACTCTACAGCTAATTCACCCTGAACCATCTTTCACATCTCAGTTGCGACTTCTTCAAGGATGTCCTACTCAGCCTTCCCTGACCACATGTCCCATTAAAGCTCCGATGGTGCCGCCTGCCTCTCCTCGATGGCGCTGGTCAAAGTTTCAACTCTGCTTTTAATTGTGCAATTTTCCAATTAATGTCTGGCTCTCCCCCCAGACCATAACTCCATGAGAGGCTTAAAAGTGCTGCCTTGTACATAATTCTATCATTGCACCTACCATGCTGGACTGAAATGATTTGTTTATTCATCTGTCTCATCCCTTGGTCAGTGAATTTCCTGAGGGCAGCGTTCAGGTCTTTTGCTAACACAGTGCTCGGCTCAGTAAATATTTGGTGAGTTGAATTGAATGAACTGGGTTTAATTAAACAGTGTAACTTGGGAAAGGGCACCTGAAAGTTCAGAACTTTGGTTGGAGCGAGCCCACAAAATGCAGTCGTTCAGAATCACCCCTTGGAAATCTGGAGCGATTTTAGAGAGAAGGTTAGCTTTTTTAAAAAGCCAAGTTCACTTATCATTTGGATAGCAGACTAGAAGGATCCATGACTTTCCTAAAGAAGCATCGTATTGCGGTTACAAATCTAAGAGAACTGGGGACGAAGGGATGTCTGCTTCTCCGAGGTTCATCTGAAGTTTAGTAAAAGTCAGAGCATAAATAACTAGTGGAATCTCATTGGACGTTGTGTTGGGATTTGGTGCCTTAAGCACTCGGCCTTGCGTCATTTCCCTGTCTCTCCTGGAAGACCTTGCTGGCTCACTCCCCAGTGCTGTTATTGTTGTCTTTGACTCTGTAAACGTTGTGGTCTGGTTGCAAGGGAGCATTCCCCTCTTTGGGGCTGGTCCTTTCCAGGACCTGATGCCGCTCAGTCTGGCAAATGGGCCCCAGGTCTTCCTTGAAGGAGAAAGAGAAAGGGGGCTTCTCTTCTGCCCGGAGGATGAGCGGGGCAGGGGGCAAGTCGCTGGTTAGAGGCTGGTGCTGACCCAGCAGGGTTCACGAAGAAAGTGCCAGGTAAGTGTGGGCTCCCACATCCAAACGGGGGCCGGCCTCAGCTCTGGCCACCCTGGCTCCAAGGAAAACAGGCAGTTTTTCAGAAGAGCTGTTTCCTTTCATCCTAGCCCCTCCTTCTTGTCATAACAGATTATGAGCGTGTTCTTTGGCGGATTGAATAGCCCCTTTAAAGAAGCTAGAAGCCATTTCTGAGTTGAGAGGATTAACCTAGTTAAATGTAATAGTTGCAGCGCATGATAGATTAACAGGTGATTTGAAAGAACTTTATTGAGGCTCCAGTAACCCATTATGATGCTCATAGATTTTCAGCTGTTTTGCAGTAAAAACACATGAGGGATTAAAGTGACACGATCCTCCTCTTGTCCCCCATTGTGAACACCCCTGGCACAGAGTAGGTGCTTGGCAGTATTTGTTAAAGGAATAGGGGAAATAGGAGGCTGACCTCAGGTTCTGACAGCTTTCTGCAATGAGACAAAAACCCACAGTCTTAAACAGACTTTGCTCAAATGCATTGGGTAATGACACATACAACTGTTTGACGTTCTCCGTGGGTTTCTAGACCTAGTTCCCACTTATCCAAAATTATGAATTTATTCCCGACAGTTAACAAACGTACGAGGAATCCCAGTGACTTAACTCAGATCTAAGGAGGGTATTTTTTAAAAAAAAAAAAAACAGTCACCAAGGAATCATTCTTAAGAGGAGGCAGAGTCCTGTGTAACCTGAAAATGTAGCACAAATATTGAAAAAGAACATCTTGGGGTTTCAGTGGCTAAGGCAGAAGAAACTCAAAGATGTGTTGAAGCTAGAACTGGAGCCGCTTTGCAAACTGAAAATCGGACTTGTCCTGCCTTTGGTGGGCTGGGCCCAGGCTGGTGCAGTGGAGCCCAGGTCCAGAAGAGGGCGCTCTGAGCTAAGTGTGCCGACCGCAGCCGGGAAATCAGGGTCCCTGAAAGAGGCTGTTTATGCTTCACCTTGTTTGTCCTGCCTGTTTTTGTGTTCTCTGTAGGAATGAGAGAGGGTTTTCCCTCCTCTGTGCCAAAGAATGATCTTCTGCAAATACAATTAAACTGATGATTTCACAGACCAAATACCAAATCCTAGGCGTTTAATTTTGTTTAAAAAAATTTTTAATAGCCTTCAACCTTTGGTCTCCCTGAAATACGTGATCAAATTTCTCACATTGTGGCTCTTTTAAGGTATTTCACTGGGCCCTCGGGAATCAGTATCTTCTTCAAATATTGACTCTCATCCTAGAAGGTGGATGTTCAAACCAAGAAGAGTAGAGTGTTATTTTCTCTGAAAGTTACTTGTATTTGTCCCATCTTTATCAGGTTAATGAAGGCGTTACCTATGAATAAGTACCACCCTACTCACAGCATCCTGATTAAAAAGAAAGCTGTATAGTCATCAGATTGGGATACATTGAAGCCTTGTTTTCAATTGTATAAGCTTCCTTGGAAACAAACCTTCTTCCCTGCATTTTTTTATACCCAGGCCCTGAGGAAGAAGCAGACAGATTGAACAAGTCCTTTGAGGAAGCCGCACACTGTGTGCGGACTCTGTGACCAGTGAGTCCAATATTAAGAGTTTGTCTTATGGAGGGACTCCCCCCAGGGCCCAGAGATCAATGTATGAGGTTCACAGCTGCGCTGTTTGCCACACAAAGAGCTTGGAAACCATGGTGCATGAGTAGTGAAATGATAAATTATACAGCCAAGCAAATCCCAGGCAGGTGGAAAAAAAAAAGAGAGAGAGCTGGACATAAAATATATGAACCTAGATAAGTGGGGAAGAGAAAGCTCTAGAACAATATGTGTGGAATTATCCCGTAACTGATTTTTAAAATTACATGTGCCTGTGTAGATACATAGATAGAAACCTGAAAAAATGATTACCTCTGGGGAGTGGGATGGAGTCGGTGGAAATACATCGCAGGTATTTTTCTAATATAAAGAGAAAACAGTAACACTTGTAAAGCCCTCTGAAAAGAGGGCAAGAATGCTGTGCTCTCAGCCTTTCCTTTCAGCCCCAAACTTGCTAAACGTCTTCCACCTAAAGGCTCCTTCCCACCGTCCCTGGGGCCTTTCTGCTCCCTCCTCACTATCAGCTTTCCCCACGGCCGAGCTTCCCCCCCAGATGTCACTGCCTCCACCCCTTCTCACTCATCCCCAGCCCTCTGGAGTCCTCCTTCCACCAAAACTGCCCTTGGAAAAGCTTGCCCATGAGGTTCTCCAAAACTGGGCTTGCAGACTGGTGACCCGTGAGCCAGAGGTGGCCGGAGGCTGTGTGGTTTGCTGGAGCCACACTTTGGTCGTAGTTGCTCTTAATCGATTCAACATGTGCCAGTTGGGAGATTTCACTTGGACCCAGCGCCGTCTGCCCTCGCTTTAACCATCAGAAGATCTGACCCATTGCACCCACCTTCAGGCTGAGGGGCAGCCTGACCCAGGGTGTCCGCTGTTTCCTCTTATGGGCTCTTCTACCCCCATGGGCAGTAGAGCTTTCAGTCCCGTTCCAGGCAATTCTCCTCTGTCTGGTTTCGACAGTTGCACTGGCTTCCAGGTCCTCTTTAACTGTACTTGCTCAGCGTCTTGTCCTGGCTTCTTGTCGGTTAGCCCCCCTTTGACGTCCAGCATCCCTCAGGGGTCTGTCCGAGCTGTCCTCTCTCAACCATGTGCGTGCTGTCGTCCTCTCCCTGCGTGTCCTTGTCTGCCTCAGCTTTCCACCTGTGTCTCCAAAATCCCACACTGCCTCTGCCTTAATGAATGACAGTACAGTGGTTACAGAGTAACCCAGACTCTACAGACCTTGGTCATATCCCCTTTCCCTCGCTACCCACAGGCATCTCCTAATGATTTGACCTAAATATTCCTTACACGTTCGTTCCTTTCCTTCAGCACCATCAGTGTCTTGGGTCGGGCCAGCAGAATCTTGACTCCTATCCAAGGCGATTGCTTCTCATTTTTCTCTCTGTAGCTTATTCCTGTTACCTCACCCACAACACCTCCAGCCTTGTCCTCCCAAGCCACAGATCTGAGCATGCTTCCTCCTCACTCACATACCCTCTGCTCATTTTCACTGCCTGCAGGCCAAAGCCCAAACTTCTTAGCTTGGCATTCAAGGCCTTTTATGATCTGGTTCCAACCTTTATTCATTCAGGCAACAAACCAAGCACCAAACAACAAACCAAGTATGTCAGGCCTTGGAGATACTTTTGTGAAAAAGGGAATGTTGTCCCTGTCCTTACGGGACCACATTGTACCTGGGACTTCACAGATAATACACGCACCCGCACACATGAATTAAAGGACAAAGACAGAAGAATTCAGTCTCAAGGAACCAAGGCAGAGAATAAAGGGTAAATCCAACTCTAGAATCGTCAGGCAAGACTCCTTGAGGAGGTAACATTTAAGCTGAGACCTGAAGGAAGAGAAGGTGCAGAGATCTGGGGGTAGCTCACCAGGCAAAGCCCCTCCTTCTCATGCCTGCCTCTCTTCGCTCCTTTTTTTTTTTTTAAATCTGTTCTGTACTCCATGCCTGCTGAACCACCATCTGTACCTGTATACACTGTACTCTGGGGGTGCTTCTGCCCCAACTGTGAACTTCTCAAAGGAAGGAACTTCCTTGTTCATTTGGGTCCCTGGTGCTCTGTACATATTAGGCTCAATAATTGTGAGATGAAAAAGTGGATGGATCAGTGTATGGGTGGGTGGGTGGGTGGATGGATGGATGGGTAGGTAGGTGGATGGATGGGTGGATGGACAGATGGATGGAAACACACATGCTTTGAGATGAGCTGGGTGTAGTGTCTTTTGGGTATAGTTACATAACCAACAAAGCTGAGGCCTTGAGTTTGCTGGAGTTGCCTTGTGCTGGGGGAAGAGTCACTGAAAAGAATTCTCACTCAGTTTGGCTACTTGTCATTTTTCTATTTAACCATCCTTATTGTTGTGAAATGGGCAAGTTTTTTTTTTTTACAAATATGAAACAATAACATTAAAAATTTTTTTCTTTAATAAACAGCTCTTGCTTCAATTCTAAGGGGAATTTTTAGATAGAAAAATAAGAGGCCGTATACCCGGTGGTCCAGTCCCTGGCCTCTGCAGCCAGGTCACTGTGTTCAAATACTGATCCAAACAGCCACAGAAGATCCTGGGAAACCTCACCAAGCCCCCAGTTTCTTTACCTATAAAGCATAACTAATAAGAGTCCCTACTTTCACAGTGTTGCTGGGAGGATTCGGGGACATGTGTAAGTGTTAGCATAGCACCTGAAACAAAGGGAGGGCTCAAAAAAATGGGAGGAGCCGCAGTTAGAGGAGAGATGTTTTCTCAGCCTGGCCCATCCACATGCCTCCAAAAGCTTCTCAAAGCATCCTAGGTAAACATGGCAAAGGACGTGCACTCGGAGCTGTTTTTCTGGTTCTGGTGGAGAGTTGCCCAGACGGTCCTTGACTCCAGAAGGGACCGCTGGAAGTGGCCACAGACACAGCCACAAGCAGACTTAGGTTGGATTCCACCCACATCCTGTGCCCACTGCCCATGTGGGCCTGGCTCACTGCTGAGCGAAGCAGCTCACCAGTTTTGTCACCAGTTTTGTCACGCACCGTGACTGGAGCTGCTTTTCATTTGTCTGTGGCCTGGACTTCCTCCCAAGACCTCACCTGTTAGGTAGCTGAAGAGCGGCCTTAGTCTCATCCAGTACAAGAAGCTAAAAGGTCCTGTTGGGTGATGCTCCGCCCCCTAGAGTGTCCCCCATCTTTGGCCACCCTCCCTGCTCCTCTCGGAAACATCGTCTAGCTATAAGGGGAGCAGAGGTCACTCAGCCTCTCACTGGAAGAGTCGAGACCCTCACTCAGGGGCCTTTGGGGCCCAAGGTCTAGGTGTGGAGCCCTCTTCCTGTTCTCTTACTGCCCACCCGCGGCCTTCACGGCTCAAGTTGAGGCCCTGGTCTCTCTTGGCTTGGTCAGGACCCAGGGCGGCTCCCCTGGCCGACTAGCTCTTACCGGCCAATGGGCCCTTCTGGGTCTCTGCCTCGCAGCCCAGGAGGTCTGTCCCTAGCACTGCTACAGGTCACCACACAATGGCCTCTGACCCTCATCTCAGCATCTGTATCGCATAGGAACAGCAGGACATCTGGAGTACAGACTACGCCCACTTGCCATGGGCTCAGGCCTGTCCACCCTCTCAGTTCTCCAGGCCTCCCCATGTTGCAGGGCCAGGGTTACCCCCGGCTCACTGGGATGTTGCCAAAGACACAGCCACCTCCACCCCCTACACACACACGCACAGTCATATCATCTTCAAGGCTGACCCCCTGTGGCAGGTGGGCATCCCCTTACACGGTGGTAGAAGCTCCACCGTCTGTCTGCCAGGCCCAGCCCTTGCTATGTTAAAAGGGAGCTCAAGCAATTTCTCAAATCTTCTGTCTACAAATCTTGGCAGTTGAGCCGACTGCCCTCTTTATTTGGCGTTCCCATTTCCTTCCCTGGCTCCAGGTGACGGGGCTCCTGACCTAGCCTCCGGGAAGGGAGGCTCCAAATGGAACATGGTTTAAAGGCAGCAGGATGGGGTAAGGGGGATCAAAATACATTGCTTCACTTTTGCAAAATATTCTCCCTCATCCAAGTCCTCTTCCAGGCCTGCCGTAGCTCATGGAGCCAGTGTCCTTCAAGGCACTTTTCTTTGCTCCATTCTTAGTTACGTTCATTCAGCAACGTTACTGAGCACCTGTGACATGCACGCACTGTGCTGGGAATCAAATCAGTGGCTGCCTCGCAAACATAGTACAGATATTCTCATCTCCATGTGAAAAGACGCTCAACGTCATTAGCCTTCAGGGACACGCGGATCAAAACCACAGTGAGATACCATTCACGTCTACTAGGATAGCTATAATCAAAAGATGGATAATAACAAGTGTTGCCAAGGATGTGGGGAAATTGGAGCCCCTGTACGTTGCTGGTGGGAATGTAAAGTTGGTGAGCCGCTTTGGAAAACAGTTTGACAGTTCCTCAAATGGTTATCCATAGGGTTACCATATGACCCAACAATCCCACTCCTAAGGATATACCCAAGATACATGAAAACATATGTTCGTACAAAAACGCACGTATTAATGTTCAGAGTAGCATTGTTTATAATAGCCAAAAGGTGGAAATAACCCAGATGTCCATCAAATCATGAATGAATGAATAAACAAAATGTGGTATATCCATACAGTGGAGTGTATTATTTGGCTATAAAAAGGAGTGAAGTACTGATAAAATGCTGCAACATAGATGAACCTTGAAAACAATATGCTAGTGAAAGAAGCCGGTCACAGACACTGTATATTATACAATTCATTTATGTGAAATGTCCAGAATTGGCAAATCTGTAGAAACAGAAAGTGGATTTGTGGTTGCCAGGGGCTGGGAGAGGAGGGACTCGGGGGTGATGGCTTAATGGGTGTGCTGGTTTTAGCACAATGAAAATGCCCTGAAATTAGATAGTGGCAGTATTTACACAACTCTGTCATTATAGTAAAATGCATTGAATTGTACACTTTAAATGGGTGAATTGTATGGTATGTAAATTACATCTCAATAAAGCTGTTAAAAAAGTCCTCATCTCTTTCTCTAACTGACTCTCCCTTTCCCAGTTTCTTAGCTCTCCCAGGGCGAGCATGAATTCAACTTGCGGTCGTTTCGAGACTTTCTCCAACATGCTTATTAGAGTCCAGTATTTGGTGGCTAGACTCCAATTTAATGATGTTTAAACCATCCTTTTCCATTAGAAGTGAAGCTTCAAGAGAGCAGGGACTCTTGTTCATGCTTAATACTGGGCCTGGCACATGGTAGGGTACCACAGAGATGTGTCGAATGAAAAGATGCTTCGTGGCGCTCACATCCTAAACGGATGTAGAAGCCCAGCAGTGGCTGTGAGTCGTTCATTCCCTCAGCACGTATTTACTGTGTCCTCTTGATGCATGGATGGAGTGAATGTATGAAGCAGACAGGTCTCTGCCCTGGGGGAACTCAGAGCAAAGGAAACCGGTACTGAGCAGGGTTAGCACTTTAATCAAACATGAAAACAAATGATATTGAACCTTCAGTAAAAGTTTACATAGATGGAAAGTGGAAATTTTGTTGAACTGGGGCTTTGTGGGAAGTTAGGCTGAGTTGAGACGGTCATGCAGAAAAGAAGAGAGATTCTGAAGGACAGGGGCTGCGTGAGAAGAAGCTTAATCAGGAAAAAAAAAGAACATGGGCATTTCCCACTAGAATGATTTTGCCATTAGGAGACGTGTCCAAGTTGTGATTTTAATTTCTCATTGAAGTGGGGAGCAGTATTGAGAAAGTACCCTCCTTCATTTCCAGTGTCGGGAAAGCTCTGAGAAGAGATGTGCAGGGAAAGGGTGACTCAGTGGCCCGGAGGGGAGGGAACAAGGGTGTTTCAAAGAGATGGAGAAGATTTCTTGAAAGCACAATTGCCTCCTTCACTATGGAAAATCATGGGAAGGACAGCCAAGGGGTCACGACAGTGGGCAAGCAGATATATGATGATACACAGCTGGGAAACCAAGAGGCCATCTTGTAGCTACACAGCCCACGGTGGGTGATAGAGGTCTTGGCATCAAAAATTAAAACAAAGAAAGTTGTCCATTTGGTTTTCTCCACACATACTACCTCCTCATTCCACATCTCTTTTCCCCATGTGTTCATTTTGACTCGCAGGGATTCTAGAAAGCCTTAAATGAGAAGGAGGTATGAAACGGGGCTAGGAAGTGATTAAGATGTGAATAAGGCTCTTGAACAAGGCAGGGTCAGGCCAAAGAGTTAGGACACTTGAAAAGATGGGAGGAGGCAAGGAAGATGTGGGAAGAATAAAGTTCAGGGTCAAGGATGATGTTGCAAAATCTGGCACAAATCACCGACTGGAGTTTGGGAAAAGGAGAGCTGGGTCAGAGAAAGGCCCAGGACTGAAGAGGTTTATGAACTAGGCGAAGGAAGGGCAGAGCTGCAAAATCTTCTCAAATGGGTCACCTGACCTGGCAACCAGAGGATGACGCATCCCCAGAGTGCAGGGGGAGCTGGAGGCTTGGAGTAAATCCAGGCATAGATGAGCCTGTGAAGATGAGCGAGACAAGGTTTTCTTTTCTCTTGAAGTCAGCGCCTCTGTTGTGTTTTTGGTTTGCTTAGCTGGCTGCCCACCAGAAGGAACAAGTGACAAAGATGGCCCATCTCTTTCAGAGGCAGTGTTGCCTGACGGTTAGGGACAGGGATTCGGGACACAGGAGGTTGCCAAGGACACATCCAGGCTCTCCAGCTCCATAGTGCTGTGTCACTGACCATGACACAGCCTCTGCTGTGTTCTCCTCTCTAAGAGCAGGGGTGAGAAGAAAGGGCTATTTGTTGGCTTGAAGTGAGGTAGCAGAGGCAAGGCTTTTAGCACATCGTGGCACTTAGAACGTTTCCCCAAGCCTCAGATGCAGTTTTCTTTTGGTATTTTAACATCTCTAATATTAGGATATGCATTGATTTCTTAGTGGTACCTAAAATGATGGCATATCTTACAACTTATGGTGCCTTAGGTTTGATACAGAAGGAGTCATCCAGTAAGTGACAGTGGAGGTGTTTTGTGGCTGTTCTACCCAGGCTAGATTTGTGGCTGTGTCCACATCCTGGGTTTCCTTCTCTCTGAGCTGATGGAGCCTTTTCCCTGGGGGACAGGAACCTGGGCCCTGGAGCTAGCCCTGCGGAAGGCAAGGCTTGTCTTGGCTACTACTGGACGTGAGACCGAAGCTAAACAGTGTCACGTCTCTGAACCTCAGTTTCCTCTGCTCTACAAGGGGGATAACAATATTACCTACACTCCCTTATATAACAAGATTACATCTTGTTGGAAGTATCCATGTTGTTATTATTATTCCTGAGTTACCTCAGGAGCCCCACCACAAGCATCCATCTCAGACTCTCGGTGGGAAGAGATCTCAGAACCCAAGTCAGGCCTCATGCTCTGGGACTGTGGCTGGGACTGTAGCCTCCCACCGTCTCACCTTGGACCCCTCCCCCTTCCCTCTGCCTCCCTCAGGACTCTGGACACATGACTTCAGGAACTGTTTTTCTTGGGAAGAGGGCTGGCTCGCTCCCCCTTGGAAAAGGCATCCCAAACCCTGGCTGGGGTTTTCTCAAGCAATTAATGACCCAGGACCTCCCCCAGCAAGGCTCTTCTCTGTCGCTTCATCTTCCCGTCTCCTCTTGTGCCCTTGCTCACTTCACCGAGCTATCTGCCTCTGTCCTTGCTGGCATCCTGTGCCCGAAATGTAAATGGCGTGTTTTTCTCCAAGCTTCTTACCTCTACCTAATGAGTCTTATGTATCAGAATCAATCGAGCTTTACATTTTTAACATTAGTAACTCACACACCCAGAGCCTCCCCATGTCTTCAGATCCCCCCTTGGTCTCGCCCATCCAGAGCTCTCCGTGGTCCTGAGAGCATCACACAGCCTTCCTCTTCAAGTGCCACAAATGAGCTTTTCTCAGGGGACGCTGCAGAGCCTCTCGGGTAGACAGACTTGGCTAATCCCTTTCTTTAAAAAAAAAAAAAAATTAACTAATTAGTTAATTAATTTTTGTCTGCCTTGGGTCTTTGTTGCTGCTCACGGGCTTTCTCTAGTTGCGGCAAGCGGGGGCTACTCTTCAATGTAGTGTGCGGGCTTCTCATTGCGGTGGCTTCTCGTGTTGCAGAGCACTGGCTCTAGGTGCATGGGCTGCAGTAGTTGTGGTACACGGGCTTAGCAGTTGTAGCTCGCGGGCTCTAGAGCGCAGGCTCAGTAGTTGTGGCGCACGGGCTTAGTTGCTCTGCGGCATGCGGGATCTTCCCAGACCAGGGCTTGAACCCGTGCCCCCTGCATTGGCAGGCCGATTCTTAACCACTGTGCCACCAGGGAAGCCCGACTAATCCCTTTCTTGAGCCCTAATCTTTCTCGTCATTTCGTGAGCACAGAAGATGGAGCTAATGCCTTTTCCCCAGGTTGGCTCTCTGGCAAGCCTTTCTCTTTTGTGATGAGACATGGTCCCCCACCCCACCCAACCCCCACCAACCCCTGCCCTGCAGTCTGCCTTGTTCTGCCTTTTATAATTGGCCTGCCTTGCTGCACCTTGGCTGGGGGGATTCCGTGTAACACAAGCCGCTCTAGTGCGGCATGGCATCTGATAAAAGTCTCAGGCTTTGTCAATGAAACAGCCGCTGCCTCCCTGTCAAGGTCACTTTCAGAGGACTGGCTCTGGAGCAGCATCGTGGGCCTACCCCTCAGCGAAGCTTGGTATTAGGAGTCTTCACTGCATTTGTAACAGAGTGACTCTCGTGGTCTGAGTGTGTTCAAAAAGTCCCAGCTCCTCAAAGCTTGTTTCTGCCCACTTAAAAATCTTCAGGATGGCGGGTAATGTGCTGGAGGGTGTGGGATGGAAGATTTCACAAAATGCAGCAGCAGCAACGTGGCATGGTTGAGTAAGAAAGTAGAAAGCACGGCATGTTAGACAAGATTCCCCACATTTATTTATTTACTAGTCTGTCTGCCTGTCTGTACATGCTCTGACTTGTTCAGAGAAGGGCATATGGAATTTAAGCCAAGATACGGAGCCCAGAGTGGTGTATTAAGATGTCTACAGGTTAGTAAGACGAGCAGACTCAAGGCTAGTGAAGATGTAAAGCGAGAGGAGGCCCCCTGGAGCCCCTCCCAGGCCCTTGCGGGAAGAGGCAGTAGGAAGGCAGGAGTGATGCTCTCCCACTACTGAATGTCCCACGCTGCAAATGTTTTCTTCTGGGGGCGGCTCTGAAAGCTCAAAGTGCCTGATGCGCTCAGGCTTTGGAGGCTGGGGCTCCATTCCTGCAGGCTCTCGGGGGCGAGCTCCTGCCTCATTTATCACAGAAACGAATGGAGTGGGCACCTGGACGGCTTGGTGGCGGCTGCATGTTCAGCCCTCTGGGAAAGCAGCCCTATTCCGTTCCCAGCCTTCCTGTCCCAGCTCTCCCCTCTGGCCCCGCTCCCAGGACGTGGGATGCCAAGCAGTGCCCGCCCGCCCACCCGCCTGCCCTGCTCACAAAGGCAGGTCTGTCTGAAGCTGAGCAGGGCAGGCCCACAGGGAGGACTGGCGCTCCACACCATGCCCTGTCCTTAAGGAAATGGACAGATCTAGTCCAGTGTCGGGGAGAGGGTATTCCCCTCATGAAGTACCTCCTCTCAGACTCAGTAGAGAGGCCGCGGATATGTGAAAGGAAAGTGCTTTGGATGCCTGGACCAACAAGGGCTGTGAATGCAGCCTGTCGCCACCCAAATCCAATCAGATTAAATCCTCTTGGATTCAGTAAGCCTCCATCTAATCCTTTGCCCCTGAATCAGTCAAAAATGTTTAGCTTTGCTCTGAAAACTGGCTCCATTTCCTAGTTAACACATGTAAGAGGAGACGCGGCCACTAAACATCCTGCATTTGCCCAGCGATTGTGATTTGCCATATCACCTTGAGGAGACTGCTCTTGGCTTCACTGTCCCCATTCACTTAATTGAGCCACACCTACTAAGGGCCTATTAAGCACAGGGACCTGACAAGACACAACGAGGGAATAAAGGTGGAGTTGAGGTCAAAGGCATGAGCTCTGAAGTCTGGCTTCCTGGGTTTAAATCCAGAGTCAGTTCACCTCTCTGAGCATCAGTTACTTGACCTGTAAAGTGAGGCCAGTGATAGCACCCACCCCACACGTTCATCATGAGGGTGCAAGGAGGTAATGCAGGTAAAAGCACTTAGCACAGCGCCTGGCACATCTAAGGCATCTCATAGTTTTAGCTATTATTTTGTTGTTCGATTGTTCAAGATAAATAAGACAAGTTCCCTGTCCTTGATGGAGGATGAGAAGCAGAATCGTAAGCAAGACAGACTGTGATAAATGCTGTGATGAAGGTGCCAAAGGCTGGAGGGAGAAGCGGTCCAGGAGGATTTAGTGGAAGCTGTGGCAGAGGAACGGGATAGCTTGAACAAAGCCCTGGGCATGGGCAGGTAGAGGTGGTCTGGTCTCAGCCTGAGTGACTGGTGCCGTTGTGGGGGCAGGGGGGTGCATGCAGGATGTGCAGGACCGTGCATCTAGTTTGAAGTCACACCATCAAGGACCCCCTAATGATGCCGTCCTAAAGAGTGTAGACTTTTATCTGCAAGCAGTGGGGAACCAGTGGAGAATTTTGAGAAGGGAATGGGGAAGATGCTTCTGGTAACATTTTATAGGAAAATCTTGGTGGGGGTGGGGAAGGACTGGGCAGAGGCAGAGCAGAGGCTGAAGGGCACTTGCTGTGTGTTTCCATCTCAGAAAAATTCATCAGTCTTCAAGTCCTTGCTTTTTTTTTTTCCCCTGTGGTACATGGGCCTCTCACTGTTGTGGCCCCTCCCGTTGCGGAGCACAGGCTCCGGATGCGCAGGCCCAGCGGCCATGCCTCGCGGGCCCAGCCGCTCCGCGGCACGTGGGATCTTCCCAGACCGGGGCACGAACCCGTGTCCCCTGCATCGGCAGGCGGACTCTCAACCACTGTGCCACCAGGGAAGCCCTTCAAGTCCTTGCTTAATCTTCATCTTCTTTACTTGACTGCAAGCTCATGTAGGACAGGGGCCGTGCGCTTCCTTCACACACCTGTACCCCCAGCACAATCCCCAGTGCTTCATAAATAGTTGTTGAATTGAAATAGACAAAAGATGTGAAACTAGAGCTGTGAGAGTAGAAGGGAGGGAATGGGTCTGAAGTCACATGGGGAGATTGGTTCAAGATGGCAGAGTAGAAGGACGTGCACTCACTTCCTCTTGCGAGAGCACTGGAATCACAACTAACTGCTGAACAATCATCAACGGGAAGACACTGGAACTCGCCAAAAAATACCCCACATCCAAAGACAAAGGAGAAGCCGCTATGGGACCGTAGGAGGGGCACAATCACAATAAAATCAAATCCCATAACTGCTGGGTGGGTGACTCACAAACTGGAGAACACTTAAACCACAGAGGTCCACCCACGGGAGTGAAGGTTCTGAGCCCCACATCAGGCTTCCCAAGCTGGGGTTCCGACAACGGGAGGAGGAATTCCTAGAGAATCAGACTTTGAAGTCTAGTGGGATTTGATTGCAGGACTTCGACAGGACTGGGGGAAACATAGACTCCACTCTTGGAGGGCACACACAAAGTAGTGTGCACATCAGGACCCAGGGGAAGGAGCAGTGACCCCATGGGAGACTGAACCAGACCTACCTGCTAGTGTTGGAGGATCTCCTGCAGAGGTGGGGGGTGGCTCTGTTTCACCGTGGGGACAAGGATACTGGCAACAGAAGTTCTGGGAAGTACTCCTTGGTGTGAGCCCTCACAGAGTCCGCCATTAGCCCCACCAAAGAGCCGGCTAGACTCCAGTGTTGCGTCACCTCAGGCCAAACAACCAACAGGGAGGGAACCCAGCACCACCCATCAGCAGACAAGCGGATTAAAGTTTCACTGAGCTCTGCCCACCAGAGCAACACCCAGCTCTACCCACCAACAGTCCCTACCATCAGGAAACTTGCACAAGCCTCTTAGAAAGCCTCATCCACCAGAGGGCAGACAGCAGAATCAAGAAGAACTACAGTCCTGCAGCCTGTGGAACAAAAACCACATTCACAGAAAGATAGACAAGATGAAAAGGCAGAGGGCTATGTACCAGATGAAGGAACAAGATAAAACCCCAGAAAAACAACTAAATGTGGGTGGAGATAGGCAACTTTCCAGAAAAAGAAGTCAGAATAATGCTAGTGAAGATGATCCAGGACCACGGAAAAAGAATGGAGGCAAAGATCGAGAAGATGCAAGAAATGTTTAAGAAAGACCTAGAAGAATTAACGAACAAACAGAGGTGAACTATACAATAACTGAAATGAAAAATACACTGGAAGGAATCAATAGCTGAATAACTGAGGCAGAAGAACGGATAAGTGACCTGGAAGACAGAATGGTAGAATTCGCTGCTGCAGAACAGAATAAAGAAAAGAGAATGAAAAGAAATGAAGACAGCCTAAGAGACCTCTGGGACAACATTAAATGCAACAACATTCACATTATAGGGGTCCCAGAAGGAGAAGAGAGAGGGAAAGGACCTGATAAAATATTTGAAGAGATTATAGTTGAAAACTTCCCTAACATGGGAAAGGAAACAGCCACCCAAGTCCAGGAAGCGCAGAGAGTCCCATGCAGGACAAACCCAAGGAGAAACATGCCGAGACACATAGTAATCAAATAAAAATTAAAGACAGAAAAATTATTGAGAGCAACAAGGGAAAGATAACATACAAGGGAACGCCCATAAGGTTAACAGCTGATTTCTCAGCATAAACTCTATAAGCCAGAAGGGAGTGGCATGATATATTTAAAGTGATGAAAGGGAAGAACCTACAACCAAGATTACTCTACCCAGCAAGGATCTCATTCAGATTCAGTGGAGAAATCAAAAGCTTTACAGACAAGCAAAAGCTAAGAGAATTCAGCACCATCAAACCAGCTCCACAACAAATGCTAAAGGAACTTCTCTAAGTAGGAAACA
The DNA here is from genome assembly GCF_008692025.1 of Phocoena sinus. Lineage (NCBI taxonomy): Eukaryota > Metazoa > Chordata > Mammalia > Artiodactyla > Phocoenidae > Phocoena > Phocoena sinus. The sequence continues at coordinate 52,863,237 of NC_045765.1, read as the reverse complement.
CAGGACAAGAAAAGGACCTACAAAAACAAACCCATAACAATTAAGAAAATGGTCATAGGAACATACATATCGATAATTACCTTAAACGTGAATGGATTAAATGCTCCAACCAAAAAACACAGGCTCGCTGAATGGAGACAAAAACAAGACCTATATATATGCTGTCTACAAGAGACGCACTTCAGACCTAGGGACACATACAGACTGAAAGTGAGGGGATGGAAAAAGATATTCCATGCAAATGGAAATCAAAAGAAAGCTGGAGTAGCAATACTCATATCAGATAAAGTAGACTTTAAAATAAAGAATGTTACAAGAGGCAAGGAAGGACACTACATAGTGATGAAGGGATCAATCCAAGAAGAAGATATAACAATTATAAATATATATGCACCCAACATAGGAGCACCTCAAAACATAAGGCAACTGCTAACAGCTGTAAGAGAGGAAATCGACAGTAACACAATAATAGTGGGGGACTTTAACACCTCACATACACCAATGGACAGATCATCCAAACAGAAAATAAGGAAACACAAGCTTTAAATGATATAATAGACCAGATAGATTTAATTGATATTTATAGGACATTCCATCCAAAAACAGCAGATTACACTTTCTTCTCAAGTGCACATAGAACATTCTCCAGGTTAGATCACATCTTGGGTCACAAATCAAGCCTTGGTAAATTTAAGAAAATTGAAATCATATCAAGCATCTTTTCTGACCACAACCCTATGAGATTAGAAATTAGTTACAGGGAAAAAAACGTAAAAAACACAAACACGTGGAGGCTAAACAATATGTTATTAAACAACCAAGAGATCACTGAAGAAATCAAAGAGCAAATCAGAAAATACCTAGAGGCAAATTACAATGAAAACATGACGATCCAAAACATATGGAATGCAACAAAAGCAGTTCTAAGAGAGAAGTTTATAGCAATACTAGCCTACCTCAAGAAACAAGAAAAATCTCAAATAAACCATCTAACCTTACACCTAAAGGAACTAGAGAAAGAAGAACAAACAAAACCGCAAGTTAGTAGAAGGAAAGAAATCATAAAGATCAGAACTGAAATAAATGAAACAAAGAAAACAATAGCAAAGATCAATAAAACTAAAAGCTGGTTCTTTGAGAAGATAAACAGAATAGATAAGCCAGTTGCCAGACTCATCAAGAAAAAGAGGGAGAGGACTCAAATCAATAAAATTAGAAATGGAAAAGGAGAAGTTACAACAGACACTGCAGATATACAAAGCATCCTAAGAGACTACTACAGGCAGCTCTATGCCAATAAAATGGACAACCTGGAAGAAATGGACAAATTCTTAGAAGGTATAACCTTCCAAGACTGAACCAGGAAGAAATAGAAAATATGAACAGACCAATCACAAGCACTGAAATTGAAACTGTGATTAAAAATCTTCCAACAAACAAAAGTCCAGGACCAGATGGCTTCACAGGTGAATTCTATCAAACATTTAAAGAAGAGCTAACACCCATCCTTCTCAAACTCTTCCAAAAAATTGCAGAGGAAGGAACAGTCCCAAACTCATTGTATGAGGCCACCATCACCCTGATACCAAAACCAGACAAAGACACTACAAAAAAGGAAAATTACAGACCAATATCACTGATGATCAATGCACAGAAACCTACTGCATTCCTCTACACAAATGATGAAAAATCTGAAAGAGAAATTAAGGAAACACTCCCACTTACCATTGCAACAGAAAGAATAAAATACCTAGGAATAAACCTACCTAAGGAGACAAAAGACCTGTATGCAGAAAACTATAAGACACTGATGAAAGAAATTAAAAATGATACAAACAGATGGAGAGATATACCATGTTCTTGGATTGGAATAATCAATGTTGTGAAAATGACTATACTACCCAAAGCAATCTTCAGATTCAGTGTAATCCCTATCAAATTACCAATGGCATTTTTTACAGAACTAGAACAAAAAAATCTTAAAATTTGTATGGAGATACAAAAGACCCCGAATAGCCAAAGCAGTCTTGAGAAAGAAAAATGGAGCTGGAGGAATCAGGCTCCTGGACTTCAGACTATACTACAAAGCTACAGTAATCAAGACAGTATGGTATGGCACAAAAACAGAAATATAGATCAATGGAATAGGATAGAAAGCCCAGAGATAAACCCACACACATATGGTCAACTTATCTTTGATAAAGGAAGCAAGGATATACAATGGAGAAAAGACAACCTCTTCAATAAGTGGTGCTGGGAAAACTGGACAGCTACATGTAAAAGAATGAAATTAGAACACTCCCTAACACCATACACAAAAATAAACTCAATGGATTAAAGACCTAAATGTAAGGCCAGACGCTATAAAACTATTAGAGGAAAACATAGGAAGAACACTCCATGTCATAAATCACAGCAAGATCTTTTTTGAACCACCTCCTAGAGAAATGGAAATACAAACAAAAATAAACAAATGGGACCTAATGAAACTTAAAAGCTTTTGCACAGCAAAGGAAACCATAAACAAGATGAAAAGACAACCCTCAGAATGGGAGAATATATTTGCAAATGAAGCAACTGACAAAGGGTTAATCTCCAAAATTTACAAGCAGCTCATGCAGCTCAATATCAAAAAAACAAACAACTCAATCAAAAAATGGGCAGTAGACCTAAATAGACATTTCTCCAAAGAAGACATACAGATGGTCAAGAAGCACATGAAAAGCTGCTCAGCATCACTAATTATTAGAGAAGTGCAAATCAAAACTACAGTGAGGTATTGTATTCACACCAGTTAGAATGGGCATTATCAGAAAATCTACAAACAACAAATGCTGGAGAGGGTGTGGAGAAAAGGGAACCCTCTTGCACTGTTGGTGGGAGTGTAAATTGATACAGCCACTATGGAGAACAGTATGGTGGTTCCTTAAAAAACTACAAATAGAATTACCATATGACCCAGCAATCCCACTACTGGGCATATACCCAGAGAAAACCGTAATTCAAAAAGACACATGCACCCCAATGTTCATTGCAGCACTATTTACAATAGCCAGGTCATGGAAGCAACCTAAATGCCCATCAACAGATGAATGGATAAAGAAGATGTGGTACATATGTACAATGGAATGTTACTCAGCCATAAAAGGGAATGAACTTGGGTCATTTGTAGAGATGTGGATGCATCTAGAGACTGTCATACAGAATGAAGTAAGTCAGAAAGAGAAAAACAAATATCGTATATTAACGCATATATGTGGAACCTAGAAAAATGGTACAGATGAACTGGTTTTCCTGGCAGAAATAGAGACACAGATGTGGACACCAAGGGGGGAAAGTGGCGGGTGGTGGTGGTGGTGTGATGAATTGGGAGATTGGAATTGACATGTGTACACTGATGTGTATAAAATGGATAACTAATAAGAACCAGCTGTATAAAAAACTAAAATAAAATTCAAAAATTCAAAAAAAACCCCATACACAATAACCTTAGCTATTTAAAAATGCATAGGAGAGATTATATTAAGAAAATATACAGGGCTTCTCTGGTGGCCCAGTGCTTAAGAATCTGCCTGCCAACGCAAGGGACACGGGTTGGAGCCCTGGTCTGGGAAGATTCCACATGCTGCCGAGCAGCTAAGCTTGTGTGCCACAACTACTGAGCCTGCGCTCTAGAACCCACGAGCCACAACTCCGGAAGCCTGTGCACCTAGAGCCTGTGCTCCGCAACAAGAGAAGCCACTGCAATGAGAAGCCCGTGCACCGCAGCAAAGAGTAGCTCCCGCTCACCACAGCTAGAGAAAGCCTGCACGCAGGAATGAAGACCCAACACAGCCAAAAATTTAAAAATAAATAAAATAAATAATTAGAAACATATATAGGGACACGGGTTCGTGCCCTGGTCCGGGAAGATCCCACATGCCGCTGAGCAGCTAGGCCCATGAGCCATGGCCACTGAGCCTGCGCGTCCGGAGCCTGTGCTCCTCAACGGGAGAGGCCACAACAGTGAGAGGCCACGTACAGCAAAATATATATATATTTATTTATTTATATACCAATTGCTAATGATGATCTTCACTAGGATTCTGGGTGAGTTCTTTTTCTTCATTTAAATTTTCTGTATATCACAACATTGCTCTAATAAGTATGCATTACCCTATAGTCAAATTATATTACTTAAAACTTGATTCATGCAGTTTTGTTAATGCAAGAAGTTGAAACTATATAAAACCAGCAGAAAGTCTGGAAGTATGCCAAAATATTGTCTACACTTTTTTGTATTTTTAGTTTTCTATCAATATATAGAATATGTATTTCTTCTATAGTGGCTGCCACAGGAGTTTCAGTAAATGTCTATGAATGAATGAATAAATAAATAAAGTCACTTGGGGAGGAACATGAAGAGGATTTGGCAAATGCTAGGAACTCAACAAAGGAATAGTCAGAGGTAGCTCAGGGCGCGGGTGGGGAGGATGGGGGAATGGATGGGAGAATGGACAGAACCAGAAGCCCGATCAGCGGGGCAGGTGCCAAGCGCACTGTGGAGTGGGCTGCATCCCAGGTGAGAGGCACCATCCGTACAGAGCAGAGTGTGAAGCAGGACCTGAAAATGGGACTCTGGAGAGAAGCCAGAGTTGGAAGCAGATGCGGGAGGGTCGGGGCCAAGGGGAGAGAGGGGATATTCAAGGGAGAACGACCTGAAGAGAGAGGCGGACAGAGGCAGTCGCCCTGGGGGACACCCCACATTCTTAGAGACCCCCAATGCAGCCGGTGATCTCAAAGGAGATGTCACGGGAGACTAGAGGCCCCAAGGTATAGGATCACAGAATTCAGAGGGGAAACTGGCTCTGGGCCATGCTGCCCAAAGCTGCTAACAGGCTAACCAGAAAAGGAAAACGGAAGCCGTAGCCTTGAGATTGGTCTCGCAGCGTTGCTGTTCTAATCACTTCTCCGCACGGCCACCCAGTCCCTCTTCTAAAGGAGGACGTGCGCTCTTCCATTATCAGAAACCTTCAATTTCTTTCCACTTCCCAGACATTAAGGCCCTAAGTCCTTGGCAGAGGATTTCCTTGACCCCGTATCTTGTCTGAAAACCTTACCTTCCACCCTGTCCTTCCCCTTCTCAGCCACGTGGGGCCCTCCCCTCCTTGTTGCTTGTCCAGAGCCTGGAAGGCCCTTCCCTTCCAGTCTCTATCGGCTAAAATTCTTCTTATCCTTCAAGGCCTACATCACATTTTACATCCACTGCAAAGCCTTCCCTCATCTCTCCAGTAAGAAAGGTCCTTCCTTCCTTCCTTCAAGGACCCACGGTGCGGTGCTTTGCCTAGCAATACTTTGATGCCTTCTAAGATCCCATCCAGTTGTTGGTTTGTCTCTCCCCTCCACTGGCTTATGACATCATGAGAGCAGAAGACATATCTTGTCTTTGAATCTCCCCTAGTGTGATCTCCACCGACACCCTCAAACATAGGAAGAAACGAATACCTAAGGGCAGTAGATGCTGGCAGTTCTACCACTTCCAGTGATTTACTTGGAAATTACAGGGTCTCAGAGTTATTCGACTTCAGGGCTTTGACCTGCAATTAAAATCTTGGCCCAGCATTGGGTTACCTTACAATCAGACGTGTTATCTGTGATCCCCGGAGCCATTTCGATATTGAGAATACACTATTACACATACACTAAGATTTTTCTGAACATTTCCCATATTTAGACAAAAATGGAAAAACTTGGCCTGGTCCTCAGAAGTGCTTTATCACACGTGCTCCCCTGATGGAGGTTTAGAGAAATCCCTACACGGTTCCACCAGGATCATAAACATATTTCAAGAGCCGTGAATTGGGAGGAGAAAGTTTCCCAACACTCAATTTACAAACTCAGAAAGCATCTGTTCATTTAATCATCTGTCATCTTCTTCAGCCCCTCTGAATAGGCTCTGACAGTATTTAGATGAAATGAATATACTGATTTATTTTGCGACAGCTTGCTGTTTGTAAGGAAAACATATATTCAATAAATATATTCAACAGGGTTCAGTGAGCACCTACTATGTGCCAGTAGTGTGTCTTTGTTAAACAGTGTACGATAGATGAGTCAGGTTAATTCTTTCTGTGGTCTGTGTCTTAGGGGTTAGATATTCTCTGTTTTGTTATATAAACCTGAGAGCAATTTAGAACTGTTGTAGATAGTCCTGCAATTTTTTGGTTTGCTTTGTTTTTATTTTAGGATAGACAGTTATAAAACACAGCTGGCAAAATGGAAAGAAAAGGTACATTCCTTATGCAGCTGTGAACAACAGAATTTAAATATATCTCTAATCTAACAGACCTGGTTCTTGGCAAGGAAGGGAAACTGAGTTCATTGTTTTTTTAACACTTTAGACTTCACACTCACACACGTGTGCGTGTGCATACACAAAGGGTAAAAGGGCAATATAGCCAGAGGGTATGTTGAGTGATTTTTTTTTTTTTTTTTTTTTTTTTTGGTACGCCGGCCTCTCGCTGTTGTGGTCTCTCCTGTTGCGGAGCACAAGCTCCAGAGGCGCAGGCTCAGCAGCCATGGCTCACGGGCGCAGCCGCTCCGCGGCATGTGGGATCTTCCCGGACTGGGGCACGAACCCGTGTCCCCTTCATCGGCAGGCAGACTCTCAACCACTGCGCCACCAGGGAAGCCCTGTTGAGTGATTTTTAAATTCATTTTCCTCAGATCCTACGGCGTAGGTTGGGAGGGAGTTTCCCAAAGCACTAAACTTGTGAGGAAAGTCTTCCTCTACCTTCATAATAATAGAAATCACCATCTCCTGAGCATTTGTTCCATGCTGGACAGATGCTAGAAGAGCTTTACCTGTTTTACCTCATTATATCCTCTGAGGTATGTGCCATTTACACACAGAAACTGAGGCTCAGAACAGTGAACCAGCTGAAGGTCATATAGCTGCTTAGGGATAGCACTGGGATTTAAATCTAGTTGTCTAACTTTAGGGCCCACATTTTAGCCACAACTGGGATTTTCCTTAACCCACCTCCATTGTAGCAGAATTGCAACAAAAACATACCTGAGAGGTGACAAGTGACCAGGCCTGGGAAAATGTGGAACATTCCAGATGACATCTCCCCATCTTTTAAGTGATTCTGAAGGACAGATGCAAGCAATGTGGTTGGCCTACCCAAAAGAGCCCTAAAAATAGATGTCTTTCTCTCTTTTGTATTTCAATATATAATGTTCTTTCCTCCTTAATAGTAATAGAGCTATGTTTAAATGTTTTTTATGGCATTATTAATAATGGTGACAGGGGCTTCCCTGGTGGCGCAGTGGTTGAGAGTCTGCCTGCCGACGCAGGGGACACGGGTTCGTGCCCCGGCCCGGGAAGATCCCACATGCCGCGGAGCGGCGGGAGAGGCCACAACAGTGAGAGGCCTGCGTGCCCCAAAAAAAAAAAAAAAAAAAAAAAAAAATAATGGTGACAATGAACTGAATATCCAATAACAGAGGACTCATTAGATTATAGAGGAATACACTGCCACCATTAAAAATTCTGTTTTAGAAGAATATTAATTGGAATGGAGAATGCCCATGATATGTTGCTAAATGAAAAAGTAAAAGTCTGTGAAGACAGTATGACCCCACTTTTGTTTCTCACGCACACAGGCAGGTAAGGAGACAGACACACAAATACAGACATACGTTAACACAGGAAAAGAACTGGAGGGTACCAATATTATCAGTATTTTAACTGTGATTATCTCTGGATGATGGGTAGATTTTAATTCTCTTAAATTGTATTTTCTAGTATGACTTAAATTTCCTATAATGAAATAAATTACTTATCTAAAAATAAATTTTTAAGTAATGCATACTCATTAACTCAACAACTTCATTATACAAAGTTTTTGAGAATCCACTATGTACCAGACTCTGTGAATTCAAAACATTAAAAGGAAAACCAAAAAACAGAAAAAGAAAACAAAGTTACTCATATCCCTGTTCTACTGGCATTTTGGATGATATCCATGAGGTCGTTTTCTGTGCTGCTTTTAAACACAGTGGTGACCAAAGCAGACAGCCACCAAGCCCTGGGACGAAGTCAGGAGTCCTGCCAATGGAGGCCGACCAGCCTCTGGGCTGTGACTCGGCCACTTCTACCACCAAACATCATTTCCCTTCCCTCTAAGCCACAGCTCCATCATCAGTAAAAAGGATTAAGAGTGTTACCTACCTCAACAGCCTTTTGGAGGATTAAATGAGTTACAAGTAAAGTGCCCTGAAGTACACAACAAATAGTAACTATTATTACTGTTATTCTATGTAGAATGGCTACCCTGCTGTTCTGCTTTGTTTTCCATCTCCTTTCTTCCAAAGAGTATAACATAGCCGTATTTCTCTTGGAGAGCAGGGACCACTGTTTAGGTCATTCAGGCATATAAAGTCACCTTTGAGTTTTGCATGTAGATCAGATCACTTAGTCAAAGCCATTCGACCTCATATCCCAGGCAAAGTTGTAATGGCTAGAGAGAGCTGACATGGCTTAAAGAGAAACCAGAATATTTCTACACCTTTCAGAAACTCTCGGGAGCCAATGTTGGACAAAGTTCTTACTTAATTCTGTGTGGAGACCTAACACACGTGGCTAGGTATAGGCATTAGGGTAGGTAAACTCTGTTGCTTATTCTGACCAAGTCCATGACTTGGGGACTTGGTGTTCTGTTTTGTCTTAGTAGCTCTGTTCTTTGAGCTCCTTGGAAGCAAGATGCTTAGCAGCCAGCTAATTCCTGGAAGAGACAGCCTGTTTCTAGCTGTGGCCCTGCCTCACTCTTCTAGCCTCTGCCCGGATCATCTCCTTTCTGCATGACTCCCAGGCCTCCTAACTCAGACCCTTGCCTTCCCTCCACCCCTCTTAGAGTTAAATCTCCACTCAGGATCAAATGAGGATCTTAAAATGTCCACTGCTGCGTGGCGCCTCTAATTCGAATCCCCCAGTGGCTTTCAGTGCATTCAGAATAAAGCCCCAACTCTCTGCATGACTCCAGGCTGTACATGATCTTGTCCTTGCATGCCTCTCCAGCCTCATTTTTTTTTTTTCCCAGCCTCACCTTTCCTCCATTGTCTACTCTACTGGACGTATCCTGGCCTCTGCTGGAATCTAGAACACAAGTCTGCTCTTGCCCACCTCGGGGCCTTATCACATGCTCTTCCCTCCACAAAGGATAGTCTACTCTTCACCCCTTCTCTTTGCATACCTGGAGCCCCTTAATCCTTCTGGCCTTTGCTTCTATGTCACCTTCCAGAGGCTTTCCCTTTCTACCCAATTTGTAACAGCTTCTCTTGTTCCAGGACCTTGTTTGTTTCCTTTGTAGATCTTATCACAATTTCTACTTATTTCTTTATTTGTTGGCTTACTTGGTGTGTGTGTGTGTGTGTGTGTGTGTGTGCGTGCGTGTGTGTGACTGTGTTTGTATATACTCTGTCCCCCACTCTCCTGCCTCATTAGAATGTAAGCTCCTCAAGGGTGGGGACCATGTCTCTCTCTTCATTGTTGTATCCTTGGGGCAGGACCCCTCATGGAGAAGGTATCCAATACATAGAGAAGGAGGGGAGGGAGGGCGTCTCCGAAAAGGGGGATGCTTTTCCAGGCAGCCCAGTTTCCCGTGAATGTGGGCAGTGTGTCCTGCTCAGCCCTAACATTACCGTACAAGTTTAAAAATAAAACCCCTGGGTGGAGTGAGAAGCCTTTAAAGAGGATGGGGGAGAGATAATGAGAAACAGGAGCTGGCCAACACAGGCCCAGCAGGATGTGGGACTGGCCAGGAAGAGAAAGGGACCTTGACTTCAAGAAAATACTGCAAGAGTCTGATGAAGGTAGGACTCCTCATTAGTCACCAGAGATCTTCCTCTTGGTCTGCAGCAGATGAAAAGACTTTAAAGTCACCAATTCAGGATATGCTTCCATCCTAGAGCAAGACATGTTTAGAGTTTTTTTTTTTTTTAAGAGCTATTCTTTATAGTTCCTGAAACAGAGGCCTCCACACCCCACATCTGACTGCCATGCTGTCAGCAGAAGCGGGAAAGGCGAGAGGTTACAGGGAGGTGATGAAGCCTGCTTTGGCTCACCCTCCCCCTGACCTTCCCCAGGGCCCATTCCAGCGTGGGATCCGAACCTCCCACCACAGTAGGGTCCCGGCCAGACATCCCAAGGTGTAGCCGCCCTCCACAGTCTTGGCTCAGTTCTGGGGCAACGCAAGGCGGGGAGGGTCAGGTCAGTGGGTTGCTAGAAACAACTTGGACATCGCCTTGGAAACGCTCTCCCCCAACTCGCGCTGTGTGCATTTGGACCCATCCTGAACCAGCTGTGTGTTAAATCCTCCGGCCGCAGTGGGAGGTAGGGAGGCATCTGCGGAAGGTCAGAGTGTGTCAGGAAGGGGTCCACCTCCATGATGGGAGACCATCGATCTTCAGGCCTTAGTGAAAGGTCTGATGACCCAGGAGAGCCACGGGCTGAAAATCCGTACTCTGGGCCTGGTCTCCGTGGTGCAAGAATGGGCTGGACCGAGGGTTAGGGCTGCCAGCATCCCCTCCTCCAGACTATGACCTGGACCCCTTCCCGTAATCCATCTCTCTGTGCTGCTCCAAAAGCCAAGTGATGTGCTCATGGTCACCTAGTGCAGGGGAATATTTGCAAACCTCTGCAACATTGATCACCACTGGGTTTTTCCATATTCCCCACTATGTGATGGTCAGGAGGGCCACAGAGGAATGGGAAGGAAATTAGCAAGTATGGAGAGAGACAGCTGGAGCTGTCCACGTCCCCTTAATAACCTCCACAACCCCCTCTCGAGAGGAACTCTTGCAGAGAAGGAAAACAGCACAGAGAGGACAAGTTCCTTACCCACAGTCACTCAGGAGGGTGGGGCAGGGCATCTGGCGGCCTGAATGTAGAATAACTGTGCAGTTCACAGCCTACAGCAGGCCGTCAAGTTCGCCCTGCAGTCAGACTTCAAATAATTTAAACTCAAAGCCCAGGGTCAGGGGACACGGAGCAAAAGTTTGAAGGAATCCATGCCCCGAGGAACCGCGCGCCCCCTGGAGGGGTGGGAATCCCAGAGCCTTTTAAGGAATTGTGCTAAAGGAGCCTCGCTGAAGTCAAAGATTCTTTAATTGTTTGTTGCAAACGCCTGCAGCTTAAAACTGCTGAACGGGGAGGCTTGTCTGCTCTATGCTTGAACTCTTTAAGGGGGCTTTTGCTTTCTTAGCTAGTTCTAGGTTCCTGACATGTGGATTTTAAGTGCTGAAAGAGCATAGGGTGATAATTGTCCCTTGGAACAAAAAAAGACTGACAGGGGAACAGCAGGGCAGCAGGTGACCTTCATGTTCCAAGATCATTTTTTTTTTTTAATTTTTCTAATAGGAATTTTAGTAATAATGATTTTTGTAAAAAACGAAAAACAAAATGATAACACAGAGTGCACACACGAGCACCACAAAAGCCTAACACAAGATCATGTTTTTCAGTTCAAATACATTCTTAGGAAAGCTTCCAGAAAACCTTAGCCAGACTGCGAAGATTGTCAGTAGCAATAATATTTATTTATTTATTTATTTATTTATTTAGGCTGTGTTGGGTCTTCATAGCTGTGTGCAGGCTTTCTCTGGTTGCGCCGAGCAGGGCTGGGGGCGGGGGGCTACTCTTTGTTGCGGAGCACGGGCTCTAGCTGCGTGGGCTTCAGTAGTTGTGGCATGAGGGCTCAGTAGTTGTGGCTCGCGGGCTCTAGAGCACAGGCTCAGTAGTTTGTGGCTCATGGGCTTAGTTGCTCCACGGCACGTGGGATCTTCCCAGAACAGGGCTTGAACCCATGTCCCCTGCATTGGCAGGTGGATTCTTAACCACTGTGCTACCAGGGAAGCCCAATAATTAATATTTTATTGAGCAAACACTGTGTGCTATGCATTATGTAGTAAAACATTTTTGTCTCACTGAAGTCTTAAGTCAGCCCTATGAGGGAGTAACGGCTAATGCTGATAATATAACACTTACACTCTCTCAGACTTCACCTGTATGAACTCACATAGTACTGTCAACGACCCTAGGGTATGGGCGCCGTTATTATGTCTCTTTTACAGAAGTGGAGAGATTACGGAACTTGGCCAGGGCTGTGCAGCTATTGTGTGTCAGAGCCAGAATTCAAACCCAAGCGGTCCTGCCCCAACCATTATACTCCCTAGCGTCACGGCCCGCAGACTGTCACTCTGAAATAAGAAAAGGATGCTGAGAGAGACAGGGCAGAAGTGGAGCCATCAGGAGAATTCTTGGTCTCCCACGTCAGCTCTCTTTCCAAGGAACTTAGGGCACTGCCTCCCGAGCCCTCAGCAGAGATCCCAGGACTGACCTGGGAGAACGGCAGCAAGTTCTGTGAGGCCAGCGGAGTGGGGATTTTTATCCTTGTGAAGAAACCATCCTGAAGCCGACCTGAATCTCTGCCCCTAGAAACATCCCCATTAGCATTTCAAACACGAAAAACCAGTGGAGGCTTAAGGAGGAACATTTTGCCCCTTTAACGTAAACACCACCCTAGCACTAAAGGCCAAGAAGCTGGGGCCAAGCCAGCCTGGGACCCTGAACCTGGGACGCACTCTCCCAGGGCTGCAGCTTGCCGTGTAGACTCCAAGGAGGGACTCTGAAGTATTCATTCTCCGCTGTCCTCCAGGTGCCATTCTAAATTCTGACGAAGATTCTGAGGAAGGACAAGCGCAGCCTGGTCTTGTAGCAGCTCTTTGTGTCCCGGAGGCACTGGGGCAGCACTGTGCATGCACTGATTTATCAGTGCAGACGCTGCTTCCGCTCCCATGGGACCTGGTGGCAAAGGCGAGGATGAGCGGCTCCACCCACCTCCCTGGGTGCGAGGGTTGGAACGCGCTGGATGGATGTCTCCCTTCTGGGTGCCTGACATCACTTGTTTGCCTTTGATGCCCATCAGCCAAAAGAAGTTATTCATCTTTGAGCATGAATAATACAACTAGGCTGGATTTTTCCAGGCTCCCAAAGCGAGTTCTCTGAAGAGCTGAGATTGCACACATTAAGCCAGAGCAGCCGACGCAAAGTATGGGGTCCTGGGCACTGTGAGGGGCCTGCCCACTCGAGTCAGGGTCGGGGACCCCGATGCGCACTTGTCGGTGCTGCTTTCAGACGTAACGTGCCCCTTTCTAGAGCTGTGAGGAGCGACAGAGGCTGGGGGGATCCCACTGCTGTCCTTGGTCTTGGCTTTCCCACTCCCAAGATTGAACCAGTCGCTCATTCACTCATTCATTGGGCACGTACTATGTGCCTAGGCTCTGTCCTAGGCCCTGGGGATATAGCAGGGAACCAGACAGATGAGGTCCTCCCCTCCTGAGGCTTACGTTCTAGGGGCGAGAATGAATCATAGCAAACTTTAAAAATTGACAAGACGACTACAGACTGGTGTAAGTGCCATGAAGGAAACAGAGGTAGCATAGGGAATAACAGGAGAGAAAGTCTCTTCGAGGGGTTGACCAGAGGTCTGCTATGTGAAGAACTGTGGGGAAAGCACTCCAGGCAGATGGAACAGCAATTGCAAAGTCCCAGAGGCAGGAGAGGGCGTGGAACAGCAGAGGAATGGAAGAGAGGCTCGTGGGGCTAGAGCCAGTGGGGGATGTGAGAGAAGTGGGAGGATCTCGCTCCCCACGAGGCCCCCTGGCTGCTCTCACCTTCCTGAAAGTCCCTTCTCTTCTCCAAAGTGTGTTCCACTTGTCCCAAGGGCTCATCCTTGCTAAGCCAAGTCCGGTCCCTCTGCTGGAAGGAAATTCTTTTTTTGTTTGTTTGTTTGCGGTACGCGGGCCTCTCACTGCTGTGGCCTCTCCCTTTGCGGAGCGCAGGCTCCGGACGCGCAGGCTCAGCGGCCATGGCTCACGGGCCCAGCCACTCTGCAGCACGTGGGATCTTCCCGGACCGGGGCACGAACCCGTGTCCCCTGAATCGGCAGGCGGACTCTCAACCACTGCGCCACCAGGGAAGCCCAGGAAGGGAATTCTTTTTGTGGCTGGCAGGACATAAGGCAAAGGCGTGGCGTTCAGTTTGACGTCAGGACTCGTTCATGGATTATGCCGACAACTGCTGGCGTCGATGTGGAGTTTCCCAGTGATGGGAATGGGGTGTGCGTCTCTGGTAGCAGGGGCACAGGAGAGGGCTGCAAACCCCAAGGTGGACTTCCCACAGCTGCGGGCCCACCTTGCTGCTGCTTGTGTGAAATCACGAATAAGACAAATTTTGGCGTCAAGCTCTTTGCGTTCCTCCTTTATACTCTCTGCCTCTTTTCAGACCTGTCTCTGCCCACGTTCACCCCTGGTGCCTCAGGGGGTCTGCCTGGGCTTCTTGCCCCTGCCTCTTTCCCCTTCACAGCTTGAATCTTATGCTGAATAATTGGCCTGCTGACTGCTGGCCCTCTCCCATAGCTTCAGGCAAAGTTCAGCAGGCAAAGGAGAGGTTATAGTCACAAGGCCTCTCTGTGTCCTTCAAATGATACCAAAGAAGGGGCCACCTGGTCAACCCCAGTCTGAGCCTGGCCTGGCTGCCAAGTTCACAAATGAACCTCATCAGCAGGAGACAGCTGTCCCCATTTAAACCCTTTCCAGTGGGGCCATGACCAACACCTAGAACATGCTCAGCTGAGGGGGGACTGCGCTAGAACACTATTTGGGAAGTGGCCTGGAACTTTATTCCCTAATCATGACACAGCCAACCCTAGATTTGTGAGCTCAGGAAGCCTGCTGTCTTGCTTCAGGGCTGACCCACTGCTGAACCATGCCAGCAACTTATTTGTCCTTTGTTGAACTCAGAGTTTTCCCTATAGGGGATCTCCTCCTTCTCTGGCTTTCTGTGGCTCTCAGCAAAGGACCGAAATGCTCAGTGTGGCCACTGTGGTCCAGCCCACATCTGCCCCTTTTGACGCCAACTTGCCCTCCTGCTTCCCTGCCTTCCAGCTGCACTGGCCTCCCCTCCGCTCCTTGGTGAAGCCACACTTTTTACACCATGTGATCTTTGCTCATGCTCTCCCTCCACCTGAAACATTCGGCCCTCACCCATCTGACCCCTACTCATCCTCCAGATCTCAGCCCAAGCATCACCTCCCCGCCGAAGCTTTTCCAGAGCCCCTGACTGGGTCCAGCACTCTGCCCTGTGCCTGCAGGGGGAGTTCCTGCACGATGGATGTCGGTGGACCCACCTAGCCTCTGCCTTTCATGAAAGTAGGGACTGGTGGTCCCAGGCCCGATGGCCTGCTCCTGGCACCAGGAGGGGCCCCAGGAATGAGCTGCATGACCTGAACTGGTCAGGGATGGCCTCCAGTGTGCCCATCCTGGTCTCCACTCTCTCTCTCTCTGAACTGGTCAGGGATGGCCTCCAGTGTGCCCATCCTGGTCTCCACTCTCTCTCTCTCTGAACGGGTCAGGGATGGCCTCCAGTGTGCCCATCCTGGTCTGCACTCTCTCTCTCTCTCTCTCTGAACTGGTCAGGGATGGCCTCCAGTGTGCCCATCCTGGTCTCCACTCTCTCTCTCTCTGAACTGGTCAGGGATGGCCTCCAGTGTGCCCATCCTGGTCTCCACTCTCTCTCTCTCTGAACTGGTCAGGGATGGCCTCCAGTGTGCCCATCCTGGTCTGCACTCTCTCTCTCTCTGAACTGGTCAGGGATGGCCTCCAGTGTGCCCATCCTGGTCTGCACTCTCTCTCTCTCTCTCTCTGAACTGGTCAGGGATGGCCTCCAGTGTGCCCATCCTGGTCTGCACTCTCTCTCTCTCTGAACTGGTCAGGGATGGCCTCCAGTGTGCCCATCCTGGTCTGCACTCTCTCTCTCTGAACTGGTCAGGGATGGCCTCCAGTGTGCCCATCCTGGTCTCCACTCTCTCTCTCTCTCTCTCTCTGAACTGGTCAGGGATGGCCTCCAGTGTGCCCATCCTGGTCTGCACTCTCTCTCTCTCTCTCTCTGAACTGGTCAGGGATGGCCTCCAGTGTGCCCATCCTGGTCTGCACTCTCTCTCTCTCTGAACTGGTCAGGGATGGCCTCCAGAGTGCCCATCCTGGTCTCCACTCTCTCTCTCCTCTGAACTGGTCAGGGATGGCCTCCAGTGTGCCCATCCTGGTCTCCACTCTCTCTCTCTGAACTGGTGAGGGATGGCCTCCAGTGTGCCCATCCTGGTCTGCACTCTCTCTCTCTCTCTCTCTGAACTGGTCAGGGATGGCCTCCAGTGTGCCCATCCTGGTCTCCACTCTCTCTCTCTCTGAACTGGTCAGGGATGGCCTCCAGTGTGCCCATCCTGGTCTGCACTCTCTCTCTCTGAACTGGTCAGGGATGGCCTCCAGTGTGCCCATCCTGGTCTCCACTCTCTCTCTCTCTCTCTCTCTGAACTGGTCAGGGATAGCCTCCAGTGTGCCCATCCTGGTCTGCACTCTCTCTCTCTCTCTCTCTGAACTGGTCAGGGATGGCCTCCAGAGTGCCATCCTGGTCTCCCACTCTCTCTCTCTCTGAATGGTCAGGGATGGCCTCCAGTGTGCCCATCCTGGTCTCCACTCTCCTCTCTCTGAACTGGTGAGGGATGGCCTCCAGTGTGCCCATCCTGGTCTGCACTCTCTCTCTCCTCTCTCTCTGAACTGGTCAGGGATGGCCTCCAGTGTGCCCATCCTGGTCTCCACTCTCTCTCTCTCTGAACTGGTCAGGGATGGCCTCCAGTGTGCCCATCCTGGTCTCCACTCTCTCTCTCTCTGAACTGGTCAGGGATGGCCTCCAGTGTGCCCATCCTGGTCTCCACTCTCTCTCTCTCTGAACTGGTCAGGGATGGCCTCCAGTGTGCCCATCCTGGTCTGCACTCTCTCTCTCTCTCTGAACTGGTCAGGGATGGCCTCCAGTGTGCCCATCCTGGTCTGCACTCTCTCTCTCTCTCTCTCTGAACTGGTCAGGGATGGCCTCCAGTGTGCCCATCCTGGTCTCCACTCTCTCTCTCTCTGAACTGGTCAGGGATGGCCTCCAGTGGTGCCCAACCTGGTCTGCACTCTCTCTCTCTGAACTGGTCAGGGATGGCCTCCAGTGTGCCCATCCTGGTCTGCACTCTCTCTCTCTCTCTGAACTGGTCAGGGATGGCCTCCAGTGTGCCCATCCTGGTCTGCACTCTCTCTCTCTCTGAACTGGTCAGGGATGGCCTCCAGTGTGCCCATCCTGGTCCTGCACTCTCTCTCTCTCTCTGAAACTGGTCAGGGATGGCCTCCAGTGTGCCATCCTGGTCTGCACTCTCTCTCTCTGAACTGGTCAGGGATGGCCTCCAGTGTGCCCATTACTGGTCTCCACTCTCTCTCTCTCTCTCTCTCCTGAACTGGTCAGGGATGGCCTCCAGTGTGCCCATCCTGGTCTGCACTCTCTCTCTCTCCTCTCTGAACTGGTCAGGGATGGCCTCCAGTGTGCCCATCCTGGTCTCCACTCTCTCTCTCTCTGAACTGGTCAGGGATGGCCTCCAGTGTGCCCATCCTGGTCTCCACTCTCTCTCTCTGAACTGGTGCAGGGATGGCCTCCAGTGTGCCCATCCTGGTCTGCATCTCTCTCTCTCTCTCTGAACTGGTCAGGGATGGCCTCCAGTGTGCCCATTCCTGGTCTGCCACTCTCTCTCTCTCTGAACTGGTCAGGGATGGCCTCCAGTGTGCCCATCCTGGTCTCCACTCACTCTCTCTCTGAACTGGTCAGGGATGGCCTCCAGTGTGCCCATCCTGGTCTCCACTCTCTCTCTCTCTGAACTGTCAGGATGGCCTCCAGTGTGCCCATCCTGGTCTGCACTCTCTCGCTCTCACTCTCTGAACTGGTCAGGGATGGCCTCCAGTGTGCCCATCCTGGTCTCCACTCTCTCTCTCTCTGAACTGGTCAGGGATGGCCTCCAGTGTGCCCATCCTGGTCTGCACTCTCTCTCTCTGAACTGGTCAGGGATGGCCTCCAGTGTGCCCATCCTGGTCTGCACTCTCTCTCTCTCTCTCTGAACTGGTCAGGGATGGCCTCCAGTGTGCCCATCCTGGTCTGCACTCTCTCTCTCTCTGAACTGGTCAGGGATGGCCTCCAGTGTGCCCATCCTGGTCTGCACTCTCTCTCTCTCTGAACTGGTCAGGGATGGCCTCCAGTGTGCCCATCCTGGTCTGCACTCTCTCGCTCTCCTCTCTGAACTGGTCAGGGATGGCCTCCAGTGTGCCCATCCTGGTCTCCACTCTCTCTCTCTCTGAACTGGTCAGGGATGGCCTCCAGTGTGCCCATCCTGGTCTCACACTCTCTCTCTCTCTGAACTGGTCAGGGATGGCCTCCAGTGTGCCCATCCTGGTCTGCACTCTCTCTCTCTCTGAACTGGTCAGGGATGGCCTCCAGTGTGCCCATCCTGGTCTGCACTCTCTCTCTCTCTCTGAACTGGTCAGGGATGGCCTCCAGTGTGCCCATCCTGGTCTGCACTCTCTCTCTCTCTGAACTGGTCAGGGATGGCCTCCAGTGTGCCCATCCTGGTCTGCACTCTCTCTCTCTCTGAACTGGTCAGGGATGGCCTCCAGTGTGCCCATCCTGGTCTGCACTCTCTCTCTCTCTGAACTGGTCAGGGATGGCCTCCAGTGTGCCCATCCTGGTCTGCACTCTCTCTCTCTCTGAACTGGTCAGGGATGGCCTCCAGTGTGCCCATCCTGGTCTGCACTCTCTCTCTCTCTGAACTGGTCAGGGATGGCCTCCAGTGTGCCCATCCTGGTCTGCACTCTCTCTCTCTCTGAACTGGTCAGGGATGGCCTCCAGTGTGCCCATCCTGGTCTGCACTCTCTCTCTCTCTGAACTGGTCAGGGAGGGCCTCCAGTGTGCCCATCCTGGTCTGAACTCTCTCTCTCTCTTGAACTGGTCAGGGATGGCCTCCAGTGTTCCATACTGGTCTGCACTCTCTCTCTCTCTGAACTGGTCAGGGATGGCCTCCAGTGTGCCCATCCTGGTCTGCACTCTCTCTCTCTCTGAACTGGTCAGGGATGGCCTCCAGTGTGCCCATCCTGGTCTGCACTCTCTCTCTCTCTCCTCTCTCTGAGCTGGTCAGGGATGGCCTCCAGTGTGCCCATCCTGGTCTCCACTCTCTCTCTCTCTGAACTGGTCAGGGGATGGCCTCCAGTGTGCCCATCCTGGTCTGCACTCTCTCTCTCTCTGAACTGGTCAGGATGGCCTCCAGTGTGCCCATCCTGGTCTGCACTCTCTCTCTCTCTGAACTGGTCAGGGATGGCCTCCAGTGTGCCCATCCTGGTCTGCACTCTCTCTCTCTGAACTGGTCAGGGATGGCCTCCAGTGTGCCCATCCTGGTCTCCACTCTCTCTCTCTCTGAACTGGTCAGGGATGGCCTCCAGTGTGCCCATCCTGGTCTGCACTCTCTCTCTCTCTGAACTGGTCAGGGATGGCCTCCAGTGTGCCCATCCTGGTCTGCACTCTCTCTCTCTCTGAACTGGTCAGGGATGGCCTCCAGTGTGCCCATCCTGGTCTGCCACTCTCTCTCTCACTGAACTGGTCAGGGATGGCCTCCAGTGTGCCCATCCTGGTCTGCACTCTCTCTCTCTCTGAACTGGTCAGGGATGGCTCCAGTGTGCCAGCCTGTGCCTCTCTCTCTCTCTGACTGGTCAGGATGCCTCCAGTGTGCCCATCCTGTCTGCCTCTCTCTCTCTCTGAACTGGTCATGGATGGGCCTCCAGTGTGCCCATCCTGGTCTGCACTCTCTCTCTCTCTCTCTCTGAACTGGTCAGGGATGGCCTCCAGTGTGCCCATCCTGGTCTGCACTCTCTCTCTCTCTGAACTGGTCAGGATGGCCTCCAGTAGTGCCCATCCTGGTCTGCACTCTCTCTCTCTCTGAACTGGTCAGGGATGGCCTCCAGTGTGCCCATCCTGGTCTCCACTCTCTCTCTCTCTGAACTGGTGAGGGATGGCCTCCAGTGTGCCCATCCTGGTCTGCACTCTCTCTCTCTCTCTCTCTGAACTGGTCAGGATGGCCTCCAGTGTGCACATCCTGGTCTTCACTCTCTCTCTCTCTGAACTGGTCAGGGATGGCCTCCAGTGTGCCCATCCTGGTCTGCACTCTCTCTCTCTCTGAACTGGTCAGGGATGGCCTCCAGTGTGCCCATCCTGGTCTGCACTCTCTCTCTCTCTGAACTGGTCAGGGATGGCCTCCAGTGTGCCCATCCTGGTCTGCACTCTCTCTCTCTCTCTCTCTGAACTGGTCAGGGATGGCCTCCAGAGTGCCCATCCTGGTCTCCACTCTCTCTCTCTCTGAACTGGTCAGGGATGGCCTCCAGTGTGCCCATCCTGGTCTCCACTCTCTCTCTCTGAACTGGTGAGGGATGGCATCCAGTGTGCCCATCCTGGTCTGCACTCTCTCTCTCTCTCTCTCTGAACTGGTCAGGGATGGCCTCCAGTGTGCCCATCCTGGTCTGCACTCTCTCTCTCTCTGAACTGGTCAGGGATGGCCTCCAGTGTGCCCATCCTGGTCTCCACTCTCTCTCTCTCTGAACTGGTCAGGGATGGCCTCCAGTGTGCCCATCCTGGTCTCCACTCTCTCTCTCTCTGAACTGGTCAGGGATGGCCTCCAGTGTGCCCATCCTGGTCTGCACTCTCTCTCTCTCTGAACTGGTCAGGGATGGCCTCCAGTGTGCCCATCCTGGTCTGCACTCTCTCTCTCTCTCTGAACTGGTCAGGGATGGCCTCCAGTGTGCCCATCCTGGTCTCCACTCTCTCTCTCTCTGAACTGGTCAGGGATGGCCTCCAGTGTGCCCATCCTGGTCTGCACTCTCTATCTCTCTGAACTGGTCAGGGATGGCCTCCAGTGTGCCCATCCTGGTCTGCACTCTCTCTCTCTCTGAACTGGTCAGGGATGGCCTCCAGTGTGCCCATCCTGGTCTGCACTCTCTCTCTCTCTGAACTGGTCAGGGATGGCCTCCAGTGTGCCCATCCTGGTCTGCACTCTCTCTCTCTCTGAACTGGTCAGGATGGCCTCCAGTGTGCCCATCCTGGTCTGCACTCTCTCTCTCTCTGAACTGGTCAGGGATGGCCTCCAGTGTGCCCATCCTGGTCTGCCACTCTCTCTCTCTCTGAACTGGTCAGGGATGGCCTCCAGTGTGCCCATCCTGGTCTGCCACTCTCTCTCTCTCTGAACTGGTCAGGGATGGCCTCCAGTGTGCCCATCCTGGTCTGCACTCTCTCTCTCTCTCTGAACTGGTCAGGGATGGCCTCCAGTGTGCCCATCCTGGTCTGCACTCTCTCTCTCTCTGAACTGGTCAGGGATGGCCTCCAGTGTGCCCATCCTGGTCTGCACTCTCTCTCCTCTCTGAACTGGTCAGGGATGGCCTCCAGTGTGCCCATCCTGGTCTGCACTCTCTCTCTCTCTGAACTGGTCAGGGATGGCCTCCAGTGTGCCCATCCTGGTCTGCACTCTCTCTCTCTCTGAACTGGTCAGGGATGGCCTCCAGTGTGCCCATCCTGGTCTGCACTCTCTCTCTCTCTGAACTGGTCAGGGATGGCCTCCAGTGTGCCCATCCTGGTCTGCACTCTCTCTCTCTCTGAACTGGTCAGGGATGGCCTCCAGTGTGCCCATCCTGGTCTGCACTCTCTCTCTCTCTTGAACTGGTCAGGGATGGCCTCCAGTGTGCCCATCCTGGTCTGCACTCTCTCTCTCTCTGAACTGGTCAGGGATGGCCTCCAGTGTGCCCATCCTGGTCTGCACTCTCTCTCTCTCTGAACTGGTCAGGGATGGCCTCCAGTGTGCCATCCTGGTCTGCACTCTCTCTCTCTCTGAACTGGTCAGGGTTGGCCTCCAGTGTGCCCATCCTGGTCTGCACTCTCTCTCTCTCTGAACTGGTCAGGGATGGCCTCCAGTGTGCCCATCCTGGTCTGCACTCTCTCTCCTCTCTGAACTGGTCAGGGATGGCCTCCAGTGTGCCCATCCTGGTCTGCACTCTCTCTCTCTCTGAACTGGTCAGGGATGGCCTCCAGTGTGCCCATCCTGGTCTGCACTCTCTCTCTCTCTGAACTGGTCAGGGATGGCCTCCAGTGTGCCCATCCTGGTCTGCACTCTCTCTCTCTCTCTGAACTGGTCAGGGATGGCCTCCAGTGTGCCCATCCTGGTCTGCACTCTCTCTCTCTCTGAACTGGTCAGGGATGGCCTCCAGTGTGCCCATCCTGGTCTGCCACTCTCTCTCTCTCTGAACTGGTCAGGGATGGCCTCCAGTGTGCCCATCCTGGTCTGCACTCTCTCTCTCTCTGAACTGGTCAGGGATGGCCTCCAGTGTGCCCATCCTGGTCTGCACTCTCTCTCTCTCTATGAACTGGTCAGGGATGGCCTCCAGTGTGCCCATCCTGGTCTCCACTCTCTCTCTCTCTGAACTGGTCAGGGATGGCCTCCAGTGTGCCCATCCTGGTCTGCCACTCTCTCTCTCTCTGAACTGGTCAGGGATGGCCTCCAGTGTGCCCATCCTGGTCTGCACTCTCTCTCTCTCTGAACTGGTCAGGGATGGCCTCCAGTGTGCCCATCCTGGTCTGCACTCTCTATCTCTCTGAACTGGTCAGGGATGGCCTCCAGTGTGCCCATCCTGGTCTGCACTCTCTCTCTCTCTGAACTGGTCAGGGATGGCCTCCAGTGTGCCCATCCTGGTCTGCACTCTCTCTCTCTCTGAACTGGTCAGGGATGGCCTCCAGTGTGCCCATCCTGGTCTGCCACTCTCTCTCTCTCTGAACTGGTCAGGGATGGCCTCCAGTGTGCCCATCCTGGTCTGCACTCTCTCTCTCTCTGAACTGGTCAGGGATGGCCTCCAGTGTGCCCATCCTGGTCTGCCACTCTCTCTCTCTCTGAACTGGTCAGGGATGGCCTCCAGTGTGCCCATCCTGGTCTGCACTCTCTCTCTCTCTGAACTGGTCAGGGATGGCCTCCAGTGTGCCCATCCTGGTCTGCACTCTCTCTCTCTCTCTGAACTGGTCAGGGATGGCCTCCAGTGTGCCCATCCTGGTCTGCACTCTCTCTCTCTCTGAACTGGTCAGGGATGGCCTCCAGTGTGCCCATCCTGGTCTGCACTCTCTCTCTCTCTGAACTGGTCAGGGAATGGCCTCCAGTGTGCCCATCCTGGTCTGCACTCTCTCTCTCTGAACTGGTTCAGGGATGGCCTCCAGTGTGCCCATCCTGGTCTGCACTCTCTCTCTCTGAACTGGTCAGGGATGGCCTCCAGTGTGCCCATCCTGGTCTCCACTCTCTCTCTCTCTGAACTGGTCAGGGATGGCCTCCAGTGTTGCCCATCCTGGTCTGCACCTCTCTCTCTCTCTGAACTGGTCAGGGATGGCCTCCAGTGTGCCCATCCTGGTCTGCACTCTCTCTCTCTCTGAACTGGTCAGGGATGGCCTCCAGTGTGCCCATCCTGGTCTGCACTCTCTCTCTCTGAACTGGTCAGGGATGGCCTCCAGTGTGCCCAGCCTGGTCCTGCACTCTCTCTCTCTCTCTCTGAACTGGTCAGGGATGGCCTCCAGTGTGCCCATCCTGGTCTCCACTCTCTCTCTCTCTGAACTGGTCAGGGATGGCCTCCAGTGTGCCCATCCTGGTCTGCACTCTCTCTCTCTCTGAACTGGTCAGGGATGGCCTCCAGTGTGCCCATCCTGGTCTGCACTCTCTCTCTCTCTCTGAACTGGTCAGGGATGGCCTCCAGTGTGCCCATCCTGGTCTGCTCTCTCTCTCTCTGAACTGGTCAGGGATGGCCTCCAGTGTGCCCATCCTGGTCTGCACTCTCTCTCTCTCTGAACTGGTCAGGGATGGCCTCCAGTGTGCCCATCCTGGTCTCCACTCTCTCTCTCTCTGAACTGGTCAGGGATGGCCTCCAGTGTGCCCATCCTGGTCTGCACTCTCTCTCTCTCTGAACTGGTCAGGGATGGCCTCCAGTGTGCCCATCCTGGTCTGCACTCTCTCTCTCACTGAACTGGTCAGGGATGGCCTCCAGTGTGCCCATCCTGGTCTCTACTCTCTCTCTCTCTGAACTGGTCAGGGATGGCCTCCAGTGTGCCCATCCTGGTCTGCACTCTCTCTCTCTCTGAACTGGTCAGGGATGGCCTCCAGTGTGCCCATCCTGGTCCTGCACTCTCTCTCTCTCTCTGAACTGGTCAGGGATGGCCTCCACTGTAGCCCATCCTGGTCTGCACTCTCTCTCTCTCTGAACTGGTCAGGGATGGCCTCCAGTGTGCCCATCCTGGTCTGCACTCTCTCTCTCTCTGAACTGGTCAGGGATGGCCTCCAGTGTGCCCATCCTGGTCTGCACTCTCTCTCTCTCTGAACTGGTCAGGGATGGCCTCCAGTGTGCCCATCCTGGTCTGCACTCTCTCTCTCTGAACTGGTCAGGGATGGCCTCCAGTGTGCCCATCCTGGTCTCCACTCTCTCTCTCTCTGAACTGGTCAGGGATGGCCTCCAGTGTGCCCATCCTGGTCTGCACTCTCTCTCTCTCTGAACTGGTCAGGGATGGCCTCCAGTGTGCCCATCCTGGTCTGCACTCTCTCTCTCTCTCTCTGAACTGGTCAGGGATGGCCTCCAGTGTGCCCATCCTGGTCTCCACTCTCTCTCTCTGAACTGGTCAGGGATGGCCTCCAGTGTGCCCATCCTGGTCTGCACTCTCTCTCTCTCTGAACTGGTCAGGGATGGCCTCCAGTGTGCCCATCCTGGTCTGCACTCTCTCTCTCTCTCTCTGAGCTGGTCAGGGATGGCCTCCAGTGTTCCATCCTGGTCTGCACTCTCTCTCTCTCTGAACTGGTCAGGGATGGCCTCCAGTGTGCCCATCCTGGTCTGCACTCTCTCTCTCTCTGAACTGGTCAGGGATGGCCTCCAGTGTGCCCATCCTGGTCTGCACTCTCTCTCTCTCTGAACTGGTCAGGGATGGCCTCCAGTGTGCCATCCTGGTCTGCACTCTCTCTCTCTCTCTCTCTCTGAACTGGTCAGGGATGGCCTCCAGTGTGCCCATCCTGGTCTCCACTCTCTCTCTCTCTGAACTGGTCAGGGATGGCCTCCAGTGTGCCCATCCTGGTCTGCACTCTCTCTCTCTGAACTG
Source organism: Phocoena sinus (assembly GCF_008692025.1). Classification (NCBI taxonomy): domain Eukaryota; kingdom Metazoa; phylum Chordata; class Mammalia; order Artiodactyla; family Phocoenidae; genus Phocoena; species Phocoena sinus. The sequence goes on along the minus strand of NC_045765.1, from coordinate 52,838,135 downwards.
GTCAGGGATGGCCTCCAGTGTGCCCATCCTGGTCTGCACTCTCTCTCTCTCTGAACTGGTCAGGGATGGCCTCCAGTGTGCCCATCCTGGTCTGCACTCTCTCTCTCTCTGAACTGGTCAGGGATGGCCTCCAGTGTGCCCATCCTGGTCTGCACTCCTCTCTCTCTCTGAACTGGTCAGGATGGCCTCCATTGTGCCCATCCTGGTCTGCACTCTCTCTCTCTCTGAACGGGTCAGGGATGGCCTCCAGTGTGCCCATCCTGGTCTGCACTCTCTCTCTCTCTGAACTGGTCAGGGATGGCCTCCAGTGTGCCCATCCTGGTCTCCACTCTCTCTCTCTCTGAACTGGTCAGGGATGGCCTCCAGTGTGCCCATCCTGGTCTCCACTCTCTCTCTCTCTGAATTGGTCAGGGATGGCCTCCAGTGTGCCCATCCTGGTCTGCACTCTCTCTCTCTCTGAACTGGTCAGGGATGGCCTCCAGTGTGCCCATCCTGGTCTGCACTCTCTCTCTCTCTGAACTGGTCAGGGATGGCCTCCAGTGTTTCCATACTGGTCTGCACTCTCTCTCTCTCTGAACTGGTCAGGGATGGCCTCCAGTGTGCCCATCCTGGTCTGCACTCTCTCTCTCTGAACTGGTCAGGGATGGCCTCCAGTGTGCCCATCCTGGTCTCCACTCTCTCTCTCTCTGAACTGGTCAGGGATGGCCTCCAGTGTTTCCATCCTGGTCTGCACTCTCTCTCTCTCTGAACTGGTCAGGGATGGCCTCCAGTGTGCCCATCCTGGTCTGCACTCTCTCTCTCTGAACTGGTCAGGGATGGCCTCCAGTGTGCCCATCCTGGTCTGCACTCTCTCTCTCTCTCTCTCTCTGAGCTGGTCAGGGATGGCCTCCAGTGTGCCCATCCTGGTCTCCACTCTCTCTCTCTCTGAACTGGTCAGGGATGGCCTCCAGTGTGCCCATCCTGGTCTGCACTCTCTCTCTCTCTGAACTGGTCAGGGATGGCCTCCAGTGTGCCCATCCTGGTCTGCACTCTCTCTCTCTCTCTCTCTGAACTGGTCAGGGATGGCCTCCAGTGTGCCCATCCTGGTCTGCACTCTCTCTCTCTCTGAACTGGTCAGGGTGGCCTCCAGTGTGCCCATCCTGGTCTGCACTCTCTCTCTCTCTGAACTGGTCAGGGATGGCCTCCAGTGTGCCCATCCTGGTCTGCACTCTCTCTCTCTCTGAACTGGTCAGGGATGGCCTCCAGTGTGCCCATCCTGGTCTGCACTCTCTCTCTCTCTGAACTGGTCAGGGATGGCCTCCAGTGTGCCCATCCTGGTCTGCACTCTCTCTCTCTCTGAAATGGTCAGGGATGGCCTCCAGTGTGCCCATCCTGGTCTGCACTCTCTCTCTCTGAACTGGTCAGGGATGGCCTCCAGTGTGCCCATCCTGGTCTGCACTCTCTCTCTCTCTGAACTGGTCAGGGATGGCCTCCAGTGTGCCCATCCTGGTCTGCACTCTCTCTCTCTCTGAATGGTCAGGGATGGCCTCCAGTGTGCCCATCCTGGTCTGCACTCTCTCTCTCTCTGAACTGGTCAGGGATGGCCTCCAGTGTGCCCATCCTGGTCTGCACTCTCTCTCTCTCTGAACTGGTCAGGGATGGCCTCCAGTGTGCCCATCCTGGTCTGCACTCTCTCTCTCTCTGAACTGGTCAGGGATGGCCTCCAGTGTGCCCATCCTGGTCTGCACTCTCTCTCCTCTGAACTGGTCAGGGATGGCCTCCAGTGTGCCCATCCTGGTCTGCACTCTCTCTCTCTGAACTGGTCAGGGATGGCTCCAGTGTGCCCATCCTGGTCTGCACTCTCTCTCTCCTGAACTGGTCAGGGATGGCCTCCAGTGTGCCCATCCTGGTCTGCACTCTCTATCTCTCTGAACTGGTCAGGGATGGCTCCAGTGTGCCCATCCTGGTCTCCACTCTCTCTCTCTCTGAATGGTCAGGGATGGCCTCCAGTGTGCCCATCCTGGTCTCCACTCTCTCTCTCTGAACTGGTCAGGGATGGCCTCCAGTGTGCCCATCCTGGTCTGCACTCTCTCTCTCTCTGAAATGGTCAGGGATGGCCTCCAGTGTGCCCATCCTGGTCTGCACTCTCTCTCTCTCTGAACTGGTCAGGGATGGCCTCCAGTGTGCCATCTGTTCTGACTCTCTCTCTCTGAACTGGTCAGGGATGGCCTCCAGTGTGCCCATCCTGGTCTGCACTCTCTCTCCTCTGAAATGGTTCAGGGATGGCTCCAGTGTGCCCATCCTGGTCTGCACTCTCTCTCTCTTCTCTGAACTGGTCAGGGATGGCCTTCCAGTGTGCCCATCCTGGTCTGCACTCTCCTCTCTCTGAACTGGGTCAGGGATGGCCTCCAGTGTGCCATCCTGGTCTGCACATCTCTCTCTCTCTGAACTTGGTCAGGGATGGCCTCCAAGTGTGCCCATCCTGGTCTGCACTCTCTCTCTCACTGAAACTGGTTCAGGGGATGGTCCTCCAGTGTTGCCCATCCTGGTCGCACTCTCTCTCTCTGAACTGGTCAGGGATGGCTCAGGTGTGCCCATCCTGGTCTGCACTCTCTCTCTCTCTGAACTGGTCAGGGATGGCCTCCAGTGTGCCCATCCTGGTCTGCACTCTCTCTCTCTCTCTGAACTGGTCAGGGATGGCCTCCAGTGGCCCATCCTGGTCTGCACTCTCTCTCTCTCTGAAATTGGTCAGGGATGGCTCCAGTGTGCCATCCTGGTCGCACCTCTCTCTCTCTGAACTGGTCAGGGATGGCCTCCAGTGTGCCCATCCTGGTCTGCACTCTCTCTCTCTCTGAACTGGTCAGGGATGGCCTCCAGTGTGCCCATCCTGGTCTCCACTCTCTCTCTCTGAACTGGTCATGGATGGCCTCCAGTGTGCCCATCCTGGTCTGCACTCTCTCTCTCTGAACTGGTCAGGGATGGCCTCCAGTGTGCCCATCCTGGTCTGCACTCTCTCTCTCTCTGAACTGGTCAGGGATGGCCTCCAGTGTGCCCATCCTGGTCTGCACTCTCTCTCTCTCTGAACTGGTCAGGGATGGCCTCCAGTGTGCCCATCCTGGTCTGCACTCTCTCTCTCTGAACTGGTCAGGGATGGCCTCCAGTGTGCCCATCCTGGTCTGCACTCTCTCTCTCTGAACTGGTCAGGGATGGCCTCCAGTGTGCCCATCCTGGTCTCCACTCTCTCTCTCTCTGAACTGGTCATGGATGGCCTCCAGTGTGCCCATCCTGGTCTGCACTCTCTCTCTCTGAACTGGTCAGGGATGGCCTCCAGTGTGCCATCCTGGTCTGCACTCTCTCTCTCTCTGAACTGGTCAGGGATGGCCTCCAGTGTGCCCATCCTGGTCTGCACTCTCTCTCTGAACTGGTCAGGGATGGCCTCCAGTGTGCCCATCCTGGTCTCATCTCTCTCTCTCTCTGAACTGGTCAGGGATGGCCTCCAGTGTGCCCATCCTGGTCTGCACTCTCTCTCTCTCTGAACTGGTCAGGGATGGCCTCCAGTGTGCCCATCCTGGTCCGCACTCTCTCTTTCTGAACTGGTCAGGGATGGCCTCCAGTGTGCCCATCCTGGTCTCCACTCTCTCTCTCACTGAACTGGTCAGGATGGCCTCCAGTGTGCCCTCCTGGTCTGCACTCTCTCTCTCTCTGAACTGGTCAGGGATGGCCTCCAGTGTGCCCATCCTGGTCTGCACTCCTCTCTCTCTCTGACTGGTCAGGGATGGCCTCCAGTGTGCCCATCCTGGTCTGCACTCTCTCTCTCTCTGAACTGGTCAGGGATGGCCTCCAGTGTGCCCATCCTGGTCTGCACTCTCTCTCTCTGAACTGGTCAGGGATGGCCTCCAGTGTGCCCATCCTGGTCTGCACTCTCTTT